>NC_090938.1:144654225-145266725 GCF_040938575.1 Ambystoma mexicanum
CACTGCGCCATAGGGAACCAAGCTGCACCCCACTGATGAGGCCCAACAAGGCCGAAACATGTCTCGAGTTGCTTGTAATTATGTGCAGTGGGGACCTGGCCTAGCAGTTCCCATTGGTGGCACTACCTGACTGATTTGCATACGGCTGAACCCCTTTTGCAATGGCACAGACGGGCTAAAAAACAATGGTGTGCAAGGTTGCCCAGAGCAGTGCCAGTGGTTCAGATTAATTCAAAACCTTCCACCCATCACTTTTTTGATTATAGTTGTAACCCTATGTGAGTGAGTGTATGCCCAGACGTGGGTCCCTTACTCACAGCGCCATAGGGAACCAAGCTGCACCTCACTGATGAGGCCCAACAAGACACAAACATGTATGGGGTTGCTTGTGTTTCTGTGCAGAGGGGACCTGGCCTAGCAGTTTGGGCAGGGCTGCTCCCATTGGTGGCAGTGCCTGACTGATTTGCATATGGCTGGACCCCTTTTGCAATGGCACAGATGGGCTAAAAAACGGTGTTGTGGAAGGTTGCCCAGAGTAGGGCCAGTGGTTCAGATTAATTCAAAACCTTCCACCCATCACCTTTTTGGTTATAGTGTGCCACATTTATGCCCACAGTATGCCAGTGTGAAACACATTATAATGCTGTATGTGCCCCCATATATACAAGCATCAATACTGTTAACCTGCTTTCATGCTGTCTGTGGCCATTATATTCAAGCAGAATGCCACCGTAAACACACATCTTCATGTTGGAGGTGCCAAATATACAGCAGAATCAAACATGCCCAGCAAGCATCACAATATTTGTACATAGGCACTACTGGCCTATATTGGGCACATCCAGCATAAAAGTGTATTTTTACAGTGGCAGACAGTAATCCAGTCCTGACTTGCAACACTGGATTCATTTTTTTTAATGTTAATTAATTTTTATTTTGTAATTTCAAAATGAACGTTTACAAAAGCATTTATAAGTATAAGATTAAACAAGTATTGTAATCAAAACCAATTTGATATAAATTAATATTCATAAACGCTTGATTCAGGTAATATAGAATTCCATTCAAATAGATATTATAGGACTAACAGGGAGTACAAACAAGACAGCCATGAACAAAACAAGGGGACAAAGTGGTAAGGTGCACAATTGGAAGGAAAATAGACAGCAATAAGAGTAATAATAACTTGATTATCTGGTGTTTAGGAATACAGTGAACATCTCCAATTTTTTGTACATTTAGACATATTGCCCCAGGAGTAAGCATGCCCTCTTTCAATTCTATCAATAGAGCAAAATTAATTACACTACAAGATGAACAACAATGTAGCAAAGCATTTCCAATTAGAAGGTATACAGTGTAATCCAATAACAATAAAGAGATTAAGTCGACAAGCAGAGGAAATTGCTGCGATATATGGGTTAACGAGGGCACCAATCATTAGATTACATAGTGGAAGTGGGTCACGAAAATTCAAGATAAGTTGTTGCATTCCCACACTTTCTCCCAGGAGGCAGACATGAATTTACAGTTCAAATGCAGTACAGAAAATCAGCATTGGGAGCATTGCATGACCAACAGAGGTTGCAGGTGTTGCGAGATATTTTCGAAATTCTACTAGGTGAGAGACGAGCACAGTGTAAAATAAAAAAGCTGGTTTGGGTAAGAAGGGCTGCAACCATTATCTCCCAAATACCAGAAGAAATATGTAAACCCCAATTTTCTTCAAACTGTCTGATAATTTTAGTATTTAAATGGTTTCTATCGCTTGACTCGTTTAAAATAGAATAACATTTGGCTGCTTTGAAAGAAAAGTTGTTAAATATAAGCATTAATAGTTTGGACAGAGATTTTTGTGAGATAGTCTGGATTCAGAACAAGAAAATCCTGGACTGCAAGTTCCAGAATGCAAAGTAAGAACCAGCAATCGATTACTGTCTGCCACTGCAAGAATACACTTTTATGCTGGCTGTGCCTAATATAGGTGACAGTAGTCCCACTGTAAAATATTTTGATGCTCAATGTTATGTTATTGTCTTTTATAATGTGTAAATGCCCAACTTTTTGGCTTAAAGCACCGAACCAAGTCCGTGTGGAGGCGAATTGTGACCCCGCTCAAGGTCAAATCCAGATGAAAAGGTAACTGGGGCAAGGAGAGCAGGAAAGGAAAAGAGTGGAACAAGTCAGGGAGACACAAATGTCCAAACTTAACTCACAATCTGTAGAGAAATGAAAAACTATGGATGAGTTATAGTGATTGTTGGGATGAATGTATAGTTTTAAGTTTTTGATGAGAAGAAAATGTGATCAAAAGAAGGAACAAGAGTGTCGGTATTGGCGGCAGAACTTTCATAGAGGCCATTACTAATGCGGTGATATTAAGTTAAGTCATGTTGTGGAGGCATGATGGCCTTGAGGTGTGCTCAAGAGTTCCTAGGAGTTGTGGGGGCTACTGACCAGATAATCATATTTGACCCCCCAAACCACTGCTGTTGGCTGGAGTGATTTGTAGAAAAAAATCGAGCCTGCTGATGGAGGTGTCAGAGCCAAGAATTGGCTATGAGCAGAATGAGTGCTGGTGGGCACAAAAGGAGAGTTTGACAAAAAGGGTCTCCCAGACCCTGTACCATACTATTTGGTGGAGAACAGAGAATGAGTGTTGCCCTTGTATATAGTAAATTGGTAACTAAGCCACTGGAATGCCATATGAGAGATTTCAAGTAAGGTATGGTTATCAAATATTGCTTAGCAGGCATGGTAAGGCAAAGGGGACACTCACATTAAGGACAACACTCTAGGAGGGCAACTCTCCATTATAAGCCCTGTTTTCAGAGGCTGTCAGGCACCTTATGCACAGGCGAGAGACCCTGCTATGCTGCCTGCGTGCATTTAAATGATGTCCACCGGAGCTTGGGAGCACACCCTCCTCAGCTTGCTCTACAAGCAACAAATGACCAGGTTGTATACACAAGAAAGCTGGGAGAAGCCATGGACACTCTTAAATAAACATGGACTTTGGTGTATTGCTCTACTGCGAGCAAGATCATGGATAAGGGTTCCTGGAAGTTCTTGAGGCTTGCTTTATGGGGTGGTAGTAGTGCCTGGAAGATGTTGAATTCCTCTTTGCCAGAGGCTGGGCTATTCTGGGAGTTTATCTGCATAAACCAGCCTTGGCTCCCTCTCTCAACCTCATCTTGCCTCACCCTGTTAATAGAGTGCAGCAGGGCCTTACATTTGGAAGGGTTGCAGACTCTCCTTTTTCTGATCTACATGCCCAATACATGTCATCATTGCCCTACAAAAGACATTTTCATGCAGCCAGAGACCAATATATGCCAGGATTGCCAATGTACAAATCTTTTCATGCTGTCTTTGCCTAATATATACCAGAATGTTATTGTAAAACATGCTGTCATGCATTCAGTGGCCCATATATGTCAACAATGCAACTCTAAAGACATATTAATGCTGCTGTACCCAATACAGGCCAGAAGAATGCCACTGTAAAAACACATTTTGCTGGCTCTGCCAAATGTATGCCAGTATTGCCATTGTAAACATTGTTCAAGCTAGATGTGCCCAATATATGCTAGCATTGACCCGTAGAACACATTGCTATGCTGCCCGTGTTCAATATGTTCAAGGATTGCCCTTTAAACATGTTATGCATGATTGTCACTGTAAAGCAAATTTTCATTGCGCAACTTTTGGCTCTTAAGATGTTTTGAATTACAACTTCCATAAGACCTAGCCCACATAGTCGATGGTGAGGGATGATTTACAGTTGTATTACAAAACATCTGCAGAGTAACTGTGTTCTTGTAAACTATAAGGGTTCTATATGTTGTTACCTTTAAAAGAAATCCTGTCCAAATGTTTTCATAACATTCATTTAAAAATTGTATTATATTTATATATTTTCAGCATTTCCCAGCAATAAACATTTCTAAAAACAGCTGGAGCCCCTTGAAACCCTCCAGTCCCCCAGATGTTTCTATATACTTGCAAACTATTCCCCTCAAGCATCTCAGCATATCTTTATTTCACCTGTCTTTGCCCCGCCTTCTCGTCATGCGAAAATGCCACCTTTTGCAAATATCACTCTAAAATCTTGGATATTAAGTTAAGACAGTATCTGTATTAAAACTGTATTAAAAAATATAGTTTAAGCAAGACTTGAAAAAAAATGAATATAGTGCAGTATTTTGCTATGCGTTCTTAATTGTGTGGTATATACACTGGGTTCCAATGATAATTCTTAGCATAAATCTCCAGCCAAACTGGTGGCTGTGAATCCTGATGAAATCTAGGATCAGTGAAGGGTAGGCCGACAGCTAGCTGGTTGGACCTTCCACTCAGATGGGACGAGCTTGCTCTCTTAGGGTCTAAACAGATGTGTACTTATGAAAATCCTGGCCCTTTTTGTAAGAACACAACGGGATCCCCTGTATATTTATAGCCCTCAGGTCTTTGAATCTGTCTATTACTTCTTCCCCTACACTCATTTTCACAGCATATTTAAGGTCTTCCATCTCCCTTTTATAGAATTCCTTTCCGCAGACCTCCCTCCACCTTGATAGCTCACCCTGCACAGACGCTTAATCTATGCTTACCCTTCCAATGATGTGTCCTCCACAATAGGCACAATACGTCCGATGAGGCCTCACAAATGGAACAGCGCTAAGGAAACTTTGTTTCTGCTGGTTAAGCGCCTTTTGCACCCAGAAATCCTCTGAGGATTGCTCAAGAGTCTTACCCTGTTGGATTGCCTCCGGGGCAGCTTCTCCATGTTGTGCCTGCCGCACACGTTTTCTCCACCCTAGCTACACAACTTTCTACTTGATTGATTGATTGATTGATTTATTTATTGAGCACCTTACACCAAGGCGCTGGCCTCTAATACTAGTTGGCAACCACTTAGACAATCTTGAATCTTTCTTAAATCGCTTCGTAGCGGTGCCAATAAACCAAAATGCTTGCATTGGAATGCAGTTGGGAGAAATGAGATGTGATGAGGGAAACACAGTTTATGGGTGATGTTTAATAATTTGCCCACCCATTGGATGCCAATGGTTGTGCTAATCCTTATGCTCTTTCCCGCCCACTACCTGGCACTGCTTGTCAATAGGTCTCTGAACTACTCTGTGTACCTCAGTAACATCAACGTCTGGCCTGCCAGTGCTATTTCTAAGTAGTCTGGTGAGAGTTAAATGTTAAATGTTAAATGTTAAAGGTATTTGTACCGCGCACCGTCACCAACAGAATTGGTCCCCAGGCGCTCAGGCGGATCTGTAAACGATAAAGGTGGGATGGGTTAGTAAGGTGAAGAAGGGAGTAGGATAGTGAGAGGAGTGGTGTTCTGTTGGCAGCTTCAACTCAGTATACACCGGGTGCTGAGCTTTGGTGCGGGTATCGGATCGGAGTCAATCCACGTGTGCTGTTGTTCCGGCTTATGTGTTGTTGCAGTGTTGTGAAGTGCGTGCGGCTTGTTGTGCGAGAGATGGTTGTGTGAGTTTTTGAGTTAGATAAGTATGCAGAGTTTGAGCTTATATTGGTTAGCGGGTTACCTGACCTTTACCATGCTAACATTCGTAGTTCTGTCTGAGTGTGACACCTGTTGGCCCTTCATATTCCCATCTAGATGCAGCGCCGGCCAATGATTAGGACTCCATCCAGGTGTGGTCATGCCAACCCTCACACCCCCATCCACATGCGGCGCAGGCTAGTGTCTAAAGACCCGTCCAGGTGTGAGCATGCTAACATTCACAACTCCATCTGAGCGCCATGCAGGCCGGTGTTCACAATTCTAGGTGTGGCACATGTTAGCATTCACGTTTTCTGGGCGTGGGCATGTTGTCCTTCAATTGATCCTATCCAGATGCGACGTAGGCCAACGTCTATCCAGATGCTTCTGCCGGTCTGGATATGTTCGTCCGGTACGTACGAGTGGGAGTTACTTGGGGCTTTCGTCTGGGTCTAGGTATGTGGTCAGTCTCTGCAGCCTTCCTTTGTGGCTATTTTCCATGATGTCTTATGCTCTGTCGAGTGGTTGGTTATTTGGGTTGAGTGTTTGTCCAATTTGAGAGTGGTCGAGGTTGGAGTTATTTTCGTCATTGTTTTAATGTCTGGGCATTCTGGTGCGTCTCCGCTGTGGTTACGCTTTGAAGAGCCATGATTTGAGGAGTTTCCTGAATGCTAGGTGGTTTGTTGTATTCCGTATATTCTTAGGTAGGTCATTCCAGGTTTTGGGTGCCTGGTGAGAGAAGGACGATCCTCCGAGTTTTTTTCATTTGTAGGGTTTTGGTTCCAGGCTATGTCGGTGCTTGATCTTAGTGTTTTTGTCGGTTGGTGTAGGCGTAGTTTGTTGCTTAGGAATTCTGCACCTTGTTTGTGTATTGCTCTGTGTGTGATGCACATGGCCTTGAACTTTATTTGTTGTTTCAGTGGAAGCCAGTGTAGTATTTTTTAGCGCGGGTGTGATGTGTTCTCTTCTGGGTAGCTTGAGGAGGAGTCTGGCTGCTACATTTTGTATGCGTTGCAGTTTTTTTTAGAAGTCGTTCGGGCATGCCCAGGTATAGGCTATTGGCATAGTCTACTCTGGACATGATCAGAGCGATGATGGTAAGTGTTTTGTTGGCGAATGACAGGAACGGTAGGATCCTTTTTGCTGCTCGCAGGAGGAAGAAACATTTCTTGATTACCGAGTTTACTTGTGGCTCCAGAGTGAGGTTGTTATCCATCAGGACCCCTAGGTTTTTTACAGTTGAAGATGGTTCTGGTGTGGTGCCGAGCTCTCTTGGCCAGGCGATGTAGTTGATGTCTCCTCCCTTTTTTGAAACAATCATTATCTCTGTTTTGCCCGGGTTGATTTTGAGATGGTTGAGGTTCATCCAGTTGAATATGTCACAAAGGCAATTCTCTAGTGTGGTGTTTTCTTCTCAGGTGTCTTGCATGTTGAAGATTATTTGAGTATCGTCGGCGTAGTTGTAGCATGTGAGGCCGTGTTTTTTGATGAGTTTGATTAATAGGTACATGTAGATGTTGAATAGAAGCGGGGAGAAGGATGATCCTTGTGGTACTCCGCACGTGGAGACTCTGGGTTTGGATTTACAAGGTTCATCCATATTGTTTCTGTTCTGTTTGTTAGGAAGGATTTGATCCATAGTAGGGCAGTGTCTGTTATCCCTAGTCCTTCTAATCTATTTATGAGGATGGCGTGGTTGACAGTGTCGAAGGCTGCAGACAGATCAAGGAGAATCAGGGCGGTGCTGTTGTCTGAATCTGCGTTTTTTTTTAGGTTGTCCCATATTGAGAGGAGAGCCGATTCTGTTCCTCTCATAGGTCTGAAGCCAACTTGTGCCTGGTCTAGTAGGCAATGCTCTTCTATGAATTCTTGGGTTATTTGGTAGATGTATGTTCCTAGTAGTTTGGCTATGTAGGGTATGTTGGAGATGGGTCTGTAGTTGGATAAGTCCTCTACGTCTCCTGTTGTGTCTTTGAGTAGCGGCTTGATGTAAGCCGATTTGAAGGCCTGCGGTACTTTACCTGTTGAGATTGAGAGGTTGAGGAGGTTTCTGTGGTATTCCATGAGGTTCCTTGTTTGAGAATTGTTTTGTATATGTCCGGGGGGCAGAGGTCTTCAGGAGAGCCCGATTTGTTGCTTTGGTTTACCAGTTTGACGAAAGCCTCAACTGATATTTCTGGGAAGTTTCATGGCTTGTTTGCGTGTTCCTCTTCTGTGTCGGTGGGGTTTGGGCTTTGAACGCTTGGTCTGTTTTGTATGGTGTGTTGGATGGATGTTATTTTGTTTTTGAAGTGGTCTCTAAGGTCCTCGCAAAGTTTTGTCGATGGTATTGGCGTGTTGTTGCAGGCCGGTGGGTTTTTTATTTCGTTTATGATTTTGAATAGTTCTTTTTGAGCATTTGGTGCTCTGAAGATTCGGTTGTCGTAATGTTTCCTCTTCGCTTTTTGTATTTCCTTTTTATATGTGCGGATCTGTTGTAGGAATTTCAATTTGTTTGCGGTGGTGTTGTTGTTCTTCCATTCAGATTCTAGTTTTCGTTTTTTCCTTTTCATGGCTTTGAGTAGTGGGGTGAACCATTTTGCCGTAATTTTCTTGCGTGATGGGGTAAAGGGCTTTTCTTTGGCGATGTCGTCCAGGGTTGTTGCGATCCAGGTATGAAGTAGGGCAACTTTTTTGTCTAGGTCTGCTTCTTCCACGGTTGATGCTTGTGGTTTGCTAACCTCGGTTAGGTTGGAGTTTTTAATGGTTCTCCAATTTCTTTTCATCATGATGGGTTGCTTTTCTTGTTGCTTTTTTGTCAGAGTGGCTTCATTGCAATTGTAAATGCTTTACTGGTCTAATAAAACAAATATCTTACCCACGTGTCCTATCAACCACTATCTGTTCCTTGCACTGAAATCCTTTAAAAAGGTACATTGACAAAGCCAACAGTTTCCGCTTGTGAATAGGTACCAGGTAGGCAGGCATTTGCTAGGCTCTGCTATCATATGCCTGGGTAATTGCACTATCCTTCAGCTGTTGCCACCTCTTGGGAAGGCACATAGTTACAGCAATGTCTGGCAAATGCTTATACAAAAGCTAAAACTGTTGACTTTGCCAATGCTTGGTTTACGCGTCCTAGTAGATTTGAAACATTGCTGCAGATCCTACTTGCCCGTGTAAAGACCAGCTTGCCGTCCACCCCCTCTCATTCTGCCGTTATTATTATTCAAGATGATGGGTCCCTTTTTTGTTCCTTTAGCCTTCCAGAGGTCATCACCAAAGAAAAGTATCTTCACCAATGGCCTTGACGCCTATCTAGCAGCCATTGCCAAACTGAACGTACTAACCTTGCACCGATGTGGGATCTAGTTACCTTGCTGGCAAGTCCTTTGTGGGACAAGCTTTGCTTGAATTCAAGTAGACCGCCCAGCCACCAGGCCCTTCAAACAGTTTAAGAATGTGGAACCTTAGCCAAGAATAAACACTCCAGGGTTCCATTGCAACATTGTCCCCGTATAGAGTCCCATGTTACGCTGTCTGAAAGAACACTTTTCTGGTTCAAACTTCCCACCCACCGTGACTACAACCTAGAGGCAATGGTTCCAAGTGTTCCATCAATGGGGTTTCCACCTTTCTCGACTGGCCCAAACACTTCAGCGCTGGGATGATCTGTTTGGGAAAACAGAACTTTTTCATTTGGGTTAGAGGTATAATACGTGCTGTTTGGGTCTGTTCAATCCTGGAATTAAATGTAAACTGGTACTATTTGGGCCAGTTTTGACCACATTAATATCCTCGCTGCAGAGTCTAGTTTAAGTGGCCTAGGTCACGTTTTTGATACCCAAAATGGTGGCAAGATCTGCTCTCATAATGTTGCAATCAATTGGGACAATGAGCTTCACTTGTCTACTGATTCACGGTCACCTTATCAGAAAGGCTGTTGCCCGGCTACTGATGCTTCTTTGTATTTTTGTATTTTATTTCTAGAGCACCTTCACCAAGGTGGTCCACATACAGAGCAATGCGGTACAATAAATCAAGCAATGATTTATTTATTTATTTGTACATTTATTAAGCGGTGTGCAAAGCCAGTGGATATCTAGGCGCTGGTTACAAAGGTGGAAAAAAAGTAAAAGCAGGAGTAAGACAATGGGGGGGGGCAAGGGGAAAATGTTATTTGAAGAGGTAGGTTTTGAGAGCTTTCTGATGGAATTGTAGGAGGGTTTGTTTCGAAAGTTGGGTAGGAGGTCATTCCAGAGGGCGGGTGCATGTACTGGGAAACATGACCCCCTTCGCAATCTTTCAGTTGAACCTCAGTGCGATAAGTCAATGTTTGTAGGCTGATCTTACAGGCATGATAGACAATTTCAAAGCACAGGATTATGGAGAGGATAGCGAGGAGAGAAAATGCACTTTTAATCGGGAGTAAAATATGTGATGGGAGGGGAATGCACGGATATCAGGTGGGAGAGCATTCAAAGACTTGGGGGCAAGCAGAGAGAAAGAACTAAAACCTGAGGATGCACATGATGGGGATTTATGGGGAGTGAGAAGATGAAGGAACTGCGAGGGAGTATAAGGTGAGACGAGAGAAGCAAGATCGAGAAGAGCAATGCCATGATAGAACTTTAAGACTATACAAAGAGCGTGTAAAGGGAAGCAGAGCTAAGAGATGGTGTAATAGAAGATAAAGTGGGAAGCAGAAAAAGAAACTGAACAGCGGAGTTAAAGACAGAACAAAGGTGACTAAGGTGGGAGAAGGGAAGACCAAAGAGTAAAGCAGAACAGTAGTAAAGGTGGGAATAAATAGAGGAATTGATAAGAAGTTGTGAAGAATCCTACGGCTCACTCACTGAAACCCTTCCTAAAGTCTCCCCCCAGGTGGCCAGGGAAAAGCAGACGCTTCCTGATGCCAACCCTGGGGATGGAGTACTGCAAGAGGATCACCTGGGAGGAGACAGGGCACAGGGTGGTGAGAAGATTCAGTGGGATGAAACACAGTATTTTTCCTCTGACTGGAAGATTCATCCCAATTTACCTAAAGAGGTCATTGCTTGTTGCCATTTTAATGTCTCTAAACCGTACATAAGATCTAGGGGTGTGAACCCTAAGTTTATAATATCAGAGCAAACTATTCTAACAGGAAGATCCAGTTTGGTATAAATAGCTTCCTCAATCCCAATGGTACCATGTAAAGGAGCATGGAAATGTTGTCCTCATTAAACTATCTTCCCCTGTAATAGCTACTTCCCATAGCCCCTCTGTCAAAAGCCTTAAGGGAATTAAATCTACACTTACAAATAATTCAAAAGTGGAAAAACCTAACTTTGTTGAAAGAGACTACAAATCCCACAATCCTAGAGGAACTGAGATGATGAAGAGGGCTGAAGGAGCATGAAGATGTAGCAGCCAGGCAATTAAGGCTAGCAGCCATTGCAGTAGTCAGGCAATTAAGGCTAATAGCCCACACCTGAAGACAATTGTTGTACTTGTGAGGCATAAAAGACTGCCCTCAGGAAAAGAGGGGTAGAAGGAGCTGCAACGAGAGCTGGAAGGCTGGCTGTAGTAGTAGTAGCAGAAGAGAAGAAGCACAAGGGTGGCAAATCACGAGAAATTGGAAGAACAGAAGGGACGCCGGAACGTGGAGACAACAGATTTTGCCTGAAAGTTGTGAGATAGTCATGTTTTCCCAAAATCTGAAGTGCAGAGGCTGCGCAGCAGAAGACATGCAGGAGACTATGTTTCCCACATGTGAGCCTAATTGCTGTGATTGGATAGCCATGGAAGTGCAGCAGATAAAGGCCAGAAGCAAGTGGCAAACCGAGGGTCTCAGGGGAAAAGGAAACTCCCAAGTCAAGTGGCCGGACCAGAGACAGCCATGTTGGAGAAGGGTGTGGGTCCCCAGTGAGCCAGAAGCAGCAGAAGTAGTAGAGGAAGTTGGGGGAAGCAGTGCAACCCATTAAACCAGTGTCTGTGAAGACAGTGAGTGAAGCACGGCATTCTAGTACACTACACGAGCCTTGCCATAACTGTAGCCAGCTCATAAGTGACTCGCGTATTATATTATATGCAAGGGAAAGCTGTTTGTTGAATGCCAAAGTCTGATGAATTATAGCACTCGCCTTTATCCCATGAAAGATCTAATACAGCGTGAGAAGCTAAATCCATTGAATATCATTGTTGAAATGTTTAAAGACTGTTACTGTATAACAGAGTGGTCACGTGTGCCTAATCAAAAGAGGGAATGCTTTTCTACACCAGTAACATATGCCTAACATTAATAATATATGAGTTACAAATTATAAATGCTGAGAACTACATCAAAAAGAGGTCACGTGTGCCTGATTGTAATTCCCCAAAGTAGTCAGAACTTTATCCTGTGCTGTTGCGTGGTAATACAATTCTCTCTTTGGGACTCATCGAAAGTTGGGTGGTAGCCCTCAAGTGCAGCGGTAATGGGATTACCACCGCATTTACCGCTCTGCCAGTCTTAAGTCCAGCGTGCTTAAACCCAGCTCAGAGCTGGGGGTAAACATGCTGGGGAAATGCCCATTTCCAGCGTAATTACTGACAGCGGTGGAAATAACGTTTAGCGCCCAACCCCAGATCCAGTGGTAATACCACCAAACGTGTGGGCGCTAATGCAAATAAAGTTAGCGGGTATCCCAGTCGGCTCTTTATCTTCAAACCCTGAAATCTACTTTAAAGAGAGGTTGTGTGTGCCCAATTGTTTTTTCATCTGAAAGAATGAATCTGACACTCTTTCCATGTTAGGTAAGAATTAGTGCAGTCCAACTGATGTGGGACTACAAAAGACTTATCTCCTTGGTATTAAGTAACCCACCTTTTAATATAGGCCTTTACTACACAAGTTAGTAGTGTGACTGAGCAGCCAGGCCTATCTTAAGAGGGGTAATGTGCGCTGGAGAGTTGTGCAATGACACCAGTAAATACAAGTATTGAAGTAAACACATACACACTTAAAGTTATATAATAAATGGCGTATTTATGTATACATAAAGATATTTAAAGCATTCTTTACAAATCAGTAATTAGCTATAACATGAATCCCAAGTTAGGATTCAATTAAAAAGGTGAACAATAAAGCAGGTGAGTAATTCATTCATATGTTACACATGTTCCAGCACCCAGAGGTGACGTCATTTGAGGTCAGTATAGCATTTATATAGGATCACCTTTGCAATATTGAGTTTTCAAGGAAGGAAAGGTTAGAGTTAGATCAGAACAGACTGACAGGTTATCGGAACAGTTAGAATCTCCTAAAGGTATGCAGGCAGTCTACTATCCCAGCATTAAAGGGTTCAACATTAAAAACCTATTAGGGAACAAGCACTGCCAAAGCCAATAGGTTCAGAGAGAGCCCTTTAGGGAGCCAGGACAGCCAAAGTTAATGGTCAATGTCAAAGTTCTGACGCTCCACTTAAAACAATTTTCTTAAATAGTCAGTGTTCAATAGAGAAATCTCAGCAACTCCAGAGGAGTTACCTCTGGAAAGCACAAGCTTTTAGGCCAATGCAGGTAAGTTGAGGTCAACTTAGTGTAGGGTTAAATCGTACTCCCAAAGATAGAAAGCACCCCAAATAGCAAAAGGATAAAATAGCCCAAGCCCCACAGTACCTTGAAAATGAAGAAAGTGTTCCAACTGGTTGCCTTCACGATGCAATGCAGTAGACCAGTGGTCGAAGAGCATGAAAAGAAGTAGTGGGACTATGTTCCCTGATGGCGTGCCCCCACTCCTCACGAACCCCATCGCCACGTCCCCTCCAACGCACAATACAAACCCTCAAACACGTGCGCCTGCTGTTTAAGGGAACGTTGAGTGCAGTGCACTGAAGTCCAGGTTTCAACTCCTTCCTACACTTTTATTTTAAAAAGAAACCATTCTGGAACAGTTTCCTTTTAAAATAAAAGTATAGGAACAGTCAAACTTAATAAAAAAAATTAGAGGAGCACTGCTCCCACTGGTACCGCCCACTTCTACCACTGCAGTAGAACCTTGTTCCTGGTCCTTGGTCGTGGTGATGAAAGGGAGGACATCTGGCAGGCACCTGCAGCAGCACTCGAGAGAGGGACTTGGCAGCAGAGGCGTTGCTAGGGGGTGGCTTAGGGGGCTATAGCCCCAGGTCTTTTGGTTGTAGCCCCAGATAGAATCTCAGGGGCTACAACCAAAAGGCTAGCTAGCCCCCAGTCCTGACAGTCCCGACATTAGCATAGCTCCGGATCTTTTCCAGACCTAGCAACACCCCTGCTTGGCAGCAATGGATTTCTGTTGATTCAGCGGCTCTTTGCGGTTTTGGTGCCTTTTCCTCAGCGTCAGTGAAGAATGAAAAGCTCTGGTTAAGATTTCCTTGATCCCTCGGTCCTGGACTCTGGTAAGGGGACTCAGCACGCAGAATTCTTGCTTTTTGTAGGGTCCTCTGGATGCCCATGAAGATCTGGTCAGATTCAGACGACAATGCACTCACAAGTGGTCGAGGAACCCCGGGTATACGGCTTCTGCAGCCTTGGATGGTCGCATGTCAGGAGTTGCGCCACAATAGAGTTTGTCTTGTGGCTAGTTGGTCCCACCAGCCTAAGGGAGGAAGTAATCCTTTACAGTCTTCCCTGTCAATTTGAAAACGGGGTCAGCACAGCTGCAGGGCTTCACCGGGCACTTCGCCGGCCAAGTCGGTGCTGCTGGCGTCTTCTGCTTTGGATGTTGTCCTCCAGTGGTCGGCTCTGCTCTTAGTCCCAAAAACCTCACTTTTTATGTAAGTTCCGTTCATTCACAGCTCTAGGCTGTCAATCATACAGCCAGGTGACAGCTAGCCAATAGAAACTGGTTTCACACAGGCACACCTAGAGATATAGGACAGGGGAGTTTCGGGACCCTCCCTCACTTCCTACCTTTCCAGACACACTGGAGCCTGGGTGGGCTTCAGGGCTGAAGCCCGCCAAAGGCAAACTACACCAAGGACACAAACCTTATGCAAACAACAGGGTAAAAGCCTAGAAGAAACTAACTAACAAGAAATGGCGGAAAAAAGAAGACAGCGGCCATTTTGTAAAAAAACTTTCACCATTTTATGCAGCACTGCAGCTGAGCTATCAGCCTGCAGATACATATCACTAGGTAGTAAAAAAGAATCCACTGCCATCAGCCATTCAAGTGAGTTAGTGTAACAAAATGGGTTAAAGGAATTACTATGTAACCCCCCCCAGCACTCCACATAGGGTGGTGTGTGCTGGACCCAGAAAGTAAAGGTAAGTACGACAGGGGTCATCTTAATCTTCTTGGGAACAGTAGTTTACCCAAGAAAATGTAGTTAAACATTAAGAGAAGTTCAAGGCACATCTCGGTGGACTGCACAAAAGGTGCTGTGTGTCACAATGCAAAAGCAGAGGCCTATGGAGTTTACCAGACTCCATAAAACTGTAAGAGACATAGAAAATCATAGTCAGAAAAACACATGAGTGAATGAGAAAAAGTTCCCACTCACTCAGGAGGAAAATGTTAAAAGCCCTGAATCCAGCAAAAGAGCTTTTGGTCTTTAAGGTTAAAGGGAATTGGCACAGAAATGAAAATACTCCCTAACACTCTAGAAGTGACATTCTTTTAATGCATGCAAAGTGAAGAGTTTAAACTATTGAAAAGAACAAGTGCTACCCAAGCTAAGAGGCAAACCCTGTTGATAGTGAAACCTGCCTTTCTAACTGTTAAAGAGCCATCCTGCTGTATTGTAAAACTGTTAATAACAAAGTGGCTTAACAGACACGTGTGCAAGTATTACCTGAAGCTGAGAGAGTGGAACCAAGGCTTCTGGGTAATTACCTGGTCTGATAACTGGCAGAAAGGTGTGAGTAAGCTAAGGAATGGGGAACTACTTTGTTGTAAAAAAAAACTTTGAAGTAGATATAACCTGTGCAGGCTAAGACTGTGGAAACCAGAGAGGAGTGAGTATGTTGGGCAGAAAAAGCTTATTATTTTGGCATGAAGATAGAATAGGCAAAGAGACTGCCCCTTTTAAGAGAGTCATTAGGAAGAGTGCTGTGCCTACCCGAAGAGGTTGAAGTATCTTGTCAAAACCTTTCCAACAATTGAAGTACTGCTCCGTGGTAGTAATACTGAAATCATGGTGGTATATTGAGCTACCAGCGGATGTAACCTTGAAGTAATCTTAACAGGTAAAGTACTGTGAGACGAAGGTAGCTGTTCTCATAGTATCACCTGCAGAATTGTGGCTGCGGAAGTTGAAGCAGTAACAATAGGAATGGATCCTGACAGATATACCAATGTAGATACTGTAACGAACAAAGTTCAACAAAGTCCGAATGTTGATTAAGAACTGTATGTTGTTGACAGTAGGAACATTATACTTTCTTTTTGAACTGTGGCAAACTATCTAAAAGAAGAGATATTTTATCATACCCAGGATTACCATTGGTGATATTTCTTTCCTGGAAGCCGTAAGGGGAGCTTTCATCCAGGAACAAAGATATGTTACCATTGGGTTTTTGTTTGATTAACTTTTTTTGGACTTTCAAGAGCTGGTCCAAAACCTCTTTTCTTTTGCTGAACATCTTGGAGTTAACTTTGAATCCTGGGGAAGGGAGCTTACCCAGGACAGAGAAGGCCATTCAGACATTGTGTTGATATTGTTTATTATATTGTGTTATATAATTTCGTTTGTATGTTGTTTAGTGTGAGGGACAGTTTTCCCATCCTAGACAATGTTCCCGTAGCCTTTAAACTAGGTAGGGAGTTCCTCTGTAGAGTAGGGCCAGCACAGTATTTTCTTTATATAATTTCTTTAATAAAATGGCATATTTAGAGAAATCTACAAGCAGTTGTCCGCCACGCATTACTGACTCTTCATAGAGTTTAGCAGCATGAAAGGAAAGGAAGGGGTGACTTTTGCATACGATAAAGAGAAGGGAGGACAGGAAAAAGAGAAGGCAGTAGAAGATATATGTGGGGTAAAGGAAAGTGATGGGTCAAAGATGACTACAAGATTGCGGGCAGAAGCTGAGAAAGGTATAAGAGAGGGGGTGTAAAGCAGATACCAGAGGGAAGTTGTGGAGGAGCGGGAGAACATGGAAAATAGAGAATCTCCATTTTCGAGGGATTAAGATGAAGAACGTGGTACTGCATCCAAGAATGGACAGTGAAAGGGCAGGATGAGACAGATTCATGAAGAGAATAAGAAAGTGTTCAGAAGGAGAAAAGTATCTGTGACTCGTCAACGTAGAAATGAGGGGAAATATTAAACGATTCAATGATGGAGACTAGAGGAATGTTATAGACAGAAAAGAATGATACATTTGCAGCACTAGCTGAGCTTCATTGGACTACCTATTGTGACGAATCTGACAACTTTGTCACTGATTCCCTGGAAGCAAGCCTCTCTTACGTGGCCAGGTAAACGCAGAAGCTAACCAACTCTGACCCTGGAGGTGGCTATCTGCGGGAGGACCACGTTGGGGAGGACCAGCTCCAGAGAGACAGGAAATGACTGAACAAAGAAAATACCCCAGTTATACCTTTTGCTGACAAACATGTACCTTTGCAACATTCCTACATGGCCGATTGTAAAGTTGATACTAATTTCATAAACGTTCACAGTAAAAAACCTCAGTTTTCTTGCCTCACCCTCTTTAATACTGATATGAGTAAGAGTGATGGAGTAATGAGGAGGACTAGGCACAATAAGCCTACACTGCGTTCTAGACAGTGGAGATCAATGAGAAAGACTGGGGGTCTTTTAAAACCCACACAGAGGAGGCAAATCACGGAGATCAAGATAGCCCCAGAGTGGACAAACAACTGATGGGTGCAGAGACTGTGGAGACAGAAGGCTCAGAAGCTGGAGAGTGAATTGCAGAGGCCAACGGACATTGTGCACCGAAGAGTTGGGATGGGAGAAGTTCACTGCTTTACCACTGCAAGCAGCAGCAGCTGCAGCTGCCAAAGGTAGAAGAAGACGAAGCCAGAAGAGAACCACTTACCAAACTAATTTCAAACAATCCAGCATCCTGGCCTTGATGGGGTAGGTGATGTGCTTTTGCCCCCTCCTCCAGTTTGTAATCTTTTCCCTGCTTTCTTGTCCTTTCTTACCTGTACTCTTCTGTCTTCTTGCCCTTTCTTTCCTCCATGCCTCTACATTCCTGCATGTTTTTTCATCCATTCCTCTGCTTTCCTGGCCGTTTTCCCCCATTCCTCTGCTTTCCTGCTTGCTTTTTCCTCCATTCCTCTGCTTTCCAACCTGTTTTTTTTCCTGGTCTTTTTTCCATTTTTCTAGCAGTCTCTACCGCACCCATGCAACCTCTCCCCTGCCCCCCGCCCTGTACTCGAGATTGTCTGTTTGTCCTAGGAAAGCCAAGGCCTCCTCTGGAGACCAGGGTGCTCTTTCCATCCAGCGTCCTAGCCTTGATGAGGTAGGTGTTGTGCTTTTGCCCACTGTGCCCCTATTCCATTTTGTAACCTTTCTTGCCCTTTCTTACTAGCACTCCTCTGCGTCCCTGCTCATTTCTTCCTCCATTCCTCTGCTCTGTTTTCCTGCTAGTTTTTTCCTCCATTACTCTGCTTTCCTGCTTGTTTTTTCCTCCATTCCTCTGCTTTCCTGCTCATTTATTCCTCCATTCCTCTGTTTTCCTGCTTGTTTTCTCCTCCATTCCTCTGCTTTCCTACATGTTGTTTCCTCCATTCCTTTGCTTTCCTGTGCGTTTTTATCCTCCATTCCTCTGCTTTCGTGCCTGTTTTTTTCCTAGTCTTTTTTCCAACTTTCTAGTGTTCTCCTCAACACCTGTGTGACCTCTCCTCTGCCCCTTTCCTCCCCTCACCCTGTGCCCATGATTGGCTGTTCTCCTCCAGCAGGTAGGCTCTTAACAACAAGCCATAGGGCAGCCCCTCTAGCCGGGCAGGCCTGTTGGCTGAGGGGCTCAAGGCAAAGGGCATCTGCCAAGATGCAGCCCCATTCCGTGTTTGCTGTGTTCACCTGGGAAGCTGGCTGCCATCAACCAGCAGCAACTAACAAGGTAAGTGTGGTCTGGGTGCAGAGTACAGCAACTTCTGTATTCCGAAAAAGCCCTAACACTCCCCTCACCTACATAATATAGCACAGCAAGGTATGTCAGTTAGTAAGTAGTAGTCCTATCACTTCTGTGCACAAACCTTTAAGTACCGTTCCATTTACTGCTTTGTCCACATTTTAGGCATTTCTCCCTCTATCCAGGCATCCCAAATCTAGCTATTTCTGCATTTACTGTTGTGTCCTCATTTTAGGCGTTTCTCCCTCTGTCTAGGTGTCTCGAGTCTAGGTGTTTCTACTTACTGCTGTGTCAGTAAATGATGCTCCCCCACTGATTCTTTAAACTCCAGGTACTGTTGCACCCTCCTGATCAGACCCGCCCCCCCTGCTCCTTCACTACCCCAGCTGCACCGGCCTTACGTGTGTGATCTCTCAATTATGGGTACATCCTACCCACAGGATGTACCCAGGATAGGCACCTTGCTCCACACCGCCCACATCAGAGCTGCACACTGCCGTGCCAGTTTGCCTAACGATACCCACTGCACCTAACCCTCTTCAGCGCACAGCCCAACCCTCCACCTCATCACGCATCCCCTACCTCCCCCTCCGTAACTCTGAGGTATATGCCCCACCTTCACCCTTGCCCAACTCACCTTTTCCTCCCTGCTCGAACCTCCACAAAGATCTCCCTCTGCACAAGCCAGAGCGGCATGTTGGAGATCAAGATTTGAAAACATTGATCCCCTGAGCATCCCGTACCACCCACCTACCCAGTCGAGCCAACCCTCCTACTCCAACCCCTGCTTCCTCCTCACCTGCACCTGCATGTCTCACCTCTCCCGAACAACATGGCCCCTGTCCAAAACTCCCACTTCCCTTCTCTTAGTGCAGCAAGGGCAGCTCTGGCCAAATCCCTGACCTCAACAGCCCACCCCCACTCTCACCCACACCCCATGGGCCGCCCAAAAGACAAGAAAAGGCCCAGGCCTCAGCCACCTCAGGCCCCACTTAGAATCAGCCATGCTTCACCCCAGATCCCAATCGTTGCCCCCTCGCTATAGCACCCAAACCTCCTCTCTGGCTCCAAACCCAGTCTTAGCACTATACCCCCCACCCTCTCTACTCCTCCAACCCTTTGCCCTCCACTGGCCATCTTTGCCCTCACCCCGCCTCCACCACACACCCCTTCACTCCCTCTCCTTCAACAATCCCCACCTCGAACCGGGCAAGCCCATGCCAGCCAGAACATCCAACCAAACCCCACCAAATCTCTTGCATTCATCAATGGCAGGTCAGTCTCTAAAAACAAACTGAACATCTTTGACCTTATCTCGGACAAAATCCCAGAGATCCTTTTCATCACAGAGACCTGGTTAGCAAACAACTACGAACCCATTGCACACAAGGTCTACCCCCCTCATCCCCTGGCTACAACCTGACTGTTCGGAACAGATCAAGAAGAGGTGGGGAACTAGCAATCCTACACAGACACCAATTTCCTCTCCTTAGCAAGGACACCTTAGCCAGTACCAAAGATTATGGATCCCTTCTTGTAAAACTCCAACTCTCAGAATCCACTTCCCACATCTTCCTACTTCTTTACAGATCCCCTGGTTACAACAAAAACATTGCAGACACATTCAGCAATGCTCTGACAACTACCTTCAACCTACATCCAGCACTCTCCATCCTAGGTGATTTCAACATCTGGTTTGGCTTCCCTTCAAACCCCATGACCCACTCTCTCATAGAGAACCTAGAAGCCTTCAACCTGACACAACACATTTCTCTGCCCACCCACACTGCAGGCCACACCCTCGATGCAGTCGTCAATGGCACAAACATCATATCCACACTGCCTCCACGCCCCAAAACATGGACATATAACTCAGCAATCTTCTTCTCCACACCACTCCGTGGCCCCCGCGAAAGTCCACGCCCGGCCACCACCAACCTGCACACCTCACACCCCACTCTGGAACAAAGTCATTATCACCCCTAATCTAGCAAACACCCCCCTCCACTCACTCCCACCACTCTCTCACCAGGAAGCCCCCCCCATCAAACTCTTCGACCACTGGCTCTCCAGCACTCTCACACCACTCCCTCCAACAAAACAGACCTCTCAGAGATCAGGCCCCACACCCAAGTGGTACACCACCAACCTCAAATCTCTAAAGATCCTCAAGCACCATCTGGAACGGACCTGGAGAACCAACCCAACCCCTCAAAACAAAACCCCCTGGCAAGACTAACAAAGACCTACAGGTTGGAAATCATAAAATCCAAAAAAGCATTCTATAGGAACAGAATCTTAAACTCTCACAACCCAAGCAAGGAACTGCAAAGACTTATCTCTGAATTCAAATCACCAGATTGCTCAACCCACCTCCACCTAAATAGCAATCCCTATGCAATGCCTTATCAGAACATTTTCACAACATCGCTATCGGCAGACATTCTGCCATCATCTCCTTGACCTCTCTGCTGCTTTCGATACCTTTGACCACACCATTCTCCTAGACAGGCTACACTCTTTAGGAATCAAAGACATTGCCCTCACTTGAATATCCTCCTTCATCTCCAACTCCAAATTATGCTCCTCCACCCTTTCACCTCTGCATCCTGCCCAGTACTGAAAGGGGTTCCACAGGGAGCATCCCTATGTCTCATCCTCTTCAATATCTATCTGATCCAACTCCCCGCACTATCAGACAATACCCCGATCATTCATAAAATCATAAACTCACTAGGCTCCATCTGCCCAGATCTGTCATCATGCCTCTCGGATATTGACCACTGGATGATAACCATCCTCGACCCTGGGAAAACCGAAATCCTAGTCTGTGGGAAAACTATGCTTCTTCCACAACCTATCCCCTGGCCTCACTCTCTAGGCCAGCCTCCTCGGCAAACCTCTACCTCGGTGAAAAGCCTTGGATGCATGCTGGACACAGATTTATCCCTCTCCCAACACATCAACTCTGTATCCACAACCTATTTTTTCCACCAACGCATACTCAGGCGTATCTTTCCATACATCACCTATCCTAACCGAATCTCTGCCATCACCTCCATCATCATCTCCTGCTTTATCTAGGCCTACCAGTATTTCAGCTAAGGAAACTGCAAAGAATCCAAAACGCTGTGGCCCGCCTGCTCATTGGCTTCCCTCCCAGAGAACACATCAGCCCTACACTGAGAGTCCTCCACTGGCTCCCTATTGTTCGACAAACTACCTTTAAAGCCATGTGCATCACTCATCGTGCCATCCACAACACAGGCCCGGAATTCCTCCAAGATGAAAACACACGCAAACACCCCTCCAGGACACTCAGATCCAGCGCAGCATCTCTCCCAGTTGACCCCCATTACAACTGCACCAGACTGGGAGGATCCTCCTTCTCCGCCCAAGCTCCGACCATCTGGAACTGTCTGCCCCTCCACATCCGCAACATTGACAATCACCTTGCATTCAGAAAGTTCCTCAAAACCTGGCTCTTTCCTTCCTCCTATTGAAATCTTCTCACACCCTATGCTGTGATTGACCAGTGTACAGAAACACTGGCCCAAACTCGACAGCACACCTATCACTCCAAACCACTGTGGATGCCGGCAGTGTTCGCAGTGGCACGTCGTGATAGACTCTGCCTTTCTGCTCTCCCTAGACAATGATACATCACCCTGTTCCTTCGGGCCCCCACCCACTGCCCAGGCTCAAATCTAGGGAGTCCTCAGCTGGCTAGACCAGCTAATCACTTTGGACCTAGGAAAACGACATTGAATATGAACTCCATCCGAGTTTAAGGTATGTATAACTCGCTCCACGTCTGTGGACATATGCTGTAGGCACGGCTACCCATCCATGCACTATAGAATACAGCTATGGCTATGCAAATCCGGTCTAGAAGCTCACATAGCTGTCCAAACTGAAAGCCCTGATGTCCCTCAACACCTCTGCCATTAGTATACAGCGGCAACCTACAAAAAACATTGGTCTAGCTGGGCACACATCAAGTCTCCTGCACCGGCACTGCACTCTATCCTAAACCATCAACAGCACCCGCCCACGTGCCTGATCTCCATGCTGCTTACTGGAGCCTAGCCAGCCCTCCTATGCCTAACCTGGCAGAATGCACACATGCATCTTAAAGTTAACTCTTAGAATCCCCCATACATGGACTTCGGTCCCCCGATGGCTTTCTAACTACAAAGCGCATTGATGCCATACAAATGGGGAAATTACGCTATATAATTGACGACTATAATGCAATGCAATACAAAAGCACAGGAGCAGAAACGCCAAAGAGATACGAGGAAAGTTGCAAATGCCGTCCACGACTGGTAAGCCCAGGAAGGACGCCACTGAATTTAGCTGTGTGCCGTGTACTACGCAAAAAGTAGTAATGGAACAAATATTGTGAATGGAACATATATTGTGAATGAGTCCAAGTAACGGCAGAGACAGTCTTTCTAAAGTGACCAATATAAACAGAACAAGCCTAAGTAAAGGGAGAGACTTTATTACTAAAACAAACATTGGAAACGGAACAAGCCTTAGTGGAGGCAAAGATATTATTACTCAAATGAACATTGTGAATGTAGCAAGGCTAAAGGGAGTGTGAGGAACCAGGAGTGAGACGCAGACACAGAGGACTTATTGTGATTGGTACACACTTTTATTTAAAGAATAAAAGGGTTGAAAAATGCCTCACTGTTGCTAATCTAGGAGGTATTTCCCTACCTCAACTAAAACTAAGGGTCTGTCCTGTGCCAACACGCCCAAAGTAAAAGTGTCCTGTGACCGAAATCGTATCCTAGACCTATCATTCTAAAAGTAACTCTAAGGTGCTAGAGGTATTGTCTTTGGCTCTGAAAGTGCACAAATGTTCAGGTTCAACAAAAAGGTAAAAAGCCAACAAAAGTTTCAACAGAATGATGTTCAGATTTCCAGGGAATTACTTCCTTCCCCAGGTTCCTCTTCAACAAAACAAAAGTTCAAAAGAATGACTAAGTTCTTTACACCCGAAGAGGATAACTCCCGCCTCTTGGTGTAGCAATCCACTCCTGGGGAAATGACTCGATTCCTCATATTCTTTCCACGTTTAATGCAATTCAAATTCCTAAGGGCATGATTCTTCCTTGGGATTCTGTTTTCAAGATACCACAATTTGGGTGTGGGTTTCAGACTCAAAGAATACCTGGTATACTCTCCTGGCAAGTTATTTTTTACCTTCAATGAAACTTAAAATGTTAAGGCCATGAATCTTCCTTGGGGTTCTCTTTAACAGTTCATTTAACACACTTGATTTCACTTGGCTTTGCTTGGTATACTCTCCTGGCAGGACTTGGTCATAGTTCCAAAATTTAGGTTCGTCCCTTTGGTTTGCCTTAGCAGGAATGATCCTCTTCTCCTGGTTCACTCCCAATCTTACAGGCTTTCTCTCTTTTTATTCACTCTTCCTCTCAACCATGTATTTATATCTCTCCACATTAGTGCTAGTGGCCTTTTAGTAACAATGTTTGTTCTTGGATTCCATTTACCTTCTAATAAGTGGGTCCTTGACCCTTATTCAACACTCTTCGTTCCTTCAATCTTGCTGCAGCATTCACCCTTAGGTGCTGGGGTTACCCACTGCCTCTCTATGGGCTCACTGTGCAGCTCGGATGCTCCTCGCGTCCTTCCTTCCTCCTTCTCCATTCGCCAGCTCGGCGAGTGTCCAGTTAGCCGATTGCCCTTTGCGATGCCTTCCTCTGCTTTCAGCTACTTTTCCTGCCTGTGGGCATTCAACACAGTGCTTCCGTCGGCTCGGTCACCATGCTCAATCTTGGTTAGAGCCTTCATGCTGCTTAGAGGAGCAGGTGTATACCTTATTCCTGATCTCCGCCCCCTTAGCACCATCCCATTTGAATGACTGATGAAGAGCCACAAGTCGGAACCTGTGCATGAATCCTTGCAATATTCCTGTACCACATCGAGTATATGAGAAACGATATGCACTCAGGCAACCATTTAAAGTGAACCCACAAGCACAATGGAGGAATGCTACCAAGAACTATGCCCCTTGCCGAGCTGACAAAATGCAGTTATAAAGAGAATGGAGGTACGTTAAAACAAAGTCTGACGACAGCAAAAGAATGTCATAAAGAAGATGTAAGAACCTATGCTGAAATGATATGAAAATGCTTAAGAATGATGGTGTAACTGGAGCACTAAGAGAAACATGTACCCAATGATACAGTAATCATGAACAGAAAGAAGAATGAAGAGACTCACTGGTCAATAGCTGTAAATACGTTGTAACGCAAGGTAGAATGAACATATAGAAGCTTGCTTATAAGAGGTGTGTATTCAATGTTTAGGATGACCAGCTACCTCAAAGTACAAGCCCAGGATCATGCAGTGAAAAGACGATGAAGAGGCTGTTTTTCCCTTGCAAAATAGAGGAGTACATTGGCCTAGGACCAAGGATGCTATTTCGAGAGATGAAGGCAAGGTACGAATCGAGTCCAATGAACAGATCATTTCCGAAGGACATATTTCTCAATATTAGGAGGAACAAGAAAATGTACAGATGCCACATTGGACACATTTGTGGTCTCTTAACACTTGATGAAGAGCTTGCAAACAAGGACTATTCATTAGGCTTGAAACTAAGATAATGGTGTGCCTATAGTCCCTTGAATGTTCCAAGACAGCGCAGACTGGCAAGGTCAATCTTCAAAAAAGAGTACACAGGCATGAGGCCTAACGATGAGAGAGGGTAGACTAATTGGGAAAACAAGGGCAGAGCTGGCATATCTCAAAGCACGTGTGTTTCGTTTCTATGTACGTGCTGCTAGCGAGCCGAATGTCCAAGGTTGGATTTGGGTTACCAACCAACTGGAAAAGCCTGCCATGCACTTTTACATACAATATTGCAACGTATTATTCTGCTGCCATATTCTCTGTTGTAATCAGTGTACTACGTATGTAGAAGTAGCTCAAGGCATGTCCTACAGACCAGGGACTGCCAATGTGAGACTAACACTCATGCATTCTATATGTAGACATGTTCCCCTAATCCAATCCCATCCCTTGATAGGTTTTTGTAATATGCCACGTAGGATGACGCATAGATATCTAGCATCATGTAAACTAAGTTTAACAAAGAAATGTTGTGATCCTGCATAAATCAATTTGATGAATGACGATTAACCCTGCTTTCCTTCATTGAGATAAAAGCAGTTTCTTACCATCTTCCTTGAGTTTCTCCTTTATTTGGTCTGAGACCTTTTATTGGCAATTCCATCTAGCACAAAGATCCTTAAAGGTGCTAGAGCACATTTGGTAGCAGTGCAGATGGTTCAAGTCTAATCGACCTAGAGCCCAGACTTCTGGACTTTCAATGGCTTCTGCCACCAGCCAGACGATCGCAGAGTTTCCTTGCAGAGACTGGTACATAACAAATCACATGATCAACATATGCAGTCGGCAGATCCCCTTAGACAACATTCCTGTCTGGTCCCCGCAGGTGCCCCACGGATGAAAGGTGAATTGGTCGATTGTGGGAGAGTCGATACTGAGAGACTTGAGCTGAGTGATGACTGTAAGTAGACCATTGCAACTGGTAAAAATATAGAGGGGGAGGGACTGTGATTTTGTTATGTTGTATATATAAGAGACAAAAAGCGTAACTGGATTCTGGGGATTATAAAAGGAAGAGAGATAAGAATACCTCAAATTCAAGGGCCAGTGAGGAACGGAAAGGTCACACGCTATAACTTCATATAGGAGTATTAAGGATTCCTAAAGGCAGAGCCAATTAGAAGAGCATTTGTCAAACTCCCAGAGGAAGTAACAAAAAGAGATGAGTTACATTTACTAAGACAGTAAAGAAAGACATACTTAAGGGGAATTTATATGTTTTGAAAGTGCACATATTTAAGAGGTTTTATATGCTTGTATAAAGAATAACGCGTTTAAGATGAACATCAAAAAATAAGAAATGATAGCATAAATAAATTAAAAAATATATTTTCTTTACATTTACATTTTTGGGATAAAGGATTGACGTCAATCAAATAGCTAGAATTAGATGAAACCAAGATATAAATAAATAAGATAGCTTAAAGGTACTAAACAACAAAGCTTTCTGGGGCCGTGGTCCACACTATCTACAACACTCTCTTCCTAAATACCCGCCCTCCAGAGTCCTCCGCTTGTCCTCCTCAAACTCTCTGCGGGTGTGCCATTTTTCTAAACAGAAATTTGGGGGTAAATCTTTATCATCCGCAGGTGCCTCCCTCTGGAACAGCCTTCCTGCCTCTCTCCGTCTTGAGCTGGAGCACCTTACTTTCCGGAATCTACTCAAGACCTTCCTCTTCTCTTCCTCCTTCTCTCTCCCTCTGCCCTTCTAACATCTGTTCTCTCCATCCTCCTTCCCCCTTCTCCTCCCTAAGTCTGTTTCAGTTTTTGCTGACTGGCTGCCTGGTTTCACCTCCAGACCCTTATAGGTCCCAGGCTCCCCCGCCAGTCTTTTGCACCTGCCTCTGTGCTGCTGGACTATGTTCAGCATTACTGTACTTTCAGTTTACGCTCCAGGAGTGGGCCAACCTCTCTGCACTTAACCAAGGCCCTGCTGGACCAGACACACTTGTTCCCCTCTCCCTCCTACCTCTGTGTACGCATGCATAACCTGATTGTACTTGGACTAGTACGTTCATTTGTCCTGCTCCATCCCCTTTTTTGTTCCTACACACATGACCTGAATGTACTAGGAATTGTAAGTTTGTTTTCCCTGTCCTCCTACGCCCTTTCTTGTTGCCCCCTCCCTAGCTTGGTCGCGACTGTAACACTGCAAGCACTTGCACTAGGAGAAATGCTGTCAAGCCTAGTATGCTAGTTTTTTTCTCTGATCATTCGGAAACTTCAAGGCCTAAGAATTAATAATGTATTTCCTTGCTCCCTCCCGCCTTAAAGCGCTTTGAAGTACCCCACCTGTGTATAAGCACTGTATAAATAAAAAATAACAATTACAATTACAACAAATAACAATATAAAAATAATTAACGGTAAGTGTAAACCAAGGCGCATGAAGAACGGTGTCAACAGATTTTTTCACCAAATAATAAACAAAAGTAGGGAAAATATTCTGATTTTCTGGAAATACAAGTAGTGACGATTGATGGTGCCTGCTCAAATATATTAAAACAATATATTTTATAAACTTGGAAGTAAGAGGAAAAAAGTGGGTAAGTATTGGCAGTCTGAATTGACTTGTCATCATGGAAGAAACACCTCTCACACATTTATGCAGAACATTAACAAGATATACTGCCAAAATTAGGCAGTATCATTCCGAATGGATTAAGGGTACGACCAACAAGACATTTATGCCCTGGCCTCCAGGAGGTTTGTTGTCAAATACAGTATTACGTAATCTGGTGACATATTTACATGCCACATATAAGGGAAAGAAGTTAGAGAAAAGATTGCCAGTATAAGAGCTTTGAATTTCTTTTTTTACCAGAATGAGAAAGAAGACCCAGTTTATAGGGAGTAGATGCTTAATCAGGATAAAGGGGAAGATGTAACACCTTCAGCTCCTCTTTTCCCTCCAGAGGAAAAAGACATAGATGATAAATAAAAGGGAGTTTATCCTGTAAAGGAATTAAAAGCAGCAGCGCTGGGTATGTCAATCCACCATACAAACCCACTGCTTATACTAGTGAAGAGACAGAGGAAGAGAGTAAAAGCAGAGAATGCAAATATATAAAGATACGTAATGAAAGTAAAAAGCGTGATGAGAAAAAGCATAGACATAATAAACAGATAGAGACAGAGGAGGGGCAGAACAACAAAAAAGAATAAAAGATACAGTTAAAGGTACGAAAATAGTACAGAATGAATGGATGGGAGGACAAATATTGCTAAAACTAGATGATAAAGGTATTGATAGAGTTTTAAAAAGGGAGGAAAGGGAAGAGTGAGATCAGAAAGAGAGAGACTATACAAACAAGAAAGGGACAAAGAATGTAAGTGCAGGGAAGAACAAAGAAAGAAGAGAAACAAGACGAAGCAGAAGCTCAAAGATTGAAAGTACATAGGTTGCAAAGAAGTGAGAGGAAGAGGAATTAAGGGAAATAAGGAGAAGAGAGGAAGACATTAATAGAAGTAGGAGATTTAAAGATGATGAGATTGAATATCTATGCTGTAGAAGCATGATACCCATAGAAACCCATGAGTGAACCGAAGAGGAGAGAGGGTCAAAACCATCCCGTGGAGGGTTGCGAGGATTATTAGACATACCAACATGGAGAGAAGACGGCACAGAGACCATAGCGACACGGATAGGGACATTATATAGACAAATGAGGGATAAGGAAGGATATGGAACTCAAGAGGGTGAATGAGGAGTCTCCTTTAAAGAAACAGGCGGGAGCTTAGATGACGTCAGAATAGATGATCAGAGAACATTATCTTTAAGTAGGTTAGATCTTGATGATGCAATAGAGGGCCCTAGTTATACGAGTTGGGGTGTAATAATGTCAAGCGAAGAAAGGAAACAAAATGAGAGGACGTGAAAAGAGAGTGCTTATGGATTTTCAAGAGAATCAAGTGTAGATAAAGGGGTAAAATGGTCACTATAGAGGACCCTATAGGAAGAACACCAGAACCAATACCATATACTGAACGACTGCAAGTACGATTGCATATGCAGGGGATATATCCCCGCCTTATGTGAGGAGACTAAGAGCACTACCAGTAAGAAAACAAGCAGGCGATGATAATGCCCACTGTAGAACAAGGAATGTGGGTAGGTATGACCAAGAACCAGGGTTTTCACAGTTTCCACTGTTAGATTAAGGAGCGGGTCGGCCACAATATATACCATGGCCCCAGATGGAGAAGGAAAATGTAAAGTGCACACTGCCGAGTTTAACTTCCCTTGTGGGGAAAATGGATCAAAGAATTAGAGAAAAGGACGTCAGGAATGACGTTGGCTATAAGCGATATAAGCAGCCTATAATTAGCTATCCTGGGGGAGAGAGCTGACGACATTTGGAAAAGAGCAGGGTATCCAAAAGTAACTGCGCAAAACATAATGCACAATGGAGCGCCATTCAATAACTGTAGAGCAGACATATGGCGAGTGCCCAGAGAACAACATCCAGATACATCGGATATTGGGGCGATAAGGACTAGGAAGATGAGGGAGGATGAAGACCCCATTGCTTTTATTCAGGATATTCAGGACGGATGGAGTTCGGAAAGGCACGAACCGTTGGATAACACGGTAGCGTTATTTTATCATATATTATGTCAAGGTCTGCCAAAGCCAGTACAAAGGCAGCTACAGAAACAGGTGGGAATGGAAGCAAATCCAAGGCCAGAGATACAATTGGCAATTGTGCATTATTGCAGAATGCTAAAAAAAAAAGACAAGAAGAAAGCCGAGGGTAGAAACCAAGAAGAGAAGAAGTTGGTGCAGAAGAAAGGATCACATTTCGCCATAGAGGGAGTGGTGTTAACAAGTAATGAGGGAAGCATGGCGCAAGTAGTGCAGTTCCCACAGCAAAATAATATAGTCAATGCCATAGACCAGAATGAGTATAATGATATGCCAAGAGGTAGAGGGAACTGGCCTTGAGTAGGAGGATGAGGAGGATTTCAAAACCCTCAGGGGAGGGGAGGATCTAATGATGGACAGACACTAATATGTTGTAATTGTGGAAAAATAGGACACATAGCTAGAGCATGTAGAGGGAGAGGAGGCATGCAACAACAGAAATGGCAATCTCCAAGAGGCGGGGATGATATATGCTCCAAAATACAATACAGACTCACAAGGATATTATGCCCAAGATCACACACACAATCAGGCATATGCACCAAAAGCACAGCAGTTTCAGCAAGTACCAATACAGACACAATTTCCACAACCCCAGCAATTCCAACAAGCACCAATGGAGACACAGTAATTACAGGGGCAGCAACAGCAAACACCTATGCAAATGCAACAGGCACCCACACAACAAATACAATATATCCCAATGAAACAGACAGGCGCATAACATTGGCAAATGGACACGGGAGCTACACAAGTAGTAAAACTCAAATTAGGGAGTGTGACTGTGGTGAGAGGGAATCCTTTCACAGAAACATGGATGAATTGATACCCACACTAAGACAGCCCACAGGATGACATGATGTGTTCAGTACTATCTGTAACACCACACCCCCAAGATGAAGCAAGGGTCAAGGTGACGATAGGAGGCAAGGCGTTTTCATTTCTCGTAGACACTGGAGTGACTCGTTCCTTTGTCCGTGAGGGAAAATACTCAATGTCAGGCATTGCCATGAATGCTTAGGGCTTTTCTGGGGTGATTAATTTAGTTCCATTTACAGACGAATTACCAATTTTTATAGGGAAACACAACATGTATATGCCATTGCTATACTCTAAACAGACACCGGTAAACATACTAGGACATGATTTAATGACAAAGCTTAACATGACAAAATCCTTTACTGGCAAAGGCACAGTGTGTTCCACCCTGGGGATACATTATATGAATGAGAGGGAATTTATGTTAGTCTTTAGAGGACAGAAAGTCTTGCGAGGAGTCCCTCTAGACGAAGATGCATTTTTATATGGAGTGACTGTTTTATTATCATGGTTACCTAAATTGGCAGGAAAATTATTAAGCATACCTGATACATTTTTGTTCAGGCCAGAAAATCCTATGGATGATGAGAGAGGGCAAGTTATTGCTTTGGAATTAGAAGCAGCAGTAGTAAGAGAAGAAAGGGTGATGCTTCATGGGACAGACAATGAGGGAAGGGGAACAGTGATAGCCCTCAATGAAGGATACAGACTGACAGACTTGACAGATGAAGAACTGTTTAGGGATGACCATTCAGATGATGAGTCAGTATTCATTATAAGTCTCACCTATTGGATTAAAGTTGAGAGCATATAGATACCACAGAAAATGGCGTTGGTAAAAAAGAAACCGCCATTTTTTCAGGAAGACTTGGAAAAAGTGGAAAGTATATCCGCCCTAATGAAACAGGGCATTCTATTAACATCATATTCTCCGTGCAACACGTCTGTGTACCCTGTCAAAAAATTAATGCGGGGGGTCATGGAGGTTTGTACAGGATCTTTGCCCCTGAACAATATAGTCGAATCAGAGTTTCCTTTAGTTTCAAACCCTGAAACAATATTGTGCAATATTCCGTCAGAAGTCAGGTATTTTACTGTTATTGATTTGAAAAATGCATTTTTCTCAATTCCCCTACATGAAGATTCACAGGATTTGACTTTGTTCTCATATAGAACAATTTGCCTAAAACATACTCCTTTGCCCCAAGGGTATTGTGAGTCCCCTTCGATTTTTAATAGAGTCCTTCGGATGGACTTGGGAAATGTGCTGCTTGAAAGTGCCATGATTCAAAAGTGGATGACATTTTAGTGTGCAGTGAGACAAAAGAGAAATGTAGGTTTGGTCAAACTTATGACGACACTCACAGAGAAAGGGTATCAAGCAGACAAAGAAAAATTACAATATTCTCAAGAAGAGGTATTATACATAGGAAAGTTAGTCTTGCATGAAGGAAGAAAAGTGACACCTGAAAGGCCAGAGGCTATTATGAGAACTGTACAGCCATAAACGTTGGGACAAATGCAGCAATTTTTAGGTCTATGCAATTATTGCAGGACCTGGGTCTTTGACAGCAGTACATATGTTCGACCACTTTTAAAAGCGCTTAAAGAAGCACAGGTGGTTAAAATTAAATTAGTGTGGACAGAAGACATGACTGAAGGATTTAATGAGTTAAGAAACACGATTAGTAAAGCTCCTGTATTAGGGATTCCAAATTATAGTGAAGAATTTTACTTATTTTCCCATTCAAATGGAGTCATGACATCAGTCCTTATACACAAAACAACATTAGGACATGGTCATAAACTATTAGCTTATTATAGTGGGATTTTAGATCCAGTTATGAAAGGACACTATCCTGCAAACAGTCTTTGGCAGCTGCTGCATTGGCCATAGAAAAGGCTTCAAGTATAACTATGGGGTGTTCCCAAACTCTATTTGTAGAGCATGCATATTTTCAATTTTAGAAAAACCCAGAAGTATATTAACTACTCAAAGAGAACAGAGATACAAGGAAATTATTTCAAACTCTGCGATCAAAATTGTTAGGTGTAGCACAGTGAATCCAGCAACTTTTATAGCTGAACCAGTGGGAAAAGATGACAATGTGCATGACTGTGTTACATGCAATGAATGTTATAACAATATTCCTCATTAGAGAGAATGCTCTAGGAAGGGGGAGGGGGGAAGTGGTTTTCATTGATGGTTCATCTAGAATTGACCAAAAAACGGGGGTGAGACATACGAGATCAGCAATAGTAGAGATGACTCGAGGAGGTACATTTGAAGTATTGATAAGAAGATTGCTGTCAACCTATTCAACACAGGCTGCAGAATTAGCCATGCTTATTGATGCACTATGAAGTTTTGAGGATGAGTAAGTGATGGTGTACTCTGACTCCGCCTATGTGACGTAAACCTTACACGCAGGCCTGTCATGTTGGAAAAGTAGGGGCTTCCTCTGCACAGATGGCACTCTAGTGCAACAAGCATGGCTATTTGACAAGCTAATTGAAGCCTTAACCTTTCCAGAAACCATAGGCATCATGAAATGAGCAGGACATTCAAAAATAACAGATTTAATATCTCATGGGAATGAAGCTGCACATGTAGAAGCCAAACATGCTGCATATTATTCAACCATATTTGAAAATGAGACCAAAGATATAAAGAAAGTGGCAGGGCGATGTATGTTGGTTAAAGAAGGGTTTAATATGATGTCCATTGTACAGTTAATTGAGGTACAACAACAAGCATTGCAAGAAGAATAGGAGCTATGGAAATAGCGGGTGTGTTCCGTATCCCCAACTGAGGCAATTTGGAGGCAGGATAGTACAGTAAAGCCAGTTTTGCCGCCAGCATTGTTGAGAGTAGCATTGGAGCAGCTCCATTATCCGGCGCATGTGACTCGAGAGAGTTTAGCTGCTACAATAGCAGAAGACTGATTCCTATCGAACCTCAGTGAACATGTGGCATAGTTCATTGTAAACTGGATTGTGTTCCAGAAATGTACGTCAAGACACTCCTTGCGAACGTTAGGAGTAATCCGTAGACCTAATGGCCTCTTCCAACATCTGCATGTAGATTATGTGGATATGTTGCAGATATGTAATGGTTATTGATACATGTTAGTTGTAGTATGTCCCTTTTCTAGATGGATCGAAGTAGGTCCATGCACAGATACTGATGCTGCATGCATTGTGAAAGTTCTAGTTTGCAAAGTATTTCCAAGATGGGGGTGTGTGAAGTTTTGCAATCCGATAATGGGCCGCACTTTGTGAATTAACTCTTCGAAAGTATAGTCTCCGTTTTGGGCATCAAGCATACGTTTGTTTCGGCCTACGACTCGCAAACCAATGGGATATGTGAGAAATTAAAAAGCCTTTTGAAGGAGATAATAGAAAAAATTCAAATAACATTAAAAAAGGGATGGCTGCATTGCCTACCCGTTGCATCAACCTGGTTCAGATCAACATTTAACGCCCCATGAGCTGGTGACTGTACGCTGTACGAGAACTCCTCTCACCACCCCAGAACAAAGGCAAATACAGATGCCAACAGTGTAGGGAAGGCATTAGGTGATGAGACGCATGATTATTTGAAAACGATCACTCAAAGTATTTCTTTTATTTTTCAACAAATCAAGAATCAACAAGAAGGGTCAAAAGTGAACAAAACTGACAATTTGCCTATCAGTTTCAAAGACTCATTAAAACCTCCAGCACTTTATGGAGGGAACCATGTGCTAGTGAGAAAATGTGTGCGTACGTGGAATACCCTAGATTCAATGTACCTTACAAGGTTGAGGAAGTAAGCCTTACTGCAGTGAAACTCAGAGGCTGAAAGGCTTTAATCCATCTGCTTGAAAGCAAGCCCTATAAGGCTTTTATCCCCAGTGTAGCAAGTATCCCCAGTGAAGCAAGTGCCCCAGCGAAGCTAGAGAAGAGTTGCAACGAATAACAATGCAATCTATGACCAAGAACACAGATAAAGAAAGCGAAATATTTTTAGATTAGGGTTGTCTTATGAACGGATTAATTTACAGTGATCTTGGAACACTTTCCCTAGATAAGCCTTAAGAGACAATGAGAGAAGAGTTTGAGCTTTGAAAGAAAAAGACATAGAAGAAAATAATTCTGATCTTCATTTATGATACCCATCATTACATTGGTATATACATTCTTAGCTATTCTTTTTTCCTACATTTCTCAAACATATCCAGCTTTGATTAGAAGAGGAATAAACATTGTTGCATTCAAGAGATCCCTAAAAACAATTGGACTGTTTGGAGAGTGATAATTGAAACAATACTCCAATTTCTGATATAGAATTGATTAATAAAGTGGATAATTCATTTTCATATTCATACAATGGAGAGGCTTCAACATTTTAGAGATTCATTACCATCTAAAAAATCGATAAGGTTTCATGTGATATTGATGGTGATATCAGCTGGTATTATGATTTGTGTTTTTCTCCTTATGCTTATGGCATTGCAAAGTGTTGCAGAAAATGGCATTAACATAGAGGGAATTAATGGCACTGATATGAAGGGGGAGAATGAAACAACTAGTATTGCCCCCACTATAAGCACAAATAGCCTGTTATGTAATATAACTAGAAGGTTATTTCACTTTAAAAGAAATGTTGAGGAGAACCATGAAGGTATAAATACATATCCTGAAAACTCAGTTCATTTAAAGAATAACCTATGTTACCAGCACATGAAAGAGATGGGCCAAAGAACATCAGACAAAAATTCTTATGTTTGTTCCCTAATACAGTATGCCATGAAAGCGGCAAGAACCTTTATTACAAGAGAACTGTCTTCACATGACACAAAATGCCTCAGTCATCTAGCAGCATGCACAATCAGAGGACAATTTGAAGGAAATGGGCTATGTTACGATCGTGATCAAAATTGGCATTCCCATATTGAGATACCTATGTGAAAACAAGAAGGAAGGAAAATGGATTTGGATGGACAAGCAAGAAACTCATGTATCCATCCCAGATAGGAGAGCAAATAAAGTTTGTCCAGATGAAGAAGTTCAATGTCTGGAAGCATGGGCCAAGTATTCAAAGTTTCTTGCATGGGTCGACAATGAAGTAGGACCAATTTCTATAATACCACTGAAAAATACAATAACATGCTTCAGGAACTATGGCCTGATACTGGTTGGGAAAAATAAAGGATGTTGACAGATGATTAAAATCCCAGGAATGAATGGAGGAACTGCAGTGTTAATGGATTGAACTTGGGCCAGTAGATACAGAGCCTCCATGCAGTTGCCTAAGAAATGGGGAGGAATATGCTCTGTGGAAATGCTAAATGTACCAGCATTGGTGATTACCCAAAGTGATCTCCATATTGATGATTTTCAAAATATTGATGACCAATTTAGGTTGAAGAATCACCGAACTTTGCTGACTGAAGAGAAACAATTATTTTTCAGCAACATCAATGGAGTCTTATGACAATATCCCAGACGAGCATAAATTGTTCAGCAAGACAGCAATGATAATGGCAGCTATATTCGCCAGGACTTCAAGCTGCAGTAAACACCAAGTGGCTGCAAATTACAATATGGGAGCTGCTGCAGACAATCAATGCAACAATGAAAGGATTCAATGCAATCGGACAAGAATTAAGAGCCATTAGGCTTAGGACTCTCCATAATCGGTATGTCCTGGGCTTAATTACATCAATGGAAGGAGGCGTGTGTGCCAAGGTCAGGCCTTCTTGCTGTATGTTTTATACCATCTCATGATGGAGAAAATGGAACTGTGACAGAAGCAATAAGCATGTTGTCAACTTTGCACACAAAGATGGTGGAGGAAGTGGACGAAATTGAAGATGATGCTTGGTTTACATCTCTGTTTTCATGGATTCCGACCTTGCTAGCAAATGCTTTCAAAATGTTTGGAGCAATACTGGTGTTTATATTGCTAGGATTCTGTCTCATAAGGATCATTGTGTGACAGTGTAAAAAAGACAGCTAAGAAAGCTATTGGAATGAAGATAATGATTGACAGGGATACAATAACTGGTGAACAAGTGCATAGTGAGGACAGTATTCGTGAGATCATGAAGAAAAGTACCCTTGCACCCCCAGGAACTAAGTTCTATTATGCTAAAGATCGGAATACATATGTGGAAGGATGGATATTCTGTGCACCAGCAGGAGATTGTCGTCTAATGACCTGGAGTGTGGATGAACATATAAAAAATGATGGCCACCTGACGGGGGTGACAGAGATATGGATCCCTGTCAATGTCCTGTACTTTTTCTGGGATGCCTTGGATGCCACAGTCTAAGAACCCGACCTCCTCACTCAAGTCACCACTCTCCTCACCTGAGAATTCAGTGTCTGTCTCCTCGATGCCTTGTCGATGGTCCAGATAGTCCTTCTTCTGTTTTGGAGCCAGTGACCTGACCCGAGGAGAAGCCGTGGTGGATCCTAATCTGGACCACTCCATGACTCCTGCCCAGGGTACAGGCTATACTGGGGGAAAAAGCCCTTGGGCAGAAAAACCCCCCACGATGATCCACAGGATGCTGGCCAAGGTAGTACTGGTCGTAGATGGCAATCCGGGATAGAGCAGGCTGAGTGTGGTTAGCCGAGGTAGAATGCTGGAGGTAACAATAGGCAGCGAGTGGGTAGCACAATATCCAAACAACAACGGTAAGTAGGAGTAAGAGGAAGCAGGATCCGGACAATGCTTAAGCTGGCACCAAGAAATAAACAACAGGCAGAACAAGACTGGAAGGAGGAAAAAAAGGAAAGACAAAACAGAAAAGAAAGGAATACCGGGCAAACGGAGGCGAAACCCCGCAGGAGTACAAGGGGAGAAAGAGGTGGACGAGGAAAAGGAGAAGGAGAGGAGAGAGAGCGCGAGCGGGAGCGGCAGAACCGGGAGTAACTAAGAAAGGTGAATAGAGAGAAAGAAGAGGGAAAAGGCAAAGCTTCGGTGTGAAGCGGAAAGGGAAAACAACTAGCGTTTCACCGCAAAGCGAAGCAAGTAGGCTGGACGGTTGCAACGCTCCGACCACAGGGTTAGCTGGGAGGAAATGCCCTAGCGGCAGCGAAAGGGGGGAACAACTAGAACATTGCGACCGTACGTCAAAAGACGTGATGGAACAGTTCAATGGCGGTGAAGCCGTATCTGCGGCAACCACCGCCACCCGAATTGGTTCATGACAGTATGCCATGGATTTCCCAGGATGGGTCGAGTGAAAACAAGCTAAAAGTCTGGGGGCTTTTACAAAGTTCGCAGGTTCCCAATAATCTTCCGATCTGGTGAATCCCTTCCAGGATATAAGGTATTGAAGTCGCCCTCTGTAAAACCGAGAGTCTCAGATCTTGGAGACTTCGTACTCGTCCTGTGTGGTTCCCCGCTGCAAATCTTGGTGGTAAACTGGTTTGCGGCGTGTCTCTGGTAGGTATTCCTTAAGAAGGGATGTATGGAAGACCACATCTATGCGACAGAGATGGGGTGGCAATTGGATCTTATAGGCTACCAGGTTAATCCTCTCCAGAATGGGGAAAGGACCCAGAAATTGGGGGGATAACCTAGAGGGCCAAACCCACCTAGGTAAGAATTTTGTGGAAAGCCACACCTTAGTTCTTTTGGTCCATTCTTTGGCCTTACGCCGATGTCGGTCAGCCTGTTTCTTGTAGGCACTGAGACTCTTCTCCAGACTGTGTTTAGCTGTTTTATGTGCCCCAGTGATATCTACCAAGATAGATTCTACTGCTGGGGAATTGCTTGGAAATGAAGAAATGGGAAAGATAGCTCTAGGATGGACACTGTAATTGCAATAGAAAGGAGTTAGCCCAGTGGCAGAGTGTTTGGAGTTATTGTATGCGAACACAGCAGTAGGAGGAGCTGAACTCAATTGTCTTGCAGTTGGTTGCTATAACACCTGAGATACAGTTCTAGTGTGGCGTTCAGTCTCTCTCTGGCCATTCGTCTGGAGGTGAAACCCTGACGACAGGGCTCGGTCTATGCCTACACGTTTACAAAGTGCCTTCCAAAATTTTGAGATAAACTGGCTGCCTCTGTCGGAAGTTATCTTGTCAGGAAGTCCGTGAAGGCGAGAAATGCCTCTGGTGAATATTTCGACCATCCTGGCTGTGGTGGGTAAAACAAGCAAAAGGGGATAAATGAGTCATCTTGGTAAGGGAATCGATTGTTACCATAATGCAGGTGCAGGAATCCGAGATAGGAAGGTCAACAATGAAGTCGGTGGACAAGTGACCCCAGGGACGCTAAGGAATATCCGTCTGAGTAAGAAGGCCGGATGGCTTGCCTGTGAGATTTTTGGACATAGCACACACCGGGTAAGATGAAATGTAAGACCAGACTTCCCCATTTAGGTTTGACCAATAAAAAGATTGTCCAATGAGTTTGGTGGTACTAGATTGACTTCCCTGGCCTTCAGATAAACTGTCATGACACCAGCTGATGATTTTCTTGCAGAGGTGACCTGAAGGAATGTATAGTCGATTTCTGTAGAACCAGAGTCCATCTTTATATTGATACGTATAAGATGGTTTCTGGACTGTGGCAAAGGGTTCTGAGATTAAAGCCTCCTTGACTTCTTGAAGGAAGGTATTGATCTAGGCCACAATACGATTTTGTGGGAACATGAGCTCAGGAGGATGAATATCTGAAACTGAGTTTGTCTCCTTACGAGCATCAGCTAGTACATTCTGGGAACCAGGGAGATATGTTATCAAGAAGTTATAGGCCAATAAGCCTGATAAATACCGATAACAAAATTTTGGCTAAGGTCCTCACTTTGCGAATTGAGGTCTTGATTCAGAAGCTTGTTCACCCAGATCAATCTGGCTTCATTCAGAATCGTAGGGCTTCTAGCAATATTCGAAATCTTTTGTTGACCATGTCTAGGGCCCAAGAACTGGATGATGATGTGGCTGTGTTTTCCTTGGACGCCGAAAAAGCTTTTGACCGTGTCAATTGGAAGTATATGTTCGCTGTGCTGCGAGCGATGAATTTGGGTGATGAATTTATTTCATGGGTCTCGCTATTGTATGCTCGACCTACGGCTAATGTTAAGACGAACGGTTTGTTGTCTGGCACTTTTAATCTTTGGAGAGGCACTAGGCAAGGTTGTCCGCTTTCGCCCCTGTTGTTTGTGTTGGCTATCGAACCACTTGCAATTGCTTTGCGGAATGATTTAACACTGGAGGGCGTACCTTTTAATGGAATTGAGCAGAAATGTTGGTTTTATGCTGACGATCTTTTATTGGTTTTGACGAATTTGGAGGTCTCTTTGCCGGCTTTGATGAATGTTTTGACCAGGTTCCATGGTGCGTCTGGTTATTTGATCAATTGGTCGAAATCTGAGGCTTTGCCTATTACGAGGAGTTGTGTTAGACCTTTGGTGACTGGGTTTGGTTTTCAATGGTGCGTCCATAAAATGAAATATTTGGGGCTTTGGCTGACTCCGGTGGTGCAAGATATGGTGGAAGCAAATCTAGGGGAGGCCTGTTGTGAGCTGAAGTCATCCACGTTAAGATGGTCGGCTTTACGTTTGTCATTGTGGGGCAAGGTGAACACCCTGAAGATGGTGGCGGCCCCCGAAATAAACTATATTTTGAGTATGCTCCCTATGAAGATAGGCGCCGGCTATTGGAGAATGATTGATGTTTATATACAAGACTTCCTTTGGGATGGGAAGCCTCATGTGCTTAAGCTGTGGAAGTTACAACTCCCTGCTGATAGAGGGGGTGTGGAGGTTCCTAATTTTAGGGCGTACCATCTTGCCTTCTCTTGTCAATTTCTGATTCCTTTTTTGGATGTTTCTCCGAGTACTTGGGCGGTGGCGGAAGCTGGTGTTTTAGGTCCTCTTGCCCTGCGAGCGATACTTACGGCAGTTAACAAAGGTGGTAGGATGCCTCCGTTGACTGTTTTTTTGCAGACTGTATGGAGGGGCATTCATGAAATGTGTGGCTGTTCTGCTCAGACTTCTCCTTCGGCATCAATTTGGTTTAATAAATCCATTACGGAAGCTGGCAAACCTATTTTTTGGCCGGAGTGGTTTCTTGGCGGTGTTCATTGGATTAAGGATATATTCAGAGGTGGGAAGTGGATTGATTTTGATCGGTTATGTACTGATTTTGATATTGAGAATGTAACTGTTGCGGATTACAGAAAATTGAAAAGATGCATTGGTGAGATTGAGGTTCGTAAACTTGAAGTTTTGGAGAACTTGGCGATGGATAATCAATCAGTGGCGAGTAAAATGTATCACCGGATGGTTGTGAGTTACAAAGACAATTCTGGACTGGTGACTGAATGGAGTAGGCGATTAGGCTGTGAGAGTACCATTGATATGTGGAATGAGATGTGTGGTAATGTACAGCTTTGCTCGGTCAATTTATGTGAGCGATCCAGGCAAATTAAGGTTCTCAATAGAGTGTTTTGGTGTCCGGAGAAACTCAAGAAGAGGGGCATGTCTGATTCAGATGTATGTTGGTGTTGTGGTTTGGATATTGGCACACTTGAACATATGCTCTGGGATTGTGTCAGGGTACGGGGCTTTTGGCATGAGGTTTGTGATATGTGCTTGCGAGTCCTGAATTGCGAAATTGATTTGGACTTTAAGACGATGATTTTGGGCTCTGGTGCTTTGCTTGAAGAGCTTTCTGTGTCAGAGAAGAAGTTTTTGTTCAGGGGAGCTTCGGTGTCCAAGAAATTGATATTGAGGGGCTGGAAATCCCAGATTCCACCAACAGCAGAGGGATGGATTGATGAGATGAATTCATTGGCGAATATTGAGAAGGTGATGCATAGGCGATTGGGGAAGTTGCGAGCTCATGCTAAAGTGTGGGATGCATTCTTAGATCTTTATTAGCTAGAGATATGTTTATGGTCCTGTATTTGCAAGAGGAATGTAAATAATAATGTTTTTTTTTCTCTCTTACCTCTTCTTCTTTATTCATATATTGTTTGCATTGTTGCTCTTGTACTATGATGATTCGTTATTGATGTATTTTTGTTTGGATAATCTTTAAATAAACAATTAAAAAAAAATAAAAAAAAAATAAAAGAAGTTATATTGAGAGAAAAAATACACCCATCGAGCCTGGCGGGAGTTGGAACATTCCATAGATGCAGAACCTTGCGGTTTTTGTGATCAGTGCAAATGATGAAGAGAAGACTAGCGCCCAACAGAAGATGACACCATTCCTCACATGCCTGCTTCATGGCCAAAAACTCTTTTTCTAGTACCGAATAGTTCATTTGACTAGCAGTAAGAGTGTGAGATAGGTACGCCACAGGATGTTCAACTCCTTCCTTTTCTTGGAGCAAAGCTGCTCCTATTGCTGCTGAAGAGGCATCAGTTTTGACAATGCATTGTTTTGTCTGATCTGGTTGCAGTAAAATAGGAGTCGAGCAAAAGAGAGCCTTGAGTTGTTTGAAGCTATTTTCAGCTGCAGTTGACCATACAAAGGGTCCAGAAGACTTCTTAAGAAGAGATGTTATGGGTAATACGGTCTCGGAAAACTGGGGAATGAATCTTCTGTAAAAATTAGTCAGACCCAGAAACCTTTGTACCTCCTTGATGGAAGAAGGAGAGGGCCAGTCTAGAATGGCGGAAACCTTACGTGGGTCCATAGAAATTCCGTGTTCAGACAATATGAACCCCAGATGCAGAATGGTAGACACTCCGAATTGGCACTTTTCGGGTTTGGCTAAGAGGCAGTTTTTCTGGAGACGGTTCAGCATTGCAAGAACATGTTGTTCATGTTCATCCTTGTTGACTGAGTACACCAAAATGTCATCAAGGTAAATTATTACAGTGACAAACAAGAGATCAGAGAACATGTGATCCATAAATCTCTGAAAAATTGCCGGGGCGTTGACTAGTCCAAATGGCATCACTCTATATTCGTACAATCCAAAAGGTGTACGAAAGGCTGTTTTCCATTCATCCGCCTTGGCAATGCGCAACAGATGATAGGCATTGCGGAGATCCAACTTGGTGAATACCTGTGCCCCTTGTACAGCCTCAATAATGTCAGTTATGAGAGGCATGGGGTAGCGATCTCTAATGGTGACCTTGTTGAGACCCCTATAATCAATGCACGGTCGTAATTCCTTGGAGTCCCTTATAGAAATGAAAAATAAAGGAGCTCCCGCGGGGGATTTAGATGGTTGAATGAGGCCATTGTGGAGATTAGTGTCCAGATAGGAGCGTAAGACACTCTTCTCTGTTTGAGACAGCGGCAACATCCGGCCAAATGAAACCAAAGCATTGGGCTCGAGGTCTATACAGCAGTCCTCAGGCCGGTGAGGCGCTGGTGCGGCCGGTTTCATTTCTGTGAAGACCCCTTGGAAATCAGCACAGAAGCGCGGCAAGGTGTGCACACTCGAGGATTCTTGGCAAAGAGCAGGTGAAAGTTGTAGTTTCGTGTAAGACTGTTGCGGGAGACATTGCTGCTTACAATAGTTTCATTCGAAACTCAACTGATTAGAGACCCAATCTATGTGAGGATTATGTCTTCTGAGCCAGGTAATTTCCAGATTGACAGGGAAATGGGTGGCTCTTATAATGTCGAATCTTAACATCTCCACATGTTGAAAAATCCTAACTTGTAGGTTCTCTGTAGTCTGCGTGATGGGTCCTGACGAAAGTGGTGTACCATCCACACCTTCCACCGACTGGTCTTCAGTACGTGCTAGCCTCTTTAGGCACACCTTGTCAGCCCATAATGTGTCTACGAAGTTACCTGCTGCTCCGCAAGTCAAGGAGGGCTAGGGTCTCAACAGGTTGGTCATTAACATTCACGCTGACGTTCACCACCATGAGTCTGGAATCTTCTTGGGTTTCCTTAGTAGAGACTGACAAAGAGACATAGGGACTGGAAGAATTTGAAAAACCCCGGACTCTCTTCCCATTTAGATCCAGGGTTGTTTGTTTCCCGAACGTCGTTGGGGCAATTCTGAACAATCCTTGAGAAGGTGCTTATCTGATCCACAGTAAGCGCATAGACCTCTTTCTCTTTGACGTCTTCTTTCTTCTGCGGAGAGTGGTGCTCGAGTGATTCCGATTTGCATGGGTTCATCTCGAGGAACAAACGGTAGCGAGGAAGGATTGCCGGATGTTCATTGCTGGCAGAGCTTCCTCTGTAGCATCTTCTTTCATTGCGTCTTTCCTGAAGCCAGTACCCTGTCTACAGTACCGCGGATAAAAGGTCTGAGAATGTCTTAGGTCGTGGAGTCCGGGCCAATTCCTCTTTTATGTCCTCTTTGAGACTTCTACGAAATATGGCATATTGAGCTTGTTCGGGCCAACCAGCCCCTGCAGCCAAGGTTTTAAACGTGGTGATGTAGGAAAGAAGATCAGAGGACCCTTGTCGTACATCCAAGAGATCCTTGCATGCTGTGTAGGTCAGTTGTGGCCTCTCAAAAGTCTCTTTAAGAAGGGTCTGAAAACCCCCATAATCTTGCAATATGGGATTCCCTCCTGTCACTAAGGGAGTAGCCCAGGCAAGGGCATTTCCGGTCATATTTGAAATCAGAAACCCCACCTTAGACTGATCCGTAGAAAACATTCGAGGTCTGAATGTAAAGTAAACAGTAGCAGCCTCCAAGAATTCCATTATCTTCTTGGGGGAGCCGTCAAACTTTCCTGAAGACAAGGCAATGGGTGGTAGTTCGGGAGGTGGATGTTCTCGATTTGAAACCAGTTGTTTTAACACAACATTCTCAGCTTTGACTGTCTGTAATTCTTGGGAGAGGCTTTGAACTGCCTTCCAAAGTTCTTGCACTTGCTCCTGAACCTGCTCTGGTGTGGCCATCTTAGGATTCGGGGGTTGCAAACTGTCGATGTCCTGTACTTTTTCTGGGATGCCTTGGATGCCACAGTCTAAGAACCCGACCTCCTCACTCAAGTCACCACTCTCCTCACATGAGAATTCGGTGTCTGTCTCCTCGATGCCTTGTCGATGGGCCAGATAGTCCTTCTTCTGTTTTGGAGCCAGTGACCTGACACAAGGAGAAGCCGCGGTGGATCCTAATCTGGACCACACCATGTCTCCCGCTCCGGGTACAGGCTATACTGGGGGAAAAATCCTTTGAGCAGAAAAAAAACCCATGATGATCCACAGGATGCTGGCCAAGGTAGTACTGGTCGTAGATGGAAGTCGGGATAGAGCATGCGGAGTGTGGTTAGCCGAGGTAGAATGCTGGAGGTAACAATAGGCAGCGAGTGGGTAGCACAATATCCAAACAACAACGGTAAGTAGGAGTAAGAGGAAGCAGGATCCGGACAGTGCTTAAGCTGGCACAAAGAAATAAACAACAGGCAGAACAAGACTGGAAGGAGGAAGAAAAGGAAAGACAAAACGGAAAAATAATGGAATACCGGGCAAACGGAGGCGAAACCCCGCAGGAGTACAAGGGGAAAAAGAGGTGGAAGAGAAAAAGGGGAAGGAAAGGAGTGAGAGCGCGAGCCGGAGCGGCAGAACCGGGAGTAACTAAGAAAGGTGAATAGAGAGAAAGAAGAGGGAAAAGGCAAAGCTTCGGTGTGAAGCCGAAAGGGAAAACAACTAGCGTTTCACCGCAAAGCGAAGCGAGTAGGCTGGACGGTTGCAACGCTCCGACAGCAGGGTTTGCTGGGAGGAAGTATTCCTGGCGGCGGTGAAAGGGGGAAACAACTAGAATGTTGCAACCGTACGTCAAAAGACGTGATGGAACAGTTCAATGGCGGTGAAACCGTATCTGCGGCAACCACCGCCACCCGAATTGGTTCATGACAATCCCGAAGAAAAGAAAATATGATGAAATGATAGAAGATGAAGCAGGAATTGCAGAAGAAAAGGCGAAGAGTTTGGTTGAGAACTCGACCAAAGGGGGGAATGTAGAGGAGAAGGTGGACACCTAGTCTCTGGCCTCTGCCCCCTTAGCACTATCCCATTGGAATGACAGACGAAGAGCCACAAGTGGGAACCCCCGCATGCAACCTTGCAATATTCCTGTACCACGTCGAGTATACAAGAGACGATATGCACTCAGGCAACCATTTAAAGTCTACCCACATGCTGATATAATGGAGGAAAGCTATCAAGATGGATGCCCCTTGCCGAGCTGTGAAAATGCAGGTATTAACAGAATGGATGTACGTTAAAACAAAGTCTGACGACAGCAAAAGAATGTCATTAAGAAGATATAAGTACCTATGCTGAAATGATATTAAAATACTTAAGAATGACGATGTAACTTGAGCACTAAGAGAAACATGTACCCAATGGTACAGTAATCATGAACACAAAGAAGAATGAAGTGACTCACTGGTCAATAACTTTAAATATGCCATAAAGAAAGGTAAAAAGAACATATAGAAGCTTGCTTATAAGAGGTATAGATTCAACATTGAAGACGACCATTAGAAGAATATGGAGGACAGTTTATGTCAATCAACCCAGCTACCTCAAAATACGAGCCCAGGATCATGAATTGAAAAGACGATGAAGAGGCTGTTCTTCCTTTGCAAAATAGAGGAGTACATTGGTCTGGAACCAAGGATGCTATTTTGACAGATCAAGGCAAAGTACGAATGGAGTTCAACGAGAAGATAATTTCCGGACTACATATTTCTCAACATTAGGAGGAACAAGAAAATGTACAGATGCCAAGTATTGGACAATTAAAAGTTTATATGACATAGAGTGAGCAAGTCTCTAAAGGCCATGAGTAGCAACTGCAGCCAGTATAATTGAATCAAATAGTGTTAAATAAACTGTCGAAATGGACACATTTGTGGTCTGTTTAACATGTGATGAAGAGCTTGCAAACAAGGACTATTCATTGGGCTTGAAACTAAGATAATGGTGTGCCTATACTCCCTTGAATGGTCCAAGACAGCGCAGATTGGCACGGTCAATCTTCAAACAGAGGACACTGGCATGAGGCCTACCGATGAGAGAGGGTAGACTAATTGGGAAAACAACGGGAGAGCTGACGTATCTCAAAGCACCTGTGTTTCGTTTCTATGTATGTGCTGCTAGCGAGCCGAATGTCCAAGGTTGGATTTGGGTTGCCAACCAATCAGAAAAGCCTGCCATGCAGTTTTACATACAATGTTGCAAGGTATTATTCTGCTGCCATATTCTCTGTTGTAATCAGTACGCTATGTATGTAGAAGTAGCTCAAGGTATGTCCTACAAACAAAGGGGCCGCCAATGAGAGACTAAAACTCATGCATTCTATATGTAGACATATTCTCCTAATCCAACCCCACCCCTCAGTAGGTTTTTGTAATATGCCATGTAGGATGAAATCATCGATGATGCGTCTAGCATTATATAAACTAAGTTTAATCAGGAAGTGTTGTGATCCTGCTTAAATCAATTTGATGAATGACGATTAACCCTGATTTCCTTCATTGAGATGAAAGCAGAATTTTACCACCTTCTTTTAGTCTGTCCATTATTTGGTCTGAGACATTTTATTGGTAATTCCATCTAACACAAAGACACTTCAAAGTGTTAGAGCACATTTGGTAGCAGTACAGATGGTTCAAGTCTAATCGACCTAGAATATAGACCCAAACTTCTGGACTTTCGATGGCTCCCGTCATGAGCCAGACGATCGCAGAGTTTCCTTGCGGAGACCGGCACGTAAAGAATCATGTGATCAACATACGGTCGGCAGATCGCCTTTGACAAAATTTGTGTCTGGTCCCTGCAAGTGCCCCATGGACGAAAGGCGAACTGGTCGATTGTGGGAGAGTCGATGCTGAGAGATTTGAGCTGAGTGACGAATGTAAGTAGACCATTGCAGCTGGTAAAAATATAGAGGGGGAGTGGCTGTGATTCTGTTATGTTGTGTGTATATGAGACAAAAAGAGTAACTGGATTCTGGGGATTATAAAAGAAGTGTTGTGATCCTGCATATATCTATTTAATGAATGACGATTAACCCTGCTTTCTTCATTGAGAGAAAAGCAGTATTTTACCGTCTTCTTTGAGTCTGTCTTGTTATTTGGTCTGAGACATTTTATTGGTAATTCCATCCAGCACATAGACGCTTTAAGGTGCTAGAGAGTACTGCGTTCCCCGGTTGACCTGTTTCTGGGATTCTGACCGGTGTCAGAATAAAGTTGCGAAGTACTCTCCCTTGCGACAGCCTTGCTGCTGTCTTTCTCTGCATCTCTGCCTTTCAAGTTCGGCTCGGCATCAGCATACGTAACAGAGCGTCTCTCCCTTTCTTTCTCAGCTGTGTCCACTTTAACCTTTCCAGCACTGCTCAATAGTTTCCAACCACTAGACCGCTGCATTGGCTGGCTGTTTCTTGCTCTCTTCATTATTCCATCCTTTTCCTCATGTCAATACTTACAAAGGATGGGTAGTGAAAGATTCTGTCAGCAGACCTGGCAAATTGTGGAAGGGGATTACTACAATATGTCATCATGTCATGAGAAATGGGGGGGAATATCCCTAAATGGGAAAGGGGGATACCATGTCTAATTTAATTATGCCTGGTCTCCCCTTTGAGGGTCATCTCCCCTCATGTGATCCTCCCTGGCAGAGCCACCCCCAGGGTCAGGATCCAGTAGCCACTGTCGTCATTTGGGCGAAGAGTGATGGCACCATCAGATTCATCATAGGAAGCCAAGATATTATTATTGAAACAAATATTGTGAAAGGAAGAAGCCCAAGTGGATGCAGAGATATTATTTCTGAGAGTAGGATTGTTAATGAAACAAGCCAAGGTAAAGGCAATAAACATCTTGCAAATACGGACAATGTTAACTGTGAATGAGAGAAAGGAGTATTAACCCCATATTGGAGAATTGTTATAAATTGGATGAAAGAAAACTACAAAATAAAAGTGAGAAAGGGTTGTGGACTCAATATTGGAATTCTGTTATGCAAAGAGTGAAGAAGCCCTGGCAGGATAATGAACCAGGAAACTGTGAGTCTGACATTCACACTCCAAGAGGATATCCTGGCAGGTGAGTAAACCAGGAATAAGAAAGATAAAGATAAGTGGGAAAACCCATAACCATTTTTAAGAAACAAGGAATCATACTCTAGCTGGAGAGTATACCAAGGAAGGAAACAGTAATCATTTCCTGGCAGGAGAGTATACCATGAAGGGAATTAGGACTTATAAATCTCAGGGGTTAGAACTCCCTTAATTGTGAAAGTCTGAAGTAGAAGGAGTCTGAAGTAGAAGGGGAGAGCTTATACCCGTGAGGAACCAGGAATGAGACTTGGATACAGAGGATTCATGCTTTTAGTCAAAGACGTTTATTAACAAAAAGAAGTTGTTGGGACAATGCCTCCCTGTCCCTGCTCGAAGAGGTGTTTCCCTACCTATAACAAAAACAAAGGGTCTGTCAAAGTCAGCATCTCCAAAGCAAAACTGTCTTGTGTCCATTCTGGCCCTCACACTCTGATAAACTAAACTCTAATGTGAAAAGGGTAAGGTCTCTGGCGTTGAGTGGTTTATAAATGTTCAAAAAGGAAAATGTATAACTCCAACATAAAGGTTCCAACAGGATAACGTTCCTTATTCCAGGGGGTGGTTCCCTTTCTCTGGATTTCACTTTCCTTGGTTGCTCATTCAACAATATCAGTTCCTTAGGCTTCTCTTGATCAAATATAGAAATAACTTCGTTTTTCTTTTTGTCTTGTGAGGATACCTGGTGCACGCTCCTGGAAGGTTTACATTCCTCCTCCTGTGGTTAACACAACATTTTTGCTAATCCTGATTTGCTTTTCTCAGGATCTCTTTTCTTTCATGTAGTCCTTATACAATGTTCAATCTGTGTTTGCCTGGTATACTCTCCTGCCAGGGCTTCCTTAAATGCACTTGCTTGGTATACTCTTCTTTCAGGGCGTTCTTAGGCACACTCTCTTGCACACCTCTCAAAGGTAAACCTTCTCTTGTTTCTGCTTCTTCGAACAGTTTAAATGCCTTGTATTCTTTCCTACCAGGGCTTCTTTTATCTGTGCATTGTACACACTCATCGTAAAAACTCGGTATCTTCTTCTCATTCCCTATTGGTACGAAATACTCATTTTCTTTCTCTCTTTTGTATACTTTGTTAATGTTTATTTGGTTCTGGTGCGATAGACAATTTGGCCCTTCATCCCTGCTTCTCCTGGGTTGACTCACCGGCTTTGGATGGTGTATTCTCTCTCTCTCGCATTCAGCTGGTAGCGCTTATTTAGCGTCTCCTCTTCAGTTGCCGTAATCGATTTCAGGTGGTTCAGCATCCCGCTGTACACGGGTGATGTAGTTTAAACATAGATTTAAATGATAGAAATGTAAGTTCTTTTCTTCTAATGCATAAGTTCAATAAAAAAACACTGAATTCCAAGTAGTAGTGGGAGTAATATGTTTATCAAAAACATGAATTCAAAAAGTGAAAAAAAGAAAGAAAAGTCACTAATTGTGTCTTAGTGAGGATTCGGCTGCCACTTCTCGTATTTTAAATAGACTTCATATACCAATGCATTTCGGAGCATATAGCTCCTTCATCAGGGTGAGTCTAATCTAATAACATAAAATAAAAATATAACGCATAACATCAGAAATAACACAATATGTTATCATGAATCACAAAAGTGAAAGAAGGTAAAAAATTAGAAATCACATACCAAAGAACAGATGAGGGTTCAGGTCAGGTTGGAATATGTAATAAAAAATAAAAAATAAAGAGTCAATGGGTGAAAGTAGCGTAAGGAATATGACCATGTAAATAGAGGGAAAATAATGTAAATGGACTCACGAGAAGTGTTTGGCCACGTAGAAACAAGAATCTACAATCTAAAGCAGATGTGTGGTCTGCTGCCGGTAACAGCAGCGTGCAGAATGCAGCCAAATCGATAAAGCTGTAAGAAGCAAAAGTGTGTTTTAAGAGGAGTTAAGGAAGCGCAGTGGCGCTGTGATTAAAAAGGACCGTCTTCAATGGTTACCTGGAAGACAATCAGGGTCTGTGCCGGCTAGAGAAACGCCGTTCTGCATCGCTGTAGGCAAGCGTTGCTAATGGTAACGCTGCTATAAATACCCACGTGATCGCATCGCATCGGGAGAGCAGCGCGATGCGGCACGTACAATTAGGAGACTACATAAGAGATATGTAGGCATATATGGAGCTAAAGATACAATTATCAACACTCTGGTATTAAAGAGAAAAAGTGGATAAAAGAAAAATGAAAATTGTATGTGCAAAAATATATTAGACATAGAAAAAATACTATAGAAAATAGACACCAGGGATAGTAATAGAAAGAACGAACATATAACTACACAGGCACCAAAAATTGCAGCCCATGTAAAAGTAAGGGATAGTAAACATGCATCCCAGCCGTGGTAGGTGGCACCGAAGGTGTCACCTTGGGTCCCAGACATGCGTCCGGGAAAGGCTGCCTTGATGCATGGGCATGATATATGCAATTAGTGTGGCAATTTAGAAGATTAGCAGATGCTAAAGTAACGACTCAGATGATCTAGAACACTATATGGATATTATCAATATCTAAGGATACGGGCATAGGCAACATTGGTCCTGGCATTATGTTGAGGACCACATTAAATGTCTATTAACAGTCAAACCATTGCGTGTAACATGCAAAATCATCAATGATAAATGCAAAAAACATTATGTAATGTCACATGGAATCAACATAGATACATCCAATTCAAAGATAACAATGATAATTGATTTCTTCATTTAGGCCATTGGGATACAAGCTCCCCAGTCTATCAATCCAATATGTCTCTCTTTGGTTAAGCCGAAGGCCCAGATCCTCATGTGGATTGACTTTGTTTAACACTTCAAGAATCAGAAATCTGATTTGAGTCAAATTGTGGCGTTTCTCGCTCCAATGGCGAGCCACTGCTGAGTTGGAATTAGAGTTACGTATGCAAGAGCGATGTTCGTTCCAACGCACTTTAGCTGCTCTCGTGGATTGGCCAACATAATATTTCCCACAGAGACACTTTATTCCATAAATGATATTCTCGCTATCACAAGTGCCAAATGTCTTCAGCAAAATCTTATTGCCTGTGCTGGGATGGTATATGGTATTGCCTTTGATGACTAGGTTGCAATTAGTACAATGAAGACAAGGGTATGTCCCCGTGCGTTGAGTACTAGGTTCTTTCAAGGGAGGTCTTGTGCGTACTAGTTCATCGCGTAAATTCTTGCTTCTTTGATAGGCAAATACCGGTAATTGAACAAACAATTTCTGTACTCTAACATCATTCTTAAAGATGTTCCAATGTTTCTTAATGGAATTCTTAATCTTGTTGCTCTGAATGGAGAATCTTGAGACATATACCGGTGTTTGTAGCTCCCTTTTGGGTTTAGTGGTGCCGGTTAGCAGTGTGTCGCGATCAAAAGTTTGTACCCTTTGGGACGCTGAGTTCAGTTCTTCCTCTGTATAGCCACGTGCTAGAAATTTGTTTTTCATAGCTAGCTGTTGAGCTAAGCATTCTGCAGGATCACTCACTATTTTTTTTACTCGTAAGAGTTGACTGTATGGTAAATTCTTCAGAAGGCTAGGTTGATGAAAACTGAGACGGTGTAAAAGATTGTTGCGATCGGTGGTCTTGCGGAACAAAGTGGTGTTGTAGCCAGTATCTTTCTTGACAATGCAAACATCAAGGAATGTGATATGTTCTCTAGATATCTCGCTCGTGAATTGAATGCGTGGATCGATGCTGTTGAGATATTCAAAAAAGACCATGAACATATCGTGAGTGCCTGTCCAAATTCCAAATATATCATCGATATAGCGTGACCATAGGTAGATGTACTGATTCCACTCTTGCTTTTTTAGTACATGCTCGGATTCAAATTTGTGCATGAAACAATTAGCATATGATGGTGCCATAGTGGCACCCATCGATGTCCCTGAAGTCTCTAAAAAGAACTTATTGCGATATTGAAAATATGAGTTCTCTGCAATAAATTGAAGAAGAGTCAGAATAAATTCTTTCTGTGCACGGATTGGTGGTGATTCAAGTAAGAGCCATTCAACAGATTCGATGCCTAGATCATGGGGAATAGATGTGTATAAGCTCTTAACATCGATTGTGAACATAAAATGCTCTTGATTGAATATTGTGTCATTGAGCTTCTGTAAGAAGTGCGACGTATCTCTGATGTAAGTGGAGGTTTTTTGTATCAGCGGTTGGAGGAAAAAGTCAATATAAACTCCAAGCGGTTGGTTAATGCTGTCCATACCAGCGACAATAGGTCTTCCTGGTGGTTTGACTTGATCTTTGTGGATTTTGGGTAATGTGTAAAAGTTCGGGAATCCTGGGATGGGTGTTATTGAGAATTTTGCGAGTATGTTCATTTATCCAATCTAGTTCAAGCGCTTTATCAAGCAGGGTTTCCAAGTTTTGTTTAATAGACACAGTGGGGTCGTGGTCCAAGGGTGCGTAGACAGTACGATCTTGTAATTGTCTCATGCATTCAGCATCATAATCTGTGGTGTTCATGATCACCAATGCTCCTCCTTTATCTGCTGGACGGATAGTTATCTCTTTGTCACAATATAGGTCCCGAATTGATTTCATTTCGTGTGGTTTCATGTTCTTGTGTGGTGGGATTTTGTAACTGATCCGTTCAAGATCCTTGGTAACCATTTTCTGAAAGATGTCTATCGATGGAACCGAGATTGGTGGTATAAAACTACTCTTGACTCAGAACTCTTGGAAATCGGGAATATCGGTGGTGCTCTCATGTGGTTCAAGTTCCTCAAAGAATACCTTGAGTTTCAATTTTCTAATGAACTTGTAGAGTTCGATCTTGGTATTAAACAAGGTTGTGCTGTATGTTGGCACAAAACTTAACCCTTTTTGAAGTGTGTTTACTTCAGTCTTGCTCAATGCTTTGTGAGATATGTTAATAACTAGGTTTTCCTCAGTTGTAGTCGTGTTTGTGGCTTGTTTCTGAGGTTTCCTCCTCCCCCTGCGGGTTCTTTTGGGCGGGCTCCTAAAAAAGCCGAGCTTGTGGGTATTTGGGTTGAAGGACTGGCTGGGCGATTGTCGTCACCCGATGGTTGTTCTGTGTGTGCGTCAGAGTCCCTTTGTACTTCTGAATCAGAGCTAGATGTGGTGTCTGTTGGATATTTATATGGTTTCTTTGGGGCTACTGGTCCGTATTTTTCCATCCATGTATATACTTCCTCATTGATATAGTCATAAGTATCTCGTTTGAATTTTTTTACCTTTTTCTGTTCTAACTCAGTTTTATAGTCTTCAAGTTTTGTATTAATTTCTGTTAAGATAATATCATATTCTTCTTTCCCCAGTGACATCACAAGCTCTTTCTCGATTTCTTGGATTTCGGAGTTCAGAGAAATTAGATTTTTAGATAGTTCCTGGATGGTTAAAAGAATCAAGTCTAGGGAACACTTGTTCAGAATCGCCTCCCACTTACGTACAAATTTTTTGCTTTCTTTGCAAAGGGTAGGACGGAGTTGAATGCGTAAACCTCTTGGGATACGTTGATTCTTAAAGTAGCGACCCAATGTGATCGCATGGAGTTTTCGGTTGATTTCCTTACGGATTAGATATTCTAGCTGTTTGATGCGTTTCGCCGGATCCTTGGTGGTAGTGGCATGTGTGCCTATAGTCGTTTCACTAATCAGTTCGAGAATGGCAGCTGCTTCCTCAGTCGAAAACCCTAAGGTTTCTGCACATTTCGATGATAGTTCTTCGATGTCTTCAAAGGACATGTTGTTTATGAAAAATATAAAAATTATAAAAATACTAAAATGAATGTAATCAATGTGTGCCTCCACTTGCGTGTGTCTCAAAAAAGGAGGAATAGGAAGCAAATAACAAAAATAAGTGGGCACCACTACACTTTTAGAAAGTCAATATATAAGTATTAGGCACTCAAAAAAAATTGAGTCAAAAAATAGACAAAAGTTCGAATGGATGCTTACAGGAGCTGGCTGTAATAAGTCTGGAGACACCCTGACTCATGAACTCAAGAACCAAAAGAGGCTAGATAAAAAATCTAGTCACACAGCCGCTCTCCGTGCCAACCCTACACGGGTGGTGTAGTTTAAACATAGATTTAAATGATAGAAATGTAAGTTCTTTTCTTCTAATGCATAAGTTCAATAAAAAAACACTGAATTCCAAGTAGTAGTGGGAGTAATATATTTATCAAAAACATGAATTCAAAAAGTGAAAAAAAGAAAGAAAAGTCACTAATTGTGTCTTAGTGAGGATTCGGCTGCCACTTCTCGTATTTTAAATAGACTTCATATACCAATGCATTTCGGAGCATATAGCTCCTTCATCAGGGTGAGTCTAATCTAATAACATAAAATAAAAATATAACGCATAACATCAGAAATAACACAATATGTTATCATGAATCACAAAAGTGAAAGAAGGTAAAAAATTAGATGTGAATCCAAGAAATCGAGAAAGAGCTTGTGATGTCACTGGGGAAAGAAGAATATGATATTATCTTAACAGAAATTAATACAAAACTTGAAGACTATAAAACTGAGTTAGAACAGAAAAAGGTAAAAAAATTCAAACGAGATACTTATGACTATATCAATGAGGAAGTATATACATGGATGGAAAAATACGGACCAGTAGCCCCAAAGAAACCATATAAATATCCAACAGACACCACATCTAGCTCTGATTCAGAAGTACAAAGGGACTCTGACGCACACACAGAACAACCATCGGGTGACGACAATCGCCCAGCCAGTCCTTCAACCCAAATACCCACAAGCTCGGCTTTTTTAGGAGCCTGCCCAAAAGAACCCGCAGGGGGAGGAGGAAACCTCAAAAACAAGCCACAAACACGACTACAACTGAGGAAAACCTAGTTATTAACATATCTCACAAAGAATTGAGCAAGACTGAAGTAAACACACTTCAAAAAGGGTTAAGTTTTGTGCCAACATACAGCACAACCTTGTTTAATACCAAGATCGAACTCTACAAGTTCATTAGAAAATTGAAACTCAAGGTATTCTTTGAGGAACTTGAACCACATGAGAGCACCACCGATATTCCCGATTTCCAAGAGTTCCGAGTCAAGAGTAGTTTTATACCACCAATCTCGGTTCCATCGATAGACATCTTTCAGAAAATGGTTACCAAGGATCTTGAACGGATCAGTTACAAAATCCCACCACACAAGAACATGAAACCACACGAAATGAAATCAATTCGGGACCTATATTGTGACAAAGAGATAACTATCCGTCCAGCAGATAAAGGAGGAGCATTGGTGATCATGAACACCACATATTATGATGCTGAATGCATGAGACAATTACAAGATCGTACTGTCTACGCACCCTTGGACCACGACCCCACTGTGTCTATTAAACAAAACTTGGAAACCCTGCTTGATAAAGCGCTTGAACTAGATTGGATAAATGAACATACTCGCAAATTTCTCAATAACACCCATCCCAGGATTCTGAACTTTTACACATTACCCAAAATCCACAAAGATCAAGTCAAACCACCAGGAAGACCTATTGTCGCTGGTATGGACAGCATTAACCAACCGCTTGGAGTTTATATTGACTTTTTCCTCCAACCGCTGATACAAAAAACCTCCACTTACATCAGAGATACGTCGCACTTCTTACAGAAGCTCAATGACACAATATTCAATCAAGAGCATTTTATGTTCACAATCGATGTTAAGAGCTTATACACATGTATTCACCATGATCTAGGCATTGAATCTGTTGAATGGCTCTTACTTGAATGACCACCAATCCGTGCCCAGAAAGAATTTATTCTGACTCTTCTTCAATTTATTGCAGAGAACTCATATTTTCAATATCGCAATAAGTTCTTTTTAGAGACTTCAGGGACATCGATGGGTGCCACTATGGCACCATCATATGCTAATTGTTTCATGCACAAATTTGAATCCGAGCATGTACTAAAAAAGCAAGAGTGGAATCAGTACATCTACCTATGGTCACGCTATATCGATGATATATTTGGAATTTGGACAGGCACTCACGATATGTTCATGGTCTTTTTTGAATATCTCAACAGCATCGATCCACGCATTCAATTCACGAGCGAGATATCTAGAGAACATATCACATTCCTTGATGTTTGCATTGTCAAGAAAGATACTGGCTACAACACCACTTTGTTCCGCAAGACCACCGATCGCAACAATCTTTTACACCGTCTCAGTTTTCATCAACCTAGCCTTCTGAAGAATTTACCATACAGTCAACTCTTACGAGTAAAAAAAATAGTGAGTGATCCTGCAGAATGCTTAGCTCAACAGCTAGCTATGAAAAACAAATTTCTAGCACGTGGCTATACAGAGGAAGAACTGAACTCAGCGTCCCAAAGGGTACAAACATTTGATCGCGACACACTGCTAACCGGCACCACTAAACCCAAAAGGGAGCTACAAACACCGGTATATGTCTCAAGATTCTCCATTCAGAGCAACAAGATAAAGAATTCCATTAAGAAACATTGGAACATCTTTAAGAATGATGTTAGAGTACAGAAATTGTTTGTTCAATTACCGGTATTTGCCTATCAAAGAAGCAAGAATTTACGCGATGAACTAGTACGCACAAGACCTCCCTTGAAAGAACCTAGTACTCAACGCACGGGGACATACCCTTGTCTTCATTGTACTAATTGCAACCTAGTCATCAAAGGCAATACCATATACCATCCCAGCACAGGCAATAAGATTTTGCTGAAGACATTTGGCACTTGTGATAGCGAGAATATCATTTATGGAATAAAGTGTCCCTGTGGGAAATATTATGTTGGCCAATCCACGAGAGCAGCTAAAGTGCGTTGGAACGAACATCGCTCTTGCATACGTAACTCTAATTCCAACTCAGCAGTGGCTCGCCATTGGAGCGAGAAACGCCACAATTTGACTCAAATCAGATTTCTGATTCTTGAAGTGTTAAACAAAGTCAATCCACATGAGGATCTGGGCCTTCGGCTTAACCAAAGAGAGACATATTGGATTGATAGACTGGGGAGCTTGTATCCCAATGGCCTAAATGAAGAAATCAATTATCATTGTTATCTTTGAATTGGATGTATCTATGTTGATTCCATGTGACATTACATAATGTTTTTTGCATTTATCATTGATGATTTTGCATGTTACACGCAATGGTTTGACTGTTAATAGACATTTAATGTGGTCCTCAACATAATGCCAGGACCAATGTTACCTATGCCAGTATCCTTAGATATTGATAATATCCATATAGTGTTCTAGATCATCTGAGTCGTTACTTTAGCATCTGCTAATCTTCTAAATTGCCACACTAATTGCATATATCATGCCCATGCATCAAGGCAGCCTTTCCCGGACGCATGTCTGGGACCCAAGGTGACACCTTCGGTGCCACCTACCACGGCTGGGATGCATGTTTACTATCCCTTACTTTTACATGGGCTGCAATTTTTGGTGCCTGTGTAGTTATATGTTCGTTCTTTCTATTACTATCCCTGGTGTCTATTTTCTATAGTATTTTTTCTATGTCTAATATATTTTTGCACATACAATTTTCATTTTTCTTTTATCCACTTTTTCTCTTTAATTCACCAGAGTGTTGATAATTGTATCTTTAGCTCCATATATGCCTACATATCTCTTATGTAGTCTCCTAATTGTACGTGCCGCATCGCGCTGCTCTCCCGATGCGATGCGATCACGTGGGTATTTATAGCAGCGTTACCATTAGAAACGCTTGCCTACAGCGATGCAGAACGGCGTTTCTCTAACCGGCACAGACCCTGATTGTCTTCCAGGTAACCATTGAAGACGGTCCTTTTTAATCACAGCGCCACTGCGCTTCCTTAACTCCTCTTAAAACACACTTTTGCTTCTTACAGCTTTATCGATTTGGCTGCATTCTGCACGCTGCTGTTACCGGCAGCAGACCACACATCTGCTTTAGATTGTAGATTCTTGTTTCTACGTGGCCAAACACTTCTCGTGAGTCCATTTACATTATTTTCCCTCTATTTACATGGTCATATTCCTTACGCTACTTTCACCCATTGACTCTTTATTTTTTATTTTTTATTACATATTCCAACCTGACCTGAACCCTCATCTGTTCTTTGGTATGTGATTTCTAATTTTTTACCTTCTTTCACTTTTGTGATTCATGATAACATATTGTGTTATTTCTGATGTTATGCGTTATATTTTTATTTTATGTTATTAGATTAGACTCACCCTGATGAAGGAGCTATATGCTCCGAAATGCATTGGTATATGAAGTCCATTTAAAATACGAGAAGTGGCAGCCGAATCCTCACTAAGACACAATTAGTGACTTTTCTTTCTTTTTTTCACTTTTTGAATTCATGTTTTTGATAAATATATTACTCCCACTACTACTTGGAATTCAGTGTTTTTTTATTGAACTTATGCATTAGAAGAAAAGAACTTACATTTCTATCATTTGAATCTATGTTTAAACTACATCACCCGTGTAGGGTTGGCACGGAGAGCGGCTGTGTGACTAGATTTTTTATCTAGCCTCTTTTGGTTCTTGAGTTCATGAGTAAGGGTGTCTCCAGACTTATTACAGCCAGCTCCTGTAAGCATCCATTCGAACTTTTGTCTATTTTTTGACTCAATTTTTTTTGAGTGCCTAATACTTATATATTGACTTTCTAAAAGTGTAGTGGTGCCCACTTATTTTTGTTATCAGCATCCCGCTGTACCTGCTGGGCGCTTCTGCCTCGTGTCTTCAGGCTTGAGTATGGCAAAGGCTGCTTCCAAACACCTGCAAACAGCCGTAAGCTCTCTGTAAGCTTCCGGCGTTCCTGCAGTCTCTGCTATGCTCTCCTGCTTCATGACTTCAAGCCCTGGTCAAATGAAGACTGCTTCCAAACACCTGCGAACACCAGCAAGCCCTTGGTTGGCTCCTGGTGTTCCCGCAGCATGTCACCTTTTTCTCCTTGAGCCAGTCTGCTCCACAGCTTCCTCTCCAGCCTTACATTATCTTGGCTCGTTCCGAAAGAGGTAGCGTTCTCTCTCCAGCAACTCTCTGCCCTTGTCAGTTATTCCACTGGTTTAAATCTCTCGGGCACTGGTATTTGCTCGTGTTACTCGATTTCCTTGATGTGCATTCTTCCATTCATCTTCCTCTTCACAGTTCTTTGGGGGATATGGGAATGGAAGTCCATGCTTGAATTCTTATACGTGAAGTCATGAAAGACTAGGTAATTGTTCTCTAAGGGTAATTCAGTTGTAGATGACTTACAGGTAGATGCTGGGAAGGTATTTTCTTTCAGTGGATGAGGGGGGTTGTTACAGTAAGCCTTTAAGGCTTTAGGCGGGGAGGGACTATCCTCAAAAGAAGATGGGGGGATACCATGTCTCATCTGATGGCACCATGATGTTGTCTCCCCCCATGTGATCCTCCCTCATAGAGCCGCCCCACCAGGGTTAGGATCAGGTGGTGGCTGCTGTCCCCAGACCACGTGAGGAGAGGTCACCTCTGGGAAAGGAGTGATGACACCATCGGATTCATCACATACCCCAAAAGAATTCAAGAGAATTTGTGAGTAACAATTATCAAGTGTGCTGGAAAGAATCTAGGGGAAGGGAACCCCATTTTCCTGATGGAACATTTGTTTTCTGTTTATTTTTACGCACCTTAGAACATTGTTTGTTTGTTTGTTTGTTTTATTCATTCATAATGCGCACCAAACCCGAGGGTAACAGGGCTCAGGAGTACAGGATATGTGAAACTTCAAGTTACATTGTTACAGATAATAATATACAGATAATAATATACAGGCAATAGTAGTTACACAAAAACAGGAGTCGAAATGTACATATGAGGTTGGGGATTATATAAAAACAGGGTAAGAGGAACTGGTATGAGCTGGTGAGCCGCTAGTTGTTAGAAGACTATTGTGTTTTGTACTACAAGAACCAGCTATACTTGTATTGCATAAGCAAGTTCCCATTTCTCTTTGTATTTAATATAGAGTGTAAAGGTCTGTTTAGAATGGTGCCCACAAGACGTTTTTGTTATTTAGCATCCTGACACAGACATTCCTTAGTTTTTTTTGAGAGAGAGAAACCCCTCATAGAGATAGGAATGTATAAGGATTTTCCCAACCCATCCTATTACTTTAACAATGAAAATGTATAACAAAAACTCAACATGCCACTGTGCCCGAGTCTTACTGCAGACCCCTTACACTATGTAAAGTTTATATCGCTCTGTGCTGTTTACAGATCCAAATGTACCATGAGTTTCTTGAATGGATTTTGTTCTAAATGTCCTTTTTGCAAACACTTAGAGCTTCTGGTGCCCAAACCCATGTCATTTGCCAGATTATGTCAATTCGGAAAGGGGCAATGCAGCTTCCCCTTTCAAGCCCCCCTCACCACCATGCCACTCAAAGGGAATCCAAAGTGTTGTGACGAATTCATGTGGTATTCCAAACTCGGTGCTCTTCAACTTAGCACAAGGCTCTTAGATGCCTTTGGGTGATAGTGCCTTTCACACCAATCACAATAACCTAGCAGGTTGTGAAGTGAACGCCGAGTTGAGCATCCTTAGATTTCACTCCAAATCCGGAATACTGCCCTACTCCTGAACCCTCCATGAGGATTGTCTGAAACAAGCAGGATGCTGCGGTGTGTGTAGACTATTGAATAGGAGAGGACAAAAGAAACCCGGGTCAATTCAGGTCGCCCAAAAGTGCATACACAAAATGCTGACTCTCAAATTAAAGTCATTCAAAACACATAGAACTGGTGGCTAGAACCAGTAGGAAGATGGCGGTGAAAGGAGGTTCCTGGCTGGGCCGAAGTGAGTCTGGGGCAGATGCACAATATGTTGGGTGACAAGGTGTTTCACATGCACAAGGTTAAAATGGATGTAGTATGGGTCTTCATATTTCATAACCCACTCAAAGTCTTGCGATCAGTTTTAGTTATGCTCTGCAATGCGGTCCATAATTCCTTCGCTGTAGAAACGAATGTTGCAGAGGCAACTAGAACACTGAGGTCAAGTTAAAGCGCTCTGCAAGTGCTGGCCCCCTTTTTAGTGCCCAGCAGCATAGCAGCGACAGCCCACACACAACCCTTCTGGCACAGACTTTAGGTACACTTAACCACCATATTACCTTTTTTCCTGCAACCCACAGTGCCCACTCCAATGGTGAGCGGCGAGGGAGAATGGAATGAAGAGGGGGGAGTTGGAGACTGGGATCCAAGGAGGGAGATTGTCCTGTAGCTGTGTCATAGTTACAACTTTGAATAAAGAAGACATTATACAATATATGGTTCTTGATCATCACTATAATGCCCCCGCCCCATCTGTTTGCCAAATAAATGCAGACCAATAGGTGTGTGGGGTGGGACAAAGAAGGTGGCGGGTGTTTTATTTTGGCAGGGGTTCATTTACAGGTAATCCGTAACAAAACATCCCAGCTTTAGGATTCTACACAACTCTCGCATCCTAGATACATCCCTTAGTAAGGAAGAAACTTTTCTTCTACACAATGGGGGGTCTTGATGATCTACTTCTCCCTAACCCTTCCATACTCACACGTACTTCACTTGGTTTTACTTTAATCTTTACTTTTCACAATATTTCTTACTTAGCCACTCAATATTTTTGGTCTGGAAGGAATTGAGGCCCTCAATGTCCACCCTAAAGTTCTGGGGCCGCCTGATGTCCTGTGCTCCTGAGCGGCATTGTCCATGCTTTCTATTGAATGCACCATATAACTTTGCTGCGTCGGACCTGCAGCACATAAGACAAAGGAGCAATCGTTAATACAATATGTCTGCATTGAGGTTAACAATCAGGGATGGGTGGTTGAGAAAATTCTAGACTTGGCATTGTGTGAACAAAAGGGCCGCCCTTGTTTGCGCACTGGTTTTATATTTGGGTATGGTATCTCCTTCAACCCCATGCCTCTCCGGGGACGTCTCTTCCGGGGACCGCCCTACACTGATAATCCCAGCCTTCTGAACACCTCTCCTTAAAAGAGGAGTAGAGCGTGGTAGCTCTATCTTCAGGGCCGGTGGGCATTGACGCTGAGTTCTCTGACTACCAAGGCTTCCCGCTGGTCGGCCCAATTGCTGACAGCCTAGTAGTAGAAGCTATGCTCCAGCGATTGATAACATGCAGTTGCGTGTAATGCTGGTCATGCTAGTAACTCCCCAAGCTTCCCGATATCCTAGGGTGTACGTCATCTGATAACGGCGCCTCATCCCAATAGAACACAGTCTGTTTTACCGGACCATAAACATACAGAGCAGCTTTCTGCAGGCCGCATCCCAGTGTAATCAATAACGCCTGTAATTTGCACAATCTATGGTGCGCTTAGTCAATATTTGGCCTCTAGGTTATTCTTTTGTGTACTTTCTCATCAACTGGACAATCTCCAGTCATGTATTTCAGAATACATGCACTTGGATGTTTTAGTCCTAATCTAGTTTTTTATTTTTTTTCAATCCCCATGGTATTGAAGATGTTTGACAAAAAGCAAATTAGGAAATCTTTAACTGGACAAGACATTCTAAAAAGGATGATAATGGATGCCCATTACAGCGGGCCGATGGAAAGAAGCCCTACAAAGCCCCCAAGTTTACATATCATATCAGACTTAGCCGAGTCTAAGCATTTATAACGAAGCTCACTCTGATGAGACTTCGCAGAGACCAAGTGTTTTAGAAGAAGACCACTCTGCTGGGAATCAGTAGAGATCAAGGGATTGAAACAAAGCTCACTCTGCTGGGACTTTGCAGAGACCAAGTGTTTCAGAAGAAAACCACGCTGCTGGGATTTAGCAGAGTACATGCATTTTAGAAGAAGACCCCCCTGCTAGGATTTAGCAAGTACCAAGGGTTCATAACTGCTGAACCCATATGCATGCATATTTATAAATTGCCGATCCCATACCCTCACCCACAATAATTTGTCTCACACATTGTCAAGTGTTGGCAATAAAAGGCTGTAGGTTTTATTGTACAGATATGGTTATGCAAATAACAATAATCACATATCATAGATGATAACAATACTTTTGGGCACCGGGTCTTGGGGTTACCCCCTCTGGTGCGTACCCACCTTCTCATGTCCCACGACTTGTTGTGGGCACCGTACAGTGCCCTGTAATACTTTTCCTTTGTTCTTCTCCCTTATTTGTAGGGTGGGAGGGTTTTGTGGTAAAGAAGCAAAGGTTTGGAAGGCACTGAGTAAACAGTGCACCTCCTGTGTGTTTGGGTCCCCGTTCAGGGTCCACAAACTGATTGTGCTTTCTCAGAGCATGCTGCTGGGTCTTTGATATGTATAGTAGTGGGGGCTGTTATGTTTCAGCTCCCGGCCTGATAGCCGACTATCTGGCCCCCTGGGGCGGCAGGTCTTTGAACCAGATCCCTGCCTGCCTGTTGGTTTCCTTAGGTGCTTAGCACCTTGCTGCATGAAGGAAGGGTGAGGTGATTGCTCACACCTCACCCTTCCTCAGCATTGTGTTGTACAGACTGTGTGTCTCTTCGACTTGGGGGGAGGAGAGGAGCAGAGAGGGGGAGAGGTTGGGCTACCCCTCTCCGGGCCTGCTGATCGTAACAGCAGTTACCTTTCCTCGCTTTGTGAGGCACTGCAGCATTGCCCAGAACAAATCTCACTGTACTGGAATTTAGCAGAGACCAAGCGTTTTAGAAAGCAGTTCAATCTGCTGCGATTTAGCAATGACCAAACCGCCTCAAGCACTGGTCCTAAAATGGAGTTCACTCTGCTCGGTTTCCATAGTACTGAGGCGCTGCAACTTAAAATACACAGACACTGCTGCTGTTGTGTATGGCAGGCAGGGTACACTGCTGGGGCACTGACTGGGCCTAATAGGAGGCAGGTCACACTAGAGCGACTGAGTAGGCATGCTAAGAGGAATCTCACACCGCAGCAGTGTCTTAGCATTGACTGGGTGCGGCTCTAAGGGGGTTAACACTGCTGCTGTCATGTAGGGCAGGCAGAATACAGATGGGGGAGAGCTCACGCTCCTTTGGCTTTAGGAAGCGCCCTCAAAAGTTGTTCACACTGGATAAATTTAACACAAATTAGACCTGGTGAGAGACACCACACGTGACTAGAGTGCTGGATTCTAGTATTGATATTGGGTTGATGTGCATACAGGTATGTAGTCACTGCTCTTAAAGGACACCTGTGTGGGTAGGGAATCCTGGCCATGATTGGGTAGGAAATGGATCATTGGAATATGTGGTTTGATGAGGTTGGAGATGGGAGTTTGAATAGGAGAATGGATTGCTAATCCAGAGTTATAATGGGCAGTCATGTTCTTTAGAAAGGATGACAGTTGTACAACATGTGTGATTTGCCACCAGGTACTTTACATGGTTGATACGTTTTGGGTTGATGATGGGTAGTTAGAATTGATAATTCTCCGAATGATGCTCACCATTGACATTCCTGGTTAGGGCTGATGGGAGTCGTGATCCAAAACATCTGGAGAGTTAAAGGATGCAGACCCTTGATTTAGAATGAGTAATTGGAATAGAGTGGGAAATGGGCGATTACAGATTTGCACCAGGGAAAGAGCGCTCAGCCAATCAGGTGGCTGGAAACGCAGGGCGAGAACACGCAGTGTACCGCCCGTGTTTTCCAGTCACCCAAGCCCCTTCGCTGGGTGCTGCCATCTTGAATGTGGGGAGGCCATAGAGCCCTGCACCCTTCCTCACTCCTCCCTCCCGACTTACCTGCTGGACCGGAGCTTTGTGCTCCGGTACCGGTGCTCCTTACTGCCTGTGACAGCTGCTGCAATAGAAATAGCAAAGGGACTATCTCCATTTTCTATTTGCTATGGCGGCGGGGATCTTGTTTTTTTAATCTTTTTTTTACCAGAGATTGTGATCACACAATACGTGCAGAGCACATCTTCCGTTTAAAAAATAAATAAATAAATACATTTCGCACCACGGACGAAATCCGGTGTGCGAATAGAAATCACCCTGGCTTAGTGGGTGTACAGGGCCCATAACGGCCCTGATCTCGGGCCTACCTAGTCTCGGGCTGGTGGGCTGATACCTGTCCTGTACTCCCGTAAGCAGGGATGATTAGTACAATATGTAAATGTAATGGATGTTTGAAGGGGTTAAGGAATGACTACTCGTAATGGGTCTTCGTCTTGGTGATAGGTAGTATTACTGGGTAATTTGTGTCAGAAATGGATAGTTGGAACAGGAGAATGAATTGAGTCAGGATAAGGAAATTGAAAGTAGTAATTGTTTAGGGAATGACTACGTGGAATGGATCATTGGTTAGGCTTGGCAGTCTAAACAGGTCATTCGGTTGGGTTGGGAATGGAAATCTGGAATGATGTGTGTATTGTTTCTCGGAGTGATTTGTTTGAATAGGTTCTTCGGTTCGGAAGGGAAATTGGTGATCAGTTTGGGCCGCGAACTGAAATAATTTGTATGGGTTGGAGTTGAGAAGGCTTGTTCGAATTGTTTTGGGAATGGGTGATGGGATCGGATGTGGAACAGATCAGTTGGGTGAGAAATTAGTGGTGGGATGGGCGTGGGGAGTGGGTGAATGATGGCCCCACCAGTGGCAAGGTTTGATTGGGTTATGTGGAGATTGGACAGCTGTGCTAGTGTAAACACATCTCCTTGGCACTGTTATTGGTATGGTGTAGCAGGCGTCAGTGGGCTTTAACTGGAACACTGGGTAATAATCAGGTAGGTGTCTGGGTAGATAGTTGGATTGGCATGATGGAATGACTGATAGAATCCTCAATGGGCGGGTAGGTGACTGGATACTGTAGTGGTGGACCAGGTGTGGTGGCTTGGGGATTGACAGAGGATTTAGGTTGGGGAATGCCATTCATTTTATTTTTTTTTGGTAGGTAAGAAATTCAATAGTCACATGACATAGCGCTTAGTGATGGGAAAGGTATGAGCACTTAAAGACGAATGGCTATGTGGAAGCTTGGAATTTAGTGGGCATGAATGGATGCACAGGCTGCTGCATGCTGGGCAAGATAGCTCAGGTGCATGCTCGTCTAGGAAGCAAGACGATGCAGAGCAACACAGATTCGATCCCTGGGTCCGCGCTTAGAAACCTCTGGGTATTAAGCGCGTTATAAATAACCAATTACAATTACTAAGACAATGGGGGCATGGCTAGGTAGACGAACTGGAAAGACTAGCGGGCGGGCAGAAGTTTGCATAGCTCAGGGTGGGTGCTTTTTGGTTCCCAATTGTCACACAAATCTAGTCATTGTTTTCATTCATTAAGACCTGGAAGTGCTGATAATGTGTAAAGGCTTTGCCGGTTCAAGATTGGCACAGTGCGGACGGTTTAGTATGCATCTGTGCCAGCGCTGGGCCTCGAGGCTGGGTCTCAGAAGGTTGGCTGGCTCCTGGAGGGATGAAAGAGCGGGCACCTGTTTCTGCATGGCAGGCGGCCAAGAACTGTGGCTGTTGCAGATGCTTTGGTGGGAAATCGGGAACTCGTGCAGAGCATTGGCAAATCTATGGGAGCGGGCACAAGCAGCACTGGAGAAGGGGCTCCTGGGGTTGGGTTCTGGTGGGCAAAAAAAGGAGATCATGGTCCAAAGGGAGTGGAGAAGGTGGGGGTCTGACAGTGAAGAGAGGTCGTAAATTAAGGATTGTGGTCTGCCTACCCTATCTGGGGGCACAATAGGCCATTTTCTCTGGAAAGTTACTGTGATACCCTCAAGGTAGGGATTGGTGCAGCATAAAAGCTTCATAACTTAATGACCTGAAATAAAGAGTATGTGTTGCCATAAGGAAGGCGACACTGTGATGTGCTGACGTCACGAGACTTATCAATAGCCTTTGAAAAGTGACCCCACAATATCATGCAGTGCTGGCCACGATTGATGTATTGGTCATGTGTTGCTTTCATAGCCGGCCTGGTCTGTTTCTTTCTCATTCTGTAGATCCATAATCATATAGCTACAAGACATGTGGAGTACCCTAGGGTTCCCCTATGTCCCCCTTACTCTTTTATGTTTATATATGTCAGGGTGCCTCATTGAGCCATGTTTTGCACCACTTTGCTGGATCTCCCAGCAGAGTGGGAGATCGAGCACCCAGTCCCCATTCCACCCAAGCTCACACATTGCGGACACTTCATCTCTGCAGCCTCATACAGGTAATTTAGTTCTGATGTCAGATATAAAATAAAACTTGCTCACTCTGTTACTATTCTCATCCAGCCTAGGGGTGGGCATCTCGCCCAGAGAACTTCCCTCCGAGCACTCCATGGCCAGCAGAACCCTGTGTTCACAGCTGGTTTTGGAGCACCCTAGTGGTGAGCCCTTATACTCGCTATCATCACCACGTGGGTCTCTTTCAGTGGAAAGTGTAACGGAAGCACAAGAAGGAGTGAGTGAAAGGGCTGGACTGTGCAACCCATTACTAAAGTGGCCCAGTGGCGGCCAAAGAGGTGCCATGGCCATCTACCTTACACACATAGCAGGGCCCTCAATCTATCAGGGGATCAGGACCAATGCTTTGGAAACTAAGGAGCCACATCCTGAGGCATTCACTTTTTGTCGTTGCTTTGGTACTGCCCTGCTTTGGCTCCTGCAGACCCCGAGGGCTGGTGGCGCAGGCATTGTGTAGACTTTGTATTGCATTGTATTGTATTGTATTTGGTTATTTATATAGCGCTCTTTCCCCATTTGTGTGGCCTCAATGCACTTTTATCTGGTTGGAACGCCCTCGGTGACCGTAGTCGATGTGGTGGGAAATTCTAAGGAGTTTAGCTTAGGAGAGGCATGTGTGCATGTTGCCGGTGTAGGACTTGGGTGGCTGGCAACGCTAGTCTAAGCAGCCTGAAGAGAGGTCAGGCATGTGGGTGGGCGCTGTTGAAGGTTTGCGATTGATAGCTATTGTTGGGAGAGTCGATGTGCGGCCAGCTGTACCGAGTTCCTTACGGATGGTAGTTGCTGTTGAGGTACGTCAGGTGTTTCAGTCTGGACAGCTATATGTGATGCTAGACCGGATGTGCTTAGCCACAGCAGCATTCTATCGTGCATAGATGCTTGGCCATGCCTGTGGCCTGTGTCCACACTGGTGGTGTGAGATATACGTACCGTAAGCTTCAAGACTGTTTGGGTGGGGGTAATCTTTGTGCAATGCAAAAGAAGAAACAGGCATACATTTGAAAGTTCATTACCATTGAGGCCTTGGTTTCACAATGGCGTAGGTTACAGCATATACTAGACCAAGATGGATGCTATCCCTAGATTTGAGAATCCTGTATAGTGGGAGAGATGCCTAGGTTTCGCAATGCAATGCAATGCATATACTAAACCAAGATGGAGGCTAGCCCTAGATTTGAGAATCCTGTATAGTGGGAGAGAGGCCTAGGTTTCACAATGCAATGCAGTAGGTTTCACCATTGACTTAACACAGATGGAGGCAATTGAACAGTTGTCCGGGGAACGATGCAGTCTAGTAACCACAATGCTATACCAGTGTGGTGCAGGCTAACATTAACAGTACCATCACAGTGTGGAGCCGACTAGATATGAATCAAGATAATCTGAACAATTCTCTTGGGTGGGTGCAGGCCAGTAGTCACAATACTATCACAATGTGGGTTAGTTTGCTAAGTGGTAGGGGCTCCAGGGTAGAGTGGATGCTCTATCCCTCACCCTGACCACTCCTACCTTGATTGTAGCTGCTGGGTGACAGCTGGCCACTGGGTTCCCCTGCCAACACCTGCAGACACATCTTGGAACCGCCAATGTAAGAGCCTCCCTTTGCCTCAGGGCCCTTAGCAGCAGGGGCTGCCGGGCAGAGGGCTGCCCAGGACAGCTCCAGGATAAGGAGGGGTGGGCCAATAGGGGAGGGGGGAGGGTGCGGGAGGTGGGACTGGAATGGGAAGCTGGAGAGGGAGCATTGCGGACCTCGAGGGTCGCATCGGGTGGAATTGAAGTGCAAAACATTTTTAAATGTGCCAAGGGTACCAGAAACAGAATACTTACCTGAAAGCCAAGTTGGAACTTTGGTGAACTGCAATAGTAGGTTTCCTTCCACTACTCAGTTTAGTGTGGATGAGTTTCAACTTCACTCTCTTTCCTAGCGCAGCAGCACAGCTTTTCTCCCTCTGCAGTCCGGGCTGACTTTGGTCTCCTATGTGTGGTTCTGGTTCAGGTGACTCCTCCTGGATTGAGTTTCCGAAGGAGCATGTCTGGCTAAGGTGGGCACTCCTGCCCGAGTTTTGGCTGAGTTTCCTTGGTGGGCATGCCAGTCCCACCATAATCAAGAACGTGGTACTCAGCTGGCCTCCAAAGCGACCAAAAGATCAGAAAAGTACATTGAGTTTGCTACAATATTAAATTCATGAAATCATGAAGACTAGGTATTAACGTTTAAATATTTCTTTTATAGAAAATTGAATACATTTGTCGTGAATTATTTACAGATAATTTGTTAAACGACAACAGCATTGTGAAAGAGGAGTGTACAAATTCGGCTAAATAACACAAGAGCACATCAAAATACCAACATGGGCATTGTAGCCTGTCTAAACATTGAACGTATTAAAACAAACTATCTGTGAATTGAACAGACCATGGCCCAAAGCTGGCCTCCTTCAGGCTCGCTCACTCTTTCTCTTACTTGTGTTCTTAAGATTTTGGGCCCTACCAATCTCTGGGCCAAAGTCCACAAAGCTCTCGTGCATGTGCAATGGATGTACCTGAGATTCAGCTCCACTGGTTTCACAGCTACCCCCTCAGCAGCATAGAAAGGCTTTGTTCCATTTGGCCAGTGCTTGCTCTATCTTTGGGACTGCTCTCTCTCCTTCCCACTTCTACTTTCTTAACCTCCTCTTCCCCCACCCTCTCTCTGATTCTGTTTGTTTTTCTCCTCCCTCTATCCACCTCCTTCCTCCGAAACAAATTATTATTCCTTCCTCCATCTCTCTCCTTCCGAAGACACCAACCTCTTCATCTTTCTGATGTCCCTCCTTCTTTCTCCCCCTCCCTCCTCCAACCTCCTGCGATGTCACCTTTCCTTCTCTTCCCCCTCCTTTTCTTGTCCTTCCTAAAATGCCAACGTCTTCCTGACAAGTCTTCCTTCCGCCTTCATGATCGTTCAGCCTTCCCTAGTCTCTCAAGTCTCCAATGCTTTCCCTTCCCTTTCTTGCTTCCTACACCCACTCTCCCGTTCACTCTCTGCACTCGCTTCCACACTGTCTCCTTGCCTCCAAACACCCACTCTTTGGCGTAGGCCTTCCCCCTGTTTTACCAGAATCCTGTTGGGAATTGCAGTAATGAGGTTCTCAGTGATGGCACCTGTGTGCGATCATGTCCTGTCGCCCACTCCCAATCCATGTAGACTCTCAGAGCCCTTGTCTTAAAAACTAGGGGCCTCATTACAGGTTTGCTGGTATCCCGGCGGTAATACCGGCACACGGAAATACTGTTACTGGCACTTGTCTGCCGGTATTCATGGTAAATCCCCATTTGAATCGACTCCATGGGGGGATTTTGCAGCAGTTACCGGCAACAGTATTACCGTGCCAGTAATACAGGCATTTCTTGCCGGCAGGGGGCAGATTAACCTCCTGTTCTAAGCTGGAGGTAAATGCGACACCCCTACCTGGAAAAGTTGTAGTTGGCCGGTCTGGTAATTGTCATTATCAGCACTTTTACTCTTAATGAGGGCCTAACGATTGGCCTGTAACTCTGCTGGCTCAGCCTATAATAATTAGGGCTGTGTCATGGCTGAGCCATCAAAAGACACTGCAGGATTCTAGAAAAGAGATGTAAACAAGTGTATTTCTAGGACCCAAACAGGAAGCTCTTGAGCCTAATATGATATCTTTCATCCCAAATATGTTGAAAACTGCCCCGCCATTAACTGAAAGGTAAAATCAACCTGTGTTCTCTTTATCTTTCCCCTTCTCTTCTAAATCTCCCTTCTTCCTACTGCTCACTTTACTCACTACTCTCTCTCCCTCTCCTGCCTTCTACACCCCCCTCCTCTCCTCTTCTTTCTCAAATGCAAATTGTTCTACATGCTGATTTTCTGGTTTGACTCATGTTTACCGTTATTGCTTCAACTGTTCCATGTTTAATGTATTTTTGTTGTTCATTGTAAAGCGCCTTGGATTAAGGTGCTATATAAAACAAATACAAATACGAAATCATATCTGCCATTGAAACCTGTGGGCGGAAGGGTCCCATTTGTACTGAGGCCGTGTGTGAGCCAGGGAGACATCACAAGAAACGCTGTGTGACCTAAACTTAGAATAAAATAAGGGGTGTGGGTAGGGTGACCAAACTTCCAGGTTTTGCCGCGACTCTCCCGGAATTGGGCCCTCCGCCCCCTTGTCCGGAGAGTTTTTTTTTATTTAAAAATACTGTCCTGGTTTTGGGGAAAGGGAGGGTGACAGTCCCAGTTTTCAAGCACACATTAATAGATTTTCAGAATGTTATCATCTGAGGATAGGCTCCAACCTCCAACCTTCCAGGTAGCCGCTGTATGCATTAACTGCTTGTGCCACAGAGATAGGCTGACAAGCTACTTACTAGCAAGGCATGTAATGTCAAACAAAGCAACAGCGCCTTTGTTATTTACGTGCCTTTTTTTTTTTATTCGTGTGTTATAGTTCAGATGCTCAAGTTTTCACACTAAATACCACTTTGGGATGGGGGTCTGGTTAAGGAGGGGGGGTGAGTGGGTTGGTCCTTCTTTTATGTTGTTGGCCGCCCCACATTTTTGTCGTGAGCATCTTGTTACCTAGGTGTGGGGTTTGGGTGGATGGGTTTTGTCACACAGTCCAAGTTCACAGGTATAACTATTTGCAGCTGTGCGGAAAAGGGTAACATGGACAACGTATTTTCTTCTCATGCAAGATACACAAACACATTAAAAAAGGGTGACTTTTAAAAGAAGTAAAAAAAACATAAATGTCATTCTTGTGCTGGGGGAGTTTGTGCGAGAAAATCAGGGTGGATGGGTTGGGTATCAAGTGTTTTGTTGAGCGGCTTGCCACAAAACACTGCCAATGAAGACAGCAGCGCTACTGTGCTCCCTCCAGCCGAGAAACACAGTGTCCTTTCAAAGGACCTCCGAGCCACACGAGGCCTGTTAGACATTTGAAACCAGCCTGATACGCCTTCTCTCTATTCAAAAAAAAAAAAACAGATTAAATCTGCTGTTCTGGGTCTTGTTTGGGCCTTGATTTCAGAGAGGTGGGCTGGGATCAGTGTTCCCCTCCTTGTCATTTGTCTCGGAAGGATATCTCAGGGGCAACGTGCTCACCTTGGAAACAAGACGACACGGAGCAACCCAGGTTTGATCCCCGGGTCCACGCTTAGAAACCTTTGGGGATTAAGCGCTTTATAAATAACATATCATATCAGATCATAGGAGACCAACTCATTAATTGGAGACCAGCATCACAGCTGTTTTCTTACCGTTCAACAGTGGTTGATCAATACCACATGGGCCAGCGACAGTCGACCTTACCTCGGCCTCCTTCACGTGTACATATACTGAAGCCCTAGTTTAAGCAAGTACTCACCCTCTCACTCACTTTCCCTCACCAAGGCATCTATCACTCACCCACTCACTCATAAATCCATCCATTCATCCAACACTCACTCTCACCTACCAACCCATCCATCCCTCACCTTCCCACTCCTGCTCACTCAGCATTAAAACTAACCACCTCTCACTCACCCGCAGCTAATCATCCAACACTCACCATTCTACTCACACTTTCACCAATCCATTCATGCATCACCACTCACTCCCTCACCCACTATCTTATCTATCAATCCATCCAACACAGCATTAAACCTCCAATTTGCACTAGTAGTTAGACATGTTATCTGGGTGGTAAAAATGTGTGTGGCTGCGGAGAACTGTTCTATTCACTGCCCTTTGTACACGCATGAGGACGAGTGACTCATGAGTGGCTAGTAACTTTCAACTTGGAATTTTGCACCCATGGAAAAACACTCACAATCCAACAATATAGCCATATATGCATCCAGCACTCGCCCACTCGCTGTCTCACCAATTCATCCATCCATCCATCCAACACTCACAGTCTCTCATTCTCTCAATGACCAAGCCAACCATTCACTGCTCACACCTACTTTCTTTCTCACTCACTCATCCATCCAACTGTCAACTGATCACCCACTCTCACTCACTAATCCTTCTTTTTAATGCTCAACGTCTTGCTCACTCTCAAGCATCCATCCATCCCCACCTTCTCAATCTCACCAATCCATCCATTCCCCCATCAATTCACCCTCTAAAATGCTCTCACCATCTTCATCCACCCCTCGCTCTCTTTCACCCGCCACCTAACAAAGTCATCCAACCAAGAGCCACCCTCTTTAACCAATCTATCCAATCATCACCCACTCACCAATGCATGTACTCAGACCTCAAACACTCATCCGTCACTCCATCCTTCCCTTTTACTTTCCCACTCACTCATCCAACACACATCCTCTCCCCTGCCAGCCGTTCATCCATTCCTCTACTCTATAACGCATTCACAAAGACACCCATCTAACGCCCACTCTTATTCGCCAATCCATCCTATCTTCACTCGCTGGCTCCCCAATCCTTGTATACATCCATCAAACACTGCCTCCCCTCTCTCACAACCCACCTATCTCTCACTGACTCCCACGCACCAATCCATGCATCTCATCACTTACACCCAAAAAAGGTGCAGCACTATCTACAAAGAACATCTGAATGTGTGCATTAGATGCCTCTGCCCCCACCAACCCCCAACACAGGCCCCTCTCCCTGTTTCGAGCAGACATTCCCAAGCTCAGCTCGTGCTTGGGCCTGAGAGCCAGGCCAGACCCGCAGGCTCGGCCTCACCCATAAATTCCCCGGCTCTGCCAAGGTCTACTCACCACTATTGTCACGGGCAGTAAAGGGTGACCAGACGTCCCGGTTTTGCTGACTGTCCTGGAATTTGGTGCTTTGTCCCCCTTTCTCAAGATTATGTTCCCATTGGAAACTGCAGTGGTCCTGGTTTTTGTAGTAGGCCTTCATACCTGGCACTGGCAGGCAGGAATGCACAACCACACATAGAAGAAAAGCTGCATTTTACACCTTAAGATAGTGTTCGTTTGTGATAAATTAATTTTAACATGTGTTTATTTGAACGTAACACTTAAACCCCTTTCTCTTCCAAACGCTACTGAAGTATAGTGCCTTCACAGGCACATTCAAGAGTTAGTCCTACTTTTATGTTAGTTGCCCTGTCCCGGTTTTTTTACTTTTTAAATCTGGTCACCCTCGGCTAGTGCTTTATAAGAAAGCTTTCCAAGCGCTGCAAGGGCAGCGGTGCCGATCCATGCACAGCGTTAGCAGCTAAGACTACACTGCTGCAACACGGCCCTGCAACCCTCCCTTTTACGGAAGTGACTACTTAGTACTTACTTACTTAATTAAGACACTCAAGCAAAGGCTCGGCCGTCCTTACACCCCCTGCTTTAAGTCTAACTCTGTAAACATTCAGTGCTAAAATCGTGTTCCCGCCAGAAATCCTCCACCGGGAACATTCTGTACTTCACTGCTGGCCATGTTTATTTGCAGCTGTAGGCAGGGGTGGACTGGGAAGCAAAAGAGGCCCCGGAAATCATGTTCAAAGTGGCCCCATATTACACTTCTTCAGCAAGCCCAACCCTTTTCCTATGGGAACATTTGGAAATACCACAGAAAAGAGGACCAGGGTGCAGAGGGCCACCAGGAAATCTTCAGAGTTCCCTATAGGCTGGACTGTACCAACTCACTGGGCGCTGGCTCGCCAATGTCTTGGACAACTTGGCTATGGGGATTTGCTGGAGGGAACGTCAGGTCTGGAGGCTGCGCGTCTTCTTGTGAAATTGAGTTGAGCTTTCAACGAATGCATGTTTATAAATTGCATGATTTTACCCCATGTTTTCAAAAGTGCAATCCGAGGGCATTAAAGAAATCAAATGGAAAAAAACAGAGGAGGGCGTGGAGATGGGATGTGGTGTGCTAGGGTGCAAATATTTTTTGCTTATGCAGTTAGTGTTGGCTCAGTGTAAGGGAACATGATTTTGGCTTAAGTACAGTGCTTTAGCACAAAAAGTCGTAGAACTTTAGTACCGGACGTAGGGACTGTTTCACAGACCCTTTTCCTATGGGATTGGGCCATTATAAACTGCTTCTGTGAATAAGGCCTTTAGTTTTGGCTCATAGGTGCTACTATTAGTTACAATTAGCTTATATTTTATTTATTTATTTTGCATTTTTAATGAGCCAAATGCGATTGTGATGTTAATGCAGCACTTATAAAAGTGGGGCATTAGTATCACAGTGACTTTTGCCTTACGCATAATGATTTAAGCCAGAATTAGTTTTGGCCCATGAATGGTGCTTTACTACCAACTAGTTTCAGTACATATGTGGTGAGTTTGTGATGCAATTAGTTTTGTTTCAAAGCTGACTCTGTAGGGCAATACATATTATTAGCTCATAGGTTGTGCCTTATTGCCACCATTAGTTTTGGCTCACAGATGATGCTTTGCAGCCTTTGATGAATCATGGGACCAGGTCACTTTTCCCCATGGGTGAGCTCTTCCCTTTGAGACTAGGGAGGGGATGTAGATACCCGATAGTCCCCTATGGGTGGTAAAAAGAGGGGGTCCTCACAGGGAGGGATTTCCCTCATGGGAATGTTGACTCCTGTTCTATGATGGAACTCCCTAACCCGTTTGCCCTTGAGGCCTTCTGATCTCCACAAACACCAGTTGCCCAACCTGAGAGTAGTACGTTCAAGTATTTTAAAACTCCTTCCTGCACTCATTTAGAGACTGCCCAAAATACGACCGGGAAAAGACAATGCGATGTGTATACCTTTTCCTCAAGTACTGTGAAGAAGAAGATCGAAGGAGTGAGGCAGATTACAAAGGAGTAATCGGCATCACTCCTATGTCAAAGCCAGACAGTACTGAGAAGAGAAGGCCCCGAGGAGAAATTAAGATTACCCCATGGAAATCAGAAAAAGACTTTCACAGTCTGCTGGGGAGGGACCAGCTTCAAAATATAAAGAGAGAGAAAGGACCACGAAAAGAGAGAAGCCAGCATGGATGCTGGAAACCCCAGGGGTAGAGATACATGCTGCAGAGGTCGGTCGCCCATGGTGAGGACACCTTGTCAAAGTTGGAGGGGCGCTCCTGAGAAGGCAGGAGTGTCGAGGCAACCAGCAGCTGGACGAAGGTCGTCAGTCGTGTGACATCGCTGAGGTGGACCATTCGGTCCAACAACTGCACCAGAACCGAAATACCAAGTACCCTGCAGGACCAGTGCGGAGTCGTGGGGAGTGGAGAACAGAAAAGAAGGAGTGGCCAAGCGGAGCAGCCGAATCCAAGACCCCAGGAAGACCCAACGATGAGGTTACTCCAAGAAGAAGGTAACAGGGGCCACGGTAGAACCGGTAGTGGTTTGGGGAGGATTAAAGAGTGCATCCAGAGTAATCACCCCTGTCACAGTAGCCACCCTAAAGCTACTGACCCTGAAGATTGCATCAGGAGTAATCTCCCTCGTCACAGTAGCCACCATAAAGCTATTGATCCTGAAGAGTGCATCAAGAGGGATCTCCCTTGTCACAGAAGCCACCCTAAAGCTACTGACCCTGAAGAGCGCCATTCGGGAATAATCTCCCTCATCACAGTAGCCACCCTAAAGCTACTGACCCTGAAGAGTGCGTCGGGCGTAATCTCCCTCATCACATTAGCCACCCTAAAGCTACAGACCCTGAAGAGTGCATCGGAGTGATCTCCCTCGTCAGTGTTTACAAGGAAGAGTGCATTGGGAGTAATCACTCTCATCTCAGTAATTGCCAGAAAAGCAAGACTGACCAAGAGAGAACTTAGACAAGTGTGGACAGCCTGGGGGCAATCTGCCTGGCTCTAGTGATGCTACAGTTTGCAATTCAAACACTTGGAGGAGAGCTTTGAAGGAGTTGCAGGTCCTCTCCAGAAAAGCCACAAGAACTTTGTAAAGTGCTCATGATACCAGGAGAAGGGAGCCATTCTCGTGGTTGGTAAATCAGACTCTAGTTCATCAGACAAACGGGTTAAGCCTGGACAGAACCCATTATTATTTGGTTATCTGTAATTGTCAACATTTCTGAAGCCTGGTGCTATAAGGAGAAGGGAGTCATTCTCCTTGTCCACTTTGAACTTATGCTTTTGGGTTAAAAACTGTGATTGATAACGAATCAGGAGTAGGGAGCCATCCTCCAGGATCACTTTAGTTGGTTATGTTTTAGTGGTAGGGCTAGAGCAGAGCAGAATGTGGGACAGAGGACGGTTATTTTGTGCTGGACAATCATCCTGATGACAATCACCCGAGTTTCCTTAGTTGGGTAGGGAACACTCTATTAGAATAGGGAGAGTTAGGCTTTCTATCCTTATTTAATGCAAGTTTGTAGCCAAAATGCTATCTCCTTTTCCAACTCTTTCCTCCAGCACACCAGAGGCCAGTTAATTTTGGCTCATAGACCGAACTTTGGCACCAAAATTAGTTTTCGATCATAGGGAGTACTTTAGCACCACAAATAGCTTTAGCGTGTAGATGGTGAATTAGAGCCACAGTACGTTTTGCCACATAGGTCGTACTCCAGCGCTACAATCAGGTTTGGACCATGGCTGTCCTGTGGAAGGACATTCCGAGTTTTATACCCAATAATGACAATTCAATATTATTTATTTATAGTGCTTTCTCCAAAAGTCTGTACATAGAACATATTTACGTACAATTATCACCCAACCGAAGTTGGTACTCCTTTATCAACCTCAGAAGGATAAAGGCTGAGCTGGCCGTCCGAGGATTCAAACCTGTGACCTACAGATCATAACAGATCGCAACAGCGAGCGCTCAACAAGTAGCTTAAATGTAAGTCGTTTTCTGCTTACAACAGCGACTCTTGGGTTGCACCACCTCAACATTTTGATTTGGTGGCATTGGTGGTATTACATGCCAACTAAACCAAATAAGTGGTTTCCAGAGAAAAAGTGTCGGTGTCTGAGATGGAAAGGTTTTCCAATTACCTTCACAGCTGCTCGAGAAAGACTGTACCTCAACAGCAGCAAAGGTGATGAGAGATGTGACATTTGTGTAAACATATGGGAAAAAGGTGTGTTGTTAAAAATCAATTCCGGTTGCAAGGACACTGGCAAGTGAAACGGCCGACCGCGCCCTTGCCTATACAGAATTGTATAGAGAGCTGTTGGAACTTTTTTATTTTCTCACGAGTGTCAGTGATTCAGGGATGTAGTGTGCATTTCAAATTTATCAGGGGATTATGGGTCCGAGTTAAAGATCGGACACAGAAATTTGACAGTGAGGAGACCTATATTGAGGAGCAAAGTAGACGCGTAGGTCCCGGAAGGCATCTGCTCTTTTAGCAAGTCAAGGCTATTTTGCTTTACTTTAATGGATCTCCTGTAAATCAATTTGAAAGAGAAATGTCCTTTATCCGACTGTTTGTGGGCAACTTTCAATAATGCATTATACAAGTAGCTCCCTGTGAATGCTTCTAGCTAGATCTGGTGCTAGGTCAAGACAAGACTAGGCAGACCGTAGGATGCCAGCTTGAGGGAGAAATCAAATTGCCCATGCAAGTCCCCAGGGATGTCCCCGTGCCAAGTGGCAATTGGGGCAAAATGGCACATTGCCCGGGCTTAGTCGAGGGCACACGCGGGTGGACGGAGCTCCCCCAACTTTTATCAAAGGGCACGGTGATATGCTAATTACCAGGGCAGCCACATTCAATTGGTATGTTAATGAGTCCCCACACTTTCTTTTTTTTACACTTGACCCCTGCACGTTGCCTACAGTGGCACAAATCCTTTTACTGTCCTTTCGGCTGGTGCAATACGAGCGTGTCTCCCGAGGTTCAATGTCTTGATATCGAAATTTTGTATATTGAATGTACATATCTCGAATATTTTATATTGAAAACCTTTATAGTGAATGCACTTCAACCCCTGTTTCCAACCCCCAAAAACCCACCCCGACCGTTTCCCAAAAATATTTGACCCTTTACCGCACCCCTAAATGCATTCACTATAAAAGTTTTCAATATAAAAAATTCGATATATGGGCATTCAATATACAAAATTCGATGTAAACATTGTATACCGTCTCCCAAAACCTCAAAGATCCTTATAATTGTTACATGTCTATTTTCACAGGGTGTAACTGGAAGCCCACCACGTGGAAAGAGTTTGTTACCCAAAAGAGAGATGCCAAGCCGGCAAGAACTTGCTGCATATCGGTTGTGTCTTACATCCTGCGGTCTTCTGTCGTTGTGAGAGGGGTGATGGGGTAGGCCCTGTCTGGCCTGCTGGTTTATGGAATGTTGGTGGGGGATGTGGAGCATGTAGGAAGACAGGATAAAGCGTGGGCAGCATGCAGGGGTGACGGCGAGGGTGGACTGGCCTATAGGCTCCTCTGGAGATTTCCCGGTGGGCCTCTGCAACCTGGGCCTCTTTTGTGTGGCGTTTCCAAATTTTCTCATAGGATAGGCATTGGGCTTGCTGAAAATGTGCCATATGAGGCTACTTTGAACTTCATTTCCAGGGCCTCTTTTGGTCCCCAGTAATTATTTCCAGGGCCTCTTTTAGTTCCCAGTCCACCCCTGGGTGACGGGTGCACCTACCTACACTTTTTTCTACTTGCCTCCTATCCATTCTGTAACCAAGAATGAAGAAGTTTTAATTTTCGACTTGTGATCTAGTACATTTCTGTCCATACATTTTAAAAAGCCAACTGAAAAATAGGTAGATGAGTAGACAAATGTTTATTTCAAACGTAATTCATAAAACAATAAATATACAGCACTCAACATAAATATATAGTTCTCAAGCTAGCATGTCCCTGCATGAGAAGGCCATTGGGTTTTATTTTTTCCCTTTGAATTCTGGGACTTGTAGTTTTTTATTTCACATTACAAAGACCTCTGATAAATACATTTTATAATTGACATATCAATTCACAATATCATAATTACTGTCGAAAAGCTCAATACATATTCAAACCCAACATTTACGTATTATTATTATCTACTAGCTGATTTGAGGCATTGTCTCTTCCCTAACACATGCAAATATGCAATTAACTCTCAATTCAGTTTAGCATATCAGGATCTCTCATCATGAATCCAAAATATAAAGTCAATAATTCAGCTTAGGGTAGACAATGGTGGCATCCTGCAAGACCTAATCCTTAATGCAGCGGGATAAAGGGCTTAAGCTACAGCATACTCTATTGTCATTCGCTTACATTAGATAAAAATACGCCACTCTGTCTAAATTAAAGAATTCTTAACAAGGAAGGAGATGGTTTTGGCAAAGAGATTCTACGCCAAGCCAAAGTACAGCATTTCTACGCAAACATGGCTTCCCAGCACCTAGCAGTGTCTGGACTCTTCATTGGCGCATGACCCAGTAAAGAACTAAAACCCAAAATGGAAGCCCTTTAAAAAAAAACAGAAGAAACCCCATCTATTATATGGTTACCCGTACAGGATAAGCTTCACTGGACGTTATCTTTTTCGCCCATGGGTTTTATTCCCCTTGCTGTAATGGACCGGCAATGTGGCACTGTGAGAGTTAAACAGCGTTGAACGCCTGTGTGCTAGCAGTCTCGCTGAAAGCATTTCTCTCTGTAGTACATTTCATACTTTCATGAGCCGCAGAGAGATGTTATGGTTTTGCATATTTTTTTTGGCTTCCATGTTCCATTATCAACAGTCTTTTTTCTGTGGGTTTTTTTCCTAATTTTTTTTTTAGCCCAAAAAACTCATCATTGAAAATTCATTTTTATTTTTGAGGGGGTCTGCCACCAACCCTCTCTACCCTATTAGTTTTACACTATTCCCTACCCGCACCCCCTATATACACTTGCCCGCAACGGCATATATTTTTCGATTCGTTTTTTCGAAAAGAAATTTGGGGAGAAAAAAAACATCGAAAAGGACTGTCGATGAAAACACGTTATACCTTTTTGTGTTCCCAGCTTGCATGAGAAAAGATTCCCCAGCCTTCAGAAAAAGGTCTGAATCTTCCTGTTAGGGGAATATTTATCTAATGTGTGTGAAGATGGCCGTTCACTGCGCCACATTCTAGCTCGTGCGTTGAGAAGACAAGATGGCGTATTAGCAGACGTGGTTTGTGGTATATAGTAGAGAGTATGAGGCACGCCCAGGGAACCTCTTGGCTGGAGCAAGTTGGCGTTCGCGGTCAGCTAGGCTTGCGCAGAAGCGGCCGCCTGCGAGCTGTTGCTGCCCTCGGTCACAGTTCCCGGGGGCTGATTGGACACGATTAGCAAATAAAATGGTCCGTGCATTCAGAAGAAGTGTAAAAAGTGGGGGGGGACTAATTAATATACACAATGCTCAACAACACAGGAATTATCCTCAAGAAATTGATGTGTTGGCAAAGCATTACCCTGCTCTTTTAGTGGCGGTGTTCCTGGACCCTTAAAATAAAATCACACATTTGGCAGCAGAAGATGTTTCCTCTCCTGCCTCGGCAGAGATTTGCATGCAAAGCAACTGCTGAGGGGTGCAGACTGAATTCCAACAATGATGTGACGTCTTTGACTGAAAGGCGCGCATGCTCGAGCCTTGCTTTGGGCCGCGCATGCGTGGAATAAATAAAGACGGTCCGTGCAGCAGTTGCCGTCGGGGATCCTGGAAGACACAGACGTGTGTATCATTGTCTCAGTGAGTGCATGCATGTGTGTAGTAGTACGGGGCGACCCGAGGCACGGGTCAGCCCATGACATTGGCGATGAGGACGGGATGTGGAGAAAAAGGCATTTTGACATGCGCGAGCGTGTCAATCACATACTTCTTCCCCTCACGCATTACGGACCCGACGCGAGTCATGGCGGCCATTTGCATTTTCATGCGTGAGGCAGTAGCGGCCCGCAAGGGTGCTCGTGCGCTGCCCACGTGTTGAAGAAGACATCACACTTCAATTTTTGGAACTCCTGTGATCCTCCAATCCGGAGGGCCGCAGATATTTCGTGAGGAAAGACTTTCCACGGCGGAGCGCTGGAAAGGCCCTCCATACCATAATCCACAGCTGGTGACAGGTGCCAGGGCTGATGCACAACAAGATATTGCAGTATACACAACAAGGTACGTCTGTGTCCATGTGAAGCCAGGTTTGCGGCCTCCAGGATAGAGGGAGGTGCCTGTGCGACCTGTGAAAATGACAGACAGCAACGGAGAAGCAACCGTGCCGGCAAGAACAACATGTCGGCAACATGGTTCATTACAGCCAATGCAGGAATTTGACACCTCAGGTCCACCTTCAAAAGTGGGACCCAAATGGCTCCTGTGGATTAAGAAATTAGACATGTTTTTCACAGCATCCGGAGAGACCTACGATGATGCGAAGGTAGCCACACTACTCTACTCGGCTGGCACGGACGTTCTGCATATATATGAATCCCTAAACCTGCAGGTAGTGACTTATGCAGCTGTCAAAACGGCACTACACAATCATTTTATTCCGTTGTCCAACGTCGACTTCGATAGATTTCTCATGTGCGGGGAGAAACAGCACGATGACAAATCTCGCGACCAATTTTGCGCACGTCTGCGGCAGATGGCAAGCACCTGCAGGTGGAACAATGAAGAGGTCATGATTCGCAATCAAGTAATCCAGGGTTGTAGCTCCAGCAAGCTGCGCAGACAAATTCTGCGGAAGCCAGGTATGACTTTGACACAGATATTAGACAATGGCAGAGTGTACGAGCTTGCCGAGAGTAGAGGTGCGAAGATGGATGCTGCAGTGCGCCTGTGCAAAAGTGAAGAAGCGTTTGCGGTGGGGAGGCAAGCCCCATCAAAATCATGTTGGAGCCAGAAACGCCAGGAGGCTGCACCTACACATGGGACCTCAGCTGTGTGCCAATACTGTGGGTATTATCTGCCCCACTCTGAAGACTGTCCGGCCAAGACCAGAGTCTGCGGAAGGTGCAACTCTCCCGGACACTATGCCAGGATGTGTCGCGCAGCTGCCCCAGTCACCATGCACAGAGGGCCAGCAAGGGCGAGCGGAGGTGGCTTCAGGAGACAGCGGAGCATCGCCACGTTGGAGCAAGAGACCCAAAGGCTCAATATCGCGCAAGAAGAAGAGGAGGAAGAAATCTTCTTTATCTCAAATCTTGCAACAGGCGTGAAGAAAAGGAGACAACCTACATGTGTGGTGGGCATTCAAGGTGCCCCTACTCAGGTACTGATTGACACAGGGGCTTCCCTGTGTGTGCTTGCCACTGAGCACTACGAGGCCATCCCGGGCCCGCCACCGCTGGGCAAGTCAAAAGCCAAGATATTCACTTTTGGGGGTGACACACCACTACTGATTCAAAAGGTGTTCGTGGCGCCCGTAACCCGGGGTACCAAAACCATCAAAGCAAGGTTCTTCGTCACCAACGTCAGCCCGCATTCACTGCTAAGCTGCGCCGCGTCGGAGGCGTTGGACATTGTACACTTTGCGCTAGAGGTATATCAGGTGGGCGTTGATCAACTCCTAGACAAGTTCTCCAGCATTTTCCAGGGAGTGGGCAAACTGAAGGCGCCCCCAGTGCGTTTACACATCGACGACACCATTCGGCCCACAGCCTTAAAACATCGGAGGATACCCTTCCACCTCCGGGTGCAGGTGGAGAAGGAACTTCAGCTACTCATCGAGATGGACATCATCGAAAGAGTCGAAGGGCCAACTCCCTGGGTCTCGCCTATTGTAGTGGTGCCAAAACCAAAACAGCCTGGTGCCGTCCGCATCTGCGTGGACATGCGTCTCCCGAACACTGCCATCAAACGGGAAAATGCACATAACACCCACGCTGGATGACATCGTAGGAGAACTGCAGGGGGCCAGGGTGTTCTCCAAACTGGATCTGAGGTTGGGGTATCACCAGCTAGAGCTTCACCCAGACTCGAAGTACATAACTACCTTTAGCATTCACAAGGGCCTCTATCAGTTTAAATGTCTCAGCTTCGGTATATCTTCCGCTGCAGAAGTTTTCCAAAATGCCATCAGGGGAGCGCTAGCTGGTCTCAAGGGGGTGCTCAATATGAGTGATGACATTTTAGTATTTGCAGCGTCCCAGGCTGAGCATATGAAGAGATTGGAGTCCACCTTACATAGGCTGAAGGAGCTGGGCCTTACCCTGCATCGAGGGAAATGTGAATTCTTTAAGGATCGCATTGGATTCTTTGGGTTCATCTTCCATGCCAGCGGCTTATCGCCAGACCCAGAGAAAATCAAGGACATCCGCGAGGCCGCGGCGCCCCAGTCCCCCACAGAGGTACGCAGTTTTCTGGGGATGGTCAATTACTGTGGATGATTCATTAAAGGTCTGGCGTCCCTGTTCAAACCACTCCGGGTGTTGACAAAAAACGACGCCACATGGGTGTGGGACAAGAGAGAACAGCAGGCCTTCCTAGAAATCAAGAGGGCACTCTCGGACCGAGACTCAATGCCTTATTTTGACCCCACCTCCGAGTCGGAGATTGTTGTAGATGGTAGCCCGGTAGGACTTGGAGCTGTTCTCATGCAATCATGCGCCAGAGGCGACATGCGCCCTATTTCCTACATGAGCAAGGCCCTCACAGACACCGAAAGACGTTACTCGCAGATTGAGAGGGAGGCATTGGCAATCCTGTGGGGCTGCCGGCATTTTCGCTTGTATATCCGCAGAAAACCTGTAACGGTCGTGACAGACCACAAGCCACTTCTGCCTATCCTAGCAGGAGTATTGTCGAAGCCCCCACCTCGGATCGAGTGCTGGATGCTTGCTCTCATTGAGTATGGGGTCAAGCTGATGTACAGACCCGGAACGAACAATCCGGCGGATTACCTGTCCTGTCACCCGAACTATGAGAGAGGGTAGGGGCCCAGTGAACTGGTGGAGTGCCAGGAGTTTGTTCACAGTATTGTGGAGAGTGCGATGCCGGTGGCACTGTCGAGGGAAGCAGTGGCCGAAGAATCGTCGGCAGATGAGGTGTTTAAGATCATACAAACCGCAATACGGAGTGGGGAATAGAAAGAAGTACTCCAGAACAACACCAGGCGAGAAGACAGGGCCCAGAGAGATCTCCAAGCTGTCTGGCGGGTAAGGGATGAAGTCTCGATCTCGGATGATGGGTTACTGCTGCGTGGACGACAGATTGTCATCTCGCAAACACTGAGGACTCGCGTTCTGGAGCTGGCCCACACCGGTCACCAGGGGGTGGCAAAGACGAAAGCGCGTCTGAGACCTAAAGTTTGGTTCCCGGACCTAGAAAGCCTAATGGAAATCCATGTAAGGAGGTACTTGCCATGTCAAGCGGCGAGCCCACTGGAACGAGCTCCACTAATCAGCTCCATGGAAAGAAGCGAGAGCCCGTGGGGCACAGTCCATACTGACTTTGGGTCTACTGGGAGGGGCATGTACTTTTTGGCTGTAGTCGACCAGTGGTCGAGATATCCGGAAGTCGAGTTAGTGGACTCAACAGCAAGCGACCACACCATCATGGCCCTAGACAAGATGTTTGCGACTCACGGCTTCCCAGAGATCCTGTGCTTGGACAACGGGCCACCGTTCACAGGGAACCAGTTTGCGCAGTACATGAAAGATAAAGGAATCCAGCACCGGAAGGTATCACCACTTTGGCCCCGTGCAAACGGAGAAGCCGAAAGACTCATGAGAATGCTGAACAAAGTATTTCGAATATCGGCAAATGGAGGAGGTGAACTGAAAAAGAACCTGGTTGAGTTCCTTCGGGAATACCGAACGACACCTCACCAGTCGACCTGAGTTGCCCCAGCCGAAGCTTTCTTTGGGCGCCGCCCGAGAGGCCTCATCCCGGAAGTCGAGGGACGCAAGCCCGGGGTTATCGATAATGACAAGGTCTGAGAGGAGAGAACCGCCCGCAACGAGAAAGAGAGTTCGAGGAGAGGCTTGCAAGAGAAGGAGGTAGCAGTAGGAGACTCGGTGCTCGTGAGGAACCGTCGACCCGAAGGAAAACTGTCGCTCCCGTATGAGCCCCAACCGTGGACCGTTACACATGTAAAGGGGACCATGGTAACCGCGGCCAGCGAGAGAGGGACCGTCACATGCAACACGTCTTTCTTCAAGAAGGTAGATGTCCAACACCGAGAGGAAGAGCCGGAAGAGGTCCCTCCGCCAGAGGAAAGGGCCGAGACCCCTGCAGCGGACGCGTCAGTGGACATGCCGCCATGGAATGATACACCGTTGCCGACCCTCCGGAGTAGCAGGTATCCCATGCGATAAGGTCGGAAACTGCCTGTCCATCTCAAGGACTACGTCCTGGACTCAGGAGACTGAGCCGACGCACGAGTCAGGTCAGCGACCCACGTTGGGTCTGTTTACAGTTGTTATGTTCATGTTACGTATATGTTGTTTTTCTGTTTAAAGAAAAGGAGGGTTGTGACGTCTTTGACTGAAAGGCGTGCATGCGCGAGCCTCGCTTTGGGCCGTGCATGTGCGGAATAAAGACGGTCCGTGCGGCAGTTGCCGCCGGGACCTTGGAAGACACGGACATGTGTATCATTGTCTCAGTGAGTGCATGCATGTGTGTAGTAGTACGGAGTGGCCCGAGGCACAGGTCAGCCCATCACAAATACTACTGACAAACCACTGCCCACTTTTCTCACATAACATAACCCCTGTATCATTGACAGGTATATCTAGCTCCCATACGTAGCTCTCACAAGAGATGTTCTGCATGTCCTTGCTGTCAGCTCAGGCCATATTGAATTCCTGCAATGTTCTTTTAGCGTATTTCACCTTGTAGATTTGGACTACAAGTACCAGAAGATTATACCTGACAAGAGACAGTTTGAGGAGTCAGCTTGCACTCCTAGTGTGGTAACAACTAAACATTCTTTTTGTTCACTTTTTGTTTCCTTCGATGCAGGTAAACACTGAACAGACAACTGGAGATGGGAGATGAAACAGCGAGAGGATGAGAAGTGATGCAGCCCAACATGAGACCATGCTGGTGGTGCTCAGCTCCTCTTATTTACATACAAATATAACTGATATTGGTATTTTATTTCTATTGCGTTTGTACACAAGTGTTTCAGAGCGCGACAAGGCAAGGGAGGGGAACAGGGGAGACCAAAACAACAAAGTTACTAGGCCCAGTGACATTGAGAACGCGCAAGTGCATGGGAGAGGGGAGGGGAAATGTGCATAGAAGGGGGGAGAAGTGGAAAGTGCGGAGCAAAGGAGAAACAGATAAATAATAATAAATAAATAATAAAGCCAACAAACAGCAGGAAGGGTAGGTCTGATAATTGCAGGAAGAAAAAGGGGTGGGGGAACTGTATGGGTACAGATACAGACCCCAGTGCAAGGGGTAGCACGGAGGCAGCGGGGGAGGGTGGCAGGGTGAGCAGGTACCTGGGCCCGGAGGACAGAGGGTGGCCAGGTGGACGTTGCCAAGAGAGAACAGATCAGCAGGGGAGAGGGGAGGAGGAGGAGTGAAGGCAGAAGCAAAGAGGAAGGTCTTTTGGTGCTTCTGCAACCGGAAATGGTTCTCCTGAAGTGACTTACTAAGGTGGACTTTCTAATATAGGACTGGCCCTCACATGCACCTCAATGTATGCACTACATTCAGATCTAGATCCAATTGTTATAAAGATTGGGTGACTACTGACTAATCGAAGGCATCAATGGGCCGCATTACGACCCAACCAGTCCGGAAAGCACGGTGGCGGCAAAACCGCTGCCACTGTTGTTTCCGGACCGGCTGATTCAGAGTCCTGCAGGCAGGAGGTGTCACTTCCGCCAAGTCTGACCTGGCGGGTTTAACACCACCTGCCTGCAGGCAGACATAGAAACACCAGCTCTGTCATAGACGGAACCAGTGTTTCCATGGTCCCCATCCACATGGAGTCTTATGGGGACTCCAAGGGAATGAGGATTTACAGAATTCCGCCTCCGGAATTACTGGATCACTGGGGGTGTAATGCCCCGGTGATTCCGGCAATCACGGAGGTGGAATGGTAATACGGGTCCGGCGGCAGCCTGACGGTTTTTCCGGCACGGCTACCGCCGGACTCGTAATGAGGTCCATTGTCTTGAGAGAGCTTCCACACTTGAGTTGTCCCTTTGTGAGAGTGGAAAAAAGTCCCAGAGTCACTTGGGGTCTTGCCTTTATTCTGGGACCAGGGTTTTGCTTGCCAACACCCTATCACCTATTGGGCAACTGAAGTCAAATCTGGGATTAGTAGTCTTTCCACCAAGATCTTCCCCCCTCCTCCTTCTTCTCCTGAGTGCACCAGTTTCCGACAGTTGCATCCGAGCTGTCAGTTGAGAAACTTGTTCAGGAGCCAACATGGCACAGGGCCAAGAAGCTGGCTTATGCCTCTGGTTAAACAAAATCTGATGAAACACCTGACAATGGGAAGCAGTGACTCGAAGCAGGTGTCATGGGATCTAAGCACTGCTTACAGATCCCTTGGATGGGGGTCCCAGAAAAAAAGAGTCAGACCATGGGCAGAACACAACAGGAGGTTGGCCACCATGTGATTCTTGAAGCCGCAGACAGAGAGAGGTGGAATGTGAAATTACACGGACAGCTGCTGAGGCACGCAGAGAGAGGCAAGAACACACACAGAAAGTGACAGTGGAAAGTCAGGCAAAACCTCCTCCAGGTGCGAGGTGATAGCTGGGCTTGAGACAAAACTGGCGTGCAAGGAAAACAACAGCAAACAGGCCTTGCCTTGCTATGCCCCTGCCTATTGGAACACCATCACATTGGCGATCCCGACTGCGCCAATGCGCTTTCCGCTTAGGAAGGGAGTCAAGACTGTACACTTCTGTCAGTACATAGGCTCCCCTAAGCTCCTTGCCTTCTCACATCACATCTCACCATGGCCGGAATATCCTGTGCCACAATTAGTAACCCCACGTTATGTCATATGCTACCCTCAACGACATGGGCTCTGTTGATTGGTAGCTAGGTTCACACCACATAAACCCCAAACACGAATATATAAAAATAACTAGCAAGGAGAGGGCACCAAAGAAGTAGACTGACAAACTGAGATGAGCTCAAGAGACGATTAACTCTGATAAGCCAGATCCTTGTCTGGCATAGAATTGCTGGAAAACATAGAGGAGTTAGTCAAAAACGATTGAAGATTCAGGGGTGTGGCCAGCAGCGGAGCGATGAGGACGTATGCTCCCTTGGCTCCCGTGGCCGCTGAATAATATCCCGAAAAACAGCCTGCCTTTCTACCTGAACTCAACAACAGTCATGCCTGAGGAAAGATGAGCGTATAAAGCAAATGTGGGCTGGAAAAGAACGCCGAACTTGACCCCCGCACAGAGATATAAGAGGTGGCGCTCACCTAGGAAACATCGAGCAATGGACGCCAAGATGGCTGCGACCCGCAGCGAGTCCATGAAGACCCAGGCGTAACACAGAGAAACAGCCCTGAGACCGGGAAACCGCAACGCGAGTGACTCGCTGTCGTACTGCCCTCGCCCACACGAGCGGAGCTTGGTCCCCACGCGGGCTCCTCAGTACCACGGCCGGGGTGACTGCCTCGCTCCGACGGTGCGCGAGAGAGGCAGAGTGGAAGGGAAAGAGCTGCCGGACTGCCCGCTTTGACTGGGTATTGGAACCAGGAATTTCACCTACCCGGCACAGGTGGATGAAGGCAGGGACACAGCCCATCCATCGAGCGCAGAGGGTGAACCACCTGAGTGTGTCTGCAACCCTGACTGCGCCCCGCCTGCTGCGGAACCCAGCCGCACAAGGACTGGCATTTCTTTGCGCCCTCGGGGGAGACGTTGAGTGAGCTTAATCAGCTGGAAACCAGCGGAGACACATGAAGAGCGGCCCAAATCCACACGCTGACTGGCATCTGGAGAGACGGGGAGAGGGCAATTATCTATCGGCGGGAACGGGTAGTGCAGCAAGCACAGAGGCCCTCTACGTGCTGCGCTGAGCTTCATGCACCGCAGTCACAATGCTCTACACAGCGTGAAAACAGAGGTATGCACAGTGGACGGCGGCGGGAGGATCTGGTGAGTGGAGCGTTATAGTGCACGCTGTCCGAAGCAGTAATGACCCCAAGGCTGTAGCTAAGGTTGTGTGCGACCCGTAGCTGGACCCCTGCCCCTGTGGGCCTCCTTCACCAGCGGACCAGCGCACACTCCTTCCCGCTGTGCTAAGTCTGCGTCCCCGCTCCCTGTCAGCCTGAAAACCGTGGTCACAACGAGGGTCATCACTTAGTGGCTTGCCAGGCGGAACGCTAGGCATGGCCCGACCCATATGAGAACCCCGGCCCTGCTCCAACAGTGGCACCCAGCAAGGGAGCTAGATCCCAGGGGAAATCACGACAGCTCTCCAGCCAGATCCACCGCAGGGGCAGCTAACACCCAAGGAGCAGTGCCTGACAGACGGGCAAAATAGACACAGCGAGCCGAGGAGCCACAGACAGAATACTGGCATACTGAATACTATGCCATCGATCTCTACATCCAGCTCACTGGTACACACGCGAAAGGCCTGCATTATCTGCGCTTGACGGGCTTGGATAGGAGGAATTGCCGGACTACCCCTGAACCTAAATCATCAAATAGGAAATGTGCAACCAATTGAGAAGAGGTCCAATTGATCAAGGACTGATCATACCCAACACAAATAAGGCCTGGATTCTTAATGGGCAAAGATAAAGCGAAACAAAGTACTCCATACAGCCCAAAATGGATCAATATACCACATCGGCCACGCAGAACCAGGATGGGACAGAATTAATCAACACTGCCTCTGACTCAGAGACTACACTTTTCTTAAAAGACGTCATGGCAGCCATAGCAGACTCCCGCGCCTCCATGGAGCAAAAAATGGACGGCATAAGTATGGACGTGTTGCTCTTACGCCATGAGTTGCAAAAGCTATCATCCCACACCGGGGAGGCAGAGCAACGCATCTCCGATTCAGAAGATGGAATAAGAGGGTTACAACATCAGCTAGATGGCGTCACATCAGACCTAAAAGCAATGGTGGAACATGTGGACGAAAGTGAAGGCCGATCAAGGTGCAACAACGTCAGGATCCTTGGTTTGCCTGAAAATACGGAAGGCCCGAGCATGGACATTTTCCTTGAGCAATGGCTTACATATTTGAACCAGACTCCTTCTAAAAAATTCTTCTCAATTGAGAGAGCGCATCGCATCCCATCTGGAAAACCGATCCCAGGAACACCGCCCCGAACAGTGATCGCCAAACTCCTCAACTACAGGGACCGAGACACAATACTCTAAAGAGCAAGAGCTAAAGGCACACTGACTTATAATGGTGCGAGAATTGCTTTCTCCCCGATTACACCAGGGAGGTTCAAAAAGCTAGACAGTCCAGCTAAAGAAACAACTGCAGGCTTAAAGCGTGAAATACGGCCTTCTGTTCCTGGCCCAATTTAACATATATCATCAGGGAACAACAGTTAATTTCACTGATCCAAAAGAGGCCTGGAGATGGTCAGAACAGCACATCGAAGGAGACTGGGGAACGATGAGAAACAACAGACAAAGAAACCCGCGAGCACGGCAGGAGAGGCAACCACCACCACCGCCACAGCCGATGGTGCACATTAACGACGAAGAGATCGGGTGAAGGTAAGTGACAAACTCCTAGCAGGAAGCACCCCCCTTCGAACACAATAGGGAAATAGAGGTGATACACACAGTTCGCAACATCACACGCAGTTAGTAGAAGGAAGACTTTATAGCGGCGGCCACAAAGGCGCCCCCCCATGGTTTGTTCTTGGTGCACAGCACCAAACAGGGATTTTGTTAGTCTGATCGTCGGCTATTTTGGTTGGCATCAGCAGCTGTTCAAGGTTCGGGTGACAGATGCTTCGAGAAGGGCGTAGTATAGGGTGGGGGGCAAGATGGTTATTTGTTAATGTTCTTGTTAAAGTTTTGATGTTTGGGTTCACACTGGGTATAAGAGTTACAGCACACGAATCTCTGTGTCAACAAGATATGACACATCAACAAGCGAACATGGTTCTCCCGCAGGCCCCACTTCCTGTAAACATGACATACCGCCCAACACTACAGCAGTACGCAATATGGCGTCACGTAAGCCAACACAATGTGACACGTCCCGCTCCTACCCCAAATGACGATGACCTCCAATAGGAATGATATCAGAACCATTAGACATATGACTTGGAACGTAATTGGGCTCGGCAGCGGGCTCAAGAGGCGCCTAGTATTACAGCTGTTAAACCGCCACTCCCCAGATGCTGTATTCCTAAGCGAAACTCACCTGACGGGCTCAGACTGCTCCTTATTCAAACGCACCAATTACTCCCGCAGGGTACTAATCTTAATACATGAGAGGCTTCCCATTACTCTTGCTACTGTCACCCAAGACACGGGGGGTAGATTAGTATACATAACATGGACTCTCTGGGAGCGAACCATCGCAATGCTGGCGGTCTATGCACCCCTGAATCTACTGACTCCCTTAACTGAGGACATTGCGCCCATAATTACTGGTGACTCCTCAGACCTTATGATCACTGGAGGAGACTTCAACGAAGAGATGAATACAGAACTTGACCGTACACACCTCCGCAATAGCAACCCTTCCACACGCACTAAACTCGCTACGTTCACTTATGCTTTGGGACTCCGAGATGTATGGAGGAATGTACACCCTGACACAAGGGAATACTCATATCACTCTGGAGCTCACGCATCGCTATCGTGGCTAAACTATTTCTTTCTCCCTTCAGTGGATCTACATTTAGTGAGCGAGGTACACCTGCTTCCCAGAGGTATATCGGACCACTCCCCCCTGATAATAGGGATTAGAACCAACAGACCGAACCCCCCGCCCCTCGGGCAACTGAATACTACCTAGGCTTCCCAGACCTGGTGTAACAAATCCAGAACCCCACAAAAACATACTTTGAATTAAACACGGGCTCTGTAGACAATCCAGTGACGATATGGGAGGCTTATAAAACAGTGCTTAGAGGCAAAGTTATCTCCTGGTCCACGGCCCACAGGAAGAAACATCTAAAAGCACTACACGATGCTGAGGCACATGTAAATCGTGCAGAGGCAACACACCTAACCCTTGATCAACCAGAAACGCATTTCGCGCTTCTGTTAGCGCAGAAACAACTACAAAACATAGCGCTAGATAATGCGAAGCAGGCTTATAAAGCAATGCAAGCCAGGGTGTATGAAACGGGGGACAAAGCGGGTAAGATGCTGGCATGGCTGGAATGCAGGGATGAGGGTCTTAGCCAGGTAAGGAGAATCACATCCCAAGAGCCGGGGCCACTAGAGACACATCGAGACATAGCAGAAGGCTTTGCGGCCTACTATACTGAGCTCTATAAAGCACCATCCACCCCCATTGCCACCTCCATCTTGGATGACATCACACTTCCAACCCTCAAGTCTGGCCAGCTAGAACTGCTAGAAAAGGACGTCACGGAGGATGAGTTAACCACAGCTATGTCGGAGCTACAGTCTGGCAAAACCCCGGGACCAAACGGTTTCCCGATTGAAGTATGTAAAAAGATGGGCGTGAATGAGATAACTCTGCACCTGTTGAGGCTGTACGAGGTCTCACGCGCTCTGGGTCGCCTCCCCCCAGACCTTCGGAAAGCCCTATAATAGTGATAACGAAACCAGACAAACCACCAGACAGGTGTAGCTCATATAGGCCCATCTCTCTCATAAATAGCAAAGCCAAACTGCTTGCAAAGGTGTTGGCCAAACGATTACAACAGGTCATACCTACGCTGATCCCCCCAGATCAATGTGAATTCATGCCGCCGAGATCCACCCGAATGAATATACATAGGCTACACTCAGCCCTAGAGAGGATACCTGCTCTCCAAGGCCCCTTAGCCTTGCTTGCAATAGACTTTGAAAAGGCCTTTGATTCGGTCTATTGGGAGGCGATTTGGGAGATAATGCACCGTATGGGCTTTGGCCCGCAATTCATGAGTTGGGTCAAGCTCCTTTACAAAACCCTGCAAGCAGTAAAGAGAGTAGACGGATATGTATCAGGTCCCTTTGAACTAGGGAAAGGGACAAGACAGGGCTGCCCCTATCGGCCATGATCTTTGCACTGGCGATAGAACCTCTAGCGGAATTATTGAGATCTACAGTGACATGGAAAGGCTTCTGCTGGGCAGACGGATGGGAGGACAAAGTGTCCTTGTATGCGGACAACCTGCTGATATACTTGAAAGACCCGATTAGATCCTGCAGCACTGTGACGCGGCTGTTAGAGAGGTACGGTACCTTCAGCAGCATGGGTGTTAATTGGTCCAAATCCACACTGTTCCCACTGGGAGAAGAGGTAGACATAGTGCCAACCAACTGCCCCTATCAAGTGGAAAAGGAACAATTTAGATACCTGGGCATACAAGTCATGAATAACCTCAATGATTATCTGTCTAAAAACCTACACCCTGTGACAAAGAGACTCAGGGAGGATGTCCGACACTGGACATGGCTGCCACTAACTATACTAGGCAGAGCGGCCCTTTTTAAGATGTTAGCCCTGTCCCACTTCTTATACATATTACAAAACGCTCCTCTATATATTCTGCAAAGTGAGTTTCAAAAAATTGACCAAACACTTAGGAAACTACTGTGGGGCGGGGGCCACCCACGTCTGGCACTCGGAACCCTCCAAAGATCCATATGGGAGGGTGGGATTGGGCTACCCCACCTACAGACATACTATTGGGCCAGCCAAATGGCAGTTGTAAATGATAAGCTCCAAAGAGATATTTCACTACCACATAATAGAAAACCTGAAACCGACGCAATGGAAAGACCCATTATGAGATACCTCTACTGGGAAAAGAATAGAACGGCCGCCCAACTATGTTATTACACATTTTGCAAATATGGAACGACACACACAAATATGTCAAATGGGACAAAAAATGGACTCCGTACAACCATTATGGAACAACAGGAAACTCCCGGGGGTGAACAAACTCCCTAGATGGCCCACATGGTCAAACCAAGGAATACTAAAAGTTGGCGATGTTGTGAAAGAAGGCAATGTAATCCCGTTTGCGGATCTCGCTTCCCGTTTCAATCTCACCCAGACTGAACAATATCATTACACACAGTTGAAGCATGCACTGCTGGCCCACCTCCCTGCCCTGATCGACATGCCAGAATATATGCCAATGGAACGTAACTTATTTCCAGAGCTGATCAAATACAAGGTAATATCAGTGTTATACAACGCCATAACCTCCTTTGCCACAAATGAACTGTCGAGTCTTAAAGCGAAATGGGAAAGGGATGAGGGAGCCATACTTCCTGAGGAATGGGTCAACTCGTTGATGTTCCCCCGGGAGATAGCCATCTCATCCAGACTCAGGCTAATCCAATTAAAAATACTGCATCGAGTATATTACCCAAGAGTAGCGTTATTCAGATGGGGCAAGATCACAGAACCAAGATGTCTGCATTGTAAAACTGAGGAAGGAACCTTCTTCCATATCCTGTGGGAGTGTATTCACATCCAACAATACTGGCAAGTGAGCTGTGACGAGTTGTCAAAGGTAATGGGTAGAACGATCCCGAGAGATCCGAAAATGCAACTGCTGGGGGTGGAAGATGAGGGTGAATTATCACGGTACGAGAAGTTGTTTTTATCCACCACTGTCACACTGATCAAAACAAACATAGCACCATTATGGGGCGCTGCTGTAACACCAGACTATGAACAATGGACAACTGACGTAGATATATGTGTCGCAATGGAGCACAGAGTGTATAGTGCAAGGGGCTACCCTGAGAAGGCAAGTCAAATTTGGCAGAAATGGGAGAACGCCCACTGACGCGCTACCTGCGGTGAGAGGCGGTTTAGCTGGCAGTGATATATTGTGGACACTAGAATCATGTTGGACTGTTATGCAACAATGTAACCATGTAAGACGAAAGAACCCTGTTATTTCAATCAAAGTGTGTTTTTTTTATCAGCCAGCGAGGATGGGAGGGGTGGCATGCTCCTCTAACAGCTCATTTGTTTGTATGTTTTGTCTTAAACCCAATAAAATATTTTATCCAAAAAAAAGAATGATTCAAGATTCAACAAAATATACAAGGTGAATACTGGATTGTTGAGATCTGGGGAGCAGTCCAAGCACACACCAGCTGTGAGCCACTTGATGTAAGAAACTAGGTATGTTGTATTTACATATTTACATTACAGGGTTCCTGTTACTCTTGGCTATACACATGAACAAAGAGACATGGGTCAGACCACCCACTGGCCATCCTCTAGCATACCCATCTCAGGCCCAACTGACACTCCCACACAGCATCACTCACCAACATTCTACTGATCTGCCAATCACTCCTAGCACCAACATTCTTACAGCATTCAGCAGTTATGATGTGTTTACGTTGTCCTGGCTAGCAGGGACAGGACAACGCAAACACATCATAACACGGATCAGCATAGCTGAGGGTGAGAGAAGATGCACAGGAAGTCACCCACCCCGTCACCCTGAGGCCACCCTCACTCCAGAGCTTGCATGACAGAGATAGCAGAATGAATCAAGCGAAACACATCTTCACTCAACACAAAATAGTTGGCGAAGCTTGACGATGAAGTGGGCAGCAGGTCTGTCGAGCTTAATCTCTTCCAAGCAGCCATTGCTAGGGAACACACAATTAATATGACCATCAGGGAAAAACAGCTCCCAGAGGAACACAAATTAGAAAGAATTGAAAACCATTTAAGAGCAGCAAACATAGTCCTGAGAGGTTTAACTTGTGTCACTGGTAGCGGCCTGCACAACTTTCAATCTTTGGACTCAAGATAGTGACTTAACTCTTCTATAGAGACTTGGCCATTGGAATTCTGCAGATGACTTAGACTTGACAACAGAGATGTAAATCTGGTAACCCATTAAGAAGGTCCAACAGTCACAGTTCTCATTTAGGATAAATAAACATGGCCACCAGGCGGGCAGTGAGTTAGTGGATACATTGGTGTCAAAGCAATACATTACTGGAAAAAGAGGCAAGAGTATGAACTCCAGATGGAGTTAATAGGCACTTCCTGGCTTTGGATGCAAATTCTGGAGACTTGTTTGCGATGAGATTTAAGAAGACCTTAAACGTAACCCAGCGATGTTCAGCAATGAAGCAGACTTTGAGAACTGGGAAGCTGTCCTCTATCTCCATTATTGTTTGCTTTGGTGATAGAGCCACTAGCAGATCTGATCTGGGTTAAAAACAAGGGTGTAGGCGTCAGGCTGGATGGAACCCTGGAGCTAATTATGATTTATGTGGGTGATATCCTTCTCTATGTGTGAGATCCAAGTCGTAATTGTTGCGTTATATTGAGGCCACCCATAACCTGGGGAGTTCCTTCCCAGCCACAATCAAAGAGCCCTGCAATACTCGTGCTGGCCTTACTGAAGACTCATATAGAGTCACACAAATCCCCCCACTCCCCCTGTGCCCACAGTGAGCCAAGAACCAGGCTGGGTATAGGAAATATATTTGTATTTATTTTAATGATAGGTAATGGAAATCCCAATCAACTACGCACACCACCTTCTATGAGGCTCACAATTAACTTCTGTTTACACAAATAAATCACAAATATTACAATACTTTTCTTGTTACAAATTTCACTTGAAGAACTACATAAACGTATCAATACACAAAAAGAAAACAAGTACGCATGCAATGCTGAGCAATTTACATTTTCCTGCATGCTTAAAAAGCTAGCAGTTTAGTTTTACAAATGTGCGCAAATGCATATGAAAATTATTATTCCACCCACACTTTTGCTTTAAAATAAACCCTGGGTGATTTAGCAGTTTGTTTTTCAGACCCCATCCCCCTCCTCTCCATACTCTGGTCTGTGTTGGGGAAGTCTGACAGAAAAATTAGCTTTTGGAATTCAGACCCCCACCACTTAGAGGTCTCCGTTGGGGAAGCTGGATAGCAGAAATTGGGATGATTTGAGAATTTGGGGCTTTCAGTCCCCCCTCCCCCACTTAAAGACCTTTGTTGGGGAAACTGGAAGGTATAAATTGGGATGAAAATGAGAATTTGTGGATTTCAAATCACCCTATACTTAGAGGCCTCAGTTGGGGAAGCTGGATAGCAGAAATTGGGATGATTTCAGAATTTGGGGATTTCAGACCCTTCTCGTCCCTAAAAGCTTTTGTTGGGGAAGCTGGATGGTAAACATTGGGATGATTTGAGAATGTTGGGATTTCAGATCGCCCTCCACTTAAAGGCCTGTGTTGGGGAATCTGGCAGTTTAGGGATATGTTTAGTTTAGAGAAAAAGGCGCCCCTTTTCCGAAAGAAGCCAGGGTCAACAGGACAAATAGGATCTCCCAATTAAATTACAGTCTATCGTTTTCAGCGCAAAGAGGGAATGAGCTTAGTTAATTTCGAATTTTAGCAAGAATCACCCCATGGTGTTCTGCCAAGGGGAATTAATTAAATTTATATTTTTAGTTAAATAGGCCAATGACCTAAACAGTTTTGTCCCCTTCCCACACACCCACTATAAAGGGAAAGGATTTAAGGCCAGCAGATTCCCCCACCTTTTGTTTCTCTGGACAGCCAGTTGCATATCAGGACCCTCTGGAAAGATAGGGTGGCGGTCTGGTCCCTCCGCTCTCAAGAGTAGCCTCCCGCTCTCCACCATAGGACCCAGTCAGCTTTTAGGCCTTCCTAGAAATAGACAGCTCCACCCAGGGGCAATCTCTGCAAAATCTCCTTTTGGTGTTTCCTGACAACTGTCAGATTGTAATTTTTAGCAGCTCTCCCAAATGGTACATTTCAGTAGCTCTCCCTTTCCTCATAGTGCATTCCACTTTACATAGCAGCAATGACACCAACAAGTTTACAATCTTGGGGAATACTCTGCAAGAGTTCTCGCAAATAGGATTGGACAGTTACCCTTCTCTTTCCTCCCAACTCCAGCCCATCTCTAATGATTGGTTTAGGAGTCTGGAGCAGCCATATGGCAATTCCCATTTGTAATCGCCATTTGTTCTCATATCAATTATTTTGGCCAAATCTAGTTATGCATCAAAAACTTTGTGATTTACTAGTAATTGCCATAGTATATATATTTTCCGATTCAGCTAATGAGGGGGAAATTAATGAAACAGCCAGGCCCGCACCATGTTGCACGGCTGTTTGGAAATATTCTGCTGTTTTTACAAAAAGCATAATCTTTAGGAACATGCAATTTATTATCCATATTGCTAATTCCAACCTACACCCGTTCGCCAACTCTCAATTTTTGAATATTTTCAGATCAGCCAGAAACCCATCATAGATGGCCATTACAGTTCCCTGAGTCGCAGGTGGATGAATTTGATATCACCAAAATCACCTGGAAATGACCCAAAAAATGACATGTCAATCAAGAAAGTACGACCTATGGTCGCTGAGAAAAAGGACCAAGTTACGAGAGTCCTTTTAAATTAATAGTAAATCTTCATTTTGGACAAATGGGAGCTCTCCTGCTTCCAGACCATTTGTCTCTCTGTGCCAGCCAGTAATCAGAGTTTTTATTAGTCTCTTTGTGTTTGAGGTTTTGCTGTTTGAACTTGGTGGCTACAGATCATAAATGGGAGATGCATGTTCTACACAGAGATCACCCACTGTAGATAATGAGCAGGGCCATCCCTCTGATGTCACAAGGCCTGTGTCTTATCTGAAAGGGGCCACCATTTCGATCTGAAAGGCATCCATTTCTTGTATTTCTTTCAAAGTTCAGCTCCTCTTAATTGTAGCCCCTGTTTTTCACACCTCCCCTCTACTTTCCGGGAATGGACCAGCAAGGGCCATTTGTCTCTGCACAGAGCCCAGCCTTCAGGGACAGCACCTATCAGGCAGGCCAAATTTTATTGAAGTTGTAAATAGCTGGGGGGCAAGCCAGGCTTTCAGTGGGGGAAGTCCGTTGTGAAGTTTGCCCATTGTCCCACCATTTGTCCTTGGCTTGAAAGGAAGTCACAGATTGCAATTTCTAACCTCAGCCTTTATTATTTGACATACGGTGTGTTTTACTGATCAAGGTTCTCTTTGCTTTTGCACTAAAAGTGCAAGGCTGTTTCTTTAAGTCATTAATAAAAGATACTTTATCTGCTATTCATTTTTCTGCTGAAAAGTGGGTCTGAATTTTAACAGTGTACCCTGTTTTGATCGGTGATCATGTCAGTGAAAATGATGCATTTATTTTTCAGCCTGCAATGTGATGTGCTTTTCCAATCTGCACTTGGATTACATTTTTGTTTTAACCTTCTCTGGATTTCCCTTGCAGAAAGACACCCACATAGTCTGCCTAAAAAGGGCTATAGGAACTTTTCATGGCAGCTAAGAGTGAATTTCTTTTAAAATGTTTTGCTGGTATTTTGCAACTGAAGCATAATCTACCTTACTTTTTGTCAACACACACACCATGTTTTTTTCCTGACAACTTGATGTTGCCAGGGGAACATTTTATCATAACTTCCAAACACACATGCAAAGCCGTTTTTGTGTCAGTGTTTAAAAATCCTGTTTTTCATGTGAAAGGGACCTTTGAATTTATTCTGCCTTCGTGAAGTAAAATGCTGTTTTTACTTTGGTTATGACAGGTAAGCCTTTTTCACATGGCACTTTAGTTCCATTAGTGAGGGGCCTTTGATTACACGCACATTCTTCCAGGACTCTTTGGTGGGGAAGAGCAGGGCAGAGAGGGGTTTCATCCAACGATCCCTTTTTTTCTTCTTATATTTCTCTTTATGTTGGAACCTGTCCGGCTCAACTTACTTCATTAGGGAGTGGGCACTCATGTCTCCACTTGCGTCTCTAGGTTTGGGGTGTGGCACATCACCCCCTTTCTTCCTTCATTACGGAAGGGAACGCCAGCCTCCCATTCCATCTTTGGGTTCGGCAGTGTAGCACGGCACCTCTTTATTCTTTCCTTCCAGAGTCCCTGGGGTTCTCACCAGACTGCCCTCTCGCCTCCAGGTTGCAAGTGAATGGAGTTAGTCTCTAACAAATAGAAAGAGAAAGAAGTTCAGTACTTCTTACACACACATTTCTCCAGAAGATTTAAACAGAATTGCCAAAAACAACAGCATATCATTATAAAAAGACATGTTTGCCATTTCACAAAACATATTCATTTATGTTGTTCCTTTTTAGAATGAGCACTAAGTAAATAACTCCCTGTGTGTGTATATATTATATATTTATATATATATATATATATATATATATATCTTGATTTCTATACAGTTGTTAATCCTTCCTTTTCATTCCTTAGATGGTTCCTCTGCTCGACTTTCATTTGGCTCCTCAATCAGTTGTAAAGCTGGTCTGGAATGACAGCTTTTCAACTGACTGATGTGGCCCCATGTTTCTTCTGTCTGTTCTCCTTTTGGGATGCATATCTTGTAGACAACAGGTGATATCTTATCTACAATTCCAAAAGCACCACGCCAAGACAGGAGAAAAATCCGCTCCTCTGTCTGATTCCTTTGAAAATTATACAGGTAAACCTTGTCCCCTACTTCATATTCTTTCTTAGTGATCTTTAGATCATAATGGGTCTTCATTCCTCCAGCTGACCTTTCTAAATTACAATGAGCATAAGCAAAAGCATGCTGGTGGTGCTTTCTTACATTTTCAATGTACTCATGAGTAGTGGACACATTTATCAGTGTCCACTCCTTAATTTGATAGAGCAGATGCTGAGGTAACACAATTTTTCATCCGGTCATGAGCTCAAATGGAGACATCTTAGTTGCAGAAGATGGTATAGACACGCCAGCAGGACAAGCGGTAATGGGATGCCCCAACTGGGTCCAGAGACTGCCACGAACATCTTTAAGATACTCACAATTGTTTTGTTGTATCCCTCTACCCCCCTGCCTGAGGCCTGGCAATAGGCAATGTGGAGTTTCCTAGAATCTCCTGCATCTTCGCCATCACCTCACTGGTAAAATGACGTCTTTGATCAGAGACAATCCTTTGCAGGAGGCCAGACGAGAGAAGTTGTGATTGATCATTAGTGCAGCAGCTGTCTCTGCCTTACAATTCGGGGCTGGAAAATATTCAACCTCTACCCACTTTGTGAACAAGCATGTCACAACCAACATGTACTTGTTTCCTCTAGAGGAGTGAATCACTGGCCCAATGAAATCGTCTTGAAATCTGACCAAGGCAGTGTCAGTACCCTTTTTTGCAGGTGAACTCTGTGTGTGAGTGACCTGGGTTGAAATTGAGCACACACAAGACACCCTTTCAGTTAAGTGTTGAGGACCTGGCCCATGTGTGGCCAGTAGGTAACCTTGCGCAAGATTTCTAATGCTGTGTGAAACCCCTTATGACTGGCAGTGGCCACGTCATGGGCGTGGTTCAACATAAGGCTTTGGAATGAGGTAGGTAGGTACCACCAACTGGTCACAGCCAGATAGCTCGCCTTACCAACAAACCGTCTTGGATACGGAACATCTTGGAAAACTTCATCAACACCTGGAGATCCTCTTTACCTGTATAAAACTCACAGGGTCTTCAATGTGTTGATAGAATGTTCCAATGGTCAGGCCCTCTTTCTGTGCAGTGATAAAATCTGAATCTGGGGTATCTTTATTCCACTAGGCAGTCGAGAGTTCACTATTCATACAGGTTTATGACTGGGTGATAGCAGCAACCTGGGTTTCACCCTGCAGGGATTCTGTTTCTATGAAATCACCCTGCAGAGTTGTGGTTTTAGCCAGCTGGTCAGTCACGTCATTCTCAGTCTTATCTGGCCCCTCTTTTTTGGAATGACCTCTTATCTTCTTCCAATAGAAGGTCTCTCATTGGTGGACACAAGATCATCAATTGACTGGATGTTTGGCATGTTTTAGGGGTTCATTGTTGGCACAAAGCATGCCTGGATTCTTCCAGTTAATCAGGTGTTCCACAAACCCATTCTTGACATAATCAGACTTAGTGATTATGACCAGTCATTGATTCGTTGGCGCACTGCAGTGAGGAGGACTTGATGAAAGGCCATCAACTCTGCAACCTGACTATTTTGGGGTCCTATTTTGTAACCAAAAGGGATCTGGGATATCATTCACCCAGACATTCCCAATGCCAGCCACCAGTTTTTTTCTCTGTTGTTCTTAACATGGTAGGAACACCCATCCACATAAACTGTGGGTATCCCCTAAAACGGGTCTTCTTCATAGACCTTGTGTGGGGAAGTTAAGTACACCTCCATGTTGTTATTGGTCCTTAGACTTTCGTCCTCAAGACAGTTTTCTTGAGCACAATCATGCAAGTCCGCCAACCCTTGTGCTAGGGGATTCTTCTTGCATGGACAGAATCCAGGAAGCAATTTTGGAATTACTAATTCTTCCCACCCAGATTCTGTCTTTTTGGAGATATTGCAAGGGTTGGTGAGGAGTCTGGACAATGATGTGCTCCTCCTGTATGAATGGGCGGTAATGTTTCAACACCAACACCGTTGCCAGGAGTGCCTTCTCGCAGCCATTGAATTTTTCATCCACACAGGACAAAGTCTTGCCCACGTACGAGATGTCTTTGTTGACCTTGTTGTGTTTTTGATGCAACACTGTTGTTAGGCACATATCTGAGAACCGGGTCTCCAAGAAGAACTCCTTCTTTATTGGGTAAGCCAAACAAGGAGTCTGGGAAAGGCTTCTTTCAGTTGTTTAGCTGCCTCGGCTTGTTCCGGACCCCACTTCCACTTGACTCTGGCCTTTAATAAATCGACCAAGGGTTTAGTGACCTCTGCGTAGTCTTCAAGGAACTTCCGACTATAATTAGTGAGTCTAAGATGGATTATTAATTCTCACAGAGTAGTAGGGTCTTTTAATTTCAATAAGGCTTCCACCTTCTTTGCCTGGGGATTAAGACCCTCAGGGGTTATCTTGTGCTCTAAGAAGTTCACTCGGGTCTTACACCACTGTGCCTTCTGAAAGGACAGTTTTGCTCTGGATTTCTGCATCTGGGTCAGAACATAGCAGATTTCTGCTACATGTTCCTCCACAGTTGAGCTCTTGATCAGAACATCATCTACATAGACCAGTTTTCCCCTTTCGCCCAAGTCGGGCATGGCCTTATGTAGAAAGATGTTGAACTAATTGCCAGAGTTTATGTATCCAAATGGGGTTCAGTGCCACTTGTACTGCTGCTCCTGAAGGTAAAGGCAAGTTTGTACTGGTCTTCCCTGCTCACGGGCACTGTCCAGTAGCCGTTGGTTAGGTCAATGGCGGTATACATTTTTGACCCTTGGATCTGGACCAGTCCCTGATCGATGAAGGGAAGGGGCCATCTTGACACGTGGATCTGTTTGTTCAACTCCCTCAGGTCTGCACATGGTCTCCATTGGCCGTTTATCCCTAGGATTGTGTTGTTGAAGATACTGTGGATAGGACGAATTACCCCACGGGATTCTAAGTTCTTAATAATCTCTATGAGTGATTCCATGGACGAGAGAGGTAACCGGTATTGTTTCACAAATACAGGAGCCATCTCAGGGTCCATGGGTATGGTGGTTTAACGAATGGATGTGCGTCCACAGTCGTACAAGTCCACTGAAAAGATTTCTTGGTATTCCAGGAAGACCTGTTTTAGCTTTTGTGTTTGTTCCACGGTCTCACAGGCATCAGCAAGATTGATCCTTTCCTCGACCATCTGCTTGAAACCTGGAAAGACCTTGGGCTTGCCAATATCAGCGGTATCCTCCAGTTGGGTGGAGAGATCTCTTTTGCTGGTGTAGACCTGGACAGCAGGTTCCAGGGATTCAATGAAGTGGTCCTTGACTTGGAACACTACTTTTTCCTTTCTGATGTCACAGGTCACCTCACCTCCCCCCATCCCCCTGTAGGGGCAGGAAGAGTACACCATTAAATTCCCCCAATGCCTAGTAAAAATCTTTTCTGGAGGAATATAGTCGCTGATGTTGAAACAGCCATTTGGGATTGGTCCCATAATTTCATTACCTACATCAATAGAATACCGCCATTCCAACAAAGGTGTCTGCAGCCAAGGTTTTACTTCGAGGGTCGCTGTTATCCACAAATATATGAATGATGTTGAGTTCTATGTCTACTAGAGGTGTCAGATTTAAATACAAACCTTGTTGTTGGAGATGGGAATTTTGATTTATATAGATGTCCTGATGTGTGAGGTTCTGTACTTGCTTAATTTTGAGGGGAATTGTGAATTGTCGCACCTGTCTTGGGGATGGTAACCTCTTCCTGCACTTGAACTAACAAACATTATAAAAGCTCTGTGAGTACAATTGGTTTTAGGGTTTGTCTGCCCCCCCCTCTCCATTTTCATGATCTTATCACTCCTTGTGCCGTTAGTTGATTTCACAGCTGTAGCGATGGATCCTTCTTGGTTCCTTGCATCACCCTGGATTCTTACCTGGGTCAGAGTCCCCTTGTAACCTTCCCCCTGGTTTAGAGTTGGGAAGTTGTTCACTCTTGCTCCAACAAAGACCCTCCTTGGATGCAGTGAAACCATCCTCTCCCAGTGGTCCAAAATCAAATTGCTGCAAGGGCAGCAATACGGCAAAACAGAAGAGTGATAGTTGGAAGGTTTTGAATGAATCATATCCTCTGGCGTTGCTCTGGGCAACACTCCAGACCATCGTTTTTCAGCCTGCCATGTAATTACAGAAGGGAAAAGACCATATTCAAAGCAGGCATTGCCCGCCCCTTAAGGGGCAGCCCATCCCAAACTGCTAGACACATCCCTTCTGCGCAAGAACACATGCACCCCTGACACGATTGAGCATCTTTGGGACCCATCAGTTGAGCTGTTGCTTGGGTTTCTAAGCACAGCAGGTTTGGACCCAAGTCTGGGATACTCATCCCACATCAGGTTAGAGTAGGAATCTGAAAGTGGATGGGTGGAAGGTTTTAAAACTCCTCTAATAACTGGAATTGCATATTATATAGGGTTGCTTCTGTCATTTACAGGGCCCCTTGGCACTTCGGGTCCTGTGAAAGAAGCAGGGCTCTGTGGGATATATCTGCAGAAGAGCACGGTTGCTTCTACTAGAGTGGGGGTGGGGCAACCATCTGGGAAACCATGCTCTGCTGTGGGTAAGCATCAACACATTGAGTACCGTGTGGTGATGTGCATGGCGAGGTGAGGTCTTCCGGTGGTAGGGAAGGGATCCAGAGGTATCATCTTGGCCTGCACGGGCATTACTGTGGGTGTAGGCCCGAGTGATGGTCAAGGAGACGGTGTAGGGGTAGGACATGCGTGTAGTAGAACTTGCTGTATTACAAGGTCTGAGTGGCTAGGGGGAAGCAAGTGTTTCGCGGGTAGGTGAGTGTCGGTTAGGTTACAAGAATATGTTTTTTTTTTATTAGTCAGAGAATGAAGTCTCAAATATTGCAAAAATTATTGCACACTACGCTACGTTTACAAATAAAATAAATACAAATACGTCCCAAGAATCTTCTAAGTATACATACATTGGGCCTCGCTAAGCATCTGGCGGTCCAGTAAAACATGGTGGTAAAGTGGGTGCAATGGATACTGTTACTTTGCCGCGCCACCAGATGAAGGAGTTTGGATGTAACACGGAGGAAAAACCTCCAGCATACGGCGGAAGGTCTGCACAGCGCTCTAGGGCCAGAAAATTGAGGGATGATCAAGGGTGGTGTTAGCGCAGCCATAATACCTCTAAACCCCTAATAGGTCCCTATGGATCCAGGAATGGCCATTAACAATGCTCATCAAAATAAATTGGATTGGCCGTAATTATGAGTGCTTATGTTATGTTAAGTTGACTTGTACTATTAGTATGGTCTCCAGGCGCTCGTATGACGCTGTACGAAAGAGGGGGGTGGGAGGGTTCAGTGAGGGAAAAGGGAAAGGCTATAGCTTGTGCTCTTCTGTTGGTGCTTGCAAAACTAGGAGGAACTGGTGTCTGTGGGTGTTGGCTTTCTAACTGAGTTTTGATTGTGTGCACTGGCTTGTTGGATCCGGAGGAGCAAAGCACAGTGTCTGGGATTGTTTGTTTGCGAATGTTTTTGGGTGTTCGATGTGTGTTTTGTGTGTAGTTTGTCTGGGTCTTTAGGGCGTGTGCGGTAGTTTGGGAGGTATGCACGAGAGGAGCAGGAGCAGGGGTGGTTAGTGCATTGGCTAACCTCAGATCTCTCCTAAGTGCAATAAATTGGCTACCTTCAAAACTCTAAGTGCAATACATTGGCTACCCTCAAAATTCTTCTAAGAGCAATACATTGGCTACCCTCAGCGGTGAAAAGGGTAAATGAGTTTACTGGACTTCTAGAAGAATATACCGCCAAACTCGTAATGAGGCGCATTGCATGAAGTTGGAGACATTGGAGGCAAATTATAGCAAGACCAAACATTGCATGTTGGTTGCATAGTGTGAGTACAGGTGCTCCCTCACACCCCTCAAGTATGTGCACTGTACACACTGTGCAACAAGGACCGCAGATTGTCAGTTAAGGAGAGGAAGCTGCCTGGGAACAGCTGTGATTGTTGCAGGTCACGGTTGAGGTTCATTGGCAGAGCTGTTTGAGGTCCCGTCACTGGCATGGCAGAAAGTGGTGCAGGTCAGGACTGAGGAGCATCAGAAGAGTTGTTTGAGGTCCCATCAGAGGACTGAAAAAAGGTGCAGCAGGTCAGGATTGAGGTGCATCGGCAATGCTGTGTGCGGCCCCACCACTAGAATGGCAGGCCTCGAATGCGGTGCATCGGCAGAGCTATGGCAGGACCCACCTGCGGAATAGTGAAAAGGGCTACAGGTCAGGATTGAGTGCCTGGGGGCTTGGAGAGGCTCCTGGGCTGGAATAGCGGGGGTGCTGCGGGTCTGGTTGAGGTGCTTTGTTAGAGCTGTGAGGTCACTTTATAGAGAGCCGGGGCGCCATAGCACTGGTGAATCGGCACGTGATTCACGTATTATGCGGGGTGGAGGGTAGGTGTGTTCTTGGACGGCCTCGGGGCCCCACTGGCATTAAGGCTGCCACCCTGTCGCCGGTACCCGCAGCCAGCCTCAGACGCTCTGAATACCAGCCCCTGACTTTGTTAATTAAATACAGGCGTTTCCTAGCCAGCCCTATAAAATAATTAAATGGATGAACGCAATTAGTAATAAAAACAAAAAAAATGTTAAATATGGAGCAAGCTGAGCCTGCCAGGGACACAAGCTGAGCCTGCCAGGGACACAGGCTGAGCCTGCCAGGGACACAGGCTGGGCCTGCCAGGGTGCAGCCTGAGCCTGCTGGGGAGCTCTGTGTGTGGAGGGGTGTGTGTGCTGCGTAAGAATGGGGGTCCGCGGGACAGAATAATTGGGGGTACGGTACCTCGCCCAGGCTAGGGGTAAAATGCATGTGTGGAGTGTCTAGGGCCAGCATGGGGGTGCATTGCTAAAACGCAACAGGTTGTGTTACATGGATTGGAGCTGCTGGACGGGCGGGCAGCAGGGTTAATGTCGTGCATTAATAGGGTGCCAGCGGATCGTAGTGATTGGATGCCAACAATGGAGTAGCGGGGAGTGCTTCTGGTCAGCGTTGAGGTGGTTTGGGTTAGCTGGCCCTGTGTCCTAGTGATGGAATAGCCAGGCAGGGTCGAGATGCAGAGGCTAGCTACACTGCAGCACAAGAGGCGAGCGTATAGGTGGGGGTCCCACCCTGAAGAAGTAGGGGGGCCCTGCTGCAGGTCCTTCGTGGGGTGTATCGGCGGGGCCAGGGATGGGCTTGTAACACGGAGTGCTTGCCCGAGGACAGGCGCGTGCATGGGTAGAGCTATGCCCCTCACATATAAGTGGTTGCTGCAGAACCGGGTTGGGGTGCTTTGCCAGAGCTGTGCTTCGATGTGAGGAGCATTGGCGGAGCTGCGCAGTCGTAACTCCCCACGTTAATATCATTGACGGCAGTCCTTGTTCTGTACACAGTGTCTGGAAGCCTTTGCAGGCTTGGGGGGGCGGGAGGGCGGGGTGAGATTTGCACGTTAAACCTTTAATATCTAAACAAACAAATATCGCCACAGACATGGAACCGGGAGGGGAGAGAAGTCGGGCTTCCTGCGGGTGCCTCTTTTTCCACCGCCTCCCTCCCCGCCCCGCACGTTTTCACACCTCTGACCCCCCCCCCCCCCCCATGGCGGGGAGGTGCCCTGCGACAGCTGCCAGGGCCGCCCTGCCCTCCGCACGGGCGTGTGTGCCTGGCTTCAGTCTATAAACGGGCCGAAATAGGTTTATGGCAGCATCTGGGAGGCGCAGGGAGGGCAAACAGAGAGAGGGAGGCTTGCCCGCGGACTCCAGCCCCGGAGGTCGTAAACGGGCACCCGAGACGCCCCACAACCTTCCCAGGGGAATCCGCCATCCCAGGAACTCGCCAAAGCCTTCATGACCAGGGCGTCGTCCCCTCCGCCGAAGAGTTTACACCCAGGCGGGCTTTCAGGCTATCCCCAGTGACCACACAGGAGGGAAATGGGAACATGCTCCAGTGATATCGAGATGACTCGAATACTCTTCATTCCAAAGGACCTATAGGACATAGAACGGCTGAGCCCGCATAGCCTACTCCACACTCACATTAAAATGGCTACCCGGTCTGCCCCTGAGGCGTCTTGAACTGGCCCTGTACCAGGCCAAGTACATTGACCCCCCCCCCACGTTCACTGATGCAAATGCCTAATTAACTCATGTGCCTCCTTCCACAATCCTTTCGTCATCACACCTATGTCACACCTACCTCTTCTCGGCAGGATAGCTCAGGGGCAACGTGCTCGTCTTGGAAGCAAGACCACAGGAGCAGCACAGGTTCGATCCCCTGTCCGGGCTTAGAAACCTCTGGGTAGTAAGTGCGTTATAAATAACCTATCATATCATATCATGTGTCTGCAGCCTTTCCTTCGCCAGAAGGCTGCCTGTGGCTGTCCAGATTGTGGGGCCCATGACTCTCATGATCATTCACCATAGACTTCCTTGGCTTGGGCTGATGGGAGTTGTAGACCAAGCCATTCCGGGAAGCCGAAGGTTGCTCGGGACTGCTCGAGTTCATGTAGACCCCTGTGGTATTTGTACGTATCTACTATGTCTGCTATTGCCACCCTCTCCCACTCATCCCATCTACCTCTCCTCTATGCTGGGATATCCTTGTCCCTAAATGTTATGTTGTGTAGAAGGCCCCTCTGCTATTCTGTATGGCTTGGTAGAACTTCCCAGCAGTTCGAATAGTCCGTACTGTTGATCAGTGGTGGGTAACCTGCAGCCCTCCAGAGGCTTTGGCCTACAACGCTCATGATCCCTCACCACCGACTATGCAGGCTGGGACTGATGGAAGTTGTAGGCCAAAACATGTGGAGGGTCACAAGTTGCCCGCCACTGGTTTAGAAGCATGGTTGTGAGTTTGCTACGACGCTGCAGCCAAAGCCTGTCCGCGCATCCCACACGCATCCTTTTGAAGCTGCATGCTGCAGCTTAGATTGGCTCCTTTCCCAATTTTTTAAATAATGCTGGCCAATCCTATCCTTCTTTCCCTGGGTGCTTCCATATTGTACCGCCACATTTTGGCATTCCTCGGAACTCCTCTTTTTCCGCCAGCTTTCACCCATCCCCATTGCTTCCATTCAGGGCCGCAGCTCACAATACGTTTGCAACCTCATCACGGTCTGCCTTCGTCTCCCTTCTGGTCCTCACCATGTTCATCACAGTATTAAGGCTCATGCAGGAGCAGTGCTTTAAGTGGGCCTCAGAATCGAGAGGGGGCTCTAGCTATTGGGTGCCATGCAGGAGAGATGTGGCACACTGGTATTATAACTTTATTGAGCCGAGCTCCTCCTTTTTGTCCTAAATCACAGGCTCTGAGTCCCCCCTGACTACCCAGGCAGTCTTCCTGTGGGAGTCAGAGTCTCCTTTTGTCTCTTAAAGAGAGAAGTTAACACCCCACGAAGAAAAATGGCACAACCATGTGATGCTTTGATATTGAACCACTGATTTACTGCCAAACTCATAATGCGGCCAATTGTGGTTCAAGGCATCAGTTCTTGCATTGGAAGTTTTTTTCAACAGACATCATGGTGTGTCACAGCAGGGCTCTGTGTGTGCTGTGTTGCATTTCGCTTGCAGTGAGTGGGGCCATCATGACTAGAAATACTGAGTTCAAGGACATGGTCAGTGAGTCGCACCAAGGAACATCCTATCTTAAAAACCAGTGGCAACCGCCCTGCAAGTAGCAAAGATGGTGTCCTGCGAGTTCCCCCGAAGCCTTGTTCTGGCAAAATGTCTGTACCGACCAGCCTGGCAGCCCACACTTCAGGGACCAGACAGAAATTCAGAGTAACACAGCATCTGCTCACCTCTTCGTTTGGGTGCACAGAAACTGCTCTTGGGAAACAGGGCTCCGCAACCTGGGCTGTGCAGCCAGGGGAGCCTCAGCACCTTTGAGAGGCACTGGAAATCATGTCAGGGTCACCAAAAATGTACGGTAGGCCCAAAAACCAATTGAACAAATCAATCAATAACGGAGTGTACGATATGCAAGGAAAACAACTTTCATAAATGCAAATTAGGGTGGGCAGGTCAGTCAGCTCCTTAGAACTGAAAACTGAAAATGCTCTCAGCCCGCCCACATTGAGTTACAGTATTTAAAGACAAAAATCATAACATTTGAATACATTACAAGTAACAAGATGTTAATTCCCCATTCCCTATTGGCCCTCACCTATATAAAAATCTAAACAAAATATATACGTTAGGAGGCCCTATTCATTGGTACATTACTTGTGACCATCCTAAGTACACCCTCCTATGAATTACCTAATTGAACAGTCAGCAGAAAATTCTTCTTCCTGATTGGCTAAAGTTATACATGTAACATTTACTAAAAAGGCATACTCTCATTGGTCAAAGTAAATTCATGTAACTTCTGATGTGCAGTCCCACCGAAACAAAACAATCACGTAGTGAGTGGGAACAGTGAAGTCATTGAATTAGACACAGTAATATCCTCTCCTATGAGCTAAACTAATTTGGCAATCCAGGGAGTTCTCAAGCCTTATAGTGGTTTACTCTGCAACACTTTTTGTAACTCCTGTTTTGAAACATGTTGCTGTCCCTAGTACACATCCTTCTGGCTATCTCTTGCGAATCAGGTGGCTTATGAGAAAAACATAACTGGGGCTGCACTCTTTGGAAATTCATTTCTCGTATTTATTTGTGCTACCAAGCATTTCTATTGCAGCCCCAGTTGCTCCAACACTTCCTAGGGGGCAGTATAAACACAATCTAGTTTAGATGCTTTGGCAATGTCTCCACTCAAAGCTTTGTTCACACCAAAATGTGTCCTTCACAACTATAATACTTATCTGTCGTCCGGAGCAGAAACAGTTATTCTATATTTCACTCCAAGCTCCTGAGAACGGCCCCGTCCTGGAACAATAACTAATATGTGTGCTGCACTTCACCCTTCCTCCAAGGACCCTGGCATGCTGAACACTTAATGCGGGAAGCAGAAATAAAGTTAAATTAAATGGAAAGATGTGAGGCCTGGTGCCTTAAATGACAAAAATCCACACACTCTCTGAAGGGGTCTAGTTCAAAATGGCAGGACTCTGGCTAATGTGGTGAGATACCTTTCTGCTATTGGGGACCAGTAGCAATATCTTTTGATGTCCATCATTCCACTCTGTACTCAATAGCCTAGTGCTCTCTAAAATGTGGCAAAACGAAATCCAACTTGAAAAGGGCATGAAATGCCAACGACAAATGACAGAAACACGACCACTAAAAGTGACAAAATCTACATTCTAATAGAATTTCCGCAGCTTGTACTTCCCTCCATGTTTAGGGCATTGAACCTGCAGCATAACATTCCCCCTTTTGGGTAATTCATTAACTACCCTACTTGCTGCTCCTTTCATTTTGTCAAAATCAATCTTTGGGACCCATACCTTACTAACATAACGCAAGTTACCTCCTTGCGCAGCATATCCCTCGGGACTACACTTAAAAAAACAGCAACCCCCTTTCCCTGGGCAGTCTGTATATCCTTCCCAATAGTTCTCTGGGTCAGGAAGAGGATAAAAAAGTGTTTGTGGTGGACCAATCGGTTGCTCTACTCTAACCATGCAGTGCTCAATCTCGTCATTGCATTTGTCTGTGTATGTAGATGTTTCAAAAGGGGCATGGTATCACCTGTTTTACATGTAAGTGACATCATAGGCATTCCCTTGACTGACGTTTTTCTGCAGCAACCGAGAACCAGCTGGCAGGTACGTAAAAAGGATAAGCAAAAGAAAAGGGACAGGAATCAGTACTTTAAATATATTACACAGCCATGATTGCACCCATAAAAACATAGTTGAAAACCAATATTGCTCTGTGACCCCCCTCCTTCATTCATTCATTCTACAACCTTTTGCGCAAAGTTTGTAATGAGTGACATGCTTATGTTAAGCTGCCGTTCTCTGCATCATTGTAAGGTGTGTAAGTGCAACAAAAACTGCCTATTTTTGCACATGCACCACCCTCCATGGCAGTGAGCAAGTCAAGGACATATTGATTTTGGAGGGTGGTCCACCTATATCCTCTAAAGGCATTGAGTCAATGCTCAGTTTTGTTTCCGAGTTGGGTGAGCTCCCAACGGGTGGTTTGGAGCCATTTCGCATTCACTGCTGCCTGTAGTCTGGGAGCAAAAAGAGAGGATTTTTTCCCCCTGTTTTACTAAACAACCTGAACTCATTGGGGATAGCATCTAGTCTATCACTGGAGTCCTGGGAGAAGTAGTTGCTGCGTCAATGACGTTGCATGCCCAAAGAGCACCAGGGCAGCTGATGCATTAGGTGCACTGGTTTGGACTTGGTATGCTGATCGTGGTGAGAGTGATATCTGGCACTACTAGCATGGGGGACTGCAGTGTGGCCAAGGAACATACACCCTTTAAGAGCGGCGTCAATTGAGTGTAGGGTAGGCCACTGCAGATCCAGTATACATCCATGAGAGCTGCTGTACCCCCTAGGATGTCTGGAAGATCAATGGTTGAGTTACACCCTCTGAAACACAAGGAGAATTGTGTGAGTTTCAGTACTTTGGTAGGCGTCTCATTCTAGTCAATCTAAGTGAATTTTGTAACATACTTCTCCCAAACAACAACATGTCTTATTTGTTTGCAATACTGCACTCTTTGATAGTGCAACCATCCCTCTTGCTTTGAACCCTATCAACCCTCTGGCCCACTCATCTCCCTAGTAAACGGCCCCTTCCATCTGAAATTGCTGTCTTGTTTTGCACTGAGTCTGGTCCTACTTCTTCAGAGGCAGTATCTTAGCGATACCTTCACCTTTCCCCTGCCCTCCTGTATGATAGTTCAGCATGATATTCTCTGAACTCTCCATCTCTGCCATCTTTATCTTTATGTAGTTATCTGTGTACCATGTGGTGTCAGCTTCTACACATCGTGCTTTCACCCTTTGTCCCTGTATCAATACTTGCACCCTACATAAGGCAAGATGCACTAAACATTGGATTACTTGTGGTGACAATTCTTGTGGTATAAACAGTCTGGGTGGGCCTATTGCATGGGGGATTAAAAAACACACATAACAAGAGTCGCTTGATTTCCCTCTTCCGACTACCTTCATGTGGTTATACCACATGTTGTCATTTTCAGGCTTATGCACATCTTTAGCACTATTTAAATAAATTCCTGGGTTTGAAACACCCCTTCAAATTCTGGTCACGATACACTACTATTCACTGCTAGATATGCAGTGTTAATGACATCACTCGAACCACCCCTAGAAAATAACCAAATAAATTCAGCCATAAGGAGAGAGAGAGAGAGGGAGAGAGAGGAAAAGAAAAACGATACATGGCATAATCCTTTTAACATAGTCTGTCGTTCATGAATGCTGTAAAACATTGTTAGCATCCATCTGCCCAATGGGGTGTATTGAGTTCAGAGAATGTAACGAAAAGTAATTCATCTTTTTCTCCTTCCTTTTGCTCCTCCTGTTGCTGTAGAGGGGTGTTGGATCTGTTATCCTACCTGGTTTCAGTTGTAAGGATTTAAGTCTTGCAGCCAGCAACCATGACTGCTGTGGGCATGGCGTAGATGACATTGTAAGGTCCTTGACATTTTGGTTGATTCTACTTCCGTACGAAATTCTTGATGAAAACCTTATATTTGGGGAAGAGCTGTTGCTACTGCAGGATTGCTGAACCCTGTTGTGCTGTTGGGGTGTCCATCACTGGGGTCTTTACCTTTTCTGGGTGTAGACCAATCTGGTGGGAAATAAAACAGACAGCTTTTGTTAACTTGCTTAGATATATCTGAAATTAATCACCATGAATCTGTGCAGAATTCGCATTCTGTGCATGCAGGTGTGAAGGGAGTATGCAGCCTCCTACCTCTAACTATTTCGTGAGGAGTAAGAGGATGATCTGACCCTGGCTGGTTGTGAAGAGCAAACATTGTCAATGGAAGAAAATAAAGCCAACTCTTTTTCAATGTAGTACACATTTTGGCAAGATGTTTAAATAGGTAATTGAGGCATTCCACAAAGCCTTTGACTTGCAGGTTATGAATTGAGCACAATTTGTGCTTTATGCCCATTGAAAAGGTAATTTCTTTGAAGAGCTCATTAAAGAAATGTGTCCCATTATCAGATCTGAGGACATCACATTTTCCACACCAGTGAAATACTTCACTTACTAGAAATCTGACTCCCGATTTGGCATCAGGGTGGACACATGGACCTGTTTCTAGGCAACAAGAGAAAGCGCACACCACAACAATTAGATAACAGAAGTTGCTGCACCTTTTAAACATCGCCACGTAAAATTGCCCTGAGGGGCGGGGCAATGTGCTTTCGGCATTTTAAGAGTGCAACCTGTAGTGTATGTTTGACATGTGGTGCAATTAAATAGGAAATGGTCAAGATGTTCTTGGAGGTTGGGAACGAACCACTCAGCTACAATGTACTGCTTTGATACGTGCGCAGGGTAGTAAAACTGCTCGAGGGCAATGGTAAGTAGTTCCTGGGGCATCACTGTTTTTCCAGAAATATTCTGTCTCCAAATTAAAGGATAATATTCATGGAATTATTTGAACCGAAAAACGGGGATTTGTGCGCCATTCTGCCCGCAAATCCCTGTTAAACAAATGGGGATTTGAAGGCAGAATGGCACACAAATCCCCGTTTTCTGGTGCAAATAATTCCATGAATCAGCCCCTTAATCTTTGGGGGATAAGGAATACCCTCTTTTTATCCATAACTCCTTGTCTTGCTTGGGAGCCTGTGCCTGGAATTCGATTATCTGAGTCACTGAAATTGCATTGAAAGGAACCTTTAGTTCTACCTGCTGTAGATTTACCTCAGGGGACAGTGTGGGATTTGGCTTCCAGATATGCTGCTTCCTTTGCTGCTAAATCTGCTTCATCGTTGACATGGGAAATTGGGTCTGTACCCTTGGTGTGTTCTTTGCATTTCACTACTGCGACTGCTTTAGGGAGTGTTAATGCATCAATTAACCTAGAAAGTAAGGCCGCGTGTTGCATGGGTGTGCCATCTGATTTAATGAACCCTCGCCTCTGCTGCCTGGAGAGGTGTGAGTGTAATGTCAATGTGACATAAGCTGAATCTGAGTAAATGGTAGCAAAGGACTCTTTGGATATTTGTAATGCTGTTATTAGAACTAATAGTTCTGCTACTTGAGCCGAGTAGTGCAAGGTCAGTCAAACCTCAGATATGACTTTGTGCTCACCTTCTTCAATCCTCACTACTGCTACCCCTGTGTGCCCGATTCCAGTGCTCTGATTAATCATCGATGACCATCAACAAAGAGCACTTCCCTTTCTTCGAGTGGGTCTTCCCTAACATGAGAAGTGTCATCTGCAATATCTTTTTATGTAGTGTAACCATGCACTTTGTCACCTTGCTGCGTTGGCTCTGTAATGCATGTTGCTGTGTTGACAGTGTGAAATCTCACTATGTGAATGGAAGGGTTGGACAAAATAGCCTTGTAGCCTGATGCTCTTTGTGTGGTGAGGGTGGATTTCGATTTCTATAGTATGGCAAAAACAGTGTGTTCCATGTATAACATGGCAGGGCATCCCATTGTGTTTGCAGATGATTTTTGTATTGTGAAAGCAGCTGCTGCTAGTGCCTGTTCGTGTCAAAAGTATCCCTGCATTACTAGGTCTAGGAGAACACTGTAGTAAGTCAGAGGCTTGTGTCCCAATGATGTCTGTTGAGTGAGGGCAGCTGTCATCTGTTGACCATTTGAATGTGAGAACAGGAAGAATTATTTTATGCAACATGGCATTGCCAAAACAGATGCATTGCTAATTGCATTTTTGAGTTCCTGAAAAGACTGGACCATCTCATATGTCCCGACAAGGGGTCCCATCACTTTCTACACTTCATTTAACCCCTGCAATAGAGGTTTGATGTAGGTGTAGTAGTCAAATATCCAGGTCAGACAAAAGTTACATGATCCTAGAAATTGCTGCATCTGTTTGACTGTGGTCGGCTGTGGGGTGTGGTGTACTGTTGCTGCCCTTTCCTATGTCACTCTCCTCGCTGCTGCAGATATGTTCTGCCTTAGGTATACAACATCTTGCTGGCAGTATTGCAATTTCTCTTTGCCGACCTTGTATCCTTTCTCTGCCAATAAAGTCAAACGTGTCACTGAGCCATTTCTACACTGCTCTTCTGTCGCGCTGCACACTAGCAGGTCATCTACATACTGAATTACTGTGCTTTGTACCTGTAAGTTACCTAGGTCCACTTGGAATACCCTATTGAAAATGCTTGCAGACTCACAATATCCCTGTGGTAACCTGGCGTGTTGGAACCTTTGTTCTCTGCAGGTGAATGCTGCGAGATACTGAGAGTCAGTGTGCAATGGGATGGAGAAAAAATAATTCTTGAGCTCTATGAAATGATTCGCTGCAGTGGGGATATTGCAAAGGATGGTGGCAGGTTTGAGGTACATTGGGAATTCTGCTCTTACAATATTATTCAACAGGCCTAAGTCTTGAACCATTCTCCATGATGACCCTTTAGCTTTTTTCACTGGGTACCCAGCCGTGTTTCATGGGGACTCTGATGGCACTATTTCAGCCTGCTGAAATAATACTACAATGATGGAATACTTCCTTTGTCTGCTTCCCTGGTCATGGGGTACTGCCTGACACTGGGCATCACTGCCCCTCATTTTAGTTTGAAGCAAACTGCTTCAATCCCTTTTAAGAGACCTACATCATTGGGGCTACTGGTCTATAAGTCTTTGGGCACCTTCTCTAAATTCTTTCTCAGATTTGGTGTCAGTGTTTTAGCAAGGAGTACAGTGTGCAGTACTTGCCTCTGCTCAATAATTATGCGACAAGGTATGCCAATTTGGATTACCATCACTCCTGTGTCATCAGTGTCTTTGAACAATTGTTCGTTAGACACCTCTCACAAATGCTGCTGGGTCAATATATAGAACTGTACACCATTCAAAGTCATTGTCATCTGTGCCAGGCAGTATTACTTTGTCTGCTGTGAGGTATTGTAAGACTCGGACACGGAGGCATAGGGCCTCATTACGAGTTTGGCGGCAGCCATGGAGCTATTAGCTCCATGGCTGCCGCCAAACCGGACTCCTTTAGAGGGTTCCCAGAATGGGGAATTACCGGGCCATTCCAAGTTCAGAGAGCCCGGTAATTCCTCCCTCTGCGAATCCGGCCCGGACCTTCCCCATTCCCATTTGAGCCCCCATAGGGCTCAATGGGAATGGGAGAGGGAGCTATCAACAGGATGATTATGACCGGCCCATTGTTAGCTCCCTCTTCCCCTCGCTGGACTCGGTTTTACCAGGCGTTCTTACCGGGTCACGCGAGGGGACCTCGTAATGAGGCAGAATGGTGTGAACGAGCCCGCCACCATTAGCGGAGCACGTTAACCCAATCTGCCTCACTTGTAATGAGGCCCATAGTGTTGATTGCTATACACTTTTATTATAAGAAATGGGTTGGAGAAAAGCCTGTCTTTCGCTAACTCTAGTAGGGGGTTTCCCTGCCTCAACAAAACTAACTACGGTCTCTGGCAATATGTCAAAAGTAAAAAGTCTTCTGTGCTAGATCCAAATCCCTACGCTGACCCTCATGCGCTAAACCTATCAATAAAGTGGGAAAGGGCTTAATGTTTTTGAGCTGCCACTTGCAACTATAGTTCAAAAGTTAAACTCCAAGTTCCAAACGGGTGTCAAAAAAATAAACAACCAAACGTTCTAGCATCATTGGGAAGCGTTTCCCTTCCCCTAAGGTTCTTAGTTCTTTCAGGGTTCACAGTCTCATAAGGGACAAAAGTGTGTTTGCATCCTCCCACACTTTCCTCCACTTTCAAATATATTATAAGGATTTTGCCCTCTCTTCTGCTTACAATCTCTTCCTTCCAATGGACTTATTTCCCTTCTCCTAGGTTTCACACATGCACAAGTTTTCTTTAGTTTATTCACTGGCTTGCTTTCCTCACAGTTCAGGTGTGAGTCTCCTGACACATGAACAAAAAAGGAGCTGCTGTACTCTCCTGCCAGAACTCGGTTAAAACTTGACTATTTGTATTTTTGCTGCCAGTCGCAGACACACATTTAAGGTGCCTGGTATACTCTCCAGCCAGGACTTTGGCAATGTTGTAATAATCTCATATGTTCATATTCCTTTCCATTCAACTTTTGGGCCTTTACCCGCCTTTCATTGAATTGAATTTATTGTTTATTTGTATAGCGCCTATACACAATGTCTTTCAAAGTGCTTCAAGGCAGAGAGGGGAACATGGGAGAATACAGTGACATTCCTAAAAGTCCTTGATACAATTCAGAATGTGAAAAATAACTATCACAATCAGCCTAGCGACATTTTAGATAGTGAAAGTGCAAGGAACGAAGAAGGGAGATGGGGGGGTGGGAGGGAGAAGGAGACAGACAAGCCGCTACATTACTATGTCTAACGACAATTGTTGTAGTGCTGGCTTTTAATGAGAGGAGGGAAGGGTGGAAGAGGGGGTTGGAGTAAGGGAGAAGAACAAAACAAGCATCTATCTTGATGAGTCATATACTGCTGGAGAGGGTGGGGGAGGGGAGGACAAGGAGGGAAAGGGTGGGAGAGAATCAAGCTGCTATCACGCAAGTGAGAGACAAGAGGATAGAGTAAGCGCTATTAAAAAAAGACCAGGGAAATGAGGCAGACTGGCGGCTACATTACTGTGCCTGATGGAAATTGAGGTAATGCCAGAATGAAACAAGAGGAGGGGAGGAGGGAAGGGGGGTGGAGAAGGAGAAAGCAAAAATAACAAATCTGGGAACAGGGGACAAGGGAGGGGGTGGGGGGCACAAAACAACTATCACATGAGGAATGGGGAGGGAGGGGAACACACAAAACCATCATAGGGGCTTGGGGAGGGAGAGGAACAAACAAGACCATCACAAGGGGCATGGGGAGGGAGGGGAACACACAAGACCATCACAGGGGGCATGGGGAGGGAGGGGAACACACAAGACCATCATGGGGAGGGAAAGGGAACAGACAAGACCATCACGGGGGCATGGTGAGGGAGAGGAACACACACAACCATCATGGGGGGGCATTGGAAGGGAGGGCATCACACACGACCATCGCGGGGGCATGGGAAGGGAGGGGAACACACAAGACCATCACGGGGGGCATGGGGAGGGAGAGGACCACACAAGACCATCATGGGGACATGGGGAGGGAAGGGAACACACACGACCCTCACAGGGGGCATGGGGAGTGAGGGGAACACACAAGACCATCACAGGGGCATGGGGAGGGAGGGGAACATACAAGACCATCACGGGACAGGGGCAGGGGAACACACAAGATTATCACGGGGGCATGGGGAGAGAGGGGAACACACACAACCATCATGGGGGGCATGGGGAGGGAGGGGAACACACAAGACAATCACAGGGGCATGGGGAGGGAGAGGAACACACATGACCATCACGGGGGGCATGGGGAGGGAGGGAAACACACAAGACCATCACGGGGGCATGGGGAGGGAGGGGAACACACAAGACAACCACAGGGGGCATGGGGAGGGAGGGGAACACACAAGACCATCACAGGGGCATGGGGAGGGAGGGGACCACACAACACCATCATGGGGGCACGGGGAGAGAGGGGAACACACAACCATCACGGGGGAATGGGGATGGAGGGGAACACACAAGACCATCACAGGGGGCATGGGGAGGGAGGGGAACACACAAGACCAACACGGGGGCATGGGGAGGGATGGGAACACACAAGACCATCACTGGGGCATGGGGAGGGAGGGGACCACACAAGACCATTACGGGGGCCCCTCAGGCCATCTAGATAGCAAACAGGGGCCTTGGGGCTGGCCTTCGGGTGTGGGCCGGCTAACGTCTGCTGTTGTTAGTAAATGTTGGGGTGGTCTGGCCAATAGGCAGGCTGCTCCAGGGCTGGGACGGGGAGTCAGCAGGGCAGAGGGGAAAATCCAAAAGTGGCGGCCATTTTAGAGTAAAAGGCCACAGAAAGCACTAAAAAGCAATGAATCAGCCCACAAACACAGAAAGGAGCTGACAAAGGCTCAAACAAGTAGCAGGCATGAGTTTGCTACGAGAGTCAATAGTTGCTACTACAACGCTTTGTAGTGTAATTTAAATTAATTGCAGATGATCCAACGAAAAAGCCTGGCAAGGCTTACCTTGTAGATTGTTGGGCCAACGTTCCTCCGGTGGCACTGGGGAAGAAGAGGATCGATGTTAGATCCATGATGTTGTTACTTCCCATTTCCATTCTTCATTCACAACTTCACATGCTTGCCAGGTTCCTCCAGCTCCCCTGCTCGGTTTCTACCAGGCTTTACAATTACTTTCAATTAGTGTGTGGTGTACGCCTCGAAGTGCCGCAGTGCTCCAATCTCACTGTGTGGGCTCACCGGTCTCTCCTGGCTGCTTCAGCATTCTCCATGGTCTGTGCATTGCCCAGCGTTAAGCTTTGTCTTCTGGCCAGCATTGCAAAGGCCCCCTGGTCCTTGCACTGCAGCGACTCTCGAAGTAGAGCGTCTCTTGCTCCTTACTTCTGTGCAGTGGACCCCCGGTTTCACAGCTTCCTCTTCCGGCACTGCCACGATTGCGCCTGCTCTCTAGTTTGCTTGGCGTCCCTCCAGTTTCCCAACCGGCCTTTGGTATGGTGCGTCTGCATCTTCCTGGTTTATCAGGTGTTTTAAAGTTCCCGACATTGGCCAGATGTTCGGAACAACTAGACTGCAGTGTGTGGTTCTCATCGGGGGCATGACCTTCATTACTCGGGCCCTCTTTCTCACCCCAGTAGGCCTATAGAAACAAGTCTGTGTTTGTCTATGGTTTTTAAAAGGAAAGTTCTAGATTCCAATATGCCATTCATAGCTGGGAAGGCAATGATTATTATCCCTCACAAGGGGGTGGGGTATGACAGATCTTCTTCAAGTGAGCTATCTTCACCCGATTGTGGTTGGTCTCCCCCCATGTGATCCTTCCGTAGATAGCCACACCCAGGTTCAGAGTCAGGTAGTTTCTGCCCTTCCCTGACCACATGAGGGAAGACTTTCCCAGGGAAATTAGTGACAACTTCACAACATTCTTCACACTGTCTTAGTGATCAATGCTCCAAATAAGATTTTGTAGCCCCTGTGTAATGAGTTACAGTGTCCTGTGCGTGAAGGCATCAGGAAGTAGACACAGACAAGTGAGTAAAGCTTGGGCTGCAAACTTTTATTAAAATAAAAAGAAGGTTGGAAAACGGCCTAACATTCCTTATGCTAAGGTGGGATTTCCCTACCTGACGGAAACTAATGATAGCCTGTGTCAGGAAGTCCAAAGCAAATGTTTGGCTGTGTCCAAAACCTATACTTGCCCTCTCATCTACTTGTATATGATGGGTAGGGATGTCAGCATCAAAATGAGAACTGTTCAAATAAAGGTTCACGGCTTCTTCATGCTCTAGGTTGGAAAAAGGGGTTATCCCTTCCCCAAGATTCATGAGAGTTCACTTTGCCAAAAAAAGGTGTTACCTTACCCAAGTTTTCAAGTCTTTCAATGTTCCAAAACAACACAATTCCTTGGGATACTTCACAGTTTTTCTGGCAGAGTTGCCTTTCACCAATTTCACCAAGATTACAGAGTGCAGTTCATTTATTTTATATCACACAAGTTTTCCTTGATCTTTAATCACAAGCTTATAAATTAGTTAAGTGGCTGTTCCTTTAGGTGGGTGTACTCAGTCTAGGCACAGTTGTCGGACCACACGGTTCACCCATTGCAGGTCACGCAACTGAAACACTTTACTTGCTTCATCTTCACAGTTACACTGCCACTGTTTCAGCTTCACAGTGATATTGGACTTATCCCCTTGGAGCTCTCCCAATACTTGTTTTGTACCATTCACTTGTTATACTTTCCAATATTCTCAGAGCTTTTGCAACTGTTTATTCTTCCAAGTTTACACAGCGCCTTATATTCTTATGGCACTTACCACTGCTTGCTCTCTTTGGTTTACACAGTTCACAGTGCCTTATATTCTTATGGCACTCGTCAATGCGTGTTCTCTTCAGTTTACACAGTTCACAGTCCCTTATAGTCTTATGGCACTCGTCAATGCGTGTTCTCTTCAGTTTATACAGTTCACAGTCCCTTATATTCTTATGGCTCTTGCCAATGCTTGTTCTCTTCAGTTTACCCAGTTCACAGTTCTTTATATCAGGGAATCTCACCCACTGCTTTTAATGCAATTGGTATTGAATCACACTTGCTTTCTTTCGGTTCGGTATTTAAAAAAAAGGTTTAATTCCATTCCAATCACTCACATTGAATAAACTAACATCAAATTCCCAGTTTAATCTCCTGCTGGAAATGTACACCCTGTTCACGGGCATATTTACAAGTTCAAAGATTTCTGTTTCTCTGGCCCTTTCTTTGCCTAGTCCTTTTCATCACGTTTATAGTTCGGTATTCACAAAACCCATTCATTCAGTTTTCTTAGCGGCTTCAAGTTATCATACTTATCAACAGTATATATTTCAAGCGGGACCGGCATGCACATTGCCAAAAAGGTCCGTAGTTCACTCGTGAGTGAACCGAACTGCAGCAGCCACGCGGTCCACCCCACAGCGTCCCGTAGTCATTCAGGTTTCTTTGACTCACCGGGTACGCTGTCTTCAGGTGCTGTTTGCTCAGTACGCTTCTCATCCAGGATCTCTGCCACCGCAGTTGTACGGACAGGGAGTCTCCCTGACTCCAGAAGGTGTGCAGACCAGCTCTGCAACAGAGACCTTTCAAATTCTTCTGCCAAATCCACTTCCGCTGCAACGACACTGCAGCTCGTAGGCGCTTCGGGCAGGCATCTCCATGGCTTCACCTCCAGAATCTCCTGCAAGCGTTCCACAGGCGATCTCATTAGCCGTACCTGAGCTGCCCATTTATATCGCCCCCTGGGCCTGAGGTGCAAGCAATGTTCCTTTACTGCATAACGGTCTTGGTACTCGGAATCCCTCTTCCTCATCCCAGTACCAGAGTGGTGTTTGTGTATGTCTGAGTTAATAAAGAGAGGATGTAGGACTCTGGGTTGCTTTTCCTCGTCTCAGTACCTAACTGGAGTATTTTAGGAGATGGCTTTATGGAGAAATTGGAAAGGGACTGGTAATACCTTACAAAGGATTGGGGAATATTTGACTCCTTATAAAAGGGAAATAGGGAATACTGTGTCTCACCCAAGCATGCCTCACCCCCACTCACCAAGTCTCCTCCGCCCAGGTGATCCTCCCTCTCATATCCACCCTCAGGGTCAGGATACAAAAGCGTACAGCCTTTTCCTGGCCACCTGGGATGAGGATATATTGGGGAAAGAAGGTAGGACGCCCTCAGATTCCTCACTTGTGGTCTTTTTGTTTTGTCCCTGGGCTCAGCAGGTGCCTGCTGCATATGTGCCTGTGGGATATTTGGTGCTGGGTATTGGATCGGCTGTGGTGCATGGGACCTGGGGCTGATATACATTAAAGCTGCTGCAGTTGCACGAGACCTGGGGCCGGTGGGAAAACTGGGGGCTGCATCTTGGATGGTGGGTGGTACGTGAGTCGGAACACTGAACCACTAGTGGTGTTGTAAGACAAGGGTGGCCTACTTCTGCATTATTGTGCAAAGTGTTTTATCTTACCACATGACCAACACTGCCCTCCAATCCTAGGTCTCATTCCTCCCCATCCACCTCCTCTAGGTCTTTGGTAGCTGCCCTCCCCCTCTGGAAATCTCTGCTCTGCCATCTCCTGGACCTTCTGTCCATCCCTCCATGGAGCTCTGTTCCTGCTGCCCATCCATGGTGTTAGTAATCACTGTTCCTTCCATGTTAAATTTAGCTAGCTTTTTGTTTACTAGTTTTGCGTATGCTTTCTGTGCTTGCTCTACTTTTCTCTTCTCCTTTTATTGCCTAACTCTACAATAGTGTAGTATGTGTGCCTGTATTTCAGGCCATGCCGTTGCTACAATGCCAATCACCATATTCAAATCTGCTTGCACTTCTGCGGGAAGACCCTTGAGAAACATGTGATAAAAGACAGCTACATTCTTGTTCCACCCCTCTCCCATCTCTAACTGCCACATTTCCTGTATCTGTTCAGTGTAGTATGCAGAGTCCAAATCTGCCTTAATTGTGCAGGCCATGATAGAGTTTGTGTCAGACGTGTCTGCGTACATGTTCCTCAAAGTTTTCCATATGTGTGCTTGACAGTTGTTAAATGGGGCCCCATTGTGGGTATTACTGCTCAATTGTACTCCTTTATACCCTGCCTTCCTCCATATCTCATCCGATTGTTTCCCTAAAAGGGCGGCGAACAAGCTCTCTTCATGTCCCCTACAGTTAAAGTGATCCCTGCTGTGTTTTTCGAGTGCATAAATCCACTTCCCTGCTCCCACTGTGAGGGAGGGCAAAGTGTGCATTAAGTTATTTCGATCCATGTGGGGACAGGGAACATAATGCGCTCTCCCTGCCCCCTTCTGTAGAAAAGGGAACTGCATTTGTTCTGGGTGGTTTTCTTCATACCCTTGACTATGGCAATTTGCCTGAGCCACGGTCTAAGCCAGCAGCCCCATGTTATTACTTCCTCCTGTTCCTCTGTCTCTACCCATCGTCATCGTCCTCCTCTGGAGTATATACTGGGTCAAAGTCTACACTATCACAGCGCTCAATCCTATCCTGTGGACCTCCTGGACACTTCTCTGAATTAGGAGATTCCTCACTTTGATCTATCCTAAGATGTCTGACAGCTTTACTGTCGATCTTGAAGAGAATCTGTCCCACCCACCATTCGTCTGTGCCTATTGCCATGCGCTGCCCCTCCCCATGTCCCTGCGCTGCTTCTGCTAGTTTCTCCTTTGCCTTCTTCAATGTTGCCACTAATTCTCTGTTTGCCTTATTTTTTAATTCCGTAATTAGTAGGTCTTGGGTGGTCTCTTTGGTTTCCATTAATGTTCCCTTTTTGTCATTTGGGGGTGAAAACTGCCTGTGGCGGGCTGTAAAGGAAAGCACCCATAAGGGGGGGGAAGGGCAGTCGCCTGCACATGTTCAAGATTGGTTACCTCTGTACTGCCAACAGGGGCTTTCTCTTCTTCCTGAAACATTTTCCATATTTCAAGTATACACTGCCTATTTTTTCCATCTTTCCCCCTTTATAAGCTGACAACAAATGTGTGTACATATGTTCCAATTCTTTTGTATCATGTGTGCCCTCTGCGGGCCACCATTTAAACAGTTTGCCCACAGTTCCTTGGACCCACTCTTGGTGGTACTTCAGGATTTTCTCTTTATACTGTGGAAGTGCTTTGCACATGTGCTCCAACGGAGTACCCATGACAACCTGAGGCTCCAATCACCTTTGAACAACAAGAACTCCACAGACACATGGACACGCTGTGCCTTAATTCAAAAATGAACAACACACCAATAAACCAACTACTTACACCAATATAAAAGCACCAGACCCTAAAACACCATCACTTACACACAATGACCAAAAACTCAATACCTCTATATACATGCCGGCTACTAATACCTGCAAGAAAAAACCCATTTCCATACAAAATGATGTAGATCCTTCCTCTGCCTCCTTGACTCAAGGTAAGGAAACTCCTCAAACGCCCCTTCTAGAGCTTACGGATATCCTGTCTTCACAGAACCATCATTTTATATACAGCGCTGTAGTTCCCCTTTACTCCTGCAAAATATGGGGTTGTGCAGGTAGCTATTAGTAATATTTACGGCTTTCACATTTAATAATAAATGTCGATTGGCAATAATGTGATTTCTTTGGGTTTGCAGTACATAGCCAAAAATTTAGAAAGGATTAATTGCAGTTTTTTCTATCAACCATTTGATGCCATGATGAATTGTTAATTGAAAAGAGCTAAACATGAAACTTAGGTTTGCAACTCTGTAATATTTATAAAGACTGGAAACATATATTTAATTAATTTATCTTACATGTGTTTTAAAGGATGTCTTTATTTATTGTTTTATTTATTGGGTTTTTATAATGCGGCTATACACAATGGGCCTCATTACGAGGTGGGCGGTAAGGGATTACTGGCACCGGTAAGGGCACCGGTGCCGGTAATCCCATACCGCCCTAATACGAGGTCCCTTAGCGGGTCCCTTCCTTAACGCCTGGTTTTACCAGGCATTATGGAAGGGACCCGTTAAGGGACTTCAGAGCTAATCACGGTACTGCAATTTGCGTTACCGTTATTAGCACCTTCCCATTGAGCCCTATGGGGGCTGAAATGGGAATGGGGAATGGCTTTTTCAATGAGGACTTACTGGTCCCGCAAAGGTCGGAATAGACCGGTAAGTCCCCATTGAACGACACAGTACCGGTATTGGGGGTAGTCATGGTGCTAATAGCGCCATGACTACCTCCAACCTCGTAATGAGGCCCAATGTGTTTCAAGGCGCAACAAGACAGGGGGGAGCAGGGATGACAAAGCAAAAATGGTCCAACTAGGCCTAGTGACATTCGGATTGTGCAAGTGCAGTAATAGAATTGCAGGGGAGAGGGGAGGAAGGGAAGTGCGGGAGGGTTAAGCAAGCGCCATGGGAGGCAAGATGGACAGAACCCAGGGAGAAGAGAGTGCAGGGGCAGCAAGATCCACGTACTAAGTGCGAGGAATGGGCGGGAAGGGCTAAGAGGGTTCAGGCCCAGCCAGGCTAGTGCAGGGGGGAGCAAGGAAGGGCAAATGCAGGTTGCGGGTTTTAGAGGAGACCAAGGGCAGGGGTAAACTGGTAGGGGAGGCCTGGTGACCTGTAAGAATCTGAAGGAACCAGGCAGCCAGTCAAGAGGCAGAGGGGGGAAAAGTTAGCAGGGGAGAGGGAACGAGGAAGATAAAAGGTGGGTCTTGACAAGCTTCTGGAATTTAAGGAGACCTGGCTCAAGTCTGGGAGGGGCAGGGAGGCCACTCCAGAAAGAGGCACCTGCGGAGGAGGGAGATCTACCCCGACTCTTTGCTTGGAGAAGTGTCTGACCTGCAGAGTTGGAGCTAGAAGACCGAAGGGTTCTAGCAGGGAGGCATTGAGGGAGAGTGTAAATGGGTAAATGTGTATAGTGTGAATGGGTAAATTAACAGATTAAATTGCATGGTATCACGAATGTTCAAGAACGACCTTCTGGTAATGCACTTCCGAGAATAAACACCTTCCTCCCTAAGGGTGAAGACGAGGCATATGGTATCTACCTCTATGAGGGTGAATATGGTGCATAAAGCACTTTCTGCCTTGAGCATGAAGATGTTGCATACTGTGCCATGCCCCATGAAGATGTTTAGTATGCCACCTTCCTCCGTGAGGGTGAAGATGGTTCATATAGCATCTTCCTCCCCGAGGGTGATGGTGATGCATACAGTACCTTCCTCCCTGAGGGTGAAGGTGGAGCATATGGTATCTTTCTCCATGAGAGTGAAGAAGGTGCATATTGTGCCATGCTGTCTAAGGGCAAGGATGGTCCCTATTGTGCCATGCTCCCTAAGGGTGAAGATAGTGCTTACAGTTTCATGATCCCGGAGGATGACGATGGTGCATATTGCACCTTCCTCCATGAGCGTGAAGTTGCCACATATTGTGCCATGCGCCCTCTGCTTGAAGATGGTTCATATGGCACCTCCCTTCCTGAGGGTGAAGATGGTACATACGGCACCTTTCTCCCTCAGGGTGAAGATGGTACATATGGAACTTTCCTCACTGAGGGTGAAGATGGTACATATGGAACCTTCCTCCCTGAGGGTGAAGATGGTTTGTATTGCACCTTCCTCCCTGGTGATGCATATGATATGCTTCCTTAGAATGAAGATGAGCCTATGGTGTATGCTCCCAGAGGGAGAAGGTGCTGCACATGGTGCCTTTCTCCCTCAGGGTGAAGTTGGTGCACACAGGGCTGTGCTCCCTCAGGCGAAGCTAGTGCATAAGGTGACATGCTTCCCAAGTGGGAAGACAGTACATATGGTGCCATGTTCCCTGAGGGTAAAAATGGGGCTGATGATGTCATGATCTCTAAGGGTGAAGATAGTGCTTTTGGTGCATACATCTACTTCCTAAGGGTCAGGAGGATGCATATGGTGCCATACACTCTGCATGTGATGATAATGATGATGCCATGCTCCCTAATGATGAATGAAGATAGTGCATATAGTGCTATGCTTCCTATGGGCCAGCATGGTCCCTATGGTGCCATGCTCCCTAAGGGTGAAGATAGTATCTACGGTGCCATGATACTCAAGTTGGAAGATAGAGCATATATCATCTTCCTCCATGAGGGTGAAGATGCTTTGTATGGTGCCAAGATGTTGCATATTATAATTGTTCTTTTATAACACAGTGGTTTCTAAGTGCAGGACCGGGATTTGAACCTGCATTGCGCCGCGTTGTCTTGCTTTCATGACAAACACGTTGTCCCTGAGCTATCCTTCCTCATCAAATAATATTATTATGCAATGCTCTCAAACGTACATGAGGTGTAAATGCACTCAACTTAATGCAACGTATATTTGCTTTCACTGCTGGCTTTGGTCCCTTGCCTCTCACATTCTGTCATGAAACAACAGCAGCTTGCATGCTGGGACGCCAAACTGTATGTACATATGTTCATATGGGAGTTAGCACACACTCAGTTTGAAAGTCCCGCTCTTGTTTGGTCTGGTGCCTGTTTTTAGGGAGGTTGGGGCGCACTCGACTTGAATACCCCTAATTTACCATCAGTCCTTTTCAACCAACTGTTGGAATGATTCCGATAAGGCTTTTTGTCCAGCGATCGGACACTCGCGCCTGGTATCTGTACCCACCTGCATGATGTTTGGGGGATGAATTGGCAGACACGTTGCGCAACGCGCTCCTCCGCCACGTCCGAGCGCGTTGACGTCAAACGGCCTGGCCGTGCCCCAGCGGACGTGCACGCTCCCAAGTAGATGCAGCCTTGACGCAGAGTCAGTGCCCTCGCCAGTAGGGATGAGTAAATAGAGCTATGGAACGCCATTACATGTCGAGCCAGGAGAGAATTCCAGGCTTGCTTTAGCTGGCTCCAGTTTTTAAGGTTTAAACAATTTTATTGAAGTTTTCACCCGAGTTTTAAATAGTGAACATTATTACCAGTGCTCTAAATGGAGAACAAAAAAGAAGCACAGGTACTCACCAAGCTACGAAGTTGGACGTTGCAGCGCAGTGCTTTTGGCATCAGCCATTTCGGCACGGCACAATGGGCACAGGTCCCTTTTTAGGCACACCCTGTTTGCAGGCAATGCCCAGGGAGAATATTGTGCCAAGGACCACACACTTTTGTAAAGCAGTGTATCTGAGAGCCTTTCACACAAACCTCCAGTTTGTTGTTATGCATTGTGTTAAGCAAGTTTGAATATATTAAATGAGATATTATTTTTGCATGTCAAGCTTAGCTGTAAACTATAAGGGGAGTTTTATTATTGCTTGCTTTCATTAACTGGAACTGTATTTGTTCCATCACTACTCCAATGACTTAAACATGTACACATTAGAATAGGCAGTGCTAATAACAAAGAAACATCTTTAAAAAGTAATTCCGCAGGCTTTCCAAATCAATCCCTGCTCCATCAAAGGACACCAATGGTAACAGGTGAAGCCCACTTTGCGAAACAGTGTCTGCACTGAGTGTGCTGAGAGCACAGTAGAGGCGTGTTTGTCTCTCCTTTTTGTTCTGCAGGGTGGATGATGAACGAGACATTATGGGCACTGCAGTTGGTGGAGAGAGGAGGAGGGAGCAGGGGTGTAGCTAGGTCTGGAAAGATCCGGGGCTGCGCTAATGTCGGGACTGTCGGGACTCGTGGCTAGCTAGCATTTTGGTTGTAGCACCTGAGCTTCTATCTGGGGCTACAACCAAAAGACCCAGGGCTATAGCCCTCTTAGCCCCCCCTTAGTAACGCCTCTAGGAGGGAGAGGGTGCTGCTTTCCCCAGCAAAGGCTACAGAAGCTTAGTCCTTTAAGTTGCGATAAATAATTTTAACCTCACAACATAGTTGAGTTGTGGTACTCTTATGGCATTAAAAAGTGTAGACCCATTTAAAGCACTGATTACAACCCTTGCAAGTCCCTCACCGAGGTTAGCGAAAACACAGTGAGAAGAATACTTCAATAAAATATGGCACCTGGTATAAAAGCAAAAAAAGAGAGGAAATAGAGCAAGAACATTATGTGGTGGGTAGCCATGGGGGGCCACACATTCTATAAGTGATGCGTTGATACAGGACAAACACATTTCCTTAAAACAGTAAGAAGTGTAGGTGTCTCAGTTACGTAATCTAGATTTTACTGAGGAAAATTTTGTTAAAGACCAAAGTATACGTAAAAGTCGTTTTACAATCAGTGTTCTGAGTTAGCTAATTTGTTTATGAGCGGGTGGACACACGATGGATATCTGTTAACAGTGGCTTAATCGATAGTTATAGGCCATAATGTTACTAGAGACAGAGATGTGAGAAGAAAAAGTAGAAGAGATTAGAAGAAATAGATAGGGCGAAAGAGTGATGTGTAAGATGGGAGCAGGTGAGGATATCCTGGAAAAGTATGAACGGGAGGATTCTGCTAATGGTCAGATGAGATACTATCTGTGTTTATTCTGGAGGGATTGTAAAGAACATACTGAGAGTAAGGCAGTGGTGTGCTATATTTCTTGTGCTGATCAAGTAAGACACTGTAATACAAGAGGAGCGTAGGAAAAAGGAATTAAGAGCTGTCACTGTTGCTCCTCGGGGAGCGGGTGGAGGGGAGGTGGATACAGGAGTTGCTCACCTAGGAGTGCCCAGGATTTACTCCTGCCCTTACATTTTTTAATATGTATTGGAACGATGCAGGGGATGTGGTAATATTACCTGTGATGAGAGTATGATTAAAGGGGTTTGCGAAAAACCAGAAACAACGCTCATTTTTTTTAAAGGAGCCATTCAAACTTCAAATAGTGTTCAGTATGTACATTGAGAGAATGGCCGCTGAAGCCATTTAGTTTTGAGTTATATTTGAAGTCAGATGTGGATTCCATGCGTATACTGTCCTATCATTGTTGTGCCCCTCCCCACTTTGTTCTGATCAGTGCTGCAAGCCGGGTCTCCCCCCACCTTGCCCTATTTTTCACTCAAACCTTAGTGGGTGCGTGTTTTCTCAGTTAGAGAGGAGGCTTGCATTGTTATAATTCTTTTTTGAAAGTGCTGCCTGCAGGGGTCTGCGCTGCAGATTATGAAACAAAAGGGGAGGTGGGTGCATCAAAAGTCACTGTTCTCTTAAAATGACGGGACAAGAGGTGGCAAAACCTGTTTGAAAGCTGTCTAGCATTGCTTCAGGGTTCGAAATTGAGTGCAGCCGTGAGCTATTTAGATCCTGCTGGCAACCTAGAAGAGCCTGGTTAGTTTGACACCAAAAGCTGCCATCAGCTACCTTTGGCTCCCCAGGTTACTGATGCTGAACAAACCCACCTATGTGAATTGAACTCTGTGCATTTGGGACACTCTGTAAATACGCTTTAGGACACATCTATACAACTTTTAAAGCATAAGGGTTAGAAAAGATGGACACCATTATATGTTTCCATGTTATGTGGAAGTTAGATTAGCAGAATGCTGTGTTCCAGCTCTTCCTTCCCCAGATGTAGCTCCTGGTCACTGTTTAATGCTGGATACGCAGCAGCTGCTTTTAACTCCTGCTTATCCAATCTGAATTTTGAGCCTTGTGGTACCATTAATATTTATGTACCCACCTCTCCTTTTGTTTCTTAATCTGAGGCGCCGACCCCTGCAGATAGCCCTCTCAGGAAACATACAAGACCATCTGTGTAGGGCAAAACGCATTATAAAAGGGCTGCCTGCAGGGGTTGGTGCAGCAAAATGTATGCTAGCGATGCGCCCACATATACAAGTGACCTCTTCCAGTTCAATTTCACATCCCACTTAAAGCACTGATCTTGACATGCTAACATATCATATTCAGCAAGACAATCACATATAACTAGCGCACACAGCAGCAATACGATGTACAACTTTGGCTCATGGTCAAAGGGCCTCAACAATTCTTAATGTTGTGAATCAGGAGGCATGGCTATGTGAAGAAAGACCCCCCCTAAGAGCAGTTCACGTCTTTTCCCCCCTCACACATAGGTTCATTTTTTGCATGGCACCTGCTCCTTGATCTCTTTAGATGTCTGACACACATCCCTCTGGGCCCACCAGTTATGTTATGTTGTTATGTTATTTTGCTTATAAAGCGCCATAGCTCTAGGGCGTCCAGGTGCTGAACAGAGGGACAAAGCTATGAGTTTGAAACATCCAACATCTCAAATTGTTTTATATAAACAGCCTAGTCTTGAGTGATTTCCTGAAGGCAAGATGGTTTTCCTCCTTCCGGAGGAATTCTGGCAGGTCGTTCCAGCATGTGCCACCAGAATCGGTAAACAGCGGCCATTTCCTCAGCCTCTTTTGAAGCGATCCACTCTGAGGAGACAGGCCTTAGTGGATCGAAGATTCCTGATAGGTTGATAAGTAACTACCCTCTTTTTGAGGTAATGGGGGCGGCCCCAAAAATACACTTATGACCTAAAGTCAATAACTTGAAAAGAACCCTGGATGATACCGGTAGCCAGTGCAACTCTTTCCGGCCAGCGGACACTGGTTCTCTACACGCTATTTGGTGGACTATGCATACCGCTGCATTTTGTATTTTCTTGTTTTTGAATAGCATCCTTGCTGGCACCTCCGAGCAGGGAGTTGCAATAGTCCAGGCAAGGTAATATGATGGCCCGCGCTAGCTTTGCCCGGTTATCATGAGGCAAACCAATTTCAGTACTCTGAGGTAGTAATTTGTGTTTTTTACATTGAAGTCACATTCACTGTGCTAGCCTCCCAACTTTGGAACACCCTACCATTCAAAATTAAAACTACTGAGTTCTTCCCAATCTTTAGGAAACTTGTTATTGGCTGGTTACTGAACAAAGAGTAGCATTTACCCTCATCTCTAATATCTAACAGCCGCCAACATACCTGCATTATATGTAAATTGTTGTACTATGTAAAAAAAAAATTGTAATTTGATTTACTTTGTTAATGTAAATGCATATCTTATGCCTGTAACCGATTCCTTAAGCGCCCTTCTACCCACGGGTCCGGAACGCTCTACAAATAAATTAAACAAACAAACAAGTCCACTTGGGTGTCCGCATTCAGGATGGCCTCCATTTATGTACCTAGGGTCTTCACTTTAGTGGCTACTACAATTTGGCTGCCCTCAATCATGAAGCTGGTGAAGACCTGATCTAGGACTTCTCTGGCTTGTTTGGACCCAAAGATCATCAACTCGGTTTTCCCGGCATTTAAACACAACCAATTAACAGACATCCCGTTTTTTATAACCAGATATATATTATTTAGCTTCTCCTGGTCCTCTACATGATTCCCACTGATCTCCATTGATAACTGAAAGTCATCAGCATAGTTGGTGAAGAAAACACCCAGTCTCTAACTTCACACACAGAGGTTGGATGTATTTATTAAAGAGAGATGGGGACAGACATGCCCCCTGAGGAACGCCACAAGCAATGAGTTCTGCCTCTGATGAGGCATCCCCCCAGTACACCCTAGATCTACGACCCTCCAAGAATGATCTCATCCATCTAACCGCCTCACCGGAGAAGCCCCTGTAACCACCAGTCTCTCCAGCAAAATTGTATGGTCCAGTAGATCGAAGGCTGCTGATAGATCAAGCAACATCAGTAGCCCCGATCTACTTCTGTCCAGCATCGTCAACATCTGTGTCTGTAAATCAATCGAGGCACGTTCTGTGCCATGGGAGCATCGAAAACCTGACTGCTTCTTGTGTAGAGTGCTTGTAGCTTACATATATAGTTGGAGCTGCATGGTAGCCATCTTGTCGACCAGTTTTAGGAAGAACTAAGTGTTGGAACTAGGTCGCAAGTTTGCTGCGTCTTTAATGTCCCGGCCCTGTTTCTTCAAAAGTGGAGGTACCGCCACATCTTTAATAGATTTGTTTGGTTGCCGGCCCTCTTTATTTGATCATTAGAGTGATTACATTTAGCTTCAATAATCTTGTCCTTATACTCCTTCTCTTTACATTTCGATACTGCTTTCTTTTTGGGATTTTTATCTTTGCGCCACGCATGCTCTGCCTGTCTTTTATGACTGTCATGACTATCACAGTGATGTGCTATCCTTAACTTCCCTTAATCAAAGACAATTCCTGGCATACCAGATGGCCATTTACATTTCTGCAACCCTGTGACTCATCTGGTATCCCCGGCGGTGCTCGGCCTGTAGGGCTGGGTGCACCCCTCCCAACTAGCTATCTCTCAACTATACCACATTCCATTGTGGGTACAAAGACCTGTGTCCCCATGGAAGATGTGCCATTTTGGCATGCTTCTCCTTTTCAATGTGGCCATATTGTATGTTTTTGGGCTATTCCCCCCAGGCACTCAAGTGAAGGCTATATAGAGTTTCCTTGATGTAGAAAATCCTGCTGCCCGCTAGCTAATATGGCCAGCGATCTTTCTGTTTCTCTGTCGCTCGCAATGAGAAAGTAGAGCGAGAGAGCGAGAGCACAAGAGAGAGTGAGGAAGGGGGAGAAACTCACCTTATGGGGGTGCCATGGAAGATCCTGTTGGGTGTGGAGAAGTCACCAGAATGTAAGTGCACCTTTCACTCTGAGAATCTATTTAGAGTCTGTATTGGGATCAATCTCAGGAAGGTGGCCTTGGCTCCTGGGTGGAGGGTTTGGAGGGCGGGGGGTAACATTACTGCAGCCTGGTGAGGACCCAGGTTGGGGGGAGAAAATGCTACCTAGTTAGATAGGGTAATATGGTGAAAAGTACAAGGGCTTGGAAGTTTATGAGTCTAAAGAAACCCCTAGGGGGAGAGTTGCCAACTGGAAGGTCATGCCCAAGTAGGAATGTGACATAATGATAGAACAACCCAGAGGACTGCAAATTATTGTCCTTTTCTGCCAAGTCCAAGTACAAAGACGTGCTAGTGCACTTATAGGCACCCAGAGACCGCCGAGGAATTCTTTCTTGGGTGCTAACACCCCAGAGAATGGATTGGACGCTGGCCACAAGGTTCTTTTTTTAAACTCTTTTTATTAGTTTTCATAACCACAAACAAAAAAAGGACAGGAGTTCTACAAATATCCAGCAAACTATTGTGACAGCAATATCAGAGCATGCAGTGTCAGTTACATAAGTCTTCAGCTAAAGGCCATGAGCAATTGGGGGTGCAATGTGCCCTGGACATTAGGTATGCTACATAAGGTCCGCAAATATTCTTCGATCTCGCAGAGGGATGCAAAGTGGCACAGTATTCAACCTCTAAATCATGGTAGTGCAGAATGTTGGTTTTCCACTGATCATGCACCAGCAGAAGACGGAGGAGACGTCTGACATGCCCCGCCACCTCTTTTGTATAACCCAACACGGCAACCATAGGGTAAGGAGCAAACCTTTCTCCCACAATCTCACTTAGAGTATCAAAAACTTGAGACCAAAAATCATGAATTCGGGGGCAGAGCCATGATAGGTGTATAGATGTGAATGGAGAAAAAACACATTTTAGGCACGCCTCAGATATCTCAGGAACAAACGTGTGCAGGTCAGCCGGGGTGCAATAGAGCTGGTGCTAGAATTTGAAGTGGATTAGCTTGAACCTGCTTGTTAGTGTCACTTGTTTAGTCTGGGCAAAACAATAGCGCCAAAGGTCATCCGCGATAGGGACATCTAGGGAATTCTCCAATTTTTCACTGGAGTCGTCCGCCCAGCCCACTGTAGTGACTACAGCACAGACACCAATCTCCTGCTACTGTCAGCACTACTCAATCCATGCAAAATGGGGGCACTAAGGGGCACCATGGGAAAGAGGGGAACCATTCCTTCAGCACATTCTCAGCCTACAATACAGAAACACATCAAGTGCAAAGTACCACCCTTACTCTTAAACTCATCAATCGTGAAGAATGGCCCCCTGGGAAAGATGTCTTGCCAACAAGAGATAGCCAGCTCCGCCATACATTGAATGTAACCCCTTTCACTAGTCAATTGAATCCCGGGACATGCGTAACAGGCAGGAGGGGAGGGGGAGGGTATAGCACCCTCGGTCATGACCTCCCCTTAGTGCGCTTCCAAGCTTTGCAAGAGTCCTCAACCATGTTTTTGGCTTTACCTATGCACTGAGGAGAAGTTAGTATCACTGTAAGAGTGCACGTGATGCTAGTGCCCTTTCGATGTGGACATGCGATCTATCAGGCAGTGGGTCATACCAATAAGCGAGGAATGATGCTTGCACAGCAATCCAATAGGATTAAAGATCCGGAAGCGCTAACCCGCCCCTGTCCAACGGAGCAGTCAGCTTGTTCCAACGTCTACGAGGCTGCATACCCTGCCAAATAAAACCAGAGACCATGGACTTCACATCCCTGAAAAAAGACTAATATCCTAGTATAGGCACATTCAGAAACATGTACAGAAATCTAGGGAGGATGACCATTTTAATCAAAGATATCCGTCCGTACAATGATAAAGGCAAGTGCTTCCACCTTTCCAGTGTTGACTCCACTTGAGTGAGTTTAGCTATAACATTTTCTTGGTACAGTATCTCAGGGGATCGCGCAATCACCTCTCCCAAATAACGAGTACTATCCTCATGCCACTGAAAGTCTAAACCCTCACAATATCTCACCTAGCTATCGGTCAGGGGAAACAGTACTGACCTTGTAGGATTAATGTTAAGCCTAGAGTATTGCCCAAACTCCAGGACATCTACTATAATAGGCGCCAAATTTGTCTTTGGGTTGGTGGCAAAGAAAATCATGTTATCAGCGTACAGTAAGATCACCAAACGATGTGTAAACAGGCCTATGCCCCTGTGAATGTGTTTGGATCTGACAAGCTCCGCCAAAGGTTCTGCGGCCAAGAGGGGGGATAAGGGACACCCCTGTCTTGTTCCTCGCACCATCTTGATGGGGTCAGACAATCAACTGTTCACTCTCAGCCGTGCTACCGCAGCCGTGTATTACAGGGTAATTAATTAAATAAATGCCTCACCAACCCCCAAGCGTCTGAGCACCGATAACAAGAAGGGACATTCCACGGAATCAAATGCCTTCTCGGCATCGAGAAGGGCTGCTAAACCGGAGACCACTGATCCAGTGCTGACAGAATGTCAATCACTCAACGCAACCCATACGATGTGGACATTCCTTGGATAAATCCCACCTGATCCACTTTAGCGCTCTTAAACATCAGTTGGGCAAGCCTAGTAGTGAGTACCTTCAGTAGGATTTTATTATCCAAATTTATAAGAGAATCGGTCTATAAGACGGACATTCCTCAGCATCCTTTCCAGGCTTCAAAGGTAAAGTAACCACAGCATCACGCATCAACGCTTAGAGACTACAATCTGCCAGAGCCTGCTGATATAAGTTCAACAGGTGAGGCACCACAATCACTGCGAAAGCCTTATAAAAGTCAGCAGAAAACCCATCTTGGCCCGGTGCTTTTCCCAAAGGAAGTGCTTTAATGGCAGCATGGATCTCCTGTGCAGAAAGCAGGCCGCCCAACAGTCTCTCTCCCCCTGTGTAAGCTAATACAAGCCAACCTGATTTAGGTAGTTGTCCACGGCGGACTGGTGCGCTGAGGTCTTAGAGGAGTACAGAGGGCCATATTATTCCACAAGAACCCTAGCAATGTCTTTGTCAGTATGGAGTAGGGCTCCGGAAGGAGAATGGGGGTGGAAACGTGGGAATCATGAGTCCCCACTCTTACTGCGCGTGCCAGCAACCTACCATGCCGCTGTCCCTCACCATACTGTTGCACTGACGCACGTTGGTCTAGACACTTCACCTCCTTTTCTGCTATTTCTCAGAACCTCGCAAACTGTGTGTGAAATTGCGCCTGCAACTCTGGATCAGTAAGGAACTCAGCGTCAGACTCCACATCTCTTAGGCGAGACTCACTTTCGGCCAGCTCAGTCCGTATAGTCTTAAGAATTCCCGGTTCCTTGGCAAAGCAAACTCCCCGAATTACACATGAAGGCCTCCCAAAACACGTAGCTAGAGATTACCGTCCCTTCATTTTCCTGATAAAAGTTAACCACATTCTCCCGAATAGCACCACGAAACACCACATCCATCAGGATCTCAACTTAAAAAAACAATGATTGCCACCTTGCCTCCTTCCGGAATAGCCACAGTTGCGACCACGTGTGCATGATCCGACAAAGTGTGCGCCAAGACAGTTGTTGTTGTTCAAAACTTTATTCGGCATAAACCATTATAGCAGTACAGAGAATAAATCACATTTAAAGGAATATCACAGTGATAAAAAAGAGCAGAGGGTTATATTTTAAAATACGCTGTCTTCTTAACCAGGCTCTAAAAATTAATTTAGATACATAAAGCAATGCATGCAAATTGTCAGTGCCTTTGCAATAATTCAAATCAAGAGTGGTCAACCTAATATTCTTAAGTCTGAAAAGTGGAAATAGATACCACTTCCTCAAATCCAAACAGCCTGGACAGAATAGCAAAAAATGGGTAACTGTTTCCGGGTACACTCCACAGACCTTACATTGTATGTCATTATGTGGTTTCCACTTAGCTGTGTAAGAAGCTATTTTGAGGGTGTTAGTGTGTAGCTGTAAAAATAACACACACGCATAACCGGGAGCCACCCAATCCAGATAATCCTCTAAAACCCTGGATTGGCTTTAAGTCGTAATATCTGGACCCAGTGCTCAAAACCTGATAGGCTAGTCTCATACCAGAAGGAATAAACTACTCCTTACATGCTCGCTTAACCACTTTCTTAGAGCCTGGAATCAGCACCTCAGGCTTTGACCAAAAGGCCTCCAAGCCCACATCGACAAGGCCAATGCGCACATAATTAAGCCAGGGCAGGGATCCAGAACCGGATATTCTTAATAGATTACCGAGAGCTTTTCTGTATTTCTAAATCCTCACCCAATACAGCCAGGGTTTAGTCCCCAGAACCCCGGAGTTTGGGGAGGGATTACACTCCCAATGGAGACTGGAAATCAGAGCCCCCCTTGACTGCATTAAGACAGCTCTGAGGAAGTCATTTTCTGTTACACAGAGCACAGGCACTCTACCATGTCCCCATAACTCGGCCCCATACAAAGTTGCCCCCAGAGTCTGAGATCGATATAGTGTTAATACTAGGGAAACCGCCCCCCTAACATGCTTAGAGAAAAACGGCAGATTCCCCCAACATATTTCTCTAGGTTCACTATTGCCTTGTGATGCCGAGCTGACCAAGATAGATCTTCTGACAGTCTGACCCCCAGATAGTTAAATGAACTCACTTGCTCAAGAACAGAGATCTGCAATTTGGTTGTCTTCCCACGTCTCTGACCAAAAACCATGACCTTGGTCTTGCCAATTATTAGATGCACATGAAGCTCCCTACACTTCTTCATAAAAACCTCCAGGCCACGTTTAACACCCATTTGGGTAATCGACAGAATCAAATCATCGTCCGCTTAGAACAATGTGAGGAACTTGTCATTCCCCAATTAGGATGGATGAAGACAGCACACTATCAGGTCTTCTATAATTTCATAAACCCTGACAAACCCCCCCCCCCCCCCGCTCAACCTCGAAGCGCTCCGTTTGTTCACAACCCATACCCCATCTACCTGATGCTCTATTATCAGTGTGTAGGGACCGAATACAGGCCAAAACGTCTCCTGGTACACCCTTACTTAGCAACATTTCCCATAGCAGATTCCTTGAGACACTGTTAAAGGCTGTGCTCAGGTCCACAAAAATAGCATATACCTTAACATGGAAAATAGACACGTATTTTGCTAGAATTAAGCTCAGCCTAAAACATTGGTCTATCGTGTTGAGCCCACACTGAAACCCGGCCTGGTGATGATTAATCCTCATGGCCTCCTGCACCCATTGTTGGAGCCGCACCAATAACACCTGAGCATAGACATTACCCACAGAATCCAGCAGGGAGATGCAGTGATAGTTCCCTGGGAGCTTCTTATCGCCTTTCTTAAAGATGGACATGATAGCCTCCCTCCAGGATTGTGGGACATTTCCAGACCTACCTACAGAATTAAACACCCGTGACTACAGGGGAGCCCAAATGCCAAGGTCATCCTGCAGCAGGTCAATGGGAATTTTATCATGTCCGGGGGCTTTCCCCCGTACCCAGGCCACCAATTGCCAACTCAGACCTCCTCAATGGTTATGGTTGGAAATTCTTCAATTGGGTGGGGATTGCATTCCGCCCCACGCAGTACCAATTTTTCCCCCTGTTCACACCTGTATAACCCCCTAAAATGACAAAACCAGATGTCTGGGGATATTTGGCTATGCACCTGTTCTTTCGGCATCCAAGTCTCTACCACCTCTCAGCTTCCAGAAGGTGATATAATGCCTCCCATTTGTTTAAAACACAGATCCTTTTCTTAGCTATGATTGGTGCTTTATATTTGGCCCTTATCATTCTAAGATGTGTTCTGTCAGACTGACACAAATTATTGAAACAGGCCAAAAGGGCGTGTTGAGCCAACTGGCAATCAGCATCATGCCAACCCCAATTCCTGTGGGTCCCCTTCTTGGGTTCCCCTGCTGGTTTAGTAAACAAAGGATAAAGTACCTCCACCATATCATTAGAAGTCTCAACTGTGCATACAAATACTCCATCCACTCAGCAAATACCCACAGTATGTCGCTTAATAGGTCCATACAAAGATGGCTTCACAACGGATAGGTCCAAAGCAGACCACTTTACAGTTTTTCTCACATGACCCAAAATAAAAACGTGATTGGCTCCCTTGCAGGCATTATTACTGCCAATTCTCCCCCACTGGCCTCGCAGAGCACAAGTGACTGGTTTATGGTCACTATCGTTCCTATTAAGAACCTCTGTACTAACCACACAATCCCAGTCACTGAGACTTACCAAGATACATCAATCCTGGAACTACCCTGATGCCGAACATAAGTTACTTCTGCCGACTTGTCTGGGGACACCCTACCATTACAAGCACATAGTCCATTGTCATAAAATAGTCTGGCCACCTCAATCGCACATTGGTGCAACTTCACTGGGTTAACTGTCCTTAAAAGGGGAATCCCAAAGGTCACATCCTGAATGTCCCCGAGGCCGGACAATGTGCTCACTGTCTCAAACTGCACATTAATGTCCCCCATTGCCAGAATCATAGGCAGAGTGTTATTCCTTTTTTCATACTGTTTGATTAGAACAATCATTTTTTTAATACTGTCTAGTGGAGCAGGGCCACAAGGTCTATTATATATGGTAAACATCAAAATATGCTTTCCAGGTGGAGCAGTGGAGGCTAGACGCTATAAATCGCCTGAGCCAGTGGTGAGCTGTCATGATTCACTGTTTCCGGCCCTTTTGGACTTGATGGTCCATAACGCACCGCAACATCGGATCGTCTATTCTCCCAACATGGCCGACGTTACGGAAACGCTGCCTCCTAGAAAATAGGCATGCCCCTGCAGCTCTGCGCGTCTCAACGCTACTCTTCCGAGTTGTTGGCAAGTGTGTTTGTTACCTTCTTCCTTTTTTTCCGATTGTATTGGTCTCTTCCTTCCTGGTACTCTTGTGCTGCCCTTTTGATTCTGCCTTATGGCCGTTCTCCCTCTTTCATCCCGAACCCTTGTTCAGTGCTTCCGTGCTCGCGGGTTCCCTCTGGCACGCTGTGAGCACTGGGATTATTCCTGGTCCCATTCCTTGCCGGACTCCGCCTCCCGCTTCCCCTCCTTCCTAGATACTGAACTTTTACCTGCTTCCAGAGGCTGGTCGCGATCCTCACTCTGGACCCAGAGGATACTCGCCCTTACCTGCACAAGTTCCGGACATCCAGGAATCAGGAAAGATATCTGAAGAAGAAATCGACCAAAGACAAACAGGTGAGACAAGGGGCTGAGTGTGACAGTTTGAGATGCCAAAATCCTGATACTGAATCTAACATGGAGGCTGCAGTCCAGAACCTCATCAGAGGAATGCAAGAATTAACTACTGAGGTTCAAAACCTCAAGGCGGAAAACGCAGCACTAAAATAACTTGTGTTGTCCAGGGATTCGGCATTCCAGGAAAGTGCCCTGGTAAGGGGAATAGTGGACAAATACAATGGCTCCTCCAAAGCTCTGCGCGCCTTCCTCGATTACTGTCTGGTACATTTCACGTTTAAACCCTACTATTTTTCTACGCCCAGGGCCAAGGTGGGATTTATAATCTCACATCTTTCTGGCAATGCCTTAGCATGGGCAACTCCCTTGGTGAACTCAGGAGACCCACTCCTGGACAATTATGATGGATTCATAGAAGCCTTCAAAACCATGTTTGATCGGCCAAAACTAGTTTACAGTGCTCAGAAAAGACTCCTGGAGTTCCAACAAGGAAATCAAGACATGCTTACTTATGTGACACGCTTCAAACAATTGGCTAAAGAGGCCGATTGGTCTCAGGAGGCAAGTTTTACCCTGTTTCAGAGAGGGTTGAATGATGAAATCAAGGACGAGCTAGCCAGAGTGGCCGTCCAAGTTCCTTTCAGGCTTTGATAGATTTGTCTCTACAAATCGACTTCCGAATCCAGGAGAGAAAGGCAGAGAAAAGAAAGACAAAGATTGTACCCCCGAAGGCATCCGAGGAGTACCCCAGCCTAAAGGAAACACCCACTCCGCACTCTTCTGTTCCCAAACCTATGCAGTTGGGCTCTTTTCGAGGTCCGCTTTCTCCACAAGAAAGGATTCGTAGGATCAATGCCGGACTCTGCATGTATTGTGCTTCTGATAATAATCTTGTAAGAAATTGTCCTATAGCACCACCCAGGCGTTCGGGAAATGCCAGCTCCTGATCTTGAGCGGAGCACAGCTTCGGGAGAAAGATGTCTGCTCCACTTCTGTTCCTTCCTTGACCTGTCCTCGACAAAATACCTTAGTGGTTCTGCAAACATTCTTTTCATCCACTAATAAGGAAACATATCCCATGCTGGCTCTAGTGGATTGCGGTGCCATGGGAATATTCATATTACAAAGAAGTAATACAAGCTGTCGAAGGGATTGACGGGAAACCACTATCTTCAGGGCCAATCACTCACCAAACCACGGAATTATTGCTCTTGATAAACAACCACCAAGAAAATCTTTGTTTTGATATCATAAAGGCTGCACATTACCCCAGGGTTCTGGGCATGCCCTCGCTTCAGAAACACAACCCGTATTTCAATTTGGCAGCTGGATCTCTATTTCTAGGTTCAAAATTCTGCTTGTCTCGTTGCTTGTCCCAAAACGTGGTGCAGACCATATCTATGGAAACCCGGATTCCTGGGCAATCACCTATGTGTGTTTCCAACATTACTCAAGTATCAGAGATCTATCAACCATATTGAGACGTGTTTTCAGCAGCCATTGTTCAATCACTACCACCCCATCGACCTGAGGACTGTGCAATCGATACTGAAGACTCTGCTGTAATCCCTTTTGGGAGAATGTTTATACTTTCCGAACCTGAGAAAAGAGCACTACGGGAATACCTGGACACCAATCTCGCCAATGGAACCATTCGTCCTTCAAAATCCCCAGCCGGTGCCTCCTTGTTCTTCGTGCCAAAGAAAGACACTAAGGAACTCCGGCCCTGCTTGGACTACCGAGGCCTTAACGAATGCACCCTTAAAGATCATTATCCTCTACCACTCATTTCCGATATATTTGAAGCTGTTCGAGGTGCTGTAATCTTTACCAAGCTCGACCTACGGGGTGCCTATCATCTCATGTGAATCAAGGAAGGTGATGAATGGAAGACCGCCTTCAGGGCACTCTTTGGTTATTTTGAGTATCTGGTTATGCCCTTTGGCCTCGCCAACGCCCCTGCGGTCTTTCAGCGCTTCATGGACAGAGTCTTCTCAGATATGCTGTTTCTTTTTGTCATAGTGTGCTTGGATGACATTCTAATCTATTCCCACGACCCCCAAGTAGATCACGAACATGTAAAATCAGTTCTACAGCAACTACGAGAGTACAAGCTCCTGGCCAAACTAGAAAAATGTATCTTTCATGTCCAAACTGTTCATTACCTGGGATTCGTACCAAAGGAATCGGAATGGATCCTGCTAAGGTCGACTCTATTCTTTCTTGGCCAGCCTCTCCCACAGTAAAACAAATCCAATCCTTCCTGGGACTTTCACATTTTTACAGGAAATTCATTCCCACATTCTCTGACATTGTACATCCCATAGTCGCCTTGCTAAAGAAAGACATACCATTTAATTGGTCTGTTGCTCAAGAAACAGCCTTTCAGGATCTAAAACAAAGATTTACTCAAGCTCCATCCTGGCTCAACCTGACATATAAAAACCCTTCTTGGTGGAAACTGATGCCTCAGATTATGCAATCGGGTCAGTCTTAAAACATTATTATTATTATTATTATTATTATTAAGTATCCGAAGACAAGATGGAACATCCCATTGCTTACCTATCCCGGGCACTGACTCCTAGCGAGACTCACTACTCAGTCCTGGAGAAAGAACTGCTAGCCATCCGGCAGGCCTTTACAGAGTGGCATCATTTACTCATAGGTGCCAAATATCCTGTACAAGTGCGAACCGATCACAGAAACTTGCAGATCCTGCAATCCTTGGAATGCAGAAATAGTCGTGAAGCTCGTTGGGCCTTTTTATTTGTCCAGTATCAGTTCGGCATACATCACTTCCCTGGAACCAACAACGTAATCGCAGATGCCTTATCCAAACGTCCCGATTATGAGCCTGTCGAAGCACGTGCCTTTCCGAAGATGTTTTGTGACACCGTTTTCGTGGCCAAGGCCAATTCCTTATTGGGAGATATCCGTCCCGAAACACCACCTTCTGATCTCTGGAAGGACTACACCAAGGCCAACCAATGGGCCTTAGTCACAAAAGATGGTTACCTCTTTAAAGACAAAAGATTGGTGTTACCCACGCAAAGACTGAGAACCAAGATTATAAACCTCTGTTATGATACCTTCCATTCCGGGCATCGACGCATTACTGCCACTCTCCGCCTCATTCAGAGACAATTCTGGTGGCCAAAAATGATTAACGGAGTAAGGGCTTACATCCAAGCCTGCTCTGTCTGCAGTCAGAATAAGTCTGCTAACAGAAAACCTGCAGGTCTTCTCCACCAACCTACATTGCCAGTACGTCCTTGGGAAATAATAGCCACAGACTTCATCGTGGAATTACCTCCTTCCAGGGGGTATACTACCATAATGGTTACCATTGTTCTATTCACCCATATGGCTCACTTCACCCCCTTGTACAAGTTGCCTTCAGCACCAGAATTGGCAGGAATATTTTTAAATCACATCTTCAGGCTTCATGGACTCCCTTCCAAGATCATTTCCGACCGTGGGCCTCAGTATATATCCCAATTCTGGAAACATCTGTGTCAAATGTTAGGTATCCAGTGTGCATTGCCTTTGGGATACCATCCTCAGACCAATGGGATAACCGAGTAAATCAAACCCTAGAACAGTATTTATGATGTTTTGCAGCCAAGGTCCAGGATGATTGGTCACTTTTAATCCCGGTAGCTGAATTTGCTTAGCCCCTTCTTTTGCAGTCAAGGGTTCCATCCATTGGTCCTACCAACTATCCTACCGCATTCTAGCCCGGTTCCTTCGTCAATTCCTGGATTGAACGTCTGGTGAATGTACATAGAGATGTTAAAGACCACTTGGAAAAGGCCAGGATGGATGTTAAAAGACATGCTGATGCTAAACGGAGACCCAGTCCCCTGTATGGGATCGGTGACATGGTCTAGCTATGTCCGAAACTCTTGCCTCGACACCTGCGACCAAATAAGCTGGCGACCAAATATTACGGGCCTTTTTCTATTAAGGAGGTCATCAAACCAGTGGCGTTTTGACTTCAGCTGCCAGAATATTGGAAGAAGATTCATCCTGTTTTCCACACTTCATTACTGAAACCCTAGATGCAATCCACCAGATCAACTCATCGACCTAACCCAGTGCTCGTCAATGATCAGATTGAATTAGAGGTCTCCAGGATATGCGATTCTAGATACAGAAGGGGTTGACTACAATAATTAGTGGAATGGAAAAGATACCCCCGCCAGCGAACGAACCTGGGAACCAGTCTCCAACATGAATGCCCCCCGTTTAGTACAGAGATTCCATCTAACTCATCCAGGTAAACCCGGTGGATCGGGGTTTAAGAGGGGGCATGCTGTCATGATTTGCCGTTTCCGGCCCTTTTGGACTTCATGGTCCATAACGCACCGCAGCATCGGATCGGCTATTCTCCCAACATGGCCGATGTTACAGAAACACTGCACTCTAGCGTTTACGCATGACGCACTGCCTCCTAGGAAATAGGCACGCCCTCGTGGCTCTGCGCGTCTCAACACTACTCTTCCGAGGTGTCAGCAAGTGTGTTCGTTACCTTCTTCCTTCCGTCAGTGCTCTTTTTTCCGATTGTATCGCTCTCTTCCTTCCTGGTACTCTTGTGCTGCCCTTTTGCTTCCGCCTAAGGGCCATTCTCCCTCTTCCATCCCGAACCCTTGTTCAGTGCTTCCATGCTCACGGGTTCCCTCTTGCACGCTGTGAGCACTGGGATTATTCCTGGTCCCATTCCTTCCCGGACTCTGCCTCCTGCTTCCCCTCCTTCCTGGATACTGAACTCTTACCTGCTTCCAGAGACTGGTCGCGATCCTCACACTGGACCCAAAGGATACTCGCCCTTACCTGTACAAGTCCCAGACATTCAGGAATAAGGAAAGATCTCTGAAGAAGAAATCAATCAAAGACAAACAGGTGAGACAAGGGGCTGAGTGTAACATTATCATTTTAAGGTCTAAATTGAATGAGGGGCTCATCAAGGTCACAAGGCCCCCTTTAGGTCTACCTCTTGTGCCCTTCTTATCAGGGGTAAACAAAATACAAAAAATCAGTAGGTCAACCTCTTCCACAGCCTACGTCTCCTGCAGGCCCACAAGGTCAAACTCGTGGATGAATCTTACCCAAAGCGGGTCCTCCAGCAGACCCTGTAACCCTGTAACATTCCAGGACAATACTTTACATACAGTGTTCATATTTATGATGTGTAACAGCATAATCTCAGGGACAGATAGTTCAGGGGGGTACACATTCCAGGACAGGTCATTCCACACCCTCCAGAACACCTTCCCTATCCCTGATAAGCCCAGATGACTCACGGCCCATTTGAGCATTACTGCCTGATGTCACAGCACCTCCGGGAGCACAGGGAGGAATGGTAATTTTGGTACAAACAGGGGGATATCTACGATACTCAATAGAGAGTAAGCCTTCAGCCAGAGCTGCAGTCGTCAAAAAGATCTGTATAAAATCAGAGGCCCCTGAGGGCATTCTGCCTCTCTGGCAATGTAGGATTTCTTCTCAAATTATTGACCTGCACCCCCAGTGGATAACCCTATTAACCAAAGAGGATTGATCTTCAAAACACTCAGTCCGAAGGCCTGGTGCATCATATAGGGACACTTGTTTATCGGGCCCCCTTCTGAAGGATCCCTCCCCCCCATCCCATGCACCAGTGAGTGCCCAGACAGGGACCTAGGTATCGCTTTCTACGTTCCAACCCGTGTGCCCTCTCTACACAACCCTTAGGTGTCTTCTTGAAAATACCACCCACTGGGGTAGCAAGAGTTGGCAACAAGACTTTAGCAATAAATCTTGGCTTAGGTTTAGACCGAACACGCCCATGGCTCTATTGGCCTAAATGGGGCCACTGCCCCAGCGACCATGGAGGCCTTAGCCACACCCACCGGGCAAACAATCCCACCATGAGGACTGGACTACACAATTTTGACCAGACCTGCCACTACTCTGGTCAGCTGAGAAGCTTCTGCCAAAATACTGCTAATGGCACTCTGTACCTTACTTTGGGCAGGGTCACTGCAGCTACAAATACATTTAGCCCCAGCAACAGGGGGCGGGGGTGTCTTCCTTCCCATCATCAGGTACTAAAACCTCTTCCTCTATGCCGTATTTGGGCTCACACTCCATAGGCGCCCCAGCCCTAATATCCTCAGGACACCGCACTACGGCCTGGTTACCCCTGACCTCCATCCCCTCATCCAATAATCCCAGGTTCTCACATCGATTACATAATGGAATATATATAGCAATGAATGCCCCATGGCACTGGTCCACTGTGCCACTCAAAAGGACTGTTTGAGCTCCCTGCAAAATGCCAACAGCAGAGGCGTCCATTTTTTGAGCGTGGGAGACCCCCCTTTTCCCAGACGACAGGGCCCACCCACCAGGAGACCCATGGCGGGGGTCAATGAGTACGGCCCCACAACCGTCCAACTCTCATATAACCATGGACTTCATAGACTCCGCCTCGCCCTCCCCCAGACCCGCTGCACCATCAATATATACAGGCACCTCTAAATTGGGGATACTGGGCTGGGCAGGGGGATTGGCATTGGGTTATGTGTTGGACTAGGAAGAGTGGACTCCAGCGGGACAAAGGACAAGATAGTACATTCTGAGACCCACCCAGCCCCCCTCTTGCGAAACCAAAACATAATCCAATCTGGAACCTGTGTGGTGCAGAGAGGACCTGTACGTGTAACCTCCATCCATACCTCCCTAAGTTTCACAGTGATGCGGATTTGCTGGATTTCATTAGTGGCCCTGAGACTGACCTGGTAGCGCCCCCACGACCCCCAGATCGATCCAGGTTTCGACTCAAAACTGCATCAAAATCTCCCACCCAAATGGCAATGTTAGCTGGATACTTCCTGAGGTTTCTGTCAATAAACTCCAACGTGTCAAGGGAATCAGTAAAGGGACCATAATACTTCACAAATGTAATTCCCTGGCCTTACACCAACCCTTAAAAAGATCAGCGCCCTCCACTCATAGTCCTTCACCAGGTCAGAATAGCAGAACCCTAGTGTCCCTCGTATTGCTATGCTGACACCCCTTGAGTAGTGTGAGAAGGAGAAATATCTGACAGCCCCAGGATTTGGGAAATGTAGCTTCATACGAGGGCGAGAGGTGTGTTTCCTGCAAAAAGGCCACACCCACATAATGTCTCTGCATATACAATAACACTTTCCTTGATTTGGAGGGGCAATTAAGACCACACACATTCCAAGTAGTTCACTTAACACCAGTATTGGCCATGTGGAACCCAAAAAACAATTGTTAAAACGGATTTGCCAATACTGTGTGCCCACGTCATGGCCCCCTAGGCAGCAGAGCGGGACACCCACAGTCATCTCCAGGGACACCTCCTGTAGCACTAGGAGCAGTAGCAAGGTCACTGTGAAACCCAGTGTGCTAATACCCCCTGCCGTGCTGACAATCAAAACAAGGGAATCCACATCCCACACCCCAGACCATAATTGCACATACTCTATCCCCACAACAGCTCTGATAGGCTTATCAAACCAAAGCCCAATGCACAGTCACCTTGAAAGTAGGAACTGCCTGTCGCCCCAAAACAACAGAACCTTAACTAACCCAACAACCTCAAACCTTCTACAGAAGCCACTCCCACCCCCACCAGCAACCCCAATCTGCCAATTATGACCCCCTCGCCCCAACAAATACAATTTGCACTGAAACATGAGGACCACTCTAGGCCCTCACTCCCCCACACACCTGCATGTCCAATGCATGCCTCGGCATGAAGCTGCTGCAGTCGCCTGTAAAACAAAAAAGAAGGAGAGATAATGCATACAAATCAATCACGGTCCCTGTTCCGAGGTTTCCAGGGTTTTTTATGGTTATCGATGTCTTAGATCCACTTATTGAAAGCATCTAGAAAATCACATGCTCCTCCGGAGTTTGGAAAAACAGCACTCTCCCATCAGTGGAGAAACTTTTCTGAAAATGTTGGGGGGGACATGACCTCTGAAGAAAAGGTGCACCATTCAAATGAATGGGGACAAAATAGTGTGCCATGAAAGTTGGGGGGGACAAACACCCCCGTCCCCCCTTAAAATTACACCCATGTCTCCCATTGTATTCAACGCGAAGCCTTGCAGCAAACAACATGGCATATTTAAAACCTTTTGCTCTGAGCCTCACCCTAACTTCCACAAAGTTTTTTCTGGATGCCTGGACCTTATTAGAAAAATCAGGAAATAGCCGTATTTGGACTCCCTTGTAAGTGAGGGTGTCTTGTTCCCTGGAGCGGTGCAGGACAAAGTCTCAGTCCCTTTAATTGAGGAGCTTTACAATAATCGGCCTAGGTTGTGCACCAGGTACTGGAGGCCTCCCTCCTGGAATACGGTGGGCCTGCTCCACCACACAGCTGACAAAAAGCTCTCTTGATCCAGGGTGTAATGCAGGATAGCCCCTATTAATAATACCATTGAGCCTGTATCCGCCTTCTCTGGGACCCCCACAATCCTGAGATTATTCCGGCAAGATCTCGGATGCAGGTCGTCTTACTTTTCAGTTAACTCCTTAATTACTTTCCTCATTTGAGCCACTCCTCTGGAGGTCGACAATGACTCATCCTCAACAGTGGAGAGACGGGTTTCAGCCTCATCAAGCATATCACCATGTTTATTAAGCCTGACCTGCATATGATCCACCTTGCAGGTCAAGGCATCGAGCTTGCAGTCCAACGAATGGATACCGGCCTGAAGCTGTGTTAGCATGCCATTGATATCCTGTAGAGCATCAGAGGAGGCAGTGGCCTGCGGCTCCTCTGCTGATTCAGTGTCAAATGCACCCCTGGTAGAATGTTTACACTGGGAGGGGTGGAGTATGGGAGCTCCGACTGATTTCTGTCTGTTTTGACCAGATTGGCACATGGTTTGGAAAGCAGGGCCCAAAGTGCAAAACAACCCCTTGCACAAAGAGAAGGAGCAGGTCGCTCCACGTGCACCAATGAGCAGAGTTATGGTGCCCCGACAATGCACCTATTGCCACTAGTGAAACCCTGCCCAGGGTACATTTTCAATTGTATCACTCCCCCAGTGAGTGTGCTTCAGTGATCCGGTATGCACTCTAAAGAAAAGCTGCAGTGAGACAGAAGCAGACGTGGGTGCTGTAGCAGGTGTATCTGTATTGAAGGAGAACTTCACAAAGCCCTGCAGTGTCGGGCTCACACTACCTGCACCGATTCACCCACCGAATTGCAGCTCTCCACAGAGTTCGGGGCTTGTTGCTGGCGTGCCCTGTCATCAGAAATGCGCCCAGCTCATTTCTGCCATACAGCGCGGAGTGCAGCCTCTCTTTACCAGGGCTTTCGTCTACGTTATCAAAGTAAACTATGATGGGACTGCACTGCACTCCCCACTCACTGTTCGCTGCTTCCCAGAAAGTGCCCGCTGAGCTGCCACTCAGCCTCCGTGACTCCCCATAATGCAGCAACCAGGACCAGCAGAGTGTGAAAGCTCCCGGGTCCACGGCTGACCCCCAAGCCGACACCTCGATCCCGTAGTCTGCCCCCTATGCGCAGCGCTGCACCAAATCACACACACTTCGCACCAGGCCGCTCCGTGGTGACAAACGGCGGGAAGCTCTGTTTCTGCATCTTTTAAATTCAGACATGGTACCAAATGATGCCAGGGACCTTTATTGTGCTGATGCACTAAGGCATATGTCTCTACAAAGCCGAGGACACAGGATAGTTTCCGGATATGCTGTGGGTGAGTAGGGAGCTCACACTAAGGCAGCCATATTGGTGGGGCTCACAAGCCCCCTCCTCGGCCACAAGGTTTGTGTAGCTTAGGAACCCCTCTACTGACTTAGACATACTCCTCCACCCGTACACTTTCTCAAGAATCTACCTTTTTTGTGTTATTAGGGGAGTGCTTCTATCCAATCACATCGCTCATGTGAACTTGCCTTTGAAATGGTTCCTTCCTGGATTTCCAAAGAGAGATACTGCAAATTAAATGTCTGTGGAGGGACACATGCACAATTAAGGAGTCAAGGATTCTTGCAGCTGATCGCATAAAATCGCAGAGCACAATGATGCCTAGCACCTTGACTACAGCTGCCTTCCAATCCAAGATGTCAATTACCACTTCTATAGTCCGGCTCATTGGCTGAAGTAATGGAACCCTGCTGGGCTTCGAGACCCGAGCTACTCCTCAATGATGAGGCCCAACGAGGCTCAAACAGGTTTGAGGATGCTTATGGTATCATGTAGAAAGGATGTGACCAAGCAGTTCGGACTGGACTGCTCCTTTTGGGGTGGGACCAAGACTACTTTGCATATGGTCTTTCCCCTTTTGTAATAGCTTGGCAGGTAAAGAACGATTGTCTGAATGGTTGTCCAGAGCAATGTCAGAGGACCTTCCAGCCAACACCTCTTTTGTTTTGCTGTAGTCACCCGAGGGGGATGGGAATGCCCAGACGTGGGTCCCTCACCTACTGGGCCTAGAGACCCAAGCTCCTCCTCGCCGATGAGGCCCAACAAGGCTGAAACATGTTTGGGGATGCTTGTGGCCTCAGGTAGAAGTGATGTGACCAAGCAGTTCTGGCTGGACTGCTCCTTTTGGGGTGGAACCAAGCCAGATTGGCATATGGTCTGTCGCCTTTTGTAATGGCTTGGCAGGCGAAGAACGATGGTCTGGGGGGGTTGGCCAGAGCAATGCCAGAGGTTAAGATTAATTCTAAACCTTCCAGCCATTACCTCTTTTGTTTTACACACTAGCTAATATGGGCAGCAATCTCTCTGCCTCTCGCTCTCAATGAGAGGATGCGAGCACAGGATTGGAGAGAGAGGATGCGAGAGAGAGCGCAAGAGAGAGTGCGGGAGGAGGAGAAACTTACCTGATGGGCGTGCTATTGAAGATTCTGTTGGGTGTGGAGAAGACAAGAGAATCAAAGTGCACCTTTCACTCTGAGAATCCATCCAGAGTCTGTGGTGGGATCAAGCTGAGGAGCAGGGGTCAAGTCCTAAAAGTGGGGGGAGGCTCATTGACATTCCGATTGAATGTGGCATCACCAGAAATAAGTATATGAAGGTGCCCTCTGAAAATGTGGGGGGTGGGGGCCATCCACCCGCGCGTACCCTCGACTTGAGCCTTGCTGAGGAGGGTATGATATTTGTATTTTTAGCGCAGCCTTGGCTCCTGGGTAGCGGGTTTGTGGGGGGATACAATTGCTGGAGCCCGGTGAGGACCCAGGTGGGGGGGGGGGGGGAAATGCTACGCAGTTAGACTCCCAGGGTAATTTACAGGAAACAACATGGGCTTGGATGTGTAAGAGTTGTTAACTGCAAGGTCTTGCCCTAGTAGGAATGTAACATAATGATACAACAACCCGCAGGACTGCAAATGAATGCCATTTTCTGCCAAGTACAAGTACAAAGCCACGGTAGTGCGCTTAGAAGCACCCAGAGACTCGAGGAACTCTTTCCTCGGTGCTGACAACCCAGAGCATGGCTTGCACGATGGCCACAAGGTCCGTTTAGCTTAAGGACAACTTTACGGATTTGGGGTACTCCTCCACCCTGACACTTTCTCAAGAATCTACCTTTTTTGTATTTTTAGGGGAGTACTTCTATCCAGTCACATTGCTCATGTGAATTTGCCTTTGAAATTAATTGTTCCTTCCTGGATTTCTAAAGAGAGATGTTGCTACACTTAAGGAGTCAGGGACTCTTGCGGCTGATCACACCCAATCGCTGTGCACAAGGATGGCTGGCACCATGGCTAGGGCTCCCCCCCCCCCACAATCCAAAATGTAATTGCCCACTTCTCCTGTCCTGCTCATTGGCTGTATTGAGGGAACCCCTATGGCACGTAGGAGGGACATTCCAACGTTGATGTTAAGGGACATGCAAGGGAAGCTCTCAGGAGTGGAACGGTCTTTGATTTGTCATAGTTTTACACTAGTTCTCTATGCTCTGAAACCTGATGCATGTGTGTTCGATTCTTTCTCCCCAATCTCTGTGTATAGTACACAGTAGGAAAAGGATACTGAAAATAAAGAGGTAAAAATAACTTTTCTTTTTTTTTTTTTTAAATAATAATGAAGCTAAAAATAAATCAAGAAAAAAATAGCCACACTGTGTATTCATTTCGAAAATCTAAAATTAGTTCAAAACAAAAAGAAAAACAAACTTCTGGCTTGGGTCTCGAGGCCCAGCAGGCACGTGACCCACGTCTGCGCATGCCCGCAGTATGACTAAGAGCAGGGAGGCAGGAGGGCTGGTGGGGTGTTTGACTCTACTAAACCAATCAGAAACAAAAAAATCAATTGTTGTTGAAACAACTACATATACAATTTACACAGGATTTCTTTTTTTAAGAAAAGAAATGATCAATTTCGTTATATCTTCATTTAAGCTGTCTTGTTGGTATGGGTTACTTTACTTTGGATGCATAATCAGCTATTTTTACTTTTTCATTTTTGCCATTTCATCTTCAGTGTGGGTTATTATTTCATCGGGTATTGAAACAGGACCATTTTCTCCCCAACCAAAGTCCAGCCTTAAGTATGTATGTCAGTCATAAGCCTGACCCAGGCACCAGCTGCCCTCTGCAGCTCAGAGCAAAGTCCTTGCAAGGAAATCCCGAAAAAGCCTCACCCAGAGTTCCCAAATTCTCTGTAATTTGGTAGGATAATGTTATAGGTTACAAAACCGGCCGGTCGAACAATTTTTGAAACCTATGGCTCCCATCTCCGTGGTCTGTAATCCTGTCTCTGATAGGCCAGAAAATGCAGGAGGACAACAGGTGCTTCTCCCTGAGGCGAGGAAGACCCTGAGGCTCTCCCTGAGTGTCTTTACTTGGGACCAACGGGCTTCCGGAAAACCTTGTTCAGCATTGTGCCGGCATCCCGCTGAGCTGTGTGTTGATCGCTTATGTTTGATTGTCTTCTTTTCCATTGTGTAGAAGGACAAACCCTGGGCAGTGTCCCATCTCTTAATGCTTCTTTGATTTCAAGTCAGATGGACGCCTGCCACATACCCGCCTAACATTATTAAAATAAAAAGCGAATATTAACCTCACCATCCAAGAATGTCACTGCACGACATTAAGTCAGGATAATTGCGTTGTGATTAATCTAAATGCCATCCATTCAGGGAAGAGCTGGCAGCTATTGTCGGCTCCCAGTGTTTGGCAAGAACTTGCTGGATGGCATGATGTTATAGACAATACACTCAAAGTAACGATTGGATCGCACTCTGAACGGTTCTCCGTAGACCGCATACTTCCCGCCTAACTACAAGGGTTCAATCCTGCCAAACCCCAACTCTCTAGACTTACCTAGCTCTAATGGGCAAGGTGGGCGGCTGATATCCCTTGTTCCATCTACTAAGAGACATCCCGAACTCTGTCGCTGTCAATTTGCCACAGTAACTAATGCCGCCATCGGCCAAGCCACCCGCGCCACTAACCTAATGTTAGCAGGCGATGCCTTCAACGTGAGCTGAACTGGCTTTGTTCAGGTCATTGCACTCCCGGATGGATCTGCCACGGTTAGCGATTTCACACTCGTATAACATTGACGTGGAAGATTCCCCACCCTGCTGTATTTTTTCGAAAACAAACAAACAAATGCATAAGCTGCATCGCACTGTTCCATATGGAACTCTCAATTGCAGATCTGCTTACACAAACATGCTGCAAACATCCACCAAAGTTTTGAGGAGTTCAGTATTAACCCTCTAGAACTCTCTGAGATGGAATTCAGAGACAACACCATCCCCGTAGTCAACACCTCGGTACCTCCTGACTTGAAAATGAGTGTTAGCAACTACTCTGTGGAAAGGGCGGTTGGGCCGTGCAGTGCTTGTGTACCCAACCCACAGTCATGCCTTCTCAGAGAATGAGTGGCCAATCCTCTCCTTTGATGTGATTGCGCGTAATTGTAACATCACCAGTGATACTGCTCTCACAATTTTAGACTGGCTTCTATGTCACAATGTCTCATTCTTCTTTCAGTAGTATTCGCTACTGGCCCACTTCCAATCCACGGGAAACAGGATCCTTGTCCACTGCGATACTGACTTATCTGGACCAGGCGTTCTGCAACCTGTGGCTTTCCAGATGTTTGGAACTTGGACTCCCATGATCCCTCACTATTGGCTAAGCTGTTATGGCTAACGGGCGTTCTATTCCAAAACATCTGGGAGGCCGAAGGTTGCAGAACCCCAGTCACGACTGTTCAGAACTGAGCACCACATCTATGTTCAGCCAGACAGTGGAACATTGGGGTTGAAACCCTGGATGCAGAATCCCACATGTACCCAGGGCCATGCCTTGGACATCATCTACACTTTCAATCTGCCTCTTCAAGACACCAGACATATCCTCCTGCCTCGGATGGACCACCAGTTTCTACTGAATGACTGTTCGGACTCTAAAATACAAGGTCCACTTAACACAGACCATTTTCGGAGCAACAAATAAAGTAGCCAAACACAATTTTGAGCATTCTTCCACAACGCCGCATTACGAAAAAGCCGAGCTGCGATGCCCCTTGACTTTATGAGGTAACTTTAGCAAACGGAATAGTCAAAACATGAGAGAGATGGTCCTCATAGAAAAAAACCCTGAAAAATCCTATAAAAGAATTCTAATAAATGGTTTGGAATCCCCTCCTCATTGGTCATTGACGCATCACTCACAGTCTCCACAGTCCCCCATCAATTGAAAGAGAACAGATCAAAATGTATTGAAAATAACATTGAATCCCTCGATCAATGAATACCATACAGCTAATGGCCCGTATGAACAACAGAACTCATTGAGCTTTTGCCTAGCAGAAATGTGACATCCTCATTGTTGCAGGCCTGCAAGAGATGGAGTCACCCGTTTCAGCCACATTTGATAGCCTAGTTAAATTTGCCCACCAGGAGCCCTCCTCCACGTGGCGCTGCCCTCGGAGACAACAAGTGTAAGAGCTTCATTCATTTCCTTCTCACCAGCCCAGCACACATAGCAAGTTTAGAAATGTGCATGCAAGCGTAATCAACCTGATATTTCTGCTGGAGATTGCTAAGCAGTTTATCTGTTCTCTGGATGGTCAAACACAGTGTGTAGGGCAGGGTAATATGGAGCATAAGTCATATCTTAATATTTTTGGGCTGGATGGCAATATACAATATATATATATCCCGATATTGTTTATGTGGGTTAAATGCTGAGTTGTAAACCGCCAACTATATGTGAGATGTCACAATCACCTTTATTTATAAGACATTGGGCCTCATTACAAGTCGGGTGGTAACCCTGCCGGTGCTACCGGTGGGTTGCCGCTAGGCCCATATAAATTTACCAGAGCCTGACTTCCTGGTGCCACTGGCTTATTACGAGTCTGGTGGCTGGGGAGTCAGGTGCCAGTAATTTTGTTAATCCCCATTCCTATAGAGTCCCATAGGACTTTATGGGAGTGGGGACACGGAAGCACCTGCACCATTATTAACGGTGCCAGTGCTTCCGTGATGGCTTTGCTTACCAGGACTGCTGCGCCCGGCAGGGTCAAATCTGTAGGGCACAGCGACTCCGGCAAGCAAACCAGTAGTTTGCCGGTCCGGAAACAAGGGTGCCAGTGAGCTTACCACCACACTTATTTCCTTATTATTATTGCCTCATCCTATATCAATTTTAAAAAACGTATCGATAATTCTCCAAAACTTGATATATCGCCCAATCCTAACAGTGTGACGCACTAGAATGGTGGCCCATGTCCTGCTGGCTCCTAAAGTGCCAGCCTGCAGTGAGCAGGTCATGCCTGTAGGTGGCATTTGTTACACCCATTATCCATTAGAGAATTGTGGCGAGCACCAGGCAACACTAGGTGGCAGGTTGGTAGACCGTGGGAGGTTCTGGCCACCCTTACAAACGGCCAGCAAGACGAGAGGGTGATATATGCCAGCCCTGATCAGACGTGCTGCAGTTGCTAAGCCCGGATGATAAGCAGGAGGTTTTGGTAGTGAGCAACTCTGCACCCAATCCTCCAAGCAGTTCTCCTACTGAGGGACACCTCTGAGACCTCTCTGAAAAGCATGGGGTCGGGGTTACACTGCCTTCTGAAGAACAGAGCACTCAGGACAAAACTTCTCTGACTGAGTGGGAACACCTTCCAAGACACATAATGTTTCTCCATTAGAGAGAGCAGAGGCTTTGCCAGGATACGGTCCCCACTGTTCAGAGAAGCTTAAAAAGACAGAAGAAGGGATGGCTGAATGACTCCCTGAAATGACTCCCAGAGATACTTGCCAATATATTTAGCAGCGATAGCCCTACATTTCAAATACTCCTATCCCACTTAGAAGACTCCAGTAGATGGAGCGGGTGATTAAAAAAGGATCATATAAAGACACTAGATTCTCACAAAGAGGCTTAAACTGTGCTATTCTTTTCCATTTTAAGAAGAACATATGAACCCACAAGTGATCCAACAAAATAAGCTGTGAATTTGAGTGTTAAAAGAGTATATGGGCTCATTCTATTCAGATGATCGTAGTCTTGTTATGTTTTTTTTTGCATTCTGGTACTTGTAGTTCTGCATTTCCTCATTATAAATCCAGGAGTAGAGGTTCCAGAATTCAAAGAATAAACCAGGACTGGACCACCGTCTTCTGAATGCAATGGGACAGGTTGCTGTGTATGCCCCTGGTAAAACTAAGAGGTGGGGCTAACATGTACAAACACCGTGAGGTCACTGTCCATTCAGCATGGCATCAGCAACACGCGTGTGTGTCCCCATTTACAGCTTGCTTTGTAGTTCTCAAATTGTTTAGCACTGTTGTGACGTCAGAATGTAAGCAAATAAGTTAATTGACCGGGTTCAGGGTCTGGATGCTTTCACGTTTGAGGAAAAAGCTGGCGAGATGTGCAAGACTCCTGAGCATGTTTGAAAAAGAGACAGAAAGATCCGTAGTGCCACTTCCCTGCCATTTTTAGTTTTGGTTATTACATGGCTCTTTAGTACGGATGTATGTAATTTCTCCGAAAATATTTCATCTGATGGAGAGTTCACCAAATCCATTAAAACGAAAAACGAAATCTACTTTTTTAACTTTTTTTTTTTAATAATGCGGGGGGAGGCCCCTGCAGCCCCCTCACCACTCCCTACCCTAACTTATACCCTTACCCCACCTATTATGCATTATGCATATACCATTTCCCCTACCATTTTCGGTGAAATAAATTCAGTGAAATCTCATTAGGTGAAATGGTATTCGGTGAAATCTACGGAAACACTCTAGCGTCACCTACAAGCTAAAACTATTGGCGTAGGAGTACAGATAGGAGAAAGATGGGATGTGGGAGGAACACATATCGCGGGTGTCGTTTGGATTCTCATCCACCCATTTACTGGCCAAAGTAATGCTAATCTCTATGGCCATTGCCACTCCTCCCCAAACACTCCCTCTTGGGTGGGCCTGAATAAAAATTCCCAAACAAACCTCGTATCATCCAATTTACAGATGATAAGATCAGGTTGAACCTTGGATGAACTTTAATAAATGTTTTTGTCAAGTTTGGACGCAAGGCTTAAAGAGGAATGTTTGGATGGATCTCCTTTCTTTCTAGGGCAGCTTCCAGGGGGCAGGAGGCCATTCCTGGAGGCAGGCTTAGGAAATGTAGGGATGCATTGATAAAATGGAGTGCATTTAGAGTAGTTGGGTGTGGAGGGAGAGTGACTAACTAGGTCACAGTCAGAGAGTTAGGTTCATGGTTGCTTTTGTCTACACAGAAATATTTGAGACCTTTAGGTATTTGAAGTGGGAGAACAACGCATGATGATTCTGGGGGGGCAGGTAACACAGCACACAGTGTCCATCTCTTGGAGTGGGTGGGCGTGACTTGTGCTATTGTGCGACACCTGAGAGGAGGAACAAGAGGATCTTGAAGCCAGGGGACAACTTGTGGGAGAGACACGCGTCCCTGATTTTGCTGCGAGGGAGCAGCTGAGATTCAGAGAGGTGGGTGGCACCCCAATCAGCTATCGCACAACACACATGGAACATGCCAGCACTCAAAGGAGCCAGAAGCAAATGGAGACGTGCAGTTCTCGTGGCCTTTCACTCCTGCAGCATCATTCAATAGGTGCATCGTTGAAGGTCAGAAATGCACCAAATGAGGACATCATTCAACTCATGTGCCACACTCAAGAGTCTCAAGTAGCTCTGGGCTACATGCACCAGTGCAGGTTAGTGCACAGGTATTGCACCACGAGAATGAGCATCCACTCAGAATGACAGAAGAGCTTGCACATTGAGTTGCTCCCACTATTCCAGGGGAAGAAGATGGGGGTGTGCAGATCTTATCTCTTAAAGATCAGGGAAGAACAACACATGCAATGGGTGAACAGCAGAAGGTTGAACATCCCAGGTCTCGATCTCAGCTGACCCCATCCACGGATAGATCAGACAACAATGATGATGAGATAGGTGATGCCCAAGACAAAGATTGCCATCCATTTGAGTCCGGATGGGGACATGTTTTTCTGCTTTAAAGCAGAGATACTGACGAGGAGGAGAATGGCACCGGAAATGCTGGGTCTGTAGTATTAATTGAAGCTCGCCATCCCACCTGTGATCCGTCTCTTCGAGAAAAAGCCTTCCCGTCGCAGATCAGAAAGTGCATCACATTATGTGGCAGCTAGAACGCCACTGGGACGACCGCCATCACATCCACATGAGCTCACTCTGCGTGATAGGCCACACAGAAAGTCAAAAGTGTGGCAGTACTTCACAGAGAACAAACAGAAACCTAATCTGCCCACTTGCACACTCTGCCAGATGAAGTGGCGTGCAGGCGCAAGGCAGGGACCGGCTTGGGTACCACATCTATGTGGTCCTATATGCTGCAACAACACGCACAGACATGGGTAGACGCAAAATGCATTCCCCCCCTGATACCTTCAGGCAAGCAGCATCATTTCACCACTCTGCACAACTATCCCTAAAGACCCACAGATGCGTTAGCACTTGGGAATGGGACACCAAGCTCTGGCACCTGTACCAAGCAGCACTTGGCAGTGACCTTATTAAATCAGGCCAGTATTGTGGAGGCATTTGATATCACAAGCCACGTGACTGACAGTGTAGGCTCAGTGCTAACCTAGCTATAATGTTGGCAAGAGATCTCTTGACCTTCTCGGTAGTGGAAACCCATGGATTCCGACTGCTTAAGGGGAAAATCTGATCACTGCTGGGAAGTTCCACGCCGACATTTATTTCTTCGAAAGCAGCACTGGAATTGTAAAATAAGTTTATTGCTATATTAGGGCAGGTACTACAGCAGTTTGTGGGGCAAAAAGTACACTTCACCATAGACATGTGGGCCATTGGTCCAAGCACACTAGGTGGCCTTCCCTTCTCTTACTGTCAAGAGGGGTCACAGACTAATTCAAGTGGACAGCAGGTTTTATGTATTTCAGCAGCAGGCAACATTGTGCAGCAACTTTGTGTTTCAACAGCAATCAGGAATGTACACATGACTTTTGAACCTGCTCTGTCCCACTGGATAGCTCGGGCTATAGAGGTCAGAAGACTATTGTACTTTTGGTATGCAAATTGTATGAAAAGGTGGTCTGATTAGCAGGACTCCATTTTGGAAACAGAATTACCTGCATCATTTTAAGTTAATAAAAAAAAAGGTATGGCTTTCATACCCTTGCAAATGGATGTCCATCACAACACCACCTATTAGTAACGCAGTCTTCTTACGTAATAGGTAAACCCTTAACGACATGTATAAAGCTCTGTTGATCCGTAGCTAGGTTCACTTGACATAAAACCCAAACACACACAAAATGCACTTCACAAATTATGAGAATCTTGGTGGTGTGAGAATTTTGGAGTGTGGAGGGGCACCTACGTAAACACTGAGGGAGTTATGTTTCAGGAAAGAGATGGAGAGATTTGTCCCCCCCTCTTAAAAAAAGAAAAGATCTTTTTTTCTATAATTAGGTAAAACATACAAATTCAAAATGACAAATACAACTTGAGAAATAATACAAGGGCCCTCATTACAACCCCGGCGGTAGCCGTGCCGGTAAAAACGGCAGGCTGCCTCCGGAGTTGTGTGTTTTTTTCCGGCGCCTGGCTTTAGGGAAGCACTGAGACATCACAGCCCTGGCGATCCATGAAGCCAGGAGCTGGATAATGTAACTCCCCATTTGAGTCCCATTGGACTCAATGGGAATGGGGAGGACGGAAGCGCCGGAACCGTGTGCAACAGTGCTTCCCTCAAAGTCTGCGAGTGGGTGGCCTGGCGGGCGGGCGGGCATCCGGCTTGCAAACTTGTACTCTGCCGGTTCGGTAACAACGGTACTGGTGAGCCTACCGGCACCGTTGTTACCAGACCGGCAGGGTCATAATGAGGCCCAAGGTCTTTTGCAAAATCGAGAATAATTTTTCCTCAACGCAGCAAAATAATGAGTGTTCCCACCCAAACAAATCAGTAACTAGTAGAAACACTGGATGAACTAAAGACACGTTTTAATGCCATAACAAAAATAGTGCCTGGTGCTTTTTATGCCCCGATGAAATAATTCATATCATAAATGTTGGGCTATGGCAAATAATGGCTGGTTTTAATTGTAGCCAGATTGCACATCACTATCTTTCAAGTCCAGAGCTCTCAAGTTTCTCATTGCCATGCGCGAGAAGGTTGCTCATCCAGTCCTGTTTCTTTTTGTCTTTCTGGGATTTCCAGTCAGAGTTTTATAATGGGAAAGGTGGAACTACAAATCCCACAATGCAAAGAAAAAACCAGGACCGGATAAGCACCTACAGATTGGAATGGGTCATGTTGACAAGTATGAATTCTGGGACTTGTAGTTTTCCTACATTTCGAATCCAAAGAGAAAACACATGGCTGGATGGCCTTCTCGTGCATGACCACAGGAACCTTGAGAGCTCTGCAAGTCCATCTACTCTATTTCATCAGCTTTTACCTTTTACAGCCAGGAGAGTTTTGGGGCATGCAGGCTACTCCCTGAAGGGCAGATGTGTAACCCACGGGCCAGGAACAGCCTCCACCTGTTGCATTACAGCTGCTTTATCAGAGCATATTGGACTCCACCCTGGCTCGCTACCTGCAAACCATTAGCAGTTATATTTGGGCGGGAAGGCTGAGTCACTGATAAAGGATGCCTTATGCAGTAGGGGCAAGCTCATTTTCTCGAGGCACTAGGCTTGAAGTACATATCTGCACACTGACCTTATGCTGTGCGACACTATGGGCCAGTCCTAGCTTTTCACTTTGTATGCTTGGACTTGTGGGCCCGCACTTGCATTGGATGAAATAAACGCAAGCACTAGCATTCAAAGTGGAAAGACAGGACTTGCTCAAGCAGTGCTCTCAACGTTCCCGTGACCATGCATGAGAAGACCATCAAGACTCTTTCTTGTTTACGGGACTTGACATTTTCCTAAATTTCAAATGGGAAAGGAAAAACAATAAGTTCCAGAATTCAAAGGGGGGAAAACCAGGACTGGCTGTCTTTCTCACGTACGTACGACCAAAGGAAACTTGAGCGCTGTGCTCAAGGGGTCATGCACGACACGGGGACTCCAACTATATAGGAGGCAGTTGGCAAGGCCGGTAAATTGTAGGGAGTAAATCCCCTGTTTACAAGCTTTCCTAGCCTGCAGTTGTGTTCTGCCGCCACAGAACACAAAAGGTAGGTTCTTTAGAGTCAGGGCTATCCCAAAGCAGCAGCCACCAAAGCAAAAGTGCCAGCAGGGCAAACTACGCATAGCTGAGGATTCCATGTACATGGGGCATCCCATCCAGTCCTGAGCTTTGCTTTTATTTTTATCTGTTTTATTTAATTGAAGTGATCCAGGAATATAAAGCTTGGGGCTGGCGCATGGTTAGAGATAGGACTCATAGGAGAGACGCGCAGAGGGGAGGGGGCAGGCAGGGAGAGAAGGAACTGCCAAGAGCACATTTGCATGTTTAACATTTGCTTTCAGAGCCAGGGGACTAGAGCGGTGCTGGTATTGTCGGTGTAAAATCGGTTATGTTGGCAGGGCTTCTGCAAACCACAGATTGAGGAATATGCAAAGCGGGGCTGGCAGTAGTGCGGTTTTTCGGAGGAAAGGGTGATGGTGGTTTTGTGGTCTTCCTAGATGAGAGGCTGTGGTGTGAGCCGTTTTGGGAGGGCTGGCGATGGGCCATTGCGTGGTAGCAGTAGACGTTCTAGGCCTTTCTGGGACGTTGTGGACAGTTTGGCCCAGCTTCCGTCTCGCTGCTCCATGCTGAATAATGGATAATGGCTGGCACAGCAGAGAGGACAAATGCAAACATCAATGAAGCGAAAGTGCTGACAAGAGCTTCCCCGGGTGTCTGTGGGCAAGAGCTGACTTCCTTTCATTAAAACCTGACATTACCCAGGCACGCCCGAGCCCCGCTCCCAGAGCACCTGTGCAGGAAATTTCAAATTCCATTGCATATGCAAACAAAGGAATTATGAAGCTTCCCCGGCCTTGTGAGAAAGTTCCTTTCTGTTTTATTTTCTTGGATTACTCTAAATTCTAGTTTTGTCGTCTTCTTTTGGGAATACAAGTTCCAGAATTCCAAGGAAAACAACGGGCTGGCTTTCCCACACAGGGGAAACTTGAGAGCCCTGATTAAGAAAGTATTGGAACGAAACTACAGAGCTTCAACCAAAAGTGACTTTTATGACACTCTTCCAAACTTACCTCACAGGGCCTGATTTAAGAAATTGGGCCTCGCCCTCATTATGACTCTGGCGGTAGCCGTGCTGGTAAAAACGGCACGACTGCCGCCAGCGTTATTTCTTTCTGGCGCCCGGTAACGGGGACTTACCGGGGCATTACAGCCCCAGCGGTCCCAGTAATTCCCCATTACCAGGGGCGCCGGAAAAAAAGACTCCTCATTCCCATTCGAGTCCCATTGGACTCAATGGGAATCGGGAGGACGGAAGCACCGACACTGTGTGTAACAGCGGGACCGCTATGGCCATGGGTGCCACTGTCGCTGGTAGGCACCATTTGTGTCTGCGGGATTGGAAGTCGGAGGGGTCCCAGAAGCCTTAGACTTTGAAACCTCCGTTTGAGGATCGAAGTAATTTGGTGACGCCCTCACCGGGTCTTTAAGGCCGATAAACATGCAGACAAATTGAGGAAGAAGGTGGCTCCTTCGTTAGCTGGTTGCTTTCTTCCTCCTCGCAAGTCTTATGTTCCTCGTCCCCGGACGGATCGAAGGAAGGAGGGTTTCTGAGGTTCTTTCCATGATCCCAGGTCCCCCCCCTAAGACTCAGAAGTCCCGATACCCAGTCTTGGCCGGTGAGGGGGAAGAGGAGAGGGGTTGTTTGTCTCACTTTTCATGGCTGTGTGACCGGATGGCCTCCGACTCCTGGGCTCAGTCCACTGTTCGGCTGGGGTACGAGCTGGATTTTGCCCCCACCCCCTTCTGGAGTCCAGTCTCTGGGTGACTTCTTTGCCCAGGGTCTTCCATCAGTGAGAGGCCTTGCATTATGCTATCCTGGACCTTCTTCGCAAGGGGGCTTTGGTCCCAATGCCATCGGGCCAGAGGAGGATTGGCTTCTATTCCCATGTGTTTCTGGCCCCCAAGCCGGGGGCTGTCTCCTTTCATCTCATCATAAACCTGAGTAATCTGAATGCCTTGGTTCGATCTCGGTGCATCAAGATGGAGACCCTTTAGTGTGTCATCCTAACAGTGACGAGGGGGATTGGTTGGTATCCCTTGGCATCCCTTGACCTACAGGACGCCTATTACCTGACATTTCTGAGTCATCAGCAGTTCCTGCAGTTTGCTGTGGGGCAGGATTACTTCCAGTTCCAAGTTCTGCCATTAGGTTTCAAGTCGGCGCCTTGAGTCTTCATGTAGCTGTTGGCTCCCCTTGTGGCTTCTTTGCACCTGGACGGGATTCAGGTGTCCCCCTACTTGGCCGATTGCTTGATCTGGGCCAGCTCCCGCCATCGGGTGGGTCCCATTTTCATCTTGTCTGTCGTGCTCTGGTCCGGTGGGGATTTTCGCTCAATCTTCCAAAGTCCCACTTGCCTCCCTTTCAGACTCTTCAATTCCTTGGGGCACAGTTCTGCATTAGGGAAGGGTTGGTTCGGCTCCCGCTGGACCGGGCCTCCTGGCTCCAGTCGCTTCTGAGAGTTCTCAGTTACAGGTCTTGGGCTTCGGCCAGGGACCTGTTGTGTCCCCAGGGTCACATGGCTTCGGGTGTCTTTGTGGTCCCCTCGGCCCAGCTGCATTTGAAACCTTTGGTGCACCACCTGCTGTCCATTGGTGCCCGATGTCCCTTCAATACGACTTGCTGGTCCCTGTATCTCCTGCCATGTGGATGTCGCTTCACTGGTTGTTGGTCTGGTGCCCACCTCTCCGTGGCCTTGGAGAGGTGTGCCCTTGTCCCCGGCTTTGCTGATCATTCTTATCACTGATGCCAGTGGCCTTGGCAGGGGGTGATTCTCCTGGACTTGACTCATCAGGCGTGGTGGTCTTGTCAGTACTTGTGGACGTCCTCCAGTTGGCAGGAATTGGCTTCTGTTCAGCGGACCCTGGTGGTCTTCCGGCCTTTGATCCAGGGGAATGATGTTCTGGTTTGGACATACAATATGGCATCCCTGGCATATATCAACCATCAGGGGGGCAGGGGATCCTGCTCCCTGGAAGATCTGGCTTTGCCCATCGGGTCCTGGGCAGAGGCTCACATGTTGTCCTTGCGGGAGCTCTATATCGGGGGTGTGTGCCCAATCTCAGCAGGGTGTTTCCTGTCCTGTGGGAGTTGTAACTTTTCTCAGAGGTTTTTCTGGCGGTGTGTCAGCGGTTCAGACTTCCTTGGTTGGGCCTCTTTGCCTCCCCCAGCAACAGTTTTGTTCCTGGACTCAGGTCCCCAGGGGACAAGGGGGTGGACCCTCTTTCCTTGGCCTGGGCCCTGGGGCTTCTTTATACCTTTCCTCCAATCCCCATGATTCCTATGGTCAACAGCAGGATCAGAGTGGCTCCAGGGGTGTTTGTCCTCGGGGTCCCTTACTGGCCTTGGAGGGGGTGGTTCCCATTTCTTCTGGAGATGCAGTTGGCTCCTCCATTGGTGTTGCCCAGTTGGCCATCTCCCTTAAGGGTGGACAGTCCCCCCTTATCCGTTGGGTGGTCTGGAAACTGAGAGGAGGGGACTGCAGGCGTTAGGCCTTTCGGTGGCTGTTGTTGGGACAGTCCAGACGGCACGTCAGTCCCCTGCGCTTAAGTCTTACGTACGACTGTCAATGGGCCAAACTTCTGTCTTGGTGTTCCCTGAGGGGTGTTCTGGGGCTGATCTGTGGGCTGCCTGACATTTTGCAGTTTCTCCATGAGGGGGCTGAGACGGGGTTGGCTGTTTCTACTCTCCTGTCTCAGTGGGCAGCCATTTGGGCCTTTTGGGTTTCCTGGTCCCCTCCATTTGGGGGGAGGCTTTAGTTTTGAGGTACAGGCTCGAAGGACGAAGGTCCATCACCCCCTTGGGGATTCTCCTTGGGACCTTCCTTTGGTCCTGGCTACGCTACAGAAGCCTCCCTTTGAGCCGCTGGAGGATGTTGAGCTGAAGTGGTTGACACGGAAGACTACCTTTTTGTTTGCGGTTGCTTCTGCTCCTCGTCTGGGGAAAATCGGGGCCCTCCTGTGTTGGCCTCTGTTTTTGGTGTTCGGGGAGGAGGCCTTGGTCCTGCGGTGTGACCCTTCCTTTGTGCCTAAGGTCTTGTCTCGGTTCAGGAGGTGGTCCTTCCTGCCTCTTCCCTGTTCCGTCCTCTCCTGAGGAGGAGGCTTGGTATTGCTTGGATGTCAAGCGGGTGCTCCTGCACTCTCTTTCCCAGACAGAGTCCTTCTGCCTCACTGACCATCTCTTGATCACCTTTGGGGCGGGGGGCTATGGCCGCAGGCCTTCCACTCCTACTATCAGCTGGTGGATTAAGTCCTTGATTCTCCTAGCCTATAATTCTGTGGGCCTCTGCTCGGTGGGGTGGGTCCAGGACCTGTCCACTAGGAGGGTGGCCGCCACCTCGGCTAACTTACGGGGGTGGTGCCCTTACTGGACCTTTGCCGGGCGGCCACCTGGGATACACCTAACAACTTCATTCGTCATTACCAGATCAATGTGGAGCAGCCCGTTCAACTTCCTTTGGTGTGGGAGTTCTGGGGGCTGTTTCCGGTTGAGGTGGTGGCAGGGGACTTGGTCTCCCTTCTTTCTTCTTCCTTGAATAAATTGGTGTTGGGTTGGTTTCGCATTAGCCTTGGTGTCTGTGTCTTTTGTGGTGGGCATGGGCATCCTCCCTGTTTTCTGCTTTGGTACGATTCAAAGATAAGTACTGGAATGAAGAAGAGGGACGTGGAAGTAATGGTCTGATTACTTACCATTAATCTTCATTACTCTTAATCCTACTCTTCCTCATCCTAATACGGACTACCATTCCCTTCCGACCTTTGGCAGAAGTTGCCCATTACTTGGCTTTGGGTTTACTGCTGTGTATTGGGTGGTTTGGAGGTTATACCTCCTGGAAGGGGAGGAGCCAGAGGAGGCCAGCTTAAAAAAGAGTTCCGGTGAGCATGGACATACTCAAAGGTAAGTACTGGGGCGAGGAAGAGTAGGGCTAGAAGTAATGAAGATTACAGGTAAGCAATTAGGGCATTCCATTCAGGAGATGCTATTCCAGTCCTGGTTTTGATTTGCATTCCGGTACTTGTAGTCCTTGATTTATAAAGGGAACATCCAGGACTACAAGTCCAAGAAAGCATAGTTAAAACGAGGCTGGGCTCACATCTTCTGAATGGAATGGATAATGTAGGCATGTATGCCCCAAATTTCGGTTTTAGCATTTGATTTCTTCTTAGAGGAGTCATTGATGCGATGACACGATAAATAAGCAACAAAGTAACATTGAGGTGAAATGACGAGTAAATGAAAAAGGCTGTAGATATGTCTTTTTTTGCTAAATGTTCTAGGAGGGAATAATTTACTATTCCAACTCACTCCTAGAAAATGTGTGGAACGTGTTTGATTTTGTATCCTGGTGGGTGGAGCTTCATGATGTCCCACAGGAGAACTTTTGCGGGAAGGTTAAGCTATAGTGGTACATGTTCTGATTACTTACCGGTAATCTTCATTACTCCTAGTCCTACACTTCCTCGTCACAGTACTTACCTCATGAGGCACCCGCCTCCGACACAGGACCTTCTTCTATTTCTTCTTATTTCTATAACTCCTCCCCCACACCCACCTCACTTAGTTTCATATTACCAAGCCGTAGCATGGGACCTTCCCCGCAGGGAGGGTGAGGAGGGTCGTCAGTACTGTGACGAGGAAGAGTAGGACTAGGAGTAATGAAGATTACCGGTAAGTAATCAGAACATTACCTCCACGTCCACTCTTCCTCGTCCCAGTACTTACCTCATGAGGTATACCAAAGCAACAAACAGGGAAAAAGGTCCCAATGAGACACAGAGTCAAAACAGTGCAGAAACACACACCTTTAATAACTCCAATTTTACATCCCCACAGACAAAACTCCAACCCCGAAGGAACCAACCCCCGAGTGGGAGACATTCAACCTATAGTGGTTGATGAAGGTGCTCTGATCTGCCCAAGTGGCAGCTCTACATATCTCCTGTAGAGAAACCCCCCTAGCATCGGCCCATGAGGCTGCCAAATCTCTGGTGGACCGCCCCTGAATGTGCGCAGGCACAGGCAGGCCGAAGCCACATAGGCCATGGAGACCACAAGACGGATCCATCGGCTAATGAACACTACAGATGCCTTACGCCCAGCCCCAGCCGGGCCAAAAGTAATCAGAAGACTGTCAGAGCGGCGGAAAGGGGCAGTTCTAGCCAAGTACTCCAACACCGCCCGCCGCACATCAATGTTATGCCAAGCCACTTCCTCTGGCGTTTGCAGATTTTGAAAAAAGGCAGGGAGAACCAGATCCTGAGAGGTGTGAAAACGAGAAACAACTTTAGGGAGAAACTTCGGATCACACCTCAGCACCACTGAGTCCGGCAGAACCCTCAGGAAAGGGGGGTGACATTACAGAGCCCCAATCTCCCCAAGCCTACGGGCAGAAGTTATGGCAATCAGAAAAGCAGTCTTCAGCGTCAGATGTTTCATATCAATTTCGGAAATGGGCTCAAAGGGAGGCCCTTGAAGAAACTTTAAGACAAGAGGGAGATCCCAAGGAGGAAGCCCCTTATAAGTACAAGGACGGGAAGAAGAAACGCCCCTGAGCAACTTCCCCACCAACACCTCCCCATCCAAGTGCCCATCAGAGTCCCCCGAAAGGAATTTTATGGAGGCCCACTGAGAGCGAAGCGTGGAAACCGCCAGGCCCTTGTCGAACCCATCCCGGAGGAATTGAAGGATAGCGGGGAGGCCAGAACGCAGGGGGGAATCCCAGACCGCCCACACCAGTCCCGGAAATGGCTCCAATGTCTGCCGTAAGCCTTCAGAGTGGAGGATCTAAGAGCATTCATTGTGGAATCCACCACAGGACCAGAAAACCCCTGAGATATCAGCCTAGCCCGTGCAATATCCACACTGCCCATTGTATCTGGCGGACCCCCAACTGTAGCTCCCCCAGAAGGGGACAAGGCCACTTCGGAACCAGCCAAGGCTCCTGGCACCGAAGCTGCAACAGAGAGGGGAACCAACTCCGGCGGGGCCAGTACGGAGCGAACAACAATACAGTCACCCTGGATATTCTGATGCGCTGAACCACCCGAGGCAGAAGAGGAATAGGTGGAAAAGCATAAAGGAGACCCTGAGGCCACTGCACAGAGAGGGCGTCCACCCCCCCACGCACCCTCTGCTGAAAACGAGAGCAGAAGAGGGGAAATTTTGCTGAGGCTGGAGACGCAAACAGGTCCAGAATAGGGGTCCCGAACCTGACACAGATCTCTGCAAAAACCTGGGTCGAGAGGACCAGTTCCACCGAGGAGGGAAACCGGCGGCTGAGTAGATCCACCCGAACATTGTCCACCCCCCTGATATGTGAAGCCACCAGGAATTCCAGATGTGATTCCCCCCCAAGCACCTATCTGAGCTGCCAGGGCATTCAAGGAGCGGCCGGAACCCCCTTGGCGGTTGACGTAAGCCAAAGCTGTCGTATTGTCCGTCCGGACCAAAACTGCCCGGCCCCTCAGCAACCTCCTGAAGTACACCAGAGCCCGGAGAAGGGCACACAGCTCTCGCCAATCGGATGTCCGATGGCTCTCTTCCGGATCCCACAACCCCTGAGCAGAGAGGACTCCCAACGTAGCTCCCCAGCCCCTTCCACTGGCGTCGGTAGTAAGTGTGGTCACAGGAGGAATGATCAGGGACACCCCAGCCCGTAGTTTCGGAACCCTCAACCACCACTGCAGGGAGACCCGCAGCGCCAGAGACACCGGAATCAAAGCCTCGAAAGCTTGAGATGAAGGGAGCCAGTGGGAGAGAAGGTAGGACACCAGGGGGCGTAGATGAAGACGGGCCCAGGGAACTAGAAACACGCAAAAAGCCATGTGCCCCTGCAATTTCAGCAATAGGCGGGCCAGGACATACTGCCTCCCGAGAACCCTGCCCAGAACAGTCAGCAAGCGACGGACCCTCTCCAGGGACAGGAACACCTTCCCCATCCTGGTGCAAACCTGTGCACCAATGAAAACTAGATCCTGAGAAGCCTCCAGTTGGGACTTCTGCCAGTTCACCAGGAAACCCCAGTCCTGCAATGCCTGGCAGACCAATCGGAGATGAGAAATGACAGTCTGCCGACAGGACGCTTTGGTCAACCAATCGTCCAGGTAGGGAAATATCTGAATGCCCCGCAGATGTAAGTGCGCCACCAGGGGAGCCACCAGCTTGGTGAAAACTCTGGGGGCAGATCGCAGTCCGAACGGGAGCACCCTGAACTGAAAATGTCGGGATCCCACTGCAAAGTGGAAGAACTGCATGTGCCAGGGACGGAGAGCCATATGGTAATAAGCGTCCTGGAGATCCAGAGATGTCATCCAATCCCCCTTTAATAACATCGGAAGAATGTTCTGTAAAGTCTCCATCTTGAAGTGTTCCTTTTGGACGAAGCAGTTCAGGGCTTTGAGGTCCAGAATCAGACGGTACTTCCCCGAAGGTTTGGGGACCAGGAACACCCGTGAGTAGAACCCCTGACCCTGCACAGGGAGAGTAACGGGCATGATGGCCGCCTTCAACACTAATCCGGAGAGCGCGGCGTTCATGGCCAACCTCTTGAGCCGAGACCTGGGAACCACAGTCCGAACCATGCAATGCTGGACAGGAGGAGACAGGAAATGCACTCAATACCCCCATTGTAGTGTGTCCAGAACCCATGAGTCGGAACACCACCTTTCCCATACTGGAAAAAACTGCCGGAGCCGCCTGCCCACCGGCAATTCCAAACCGTCAGGACTTAGGTGCCGGCCCAGGACGTGAAGAGCGTGGAGGACCCCAACCCCACCCCTAGCTCTCCGAAAAGAATGTGATGAGGAGCCAGGAAAAGACCTGCTGGTCACTGGACCAGCCCCAGAGGAAGATTTCTTAGCCGTTGAAGGAGGCTTGCGTCGAAGTTTGTCAGCATGTTTGTCCGCCCTAAAAACTTTGTGCACCTTATCCTCAAGGCAATCACCAAAAAGCCTGGACCCAGTGAAAGGAAGTTTCAGGGCAGCCGCCTTCTGAGACCCATCAGTCTTCCAGTCCCTTAGGTGCAAATGCCTCCGGGCAGATATACCAGCCCCCATGGCCATGGCTGAACCACGCACCCCATCAAAAGCCAGATCGGCCAAAAACTCAACCTGTCTCTGCATGTCTGTAAGCAAAGGGGCACAATCAGAGCCTTCATTGACAGCCTTTTCCAACTCCCTGAAACCATTCAACACTGTTTCAGCTGTGTAGGAACCATAGATATTTGCTCGAAGGGCCAGATGCGCCCCTGCATGAACCTTCTGAAGGCCGGAATTAACTCGGCGGTCCACTGGATCCCGGACGGCCGCCTCCTCGGCCGACATAGAGGAGCGACCCACCAGGCTGGCGAGGATATCGTCGACCTCAACTGGATCAGACAGCAAAGTCTCGCCCTTCAAAGGGTAAAGTTTGGACATGAAGCGGGGCATTGCAATCTTCTCCGGGTCATGCCATTCCCGGAGGATTTTTTCCCGGATATCGGAAACCAATGGCAACCCCTTCCTAGGTGTATGCCTATACTGGCGAATAGAAGGGTCGGCCCCCTCCGCCGGCACCAGGGGCTCTGAAAATCCCATGCAATCCCCAACTTGAGCCAGCACCTCCTCCACTCCCTCTCTGTCCAGATACTTCCCTTCAGCATCAGCCGAAGAGGAACAAGAAGAGGCTGATGACTCAGCGCCAGAAGAAGAGGAGGATGAGGAAGACAGACGTCTGCGCTTGTGTCCATGGGCACGTGTGCGACTCCCTCTACGATGCTTAAGCAGCTTCTTCAACTCCTTTCTGGTCAGGGAAAAACGCTTAGCCTTCTTCTTTCTCTTTCTGTGTAAATCAGGAGAAGAGGAAGAAGAAGACAGGGCCAGATGCCTGCTCTTGCAGAATGTTTTCCATGTTGAGTAAGCTCAAAAACTGTGACCAAGGAAGCCTGCTTCACCAAAGACCCCTGTACACCGAATCAAGGCTCCACATACAAACAATTGCTAACGTGCCTCTCCCACATTCAAATAGAGGCCAGAAAGAACAACAACCAATAGGAACAACATCAATTAACTCCTATGGCAACATGCCTGCAGCACCAGAGGAGGAGCCCACCCTCCTCCAGAGCAGGTGGCTCAAACAAGAAAAAGGAGCCGCCAATCCGTGCACAGCCGCCCATGCAGCATGGCCATGCAACGGGAAAACATGCCCCCCCTTCTCCTTACCTTAACCCGGGTCCGTTCTCCCAGAACCCGGGCCACGATGCCCTGCGCTGGCCAAAGCCCAGCAGAAACCAGGCAAGGCAGCCTGACTCAACCGGGTCCAAGCCCCACAGGGAACCCAGGAGTCTTGCCACACCTGAAGGAGCCGAAGGCCCCGCCACACAGCCCCACCAGGGGGCCAGCATTCGGAGCTCTTCAGCGCCCCGCGCCGGGAAGAAAAAACAAGCCCAACCTGCCAGAGGCAGGAACAATTAAACTAAGTGACGTGGGTGTGGGGGAGGAATTATAGAAATAAGAAGAAATAGAAGAAGGTCCTGTGTCGGAGGCGGGTGCCTCATGAGGTAAGTACTGGGACGAGGAAGAGTGGACGTGGAGGTAATGATATTTTAAAGTCCTCTGAGTCTGTTTTATATTTAGTTTTAGCATTTTGGCAGGTGTAGTCCACCTGCTCTGAATGGCTTGTAAAAGGAAAGCCTGGGGTTGGAAAAATTCAGCACTCTCAAGTTTCCCAGTTCCATGCATGATAATGCCATCCAGTCCCATTTTTTTTCCATGGAATTCTGAGACTTGTAGTTTTGTGTTTTCCATTTTAAATATAGAACTACAGATTCTGGAATTCCAAGGCCTGGCTGGCTTTCTCACACGTGCAACTGCGAAGCTCGAGAGCTCTCAAAATGGTGTCCTTGGTGATACAGCCACCCGCTTACCCCGCTCTAGTGTCTCCAACCAAAGCTTTATCAATCATTTTCCGGAACAAGTGGGGCCTGAAGCTAATGTCGTTGGGCCCACCGCAGTGACATTAACATCTGAACATGCCCACACAGCACAGTTGGGTGGGCGTTTACAGATTTTGGACGGCCCTTTCCCGTTCAGGACCTACCCCGTCTGTGCCTTTGGCATGGATTTGGATAGGGCTAGTATGCCGTCTCCGAAGAGAGGAAGTCCCGGGTAACAGCCAGGGTGCATGCGACCTGGATGGAAAGATAAACAGGGGGGTTGAGTTCCAAGTCGAATAGGAGGGGGGAGGCGTTGAGTTTTGGGTTGCGTCTGCTCCTGTACCAACTCATATGGTAGTTGGGGGGGATCCCTGTCGACAACCAACCTCATTCATTTCCCCTGAGGGGCGTGGCTCTTGGAAGGGAGTGCAAACAGCTGGAATTCCAAGGCCTGGCTGGCTTTCTCACACGTGCAACTGCGAAGCTCGAGAGCTCTCAAAATGGTGTCCTTGGTGATACAGCCACCCGCTTACCCCGCTCTAGTGTCTCCAACCAAAACTTTATCAATCATTTTCCGGAACTATTTGCTTTCACGACTGAAAACAAGCATCATTGGGTGAACCACATTTGTTTTCACCCACTAAACACCAGTGCCAACATTAGGACTAATGCAATTATATAAACAAACTCCAGTCTTAGAATATGTGGGGAAAGTGTTGGCTAGTGGCTGAAAAAAAAGATTGTTTAGCCAGCAATGCTCGTTTCCAGAGCTCAAAACACTGGATACCCATTTTCCATCAGAACGTCTTGTATCTGGTGGTTTGCTCACCCCCAAAAAACGTAGTTTCCAAACTAGTGAAATAATCCACTAAGGGAAAGAAACGCCTCTCTTGTTTTTGCCACTCGACAGCAGAAACAGGTTAACTGTGTGGGACCACCCTACTCGCCAATACTCTCCATGTCATTTGGGAGATGTTGCTCCAGTCCTTTTTTTTCTTTGCATTCTGGGTTCTGTAGTCCTGGATTTAAAATGGGCAAAGAAAAACCACAAGTCCCAGAATATAAACAACAACGGCAGATCCGGATGCACGTCTCCCGAATGACTGCACTGGTGAATTGTGTCACCCGGGGACTTTATTGGGCCTATTCAGAAAAGTTATTTACCAATTTATGTTAAATTTCCGTGCGAAGGTCTGAATAATACCTGCAAAATTGAGCATGACACGATTTATTGTCCATTGTGCAACGTTTGCTTCTCGTATACAGAGGTGGCCAGTATGTAACGCTTTCCCATTTGGTCATTTTCAGATAAATGTGGGGTTTGTGGTGAGCAGCCAACTCCATGCAGCATAGCCCGTCTCATTTAGGAGATTCAAGGCCAGTCCTCTTTTATGTTTGCATTATCGGACATATAGGCCTGGATTCATAATGTGGACATTCAGGACTACACGTCCCAGAATGCAAATAAAAACCAGAAATGGATTAATAACTCCCAAAAATAATAGGGCCTGGTGTCATGTATGCAATCGATATGGTGCTGCGGTCCTTGTGCAGGACTTAATGCACTTAAACTTGAACAAGGCTATGTCCTTTGAAACTATTACTGGTGTGAATTGGCACTGCTTTTTTAAAAAACTCTGATAATATTAATAATAATGTGTAAAAGTATTCTTAATTCACAATGCCTACATATGCCCATGCCATAACTTTGGCATCGATAGGCCTCGATTAGTCCCACAGCTGTAGTCATGTAACTACAATTGTGTGCACGCCCACATAGTCTAAAATGCGCGCGGTCCTGGACATTAAACCCAGAGATCTTGGGGAAACTGGATGCGTTTGGACCATGTTTCTGCTATGTGTGTGGATGTTATTAGCAGATGCCAATCTACTATGTGTATTTTTGTGTTTATTTGAGGACCAGGAATGTCAATTTAGAACAGAAAAGGCTTAAAATAACATATTTACAGATGGCCGAGGCATTCCCCAGAAGGGCGCTGTACAATAGCACAAATATGAGAAATGGTGGTGAGCCAGTTTATGAAGGAGTGAAGAAAGTGGGACGTAGACCAGGGCCAAAAAAACAAACAATAAAAATATAGGCAACATGTGTTTAACATTACTCTCCGTGGGCAAGTGCTGCAAACTATAGGGTGTTGTGAGGAATCTGGGGGCAGTCTCACTTCTTTCCCCAAAATATCCTCCTCCCAGGCGGACAGGTAAAGGCTGTCGCTATCGAATTCTGACCCTAAGGGTAGATATGCAAGGGTGATCACCTGGGTGGAGAAGACTTGGGAGTGAGTATCCCATATTTCCCTTATGTAATGAAACTAACATCCCCCAGACCTTTATAGGTTATTACCAATCCCTTCCCTATTTCTTACCTAAAGTATCTTGCAGTAAATACCAGTCAGGTAGTCGGATGAGGAAGAGACACACCAGAGCCACACATCTGCTCTTGATAAATTCTCACACGCATAAACACCACTTTGGTACTGGGATGAGGAAGATGCAACAAAGACTGACAAGACAACAGACTGCAGAACTCACTCTGCACACTCTAGTTGCCGAATGTCAAATCAAGCTGGCAGGATATTTAAAGTCCAGTGCTGGAAGCAGAAGAGGAACCTGAACGAGAGCGGAGTCATGTGGGAGCTAAAGACAAGAAGTCTAGAGAAGCCTGAGAGGAATGCAGAGCAAGCGCAGCAGGAAGCCGGGTGAAAAGCAGGCCGGAGCCAGAAAGCTCTGCAGAGGAAAGGTGGAGCTTCCCTCTGAACTGGAGAAGCAGCTGGGGAGGCTGGATGAGAGCTGGAGAAGCGCCGCCAAATGAACCGCAGTAAAGAAGGAACTGATGGGGTCATGGAGTCAGAGAGGTGTATCAGACAGACCGGCGGTCGAGGGAGAAGCTGTCCACAAAGCAGTGGGAGGACTGGCTGGACAGAGAATGCTTCAGAGAGACACAAGTACTGCAACCTCACACCCAGCGTCAGACACGCCAAGCCACACTGTTGGGTCTGCCCAGGAGCGCTGGGAGTGCCAGGGCGTACCAACACATTTTCAATGGGCTAATTACTGTAGATGACAAGAAGATAAAAGAAAGAAACTGTAATTAAGTGAATTTGCTGAAATAAGTCAATTTGGTGAAAATACAAAATAATTACAACAAAGTATTGAACTGTGATAAAAACCAGTAGATTGGTTATGAACTGAAATGGAAAGCAATGCCAATAAAGAGAGCCAAATAAGCAAGCGTAAGTGAATGTATGAGATGAACATTTTTCATGAGGCAAACACACTTTGTCAAGAGAGCATTCCTAAGAGTCAAGAGGATATTATTGTGCATTACTGAAAGACATGAATGGTTGACAGCAGAAAACCTGTATGCAAGAGAAACCTGGCAAAAAGGTGTCAGAGGTTTTGAGCAGAAAGCATGAAACAGTGAATGCACATTGTATAAAATTAGATGTGAGGGCAAGTATAGGTTTTGGACACAGACTGATATTTACTTTGGACTTCCTGACTAGCATTAGTTTTATTCAGATAGGGAAATGTCACCTTATCATAGGGCAAGTTAGGCCTTTTTCCAACCTCCTTCTTTTAGTTAATAAAGGTTTATATCTAAAATCGTATTCAGTCGTCTGTGTCTACTTCATGATGCCTTCACAAATGGTATCAGGAGTGGGATGCAGCTCAACTGATACAGGTTGGGGAACCCTAAGATTTGAGAAGTTAAGTTCCAAAGCATCAGACCCCTCAGTAGCCACAGAAGTCTCTACTGAGTTTGATATTTGTAGCAGTAGGGAATAAATAATTCCCACAGGTGAAAGAAGACTAATACCCACTGATCTGGTCTTGATTCTACCCCCGCATACATATACCAGGTTGGCTCCCAAGCCAGGGTTAGCATGGAGATTTGGAACTGATGTGCTGTCCAGGGTTATAGACCCAGACTTAAGGGGAGAAATAAAGGTGTTGCTAGAAAACCATGGGAAATATCATTTTCAGATCTGTCAGGGAGATATAATTATACAGGGAGTGCTCGAAAGAGCAGTGTTTCCTAGATTAACAGAGGAGGCTGGGAAAGAAGTAACAGAATGAGGCACCCGAGGCTTCAGTGATGCTGATGAAAACCTGACACCTCACAAAAACCTGAACCCAAAAGGGTTATAGAAGAAGAACTTGGAACTCTTGCCGGCCTAGCCTTTGCCCAAAGTAGTGATCCACTATTAGTGGAAGCCTTATTACAAATCATACCAGAATGAGAAGGCTGTGAGAAAGCAGGACCCCTTTTCTTTTGAAATCATGAGTTGAAGTACAGGAGCTATGCCACTTCAGAAAAGTCACAAACAAATTTTACTGGAAATTCCCCAATCCCATTTGACAGGCAGTCACTTAAGGCAAACAAAACTCAGGCACAAATCCTTAACAAATTCTTTTGGCACAGATGTCATGCAGATATTAAGATCTTTGTGCAGTCGTGTGCCAACTGCCAAAAGAACAGCACCCTTATGCCACCACCGGTACCCTTACAACCACTCCCAATCAATAAAGTTCAATTTTCTAGAATAGGCATGGATATTGTAGGTCCCCTGAAACATCAAAGTTAGGGAACAAGTATATTTTGGCCATAGTAGACTATGCCATGCGTTAGCCAGAAACATTTCCCCTTAAAGCTAATCCCATCCAGCAGATCCAGCAGCACCTACTCCTCTTCTTTTCAAGAGTAGAATTTCCTAAGGAAATCTTAACGGATCAGGGCTTTTCGTTCATGAGCAAACTCATGAGGGAAGTGAAACAACTATTACATATTACCACCCTAAGAAATTCTTTATACCATGCCCAAACAGATGGCCTTGTAGAAAAGTTTAATAAGAATCTGAAGACAATATTATGAAAGCTAGTGGAACACGACAGAAGGAATTGGGATCAGATGGTACCCTGGGCTTTATTTGCTGTTAAAAATACTCTCCAGGCTTCTACAGGATTCTCCCCATTTGAATGACCACATGGACAGGAACCCTGAGATATCCTGGGCATGTTTAGAGAGACCTAGGAAGAAAGAGAGGAAACTCCAATTCCACTCTGCCAAACCCCCCTCTGTCTTAAAGAACACATGAATGGTAAGATCTTTAGTTCACACGCATATGGCCAAGGCACAAGAGCAGCAGACAATATCATACAATTGAAAGGTCACTTTAAGATTGTTCTCAGTAGGATGAAAGGTATTAGTAATATTACCAACCTCCGAGAATAAACTAATCTTCAAGTGGCATGGTCCTTATGAGGTGCTAGAACATACAGCACCCTGTAACTATAAAATCCCAGACTGGCTGTCGGTTAAAACCCAGGTATACCATATCAACCTTTTAAAGAAGTGAAAAGAAAACCCTACAGAGTCTACTACCACCATTTTGTACTGTCTATTATCCGATGACTCTGATAAAAAAAAGCTACGTATCCCTCCTGAACTTAGTAACAACCAGAAACAAGAGCTCTATGACCTCCTCCTCTAATGTACTGACGTATTCGGAGAGGAGCCAGGGAGAGCGAAAGGGTTTTCTCATCTCATCCGCACCCCTGAGGGCAAAGTGGTATACCCTAAACCTTATGGACTAGCTGAGGCATGGAAAGCGACCATCATCCAGGATGTTAGGCAGATGCCTGAGGCTAATATTATTGAACCATCCAGTAGCCCCTGGTCTTCCCCCATCGTATTAGTAGCCAAACCCGATGGGACATGGAGATTTTGTATTGACTTTAGAAAAGTCAATGCAATATCTGCCTTTGACGCCTACCCAATGCCCCGTATTGATGATCTTATTGATCGACTTGGCAAAGCTGTCTACCTTTCTACCATAGACCTTACAAAAGGCTATTGACAGGTGCCATTGTATGGTCCTTATAAGAAAACACTGCCTTTGCCACAACCCTAGGTTTGTTCCACTTTAATGTCCTTCCATTCGGACTACATGGGGTCCCCGCAACATTCCAACAGTTGATGGATAACATTTTTCAACCTTACTCCAACTTCTGTGGGGTCTACATAGATGACATTGTGATCCACAGTAAGACCTGGGAAGATCATATGTATCATCTTTATACCCTAATGGGAGTCTTAAGAAAGGCAGGGTTAACGGCTAATCCTAAAAAGTGCAAACTGGCTCAATCCACAGTCAAGTATTTAGGATTTTCCGTGGGGAATGGCACAGTACAGCCACAACAAGAAAACGTTAAAGCAGTCCTAGTCACCCCTACACCAAGAACTCAAAACGTTCGAAGAGCTTTCTTATGACTAATTGACTATTACCATAGGTTCATCCCCAATTCTTCAGGTAAAAAGGCTAGACTCACTGACAAATTGAAAAATGCAGAACCCCAGAAGATCAGGTGGAATGAAGAAGACCAAAATTGCTATATAACTGTGAAAGAGAACTATTGTCAGAGCCCCATCTTAAAAGTGGCAGATTTTTCAAAGGAGTTCATCCTTCAGACGAATGGCTTCCACCTTAGCACATGGCAAGTTAAGCCCTTTTCCAACCGCCTTCATTTTGTTAATAAAAGTTTATATCCAAAATCTTATTCAGTTGTCTGTGTTTAAATTTGCTATTTACTGTATAATACAAACGGATAAAAGAAAGAAACTTTCATTAATTGAATTTCCTGAAAGAAGTACATTTGGTGAAAATACAGAATATGTACTACAACGAAGTCATGAACTGTGATAAAACCAGTAAAATTGGATATGAACAGCTATGAAAAGCATGTCTAATAAAGAGAGCCAAATAAGCAAGCATCAGTGAATGTTTGAGATGACATTTTTTCAAGAGGTAAGAAAACATTGTCAAGATGATGTCCGTGAAAAGATCCAAACAAAATGTAGAAGTAGAAAATACCAAGGTTTTTCTGTCCGAATTTCAAACATTACTTTTGGCTTTTTGCACTCAAAATAATGGTTGAGACACCCCCACAATCCCTCCTCCATTACTCCCTACCCTAATTTATACCCTTACCCCACCCACATCTATTTTTCAGTAAAAATGTGTGAAAACCTCAAAAGAACTCAGAAATGTCTACCTCAATATTTTCTGATTCTTTATTTTCTACAGATACCTTGTCAAGAGCCATTTGAGCATTGCCAAGATTCAAGGAGATATTATTGTGCATTACTGAAAGACATGAAAGGTTGAAAGCATGAAACCTGTATGAAAGACAAACCAGACAAAAGGGCATCAGAGGTAATCATGAAGCAGTGAATACGTTTCCTATCAAGAGAGTGAATTGGGAAGTGTATGATAACTGGTGCAAAAGAACTTTGAACTGAGGTTCCTAGCAGGAGAATGTACTAGGAAGCTTATGATAACTGGCGCAAAAGAACTTTAAACTAAGGTTGCTAGCAGGAGAATGTACTTGGAAGCTTATGATAACTCGTGCAAAAGAACATTAAACTGAGGTTCCTAGCAGGAGAGTGTACTGGGAAGCACATGATAACTGGTGCAAAAGAACTTTAAACTAAGGATGCTAGCAGGAGAATGTACTGTGAAGCTTATGATAACTGGTGCAAAAGAAATGTAAACTGAGGTTTCTAGCAGGAGAATGTACCGGGAAGCGTATGGTAACTGGTACAAAAGAAATGTAAACTGAGGTTCCTAGCAGGAGAATGTACTGGGAAGCTTATGATAACGGGTGCAAATGAAATGTAAACTGAGGTTTCTAGCAGGAGAATGTACTGGGACGCGTGTGGTAACTGGTACAAAAGAAATGTAAACTGAGGTTCCTAGCAGGAGAGTGCACTGGGAAGCTTATGATAACTGGTGCAAAAGAACTTTAAACTGAGGCTCCCGACAGGAGTCTGCACTGGGAAGCTTATGATAACTGGTGCAAAAGAAATGTAAACTGGGGTTTCTAGCAGGAGAGTGTACTGTGAAGCTTATGATAACTGGTGCAAAATAACTTTAAACTGAGGTTCCTAGCAGGAGAGTGTACTGGGAAGCCAGTGTTGGTTTTTGCAAGTCGAAGCTTTTAAACAAGTTAATGGTGATAAACACAGCAGCAATACAGCTACAAGAGCACTTGGCAGGAGAACAAATCAAGCCTTATTGTGAAGCAGAGATGGTATCAAAATACTTATGAAGCAGATGCAAATAAGGGGTGTCGGTTTTGTTACCTGTAATGGGTGGACCGTGTTGTCCAACAACTGCACCTAGGCCTAATACACCCACCTACGGAAAAGCCACTTGGTAATTGAATAAAAGAAAACCTGAATTAATTGAAACTCGGAACTGAACTTTCTACGCCGGTGAAAAGTAACTGGATGCAATAAACTGGGAAGTGTCCCACGGAACTGCATGAACATTGAATATCCTAAGGAATTGTGTTGTTTTGGAACATTGACAGACCTGAAAGCTTGGAGTGGGAAACCCCTCTGTTGTAAAGTGAACTGTTTGAAACTTGAGGAAGGGAAACCCTCTTTCAATCTAAGAGCGGGATGAAGCTCTGAACTTTTATTTGAACACTTCTTATTTGGTGCTGACATCTCTACACATTGTATACGATTAGATGTGAGGGCAAGTATAGGTTCTGGTTGGACACAGACAGATATTTACTTTGGACTTCCTGACACAGGCTATCATTCGTTTTATTCAGGCAGCGAAATCTCACCTTAGCATAGGGCAAGTTAGACCTTTCGTCAACCTCTTTCTTTGAGTTAATAAAAGCTTATATCCAGAATCGTATTCAGTTGTCGCTGTCTACTTCATGATGCCTTCACAGTGCACCGGATAAATATATAAAATTACACTATGCGGCACTTAAAGGTGTGCTGGGGCTCAGATAAGGAGGCGGGGTAGGAGTTCTATTTGATGGGATCATCCTATGCCCCCGGTCTCTGGTGAAGCTGTGGGGAGGATTGGGTTGGGTGATACTGGTACCAGTTGGGTCACTTTGGTAGCATCAGGGCAGCATGGATCAGAGGCATAGCCAGGATTGTCTAACAAGTGGGGCCTGAAGCTAATGTCGGTGGGCCCACCGCAGTGACATTAACATCTGAACATGCCCACACAGCACGGTTGGGTGGGCGTTTACAGATTTTGGACTGGTGTTGCCCGCTGAGGACCTACCCTGTCTACGCCTTTGGCATGGATTTGGATAGGGCTAGTATGCCGTCTCCGAAGAGAGGAAGTCCCGGGTAACAGCCAGGGTGCATGCGACCTGGATGGAAAGATAAACAGGGGGGTTGAGTTCCAAGTCGAATAGGAGGGGGAGGCGTTGAGTTTTGGGTTGCGTCTGCTCCTGTACCAACTCAAATGGTAGTTGGGGGGGATCCCTGTCGACAACCAACCTCATTCATTTCCCCTGAGGGGCGTGGCTCTTGGAAGGGAGTGCAAACAGCTGAGCTCAACATTGGGGAGGGTTGACAGGTGACTGCATGTCATGGCGACACCCTACCCCACTCCTGGGCTACGACTCCCAGAATTCCAAGTCAAAAATGGGACTGGAAGGGAACTGGGAAACGTGAGAGCTCTGCATTCTTCTCACAGCTGTTGGCGAATTTTAAGACGCTATTAGCCAACCAGAAAAAGGGTTGGCTAGTGGGGATGTCTGACGTGGCCCACCTCCCCCGTAACGCCCAATAATCCTGCATTTGCAGGCCACCATCTGACTTGGACAGATTTTCATCCTCCAAACACACCACTTTTCTTTGAAAGACTTAATGAACTCACGCTCCCAGAAACACCTTCATCCAACAGTCAAAATGCATTAGTTCCCATTGACTTCAATGGTATCACACAAAGCACACCTGCCTTCACCCGTCTTTAGGAATCAATAGATTGGGGTGTATGACTCCCACTGCCCCCACCACAAAAAGTCCTAGAGCTCCACCATACCCTTGCACTATTGGGTACCACGTTCCCAGGTCTTTCTGTTACACAAGGAACAGATTTTCACTCTTTTAGCCCAGTGTGCCAAATTGAACCATAAATGCATCCTCAAAATTAGTTTGTGAAAGGGAAGAGTTCCGGACTGGGTTTGCGGTGTACCCAGTGGCGTGCAGGTATATTGCCACTCTAATAGCAAGACAGCCTGCATGCTTGTAGTGCCATGAAGTTGTGTAAATGCAAGACGCGCTGTATACAGATCCCACATACTGAACATTATGCAGGCACGTCCTTTCAAAATAGCTCTGCTACTGAAATTGACATCTACGTATTTCATGGAATAGAGGAAAGAGCAGGGAAGCCTTGGAGGGAAAGGTCGGTGCTGTTCCTGTCTTTTCACAAGATTTTGGGTTGGCGCTGCTGCAGCGCACAGCAGTCTTGCCGTCATGCCCGGGGACACTCCGCCCTCAGAGGCCCTCAAATATTTGTTAAGAAACCATACATATGCAAATCTGTCCAAACTATGTGTTTTAAGATTGATGGAGCGCCCTCCCCCCAACCCCAACCGCTCTCAGTGTACAGCCTGGGGGTCCTGGAAGGGGGGGCGGAACCAACGGTGGACGGTGCGAAGAGTCGACATAGTAGAAGTAGCAAAAATAGAGGGAGAGGAGAGAGAGAGACCGGGAGGGAGGAGAGAGTGAAAGGGCAGAGACCAGCACAGAGGAGGAGAGAGTTGGGGGGAGGGAAAGAGGATGAATGGGAGAGCGTTAAACACAAGAGGCAGGCAAAGCATCTGGGCCTTTCAACCTCTTCAAATGAGAGTGGCCTCAAGCCTGGGGGCGGGGCAGCAAAGGCCTGTGTTGCCAGTCAACAGTCTTGTAACACAGCAATACATTAATTTCTCTATTTTCGTCCTGGGGCTTAAAATGTGCGCTTTGCAGCTCTTGCATTACAAGCTGCGTTTTCTCTTCCCACGGGTTATACAGAAGGGTTATTACTTCATTGCCTTCTAGCACCGGTTCCTCATCATCAGCCACTTGCTGACAAAGAAGGGTTTGGAGCTCTTTAGTGGGCATTTAGTGTTTAAGCTCCCTGCTGGCTGGCTATCTCGTGATAACCTCATTTGTGTTGCCACTGTAATGCATGCACCCCACGGGTGCCTCAGAACCCTTTTGCTCAAAGCAGGAGGAGGCCCAACCATTATGTTGAAATGGGGCCCCAACAAATCTTCAGACGTGTCAGTAAGAGAAGCTCCTTTGTGCATATGGCAGAGATGGAGACCGACCGATATCCGACATATTCTGTCCTTCCCAAGATGGCGCATTGACAGCGCCTTCAGCCCAGTGGTGAGCAGCGTTGCAGTCATTTTCAAAGATGGCTCTTGCGGGATGGAGAACTGCGACAGGAGACGCGAGAGCTGGACGGGCTTCATAAGCAGTCGGATCGGTAAGCTCTATGCGTCGCTTCGCTCTTGATCACATTTCAATGGTGTTTATTGAACAATGAATGGGTTGTAGGTCAAAGGATCGACAGTAAAAGGGTCGACAGGTCAAAGGATAGGCACCAAAGAGTCGACAGGTCAAAGGATCGAATTTTTAATTTAAATTTTTTGGGGGGGTTCCCCCGCCAACCCCCCTTTTTTTCTAAAAATCACTTTCCCCCCCCCAAAAAAAAAAATATGTGAAAAAAATCTTTAAAAAAATCCTTTGACCCGTCAACCCTTTGGTGTCGATCCTTTGACCTGTTGACCCTTTATATCCGATCCTTTCAGTAGACACCCAATGAATGCTGTATGCAGGCTGGAAAAACGCCTAATCTAAACCTAAATCTAAAATGGGAGAAAGTGTCAAATATCAAATGAAAATAAGGCAGTCCTAGTGATGGTGTGTCAAATAAAATGGCCTATACTAAGAAACCTATTGCCAAAACCTTACAACTAATACAAAAAGGGGTGTGGGATAGTTCTCAAGAAAAGAAAGAAGTGTTCTCAAATAATATGTCAGGATGCGGTAGCCTGGGTCTTCTTTCTCCACCTTTTGAGCATGGGGTAAGGTGAGATTGTGGAGCACAGTACAGTCTCGGCTTCTCCTGCACGAGATGACAGTTCAGTTTTCAGCTATAAGGGCCGTCGTTTGCCAAGTCTCATTTCACCGAAAGTCTCTTGCCTTCGAGGACCTGATGTCTTCAAAAATAACAAAACAAAAGTTCCTTTGACCAAATGAAAGTTTGTTAGGGTGAAAATGGTTCACCTCTGTGGGTCCCCCTCATTTGGGCGCTGAGCCCTCTCAATTGCTTTCCACAGTTCAAGTAGGGTGATGGTTTCACCCCTGGGTCCCCCTCTTCTGGGCGCTGACCCTTCATGTATCATATTCCACAAATGATTTAACAGTTACTTTTTCAATCAACTTTGGGCGATAGCTTCATCCCTGGATCTCCCTCGGTCGGGCTCAGACCCCTCTTTTCTTCAGCTACTTGGGTGATGACTTCACCCCTGGATCTCCCTCAGTTGGGCTCAGATCCCTCTTGACTTTATCAGGATTTCTCTTCCCTTCAGTTCTCAATGTCTTTTCAAACAGTTCATAGTGGACATCCCTTGGTTGGGTCCACTTCCATCAACACACTGTTTCTCGGGACATCCAGACTCTGCCCTCTTGTGATTCATTTCACTTGTTTCCTCTCACTTCGGGATTCACTTCCCTTTCTTTCACACAGTTTGTAAATCAAAGTCTTTTGATTGTACGGGGATTTTGCCTGACCCTCAGTATGACCACTTTGACCTATTTTGGTGGCCCTCCTATGGCCTCTTGGTTTCTATAGTTTCACACAGATTGGGATCGACCAGAGTCTCTTGAGTTAGCACCCATGTGGTGCCGGTTTCCATCTGCAGCTGGTCTCCCCTTAACATTTTTCACAGTTCATTCAACAGTTCAATCAGTTCCCCCTCGACTCAAGACTGGTACCACGGGTGCGGGAGCATCCCTCACTCCTGCTTATCGGCATAGGCTTGCCCCGGGTACCTCTGACATCTGCTGCAAGATACTTGTGCCATTGTTCGCAGTCTTAGGCTCCCTTCTACGAAGGTTCTGTGGGTCTGGGACGAAAAGGGCAAAGTCACTTCTCTCCTCGCCACCCTCTCGATTCCTGCTGCCTTTCTACTTCTCTTGAACTGCTGCGATTGATTAGCCGTCTCGTTGTGCTGTCTGCCGTGTTCGTATTTTGCTCTCGGAGTCCACCTTTTATCCCTGTGGGGAAGGGAAAGGGCCGTCAGGTGTGTGGGATTCAGGTCAATTGCCTGACTTTGCCTGACCCTTGTATTGGCACATCTCCGGTAAACAGCTCTGGTGTTAGTCCGTTGTCCTTTGTGTTGTGCGAAAGTGTTTGTGTCGTTAAAGCAGGGGTAGTGGTTTTGAATGTCCTACGTGAGAGGTTGGCGGGATACAGCGTCTCACCCTTCAGTGTCCCACTCCCCCTCCTCAAGGACCCCCCATCCAAGTGATCCTCCCTCACTGGTCCACCCACAGGAACTGGATCCAATAGTGGTAGCCCTGTCGTGTCTCACACAACCCCAAAATGATTACTGTTGGACCCACCAGAATCTAGCCATCCATACAAGCATTGATAACCTTACCGAAAGCTCACCAAATCTCCAGTTAATGACAATTATCACCCATATGGGCCATTTATACGTCGTCCCGGTCATCACACTGCCAGTTTGCACCACTTGCCTTCTTAATTTCCTCATAGATCTTAACAGGTGTACACCATAATCTATGACGAACACACAAGCACACGCTTAAACGTATGTGTGTGTGTGTATATATATATATATCTATATATATATACATATATATATATATATATATATATATAGTGTTTCTTGGGGCTTCTAGAGAGGAGACCATGTTATGCTGTCCCGCTAATCATAACATGTGGTCCAGTCGGATCCCTGATCCCGCGATAATCTTTCATACCAATTTTAAACTTTGGTACCCCCTTTTGACACTCTGAACTCTATTCACTTCAGTCCTTAGTTCACAAGTTCAAACAAATTTCATCACAGCAAATGTTTAAACCAAACTCACACTACACTGCAAATTCACAACATGAACTTCAAATATTAGGTAGCTCACATGCATGCTCCAGTTAGTGAGTCTTGTGAAGTAATCGTCTAGCGTGGGATAAGATTACATTTGTTTGTATTTGTTAAATGTTCCATTTCATTCAGAACTTTGTATCTTGACATTAGTGTTCCTGACAGTTGTAGAATTTACATTTTCCTATGTTTGCACTGGCTGTATGCACCTTGATCGGGGCATTCTGAATGCCATTGGACTATATCTTTTCATCTCTTATTTAAAAACAAGCATGGCAATGTCAACAGTTTGGCCGTTTCTGTAGGCATAGGAAAGGCACTTGTAAGTGTGATGAATTCTGCAGAGTCATCACTGAGCCCCAGCCTAAAGTCTCCTCCCATGTGGCTAGATCAATGCAGCCACTACATGATCCTGACCTTGGGGGTGGCATTCTGAGGATGGATCACATGGGAGGGAATGGCTGGTGAAGAGAAGGTGACCTGTGCGCTGCCGGAATGTGCAGTAGTACTTTTCAGAATTCTTCTGCGCAGAATGGGATTACTATGATAAATGATCTCAAGCCCAAATAACCGGATAGACTAAAAACAAATGGCAAAATGCGACTTTATTATCAGTTCAATAAAGTAGGGAAAGCTGCGAACAACAAACCATAATCCATGCACTCTCAATACATTTTAGTTCCGTAAAAGGCTTTATACTTCGATGTGCGTCAGCTATGATGTCATCTTACGTGGGAAATAATAGAACCTATCGGATGGAGGGATTTGTCAGGGCAACATATCTACTCATAACTTCTATAAGTGTCAGTAACATCGTTGGCTGCCCCTCATCTGGCAGGCATATCTTGAACTTCCTCCTAACTACGTAAGATACAGAGTATAGCAGCATAACAGCAGCAGATTGGCCCCTGCAACATTGTATGCTCACCATTGCACAGGCCCTTACTATTGGTTGGCATTCTCTCCCAACCTTGGACATTCGGCTCGCTAGCAGCACATACACAAAGCAAAGCCCAGGTGCAGAGTACAACGTCAGACTACTGCCCACTTGCCCAATTAGTATACCATCTTTCATCAAGGCTTCAGCAAAGGCTTTTGTTTTCTACTTGACCTTGCAGGATGTTCTCTTCTCTGGAACTTTGAGGGAGAGTTAAGGTACATCGTTATCTTCGTCTGAAGCTTAGGAATAGGCCTTGTTTTCTGGTCTTGCACCATGTGTGAAGAGACCATGATTTTGTCAATTTTGTCTTTCTATTTAGTGCTATTTGATTCAATTATCTAGGGGTGTCATTACCCTCTTCGAACTCTGGACACTTGGTTGTTCCGCATTCACAAACGTTTGCTCATTTACTTAATCTAAGAGCAATATGTCCTGCGTCCATCACTTATCCTCGCTGACTCTCTTCGTAACCTGCAATTGCTTCTTCCAGTGGCATCCTTGATCTCTAGCCAACAGCTATTCTTTGTTCATGCATACATTTGTATTTCCAGCGTCTGTCAGCTCTGCAGTCCTGGTCTCTTTCTTTTGAGCTTTTTGCCTACTTTTATTCAGAGCCGCTGTCCATCTTTTCAACATGGCTGCTTGGCCCATGTTATATTTGTTACTGCAGCAAGCGTCTATGTGACTCATCTACCCTGCGTTTCTGCGTGTATACATTTACTATTCATCCGGTTACTTATCTTCTTTGTATATATGGTTTCTTCTCACTTGTATACATGTTTACTTTACTTCTTCAATTACATCTTCATTCTTTAAGTATTTTCATATCATTTCAATGTGTCATTGTGTCTTCTTCCTATGACATCACTTTGCACCTGTTAGATTTCCTTTACAGCTCTTCGATATTCAGTGGTGTCTGCAGATCTCCTGCTACCACTTCAGTTTTTGGATACATTCAGTGCGGTTGTCTGAGTGCATAACGGTTCTCATACACTCAATCCGGCATTTGGAATAATACCTGGTGTCATACACAGTGTCTTCTTGTCCTTCATCCAGCATGTTGCAGGTGAGCAGGTGGGTTCTATCAATGACATACATGTCTGCTTCTCTACAATTCCCCCTCTGGTCGAGTCCTCGACCACCTCCTCCTCCTCAATTTTCTTCATCTATCGACAAAATTACTTCTTTGGGATCCATATTTTAGTCCCCCCCCTCAGGTCACCTGCATTTTTTATATGCTCATCCCTACTCTAGTTCATGTGGCACCACTCCCCGGGTGCCAGAGGACTTACCTGCAGGTGCTCATGGGTGGTGTTTTCGGTCTGTGTAGTTCATCAGTCACAGCATTCACATCGATCGCTATATTTAAAAAAAAAAATTAAAAATTAATGGTATGTTTGGCATCCAAACTTTTCATTATCTTCTCGGCTCGCTGTTGATGTTATGTCCTGGTGTTGTTTTTTATTTCATTATTTCTATCCAGAATTTAATGATTGTGAAGATTAAAGGTTTATCGGTGCCCCTCAAGATTTGGGACCATCTTTCATGTGTGTCTAACTGCTTGTGTGAGATGCCAAAAAAGTCTCTGAACAGATTTAATTTCTCCGTCAATGCAGGACATGACATTATTAGATGGAAAAGAGATCCAGTGGTGTTTTTCTGCTTGCAGAATCTGCAGTGTACATTCTTTGTGTCTATTTGTTTTGTTTGGACTAAGTACTCTCGGGTTGGGAGGATATTCAGACGAAGAAGCAGGTAGAGGTCACAGATCCTTTGATCGGAATATCGAACTAGATAGTCTGGAAGTTCATTTAGGGCTCTGGATTCTGTTTCACATCTTAGAAATCTTTTGTAGTGCATTTGTTGTGCTTGTGTTTTAATCCAGTCATTGCGTTGCAATTTGCGTTTCGCGTATTGTGGAGTTTGAATCAGCATCTCTTTGGAGATCTCTTCAAGTTGCATCAGTTTGTCAAACTGTGTTGACCACTGGGATAATGCAGACACGTGCAATGCGTTCTTTTTTTCCCCATAGAATCACGATTGCAGGGATTTTTTCATTTATTCTCATTTTTCTGTATAGGTAGATTTTTTTCGACACGATTATTGAATCGAGTGATTGTAACACAAGTTTGTGACGGATTCTCGACATCAGAAAGTTGGCAGGTTATGCTGGTGTTTTCTTTCAAAAAATTGCTTTGCACTTCTGCCACTTGATATGTTGTTGATTGATTACAGTTTCACCGGCGTAGGTAAGTATTGGAACTACTTTTTGTTGGAATAGAGCTATTGCCGGTTTCATTGAAAATTGGCCAAATTTACTGTGGAAGAAACGACCATGTTGCGCTAATGAATGAGATTTTGTTTCTAGATGGTCTTGCCATTCCTGTTCGTTGTAAGATGGATTGATCATTGCGCCTAGGTATTTGATATGATTCACTATTTTGATAGGCTCGCCGCTGAGTGTGACTAATGGTGGTTTTTGCTTCTTCCCTTTTTCGTTTGATAGAGTCATCAGTTTTGTTTTTGCCATATTGATTTGTAGCTCATTGTCGATTATGTACTGATCTAGTTTTTCGAGACTGATTTGAAGCCCAGGCAGTGTTTTGTCTAGAATTATGATGTCGTTTGCGTAGATCAGTGTTTGGATGGGTTCGTCATTTATCTTCATTTATCTTGGGGTTTGTTGCAATATCTTGGATTTGATCGACTAGGTATAGAGATTGTATAACGTTGCTGCCAGTGGGCATCCTTGTTTTAGGCCGTTCCAGGTATGCATTGGGCTAGTCAACATTCCTTCATTCGTTAATCTGACTCGTATCATGGTGTTCGAGTACAGCTGTTTGATCGGGTTGAGAATTGCTTCAGGGCATTTCCATGCTGTCAATTTTCCCCACAGTTTATGTCGGTTGACTGTGTCAAATGCTAGTTTTAGGGCTATAAAGACTGCATATACCTGTTGTTTTTTTGTTCTGGCTTCTTGCTTGATCATGTTTAGAATTAGGAGGTTGATATTGGTTCCAACATTGCGGACGAATCCGGTTTGTCGTTTGAGCAGTCTTTCATTGTCGGTTGCCCATTGATTCAACTGTTTCTGGAGGAAGAAAACAAACAATTTTCCCAGCGGTCTAAGAGAGCTATCGGCCTATAATTTTCCATTTTATTTTGGTCACCTTGTTTGTAAATTGGGATGAGTGTTGCAGTTTTCCAGCTGGTTGGTATTTGCTGTGTGTGTCCGATCAGTAAGAGCAGCTGTACAAATAATATTGCCCATTCTTCTGGGGCGGCTTTTAAGTCTGTGTTCGACAGGGCATCAGGCTTCAGTGCTCACAATATTTTAGGGCATTAATTGTCCTTTTGATGTCTTCAGTCTCCCATTTGAGGTCCCCTGGGTTAACCGATGGTGCTTTATCTGTTTGTTTAGTGTCGGTCCTTTTCTTGTACATGTTTGTAAAGTACTGAGTCCAATCTTGTTCCTCGACTTCTTGGGTCATCCGGTCTGCTGCTTTGTTGTTCTGGTTCTGGAGTGCCCAACATTGTCTTGTATTTCTTTGGTTCAAGGCTGCAGATTGCTTCAGCATCTGTTTGATGTAATAGGGCTTTTGCTTCCTTTATTCTGTTCGTGTATTTTTGTTTTTCTTTTCTAATTTCTTGTTTGGCGCTTAGTGTGTTCAGTTTTTTTAGAGTGCGTACTCTTTTCGGTAGGTTTTTTTCATCTCGTTGATCTCGTGGTTGAAATGATGTTTATGAGGTTTCTCTGGTTTTGCCTGTTTTGTGGCTCACTGTTGATATTTTTGTAGTATCCATGGATAGTTTAGTTTATCATTATCTGATTTCGCCGAGTGATCAAATTTCTTTAGAAGAGCAGGCATGTGATGTTGTTTTATACAAAGTTTGGTCATACCATTGGTTAGTTCTAATTCAGGAAGTTTCGATCGGACCTGATGGACGTGGGCATTCTTCCAGGCAATCGCTATTAGGTGGTGATCGCTCTTCTCTTGAGGGCAATTAGTTGTGGATCTCAATGTTTGAGATATTCCTTCTGAAATAAATATGTAGTCTATGATGGCTCTTGAGTTGGCGCGTGACCATGTTGGTTGGAATTGACCTTGTTCGTTTAAAGGTTTCCCTGTGAGAGTTAGTTGACAAATCGCTGTTTCTCAGACCCATTTTCTCGCTCTTGGGGTTAGGTCAATCATTTCCTTTGGTGTTCCATTTGCGTTGAATAAATGGATTTTAAAGCCTCCAGCAATTATGAATTTGATGTCAGCGTAGTTACTTGCCAGAGTGTCTATTTCATTGCATATTGAGTCGATCAACTGGTTATCATTCATAGCAGTTGGGTTCCAGTAAATGTTGAAGATTCCCAGGTGTTTCTTTACAGAATCTCTGGCCGGTTGGTTCGTCACTGTATGATTCATCAGTAAAATCAAGTATTGGGCCCATGCATGTAAGTTCTTCTTTGTCAGTATTGACGAATTGTGATCTATTTTGGTTAGTATCAGCATTCCCAATGATGGCCTGCCCTGTTGTGGATGAATTGCTGGGTTCATATGTGTGACGTAACCTTCACACGTTACTTCCGACGTCAGCCATGTCTCTTATAGGCATATTATGTCCATTTTTTTTAGTTCTTTGGCACCTTCTGCAAGAAGATGGTTGTGTCCTCTGGTGTTCCATGATCCTAATGAGTACTCTTGTTGTTTCGGCTCAATGATTGTTGATGGTTATAGGTATGATGTCCGGGTGCTTCTGTGATCCTTGTGAGATTCTTGGCTATGGTTTGCGTATCAATTGATGTAGGTCATGTCTCCCCAGATCTCGTGTCTTTGTTGAGGGGTGGTTGCATTGTATTCTGGTTGTGCATTGGTTTCTGAATAAGCATTTGGGCCTTCTTTTCGGAGTCTTTGGTTGATGGTTTCGGTCCGCCATGATTTGTTATTTTTGTATTACTGTAGGTGTGGCTACGCAGTATGTCCTTCATTGTAGGTTCTGATTGTAAATCGATATGGACCAGATGAAGTTGGTCATCGTTTGGGAAAAAAATCACATCAATGTCTTTGGATCGGATTGTGGCCAGATGTGGAATTACGTTGAACTGTTTAATATTGTTGGGTCTTGTGCTTTTGGATTTTGTTGATGCAGACGGATTCTGAACATTTTTGAGAGTTTTCTTGGGTCGACGAATTCCGGGAGTACTATTGAGGATTCATGTTCATCATCTTCCGGTTGACCTCCATGTTGCGCCGGCGAGTCAGCGAAAGATACACTGGTTTCGGTGTCAGAAATGGCAGAGTAGGAAAGTGAAGTGTTTGTCGATTCGTTGCGAGAGATGGAGTTGGTTGATAGTCCTTTGTGGTATTCGTCCAGCATTATTAGGTCTTGGTCTTGTGGGTGTTTTGTTAGGTCAATAGTCGAGACTTGGTTTTCTGTATGATCTGGGGATGTTGGTGGCAGATCGACTTCTGGCTGTGTTGTCTGCTGCAAGTGTATTATTGCTATTAGCGCGTCAATTGGTTCTTCAGCTTGACATGAAGCGGGTTGCTGAAGTTGCACAAGAGTCTGCTTAGTTTTGATGTTCTGGCGTGAGTGGTTTGGCGGTCCTTTGGCGGGTTCTTTTCTTCATGCTCCTCAGAGTGTGGTAATTGGAGTTTTCTTAGGAAACCTCTTGATTCTGTTTGTTGTTTTTTTGTTTCTTTTTCTTCTTGTTTGGTTGGGTTATGGCTTCTCGTTTTGTTAGGTTAAAAATGTCAAATTGTGTACATGGCAGGGGCCGTGCCTTATTTGTTTGCAGGCTTGCGAGACCGTCTAGTGAAATTGGCACTGTTTGCTGAGAAGGTTGTTGGGGTCTAGTTGATTGTGTGCTATATTCCTGAGTGCTTTGCGGTGGTGGAGGGTTCGGTGTGGGTGTGGAGAGCGCAGCTTTTTTCCCTTTGTCCTCCATCATTTATTTTGTTATTGTTGCCAGAATTTCAGTCAGGTATTGTTTGTCTTCTCTATCTGCTCTCGCAATCTCAGCATTTCATTTCATTTCATTTCATCTCATGTTCTGGTAGCCTCTGCTTCATGGTTTAGCCGGTCTTATAGGTATGCTATATCTGTGCTAATCTGTTTGGCATGGATCAGAGACAATAGTATTGCTTGGTCTTTTGTAGCGTCCACCATGGCTTCTTGAATTTTTAAAAATGGAACCATGGCTACTGAGAGGACTGCTATTAGTGTGTTCTGTAGAACCACCATGGTGGTTGGTATTCTGTCATAGGGAGTCATGTCATTGCCTCTTGGTTGTTGTTGCTCTTCCTGCATCTGGTAGGAGGTTTCCAGATTTGCTTCCGGCCGTGGTTGATGTGTCGTATGTTCTAGCAGGTTAAGTGCACTGTTTGGTATTTTGGACGATGTTACTTTGTTCTTTCTTGGGTTTAGCATAGGAGTCGACGTTATCTGCGTATTACTGACTTTGCGTTTGTACAGATCGCCAAAGATTTCTTTTTTTCTTTCATGGGAGTTCATAATTGATTCTATTTCTGTTATATCTAAGGATAACCGTGCAGCTCTTCCAGAAAGCGGGGGGTTTGTTTTCTCCCATGCTAAATCCTTTGTGGCTAATTGCCGGATCGTTGTTTGCCATTTTTGTTTTGCTATTCTTGCTTTTTCTTTCAAAGAAGTTGCATTTGGTGCTTCTTCATAAATGTTCCGGAAGATAAGTTGCTGTGGTTCTGTGTTCAGCTTCTGTTGCATTTGGGATTTGCCATCTATACTGCCCCTCTATGCCCCACACGGGGAGTTCTGGATTAAGGGGGTTCACAATTTGTGTCTGGTTGGTTGCTTTGTCCATGTTGAGTGGTTCTCTCTTTAATGGAGCTACCAGGCCTTCGTGCGGATGCTCAGTAACCGGAATGTGCATGGGTATATTGTTCGGTGTGGGTATCCCCATGGGTGTTGTTGGATGTATAGGTGATGTCCTATTTTGCACTTGTGCTGGATCTTGGTCTGGTAAGGTTTTTTCCACAGTGGTTTCATGTTTATTTAGCATGCTGTTCGAGGTAATGACCATGGTGTTGCTCTGGCAATCGTTATCTGTTGTCATAGGATTTATGGGAGTCAGGTGAGCGGGGGTCACCGTGGTTTCTTGTGACAGGGGTATTTCTTTGTGTGGGTTTTCGTCCGATGCAGCAGATTTTGTAGCCTTAGACTTGTTTGTTAATATTTTGTCCTGTTTTTCTCGCTGTCTGGTGCGCGGTCCTGATGGAATGGAATTTTTTTTTCTTCTATTTGCATTTTAGACAGTCCTTTTTACCGACACTGGTTTCTCATTGTGTTTGTGGATCGGTCGTTGTCTGTGGTTTCCTTTAGGTTGGTATTTCTCCGTCCACAGCCGTAAACAGCGGCAAACAGCAGATTTCAGTCGGCCTTGTCTCTTCAGCAGGCTTAATGCCGCAAGGGCTGCAAGGTCCTGCTTCTGAGTGCCACTTCCTGTAGGCGTGGTTTAGGCGTGTCACACGACGTCTCAGCTGTGGGCAATTGCGAATGGGCACGCTCGCTTCAAACTGCTGCCGGCTTCTGCCAGCAGACTTATTGCGAATCGTAGCGTGGCCCAGCTGATTGTCCTAGGAGGTGGTTTGGAATTGAACAATGCAGCTTGTAGCGTCCTCTCTTGTCGGTGAGTTACAGGCTGGGTTTCCTTCCCCAGCACAGCGGCAAACAGCAGATTTCAGTCGGTCTTGTCTCCTCAGCGGGCTTAACGCCGCAAGATCCTGTTTTTGAGTGCCACTTCCTGTAGGCGTGGCTTAGGTGTGTCACGTGACGTCTCAACTGTGGGCAATTGAGAATGGGCGCGCTTTCTTCAAACTGCTGTCGGCTCCTTCCAGCAGACTTATGCTAATCGGAGCGTGGCCCAGCTGATTGTCCTAGTAAGTGGTTTGGAATTGAACAATGCAGCTTGTAGCGTCCTCTCTTGTTGGTGAGTTACAGGCTGGGTTTCCTTCCCCAGCACAGTGGCAAACAGCAGATTTCAGTCGGCCTTGTCTCCTCAGTGGGCTTCCAATTGCTTTCTTTGCCTTTTTCTTGCATTGTCCTATGAATATTCTTATAAGACAGAATCCCAGCAATACTAGCACTAGTATTGCTCCAAGTAGTTTGAAGGCATTTGCCAACCAGTTTTGAACCCAGGAGAACCGAGATGAAAACCAATCAGAATCTTTACTCTCATCTACTTCTTACACCATTTTCCTATGCAAGGTTAAGACCGTAGTTATTGCTTCTGTCAGGGTTCAATTTTTTCCATCATGGACAGGTGTGTAACGCTCACCTGATTCCCACGGAGGCGCTGGTCTTGGCAGGAAGGTGTCTGTGACTCGAAAAGTGATGTGCAGGACTCGATTGGCTTCTGGGGTCGAACCTCCTCTCACTGTGTGTCGAACCCGAAGGGTAAGGATTCTGTAGGTGAAAGAATATGGGGGTTAAGGGTCTGGGCTGTTGAATGTTCCTCTCCCTCTCCCTCTCTTCCTAGCTTCTCCTAGAGCCCCCCCCCTGATCACGTGCTCACCTTAGATAGGTGAATGCTGGACTCTCCATCTGCGTCTGGTGCAGGGTGCCGTTGCCAGTTCCTTCACTGGTGAAACATAGGCCTCTTGAACTCAGAGGATCGTTACCGTCGTTAACTGCACGAGCAGTGAGTTTCCGGGCACCTTTTTAGTCTTTATTGTCTTTAGGTGCGTGGCGCGTTAATATTGTACAGGACTCTGTATAACGCTTTTTCCTTTTTGTCTTGCAGGACTCTGGAGATGGAAGATGGAGTGAAGCGCCTGGAAATGAGTAAGTAAATGCAAGCGCTCAAACTGTCTTTTTCCCTTGCTGCTTAGTCCGTGCTGAAGAGACGCCGGAGTATTTGCAGGCGTTCTATTGACGAGCGCGATGGGCGTAAGTAAATACCTGTCTAATGTCTCTTCTTTTGTTTTCACAGGCGGCGATGCAGCGTGAAGAAATCCGGAATTCGCGGAGTGCCGGTGAGTAATAACAATGCTTTTGTCTTCACAGGCGGAGGTGCAGCGTGAAGAAATCCGGAATTCGCGGAGTGCCGGTGAGTAATAACAATGCTTTTGTCTTCACAGGCGGAGGTGCAGCGTGAAGAAATCCGGAATTCGCGGAGTGCCGGTAAGTAATAACAATGCTTTTGTCTTCACAGGCAGAGGTGCAGCGTGAAGAAATGGCCGCAGCCGATGGATCAGGTGAGTAAGCACTGCTTGTACAGGTTGCCTTGCTAACCTGTTGTTTCTTGTCCTTGCAGGTGCTGTTGTCGACTGGATAGAGGAATGGTAAGTATAATTCTTGCAGGTTCAGAATCGAAAGAAGAAAGGCCGGAACAGACTCGGTGAGCGTTCTGCTGCAGATGCAGAATAACGCGAAGCACGTTTCATCTATCGGGTGTGGTTTAAATAGCCTTGGAGTGATGAGGCGTCTTCCTCCACGGCCCCGCCTAGGTAAGAAAAGAGTTCCAGTTCCAGAAGTGTTCCATTGCTGTATCCATGGAGTGGAGCTTGCCCCACCCAGGTAAGAAAGTAGTTCCTGTTCACAGAGGACTTCTAAGTGGCTGGTAAATAAGCAGCATGGTCTGCTGCAGGTAAGTCCACCCAAGCATCTTCATACATAATATGAGCCCGGCGCTTCCAGTGCCGGGACCGATGACTTTGATGAGCCTGGTGCCACCGGCGCCAGGACAAGGCCCAAAAGGTCCCAGTGGGGACCGGCTGGTGCCTAAGATAACGGTTAGGGGCCTGCTTCCAAGGATGTTGGGCTGTTCCTGACTCCTTGGAAGCAGTGATCATGACAGCACCCCCCTCAAAGCCCCTCCCAAGCGTGTCTTCTCCGGGGGTTTTGGCTTGTCGGGGTGATTCAAATGGAGTTTCTTGACCAGACGAGGTGCGTGGACATGTTCTGAGGGTTCCCAAGACCGTTCCTGGGGGCCGTATCCTTTCCAATCAACCAGATAATATAATTTAGATTTGGAGATTTTGGAGTCTAGGATGTTCTTTACTTCGAACTCAATTTCTCCATCTACTAAAACAGGTTCTGGGAGTTCGGTCAATCGGGTTCCTGGTTGTACTGGTTTTAGTAAGGAAACATGGAATACTGGATGTATTTTCATATGCGAAGGCAATTCCAATTTAACAGCCACTGGATTATTTATGGCAGAGATAAGATAGGGTCCAAGGTATCTCGGGATAAAAGTGCGGGGTCCTTTTAGAGGTAGGTGCTTAGTGGATAACCAGACCTGCTCTCCCACTGCGTAGTGAGGGGCCTCTTTACGGTGCTGATCTGCTCCTTTCTTGAATTGAGCTTTAGCTCTTTGCAGATGGTCAGTGGCTTCCTTAAGAACACGAGTGATCTCCGAGTGCAAGTGATCCACAGCAGGTGCCTCGAATTCTTGGGGAGGATCCAGGTTAGAGGTTCTAGGATGGTGTCCGTATAATAAGAAGAAGGGAGTCTTTCCGGTTCCAGAATGAGTCGAATTGTTATAAGCGTATTCAGCAATCCAAAGAATGTCCTTCCAAGGGTTTTCAGTTTGTTGGAGCATGCAACGTAGATATTGCTCTAGAGTTTGATTTGTCCTCTCGGTTTGTCCGTCAGTCTGGGGATGATGACTGGTAGAAAGTCTCACATCTATTTGGGCTAAACGACAGCAACTTCGCCAAAAGTGGGAGATGAATTGACTTCCCCTATCGGAAACCAAAACCGAGGGAAAACCGTGTAACCGAACGATGTTTTCTAAGAATTCTCGGGCCAATACTGAAGCTGAAGGTAGGCCCTTCAGGGGAATGAAGTGAGCCATCTTGGAGAATAGATCCACGACTACTAAAATGGTATTATACCCTGAGCATGGAGGTAAATCCGTGATGAAATCCATGGACAGGGTATGCCATGGACAGGGAGGGATGTCTAGTGGGTGTAAGAGGCCGGCTGGTTTCTCCTTCAGACTTTTATTTTGGGCGCATACACCGCAAGAGATTACAAAGTCTCTAATATCCTTTTTCCATGATGGCCACCAGAAATGTCTTTTGACCTTTTCCATGGTTTTGGTTATGCCAGGGTGACCCTCCATTAGTGAATCGTGATAACAGGAGATTACCTGTCTTTGTATCTTCTCACTGGGCAAGTACAATCGTCCTCGGAAAAAAGGTAGATCTTGATCCACTGAAAATTCTTTTCCCCTTAATTGCCAGTTCTGTAAGTCAACCGGAGTTAGAAGTGATTGGACTGTGGTCTTGATGTCTTCAAAGGATTGAGCGCTGACCAAACCCAAAATCCTTTGTTCAGGGATTATGGGTATTGGTTCTGGATTGGTCAAATGTTCATCTATTCCCATCCGGGAAAGGGCATCTGCTTTTCCATTTTTACTGCCAGGTCGATAAGTAATTATAAAGTCAAATTCCGCCAAAAACAGAGCCCAGCGAAGCTGCCTGGAAGACTGAGCTTTGGCCGTCTTCAGATACTGTAAGTTGCGGTGATCAGTCATTACGGTGACTGTGTGTCTGGCTCCCAAAAGATAATGCCGCCAGGCTTTAAAGGCCGATCTGATAGCTAAAAGTTCCTTGTCTGTAATTGAATAGTTGATCTCGGGAGCTGAGAATTTGCGGGACCAAAAGGCTATAGGATGTAACTGATGTGTGACCGGATCTCTTTGTGATAAAACTGCCCCCATAGCAAGACTTGAAGCATCTGTTTCTACGATGTAGAAGAGTTCTGGACGAGGATGTTTTAGAACAGGTGCCGAAATGAATTTAGTTTTTAAGTCCCGAAAAGCTTGTTCCGCCTCAGTAGACCACTCAAAACGTTTGTTTTTCTTTAACAGAGCAGTGATGGGCTGGACTATTCGAGAGAATTCAGGAATGAATCTGCGGTAAAAATTAGCGAAGCCTAACATGCTTTGGACTCCCTTTATAGAGGTTGGTGAAGGCAACTTGATAATTGCATCGACTTTCTTTGAATCCATATGGACTCCATTGGGTGACAATATGAATCCCAGGAACTCAACTTCAGTTACGTTAAAAACGCATTTTTCGAGTTTAGCAAAAAGGTTATGTTGACGTAGTCTCTTGAGGACCTCTCTAACATGTTTCCGATGTTCTTCTTTAGATGATGAATAGACGAGGATGTCATCAATGTAGACAACAACACACACATCTATGAGTTCTCTAAGGACATCATTCATTAAATACTGGAAGGCGGCAGGAGCGTTGCAAAGTCCAAAGGGCATAACTTGATATTCAAACAGCCCATACTTGGTGCGGAAGGCCGTCTTCCATTCATCGTCCTCTTTTATTCGTACCAAGTGGTAGGCTCCTCTGAGATCCAAATTTGTATATATACATGCGTCTTTGACTTGATCCAGGAGTTCAGGGATCAAAGGTAACGGGTATCTGTTTTTAACGGTGATTTGATTCAGGCCGCGGTAATCTATACAAGTCCTAAGGTCTCCTTCCTTTTTCAGAACGAAGAACAAAGCCGAGGAAGCTGGAGATTTTGAAGGACGGATAAACCCGTTGGCTAGGTATTGGTCCTGATATTGTCTGAGGTGAAGATTTTCTGGCTCGGTGAGGGCATAAATCCTACTGCAAGGAGGAGTTGTTCTGGGTATCAGATCTATTTGACAGTCGTACGACCTATGAGGAGGCAGGGTGTTAGCTTGATCCTTCCGAAAGACGTCTTGGAATTCCTGGTATTCGGGAGGTAATTTGGGAACCTCAGAAGAGATTGCCGCCAGTGAAACATCAGGCCGAGGATAACAAGTGGTAAAACATTCTGGAAACTGAACCGTCTTTGCTCGCCAATCGATCTGAGGATTGTGCTTCTCTAACCAAGGAATTCCCAGAATGATCTGGAACTGAGGGGCCTTGATCACATCGAACACAATTTTCTCCCGGTGTCCATCTTGGCTCACTAGCGTCACTTCTTGGGTGGCGTGCGTTACTGGTCCGGAGGCTATCTCAGTGCCATCCACTGTAGTAATGACGTCTTTTACTGCCTTAGGGACAAGGGGTAGGTTCATCCTTGATACCATTTCACGGTCCACATAATTACCGATTGCACCGCTGTCGATGTAAGCTTCAATTGCATGCAAACGATCCGGACGATCAGGACTAATGAGGACCATGGGCACCACGAAATGCGAAGTCACGGGACAGATCTTAACGCTCGGCAAGAGGACCTCTACACTTGTCGGGCTAGGTCGTTTCCCTGCTCAGAATTTGTGGTACATGTATCTGCGGCTCCTACAGCCTTCTTAGCTGGTTTCACTGGACAGTCTCGAAGTAAGTGCCCTGAGTTTCCGCAATAGAGGCATAATTGCAGCTGTCTTCTTCTTTCCCGCTCCTTTTGGGTTAAAGGTCCTTTCATGCCCCCTATTTGCATGGGTTCCACAGTGTCAGCTCCCCTAGTAGAGGTCTGTGGTTTAGAAAACACTTGGGTATCAAATTTGGAACGATCAGCCTTCCTGTTCTGTAATCTGTGGTCCAATTGGACAACTAAGTCAATATAGTCTGAGGATTCTTGTGGAGGATTCACAACTTGAGCTAACACATCCTTGAGCTCTCCACGCAAGCCTCGGTAGAAAAGCGTTATTCTCTTATCCTCGGGCCATTGAGTTTCCACTATAAGTCTGTTAAATGAGGCTATATAAGTCAAGAGGTCTTGATTACCCTGTCGTAATAAAAGAAGTTCATCGTCCAAGGCCTGCCCTTGTGTATGTCTTGCGAACAGTTTCTCCATGCTGGACTGGAAGGCCTGGAAATCATGTAAAACCGGATCATCCTGGGTGACTAAAGGGATCGACCAATCTGCTGCGCTGCCACTGAGATAAGAAAGCACGAAAGCCACCTTGGTCTGATCTGTTGGGAATGCAGCTGGTCGACATAAGAAGTGTAGGCGGCACTGGTTGATGAACACTGCAAATTTCTTTGGGTCACCAGAAAAGCGCTTGGGCGGAGCCAATGGCACATTACCGGGTAGATTGATTTGCACTGGATTTAAAGATGATGCAGAAGGATAACTACCTCCTGGAGCAGGCAAAGGTGTCTGTCCTGCCTGCGTTTGTAGCAATTGCCTAGCGAGGTCCTCTGTTCGCTCCTTGGAAATTATCAGCTCTCTTCTTAGAGAGTTTGTTTCTTGACGAGCAGCATGTACTTCTGCTCTTAATTCCCCGAGCAACTGGGCTAATTGATCAGTGTCTGAGGTTTCCATTGCGCCTGGGTAGGAGTTTTGCGGTGGGCTTCGCGTTCTGTAACGCTCACCTGATTCCCACGGAGGCGCTGGTCTTGGCAGGAAGGTGTCTGTGACTCGAAAAGTGATGTGCAGGACTCGATTGGCTTCTGGGGTCGAACCTCCTCTCACTGTGTGTCGAACCCGAAGGGTAAGGATTCTGTAGGTGAAAGAATATGGGGGTTAAGGGTCTGGGCTGTTGAATGTTCCTCTCCCTCTCCCTCTCTTCCTAGCTTCTCCGTAGAGCCCCCCCCAGATCACGTGCTCACCTTAGATAGGTGAATGCTGGACTCTCCATCTGCGTCTGGTGCAGGGTGCCGTTGCCAGTTCCTTCACTGGTGAAACATAGGCCTCTTGAACTCAGAGGATCGTTACCGTCGTTAACTGCACGAGCGGTGAGTTTCCGGGCACCTTTTTAGTCTTTATTGTCTTTAGGTGCGTGGCGCGTTAATATTGTACAGGACTCTGTATAACGCTTTTCCCTTTTTGTCTTGCAGGACTCTGGAGATGGAAGATGGAGTGAAGCGCCTGGAAATGAGTAAGTAAATGCAAGCGCTCAAACTGTCTTTTTCCCTTGCTGCTTAGTCCGTGCTGAAGAGACGCCGGAGTATTTGCAGGCGTTCTATTGACGAGCGCGATGGGCGTAAGTAAATACCTGTCTAATGTCTCTTCTTTTGTTTTCACAGGCGGCGATGCAGCGTGAAGAAATCCGGAATTCGCGGAGTGCCGGTGAGTAATAACAATGCTTTTGTCTTCACAGGCAGAGGTGCAGCGTGAAGAAATCCGGAATTCGCGGAGTGCCGGTAAGTAATAACAATGCTTTTGTCTTCACAGGCGGAGGTGCAGCGTGAAGAAATGGCCGCAGCCGATGGATCAGGTGAGTAAGCACTGCTTGTACAGGTTGCCTTGCTAACCTGTTGTTTCTTGTCCTTGCAGGTGCTGTTGTCGACTGGATACAGGAATGGTAAGTATATTTCTTGCAGGTTCAGGATCGAAAGAAGAAAGGCCGGAACAGACTCGGTGAGCGTTCTGCTGCAGATGCAGAATAACGCGAAGCACGTTTCATCTATCGGGTGTGGTTTAAATAGCCTTGGAGTGATGAGGCGTCTTCCTCCACGGCCCCGCCTAGGTAAGAAAAGAGTTCCAGTTCCAGAAGTGTTCCATTGCTGTATCCATGGAGTGGAGCTTGCCCCACCCAGGTAAGAAAGTAGTTCCTGTACACAGAGGACTTCTAAGTGGCTGGTAAGTAAGCAGCATGGTCTGCTGCAGGTAAGTCCACCCAAGCATCTTCATACATAATATGAGCCCGGCGCTTCCAGTGCCGGGACCGATGACTTTGATGAGCCTGGTGCCACCGGCGCCAGGACAAGGCCCAAAAGGTCCCAGTGGGGACCGGCTGGTGCCTAAGATAACGGTTAGGGGCCTGCTTCCAAGGATGTTGGGCTGTTCCTGACTCCTTGGAAGCAGTGATCATGACAGGTGTGCATGTACATCAAGAAGGCCTGCTCTTGGCGCACACGCCTCCTTCCATTGCCGTAATTTAGTCTAGGACATACCTGTTCTAGAGGGTCATGTTTCTGATGGCCTTCAGTTCTTCTGTGATAGCATTAAATCCTTTTATTGTTGGATTAATCGTTTGTACCAGCTCCCACCTAGTGATCTGTAGCCACTTGGTGTAAACTGCAGCTTGAATTCCTGGCATGAATATGGCTGTAAATATCACTGCCATCTGCTGAAGAATTTATGTTCATCTGGAATATCATGATAGGCCTCTACTGATTTTCAAGAACTAATGACCCCTCTTCTGTCGAATGAGATTGAGTGATCTCTTCTTCCTCTGGTGTACATTCATTTCTGGAAAACCATCTATGTGGAGGTCACTTTGAGGGATCACCAATGCAGGGACATGTATCATCACCAGAGAACATACTCCTTCCCAGCTGTTGGGTAGCTTCATCTAGGCTCTGGAACCACAGGCCCAATAATGACCCATCAATTGCTGCAGTTCCTCCTGTCATTCCTGGAACTTCAAAGTTGGAGAAAATAAAGAATGTCAGAAAACTGTTGATCCAGCCTTTGTTTCTAAAACACACCATCACATTCTTAATGGGTAATATAGATACATATCCTGCTCATCTTCAACCCATGTTAGTAATTTTGCAAACTTGGCCCATTCCTTCATGCATCCATCGTTCACCTTTTGCACTACATGTACTGGTGATGTCATCAATAAGTGTGCACTACATGCCCATTCCTGCTTCCCCTCCTTCATTAGTGGCCACTTGTCCATATACCAATAGCTGAGGTCTCTCCCAGCATCCTGGTAATCTTGGTCTTTCCCATCCATTCACACATTTCACTCATTTTTGCTCAAGCATTGTGATTTGTCCTCCAGTCAGGCCACTAAATGAATAAAGAAGCATCCGATTTTTCATTCTCAATCTTTTTCCATCTTTTGTGTTTTGATGTAAGCATCTTCCTATGGCACTGTTTTCTTTGACATCCTTCTGAAGGTTGCCCACTTTTCTTCAAATTGTCCTCCGGTCAAGCATGCTGCTAGGTGGATGAGACACATTGCATCATGAGCAGGTATCTCTCTATATATAAGTGTTCTGGCTGTATTCATGGCATAAGGGATGAGTGTACACAGATAACAACTTTCATCCAATGTTTTTCTCTTCACCTCTTTCATGGGTTGATACCACATGTTATTCTTTAAATGGACCGAATGATGAAAATATGAGTTTATATCCTCATTATCTTCCCTAGCATTCCTTTTTTATCAAACAATTTGTTTTGAAATATCAGCTAAAATATACTTGTGCTTTGGTTGGTTAGAAGAATAGATGTCTCATTCTGGGATACTTCAATTGAAGTGTAAAACAATGTGTCAAGAAATGTAAAGAGGATAATAAAATAAAGACAGCACATGAAGCAACAAGTGGTTACAAGAAGTATTGTCATGGTATTCAGATGCCACATTATCTCTTTTGGAGTAGCTGGTCTCCTTGTTAGCAATGTCTGTTTTAAATAATGGAAAATACAATGTTTTTATTCAGTTATTCACCTTCAAACACTTTTCAAATTTTGCACTTTGTTTATAATAGAAACTGAATTATAATTGCAATAATAACTCTGCGATTGATAGGACTGTTTTTTTGGGTTTCCAACAAATACAACAACGTCCATGTTTCGTCATGCTAGAGCTGTATATGTTTGGAGTATATATGCCAAAATAGCATGCAGAAATGTGTGGAATGTTTCAGGCAGCGTAAAGTGTGCTTTGCAATCTTTGTGTCTTATTTTCAATGTATTGTCTGTTTTTAGTTCAATTGTAAATGTTCTCGATCTGGAGCAAGTCCATTCACTTACTATTAAACTTAGAAATGTAAATTTGTTCAAGAATGTTTTTAGTCCACTGGTTCTTTGTCCTTGCCCTTGGTAGCTAATCTGGTCTGCATGCGCGGAACTTCTTCTCTTGCTTTGCAGTCAGCAGGTGTCAGAGGGGTAGAGGTCTCTCCTTTGTAGAGCGTCACCTCATTCAAATGCAGCCAGGCTCTTCTCCCTTGAAGCTTCACAGCCGTAGGAGTGACCTACTCTACTAGATATGTTCCCTCAAAACGGGGCTTGTCCCTAGTACATAGTAAGCTCTTCACCAGTACTTGGTCCCCTGGGTACAAAATAGGCTGTTTGAGTAAATCAATAAAATCAGTTGTTTGGCCATCTTCATCATTCTTCTCTGACCCTTCCCTTCAATGTTTGATCTGTTGAGAAGTGAAAGAAACACTAGCTGTCATATTTGTTAAATAATCATGCATCTTGTCCCCTAATGTTATTGTTACACTATGGGCATCAGTTTTTATTAGAGTGGGAGGAGCAAGTGGTACTCTCATGTGGTGACCCTTCACTGTCTTATGAAGAGTTAGGAGGTGATCTGAGCCAGGCTGGTTCCTCAGGGTGAAAAAAGCAAGGGGTAGGGAATGTAGCCATCCCCTTTTCAGAGTAATTTACATTTTTCCTATCCTTTCTTTGAGAAGTCTGTTTAACCTCTCACAGACACCATTCACCTGTGGGTGATAGGCAGAGACAAACATGTGTTTTATGCCCAATAGAAGAACAATCTCTTCAAACAACTAATTTACAAAATGTGGGCCATTATCAGACCGCTGGACTTCACACACACCCCATCTATGATGCACAAGAAACTTGGCAGCACATGTGGCATCGGGGAGTGGGCATGGACCTGCCGCAATCCATCAGGAAAAGGGACATACTACTACTAACATGTACCTATAACGATTACATACTTGTAACATATCTACATGATCTATATGCAGATGCTGAAACTGACAATAGGGATTTCTCCTCGCACATTTACAAAGTTTGTCCTGCTGTGAATTTCTGGCCAACAATGCAATAGAAAATAAACTATGCAACATGTTCTAACAAATTTGGTGTGAACAAGTCTTCTGCGATTGTTGCAGCAAGACACTCTCTGGTGGTGTGCGCAGTGTAGAGGAGCTGCTCCTGTGCCACCTTCAATAATTCTAGAGGCATCACTGCCTTCCCAGTGCTATCCTGTCTTCATATAGCCTCAGTGGGGTATAAAGAACATACATCTTGTTCTTCCTGTGGAGCTCAACCTTGTAGCTCAATTAAGTATATAATGGACAACCTAGTAAAATCTTCCTGCATTAGCATGCATCATTCTGACCCTTGTTTAACATCTTCTAATTAAAAATTAGAATATATGGAAAATATGCTGCTCTTTTGGCTTCTACATCTGTGGCTTTGTTACCGTGAGAATTCAGGTCTGCCCCTTTATTATGGGCTGCGCATTTCACAAAGGTAATAGCCAATAGACGCATTAGTACTTTAATGAGCTTGCCTAATAGAGAAGCATGTTGTACTGGAGTGCCGTCTATGTGGTGGAAACCCCTCTCTTTCCAACATGACAGCCCTTCGTGTATAGTTGTCATTGTGTAGGTGGAGTCAGAATACACTGTCACTTCCTCATCTTCAAATCTCTGAAGCGCGGCGATGAGCACCACTATTACTGCAGCCTGCTCTAAACAATGTGAAGGCAGTAGCGCACTCGTCACTACTTCAAATTTACCATTGTTTTTTAACTTTGCTGCTGCTAACCCATTATGCCTTTGGACAGTCGTTTTGGCAATTTCTGAAGACCTATCAATAAAGAGAACTTTCTCCCCTCCGAGAACATTTTCTCGAACATGGGGCATATCTAAATAGAATTCGGTATATGTTGTGCAGTCATGCACATATTTGTCCTTCCCCACTGGTTCTGCTATGAATGTTGCTGGATTCACTGTTCTGCATCTAACAATTTTGACTGCTGGATTTTAAATAATCCCTTAATATCCAAACGTTCCTTGTGTAGTCAATGTACTTTTGGGTTTCTCCAAAATGGCAAACAGGGAGTCATGATAAATAATGCTATTGAGCATCCCATTGTAATACTGGTAGCTTTTTCGATTGTGAAAGCAGCAGCATCTAACGCTTGTTCGCAAGGATAATGTCCTTTCATTACTTGGTCTAGACTCTCACTATACTAGGCTAATGGTTGCGTCCATGTCCTTGTCATGACCACTGTGAGGGTGCACAAGTTGTGCCACAAGCAGACTCCCACCAGAACCCTGAGGGCCTTAAAACCACTGCAAAAGGGCTCCTGGAGCCAGTCCTGGCGCTTTTGGCACCAGGCTCAAATGTAGGACGGAAGGGCTGTTCAAACTAGGTTCCATTTATGTACTTGGGCCTTTAAATCCAACATGGAAGCACCCATACAGTCTAGTTCTAAGAACCAAGCCATGTGGTCTAGTGTTTTGGGTGTGGCAGGCCTGGAACTACTTTCCCTGCTACTACTTTACCTGGGCTATTTAAACCAGACCCTGACTGCAGAACATGCTTTGTGTTATTCTGCAACCAGCAGCGTGATGCTCACAGTGTCCAGCTCCTGGTCTTCAGCATCTTCCTGTAATCCTGCAATAACAAGAACAAGATTATTCTGTCTTACCTGAGAAAACACCATCCAGCACTCAGCATCTCAACTGGGCTACAATCTGTGGAAACCGAGAGAAGAAGAAACATCTCTCACCTGTGAGTACTAGCTTAAGGACTTCCAGCAAACCACTACCACAGCTGCTGTTCGAACATTGCGACCTGCAATAACGAGAAAGGGACAAACAATATTAAAACGCACGCTTCCAAAACATCGAATTCCATCGGTCTTACCTGAATTGCATCGTGCTACGCCACGCTTCCATCCGGAGCACCACAGCAACATCTGCAAAGGAAAAGAGACATATTCAGGTTCGCTTTCAATATTAAACAACTGCACAGCGCTGTACTACCTTAACGGATTCCGGGGGCCTGTTTTTCATCGCGCTCTCATCCACTCGCAGCACCACAGCGGCCTGTGAGGAGAAGAAGAAGGAAACACAGGTTAGCTTCAAAAGACAAAGGCGCTGCGCTTCACGCTTTCTCTTACCTAGAAACGTGCCTCTCCATCCGGCACGCCAGCATCAAGACCTTCGCACCCGAAAAGAAGGAGATAAAGACATTAACGAATTCCCACCATAAACAGAACAAAGACTTACAATTAACAAACCTACCTGCCTACCAGCAGATTCGGGGTCACAGCAGGCCAGGGCCCAAAGAAGGCGTACTGCACCAGTGAAGCAACTCAGGCAGCTGGACAATAAACGTCAAGCGCCCCAGCACAAGAAACGCAAGACCGATAGCTCACCCTACAAATAACTAAGATTCATTATTCAGCACTGGGAAACTACGTATCCAGGGTTCCAGATATCAGAGCCTTCCAGACGCCCCCGGGGATATCAGGTGAGCGAGCATAACGAACACGAAGCCTTTAAACCTTATCCACCTGGGCATCATGGAGACATCTGAAACTGATCAGTTAGCCCAGCTTTTGGGACAATTACGCGTCGAGGTACACGCAGCCTGGCAGGAATCCAATGCCTTAAGACGAGAGTTAATAGTCACAAAAGACCGTACTGATGAACTAAGCAAACAGCTACTACAAAGACAGGCGGGGCAGGCTCCACTGCCCGGATTCGCCCCATCTGTCCCTAAACCATCATCATTCAATCCAGTACAGATAACGTTGCCTGGAGCAGTACCCCTGGCACCACCAGAACGGTTTAAGGGAGACCCAAGAAGGTATGCAACATTCCTGAACCAGTGCCGCCTTCATTTTCTTTGTAGCCCTGGGGCTTTCCCAAATGACCAGGCGAGGGTGGCTTTTGTGTTATCATATTTGAGTGGAAGTGCCGCAGACTGGTCGGTACCTTTAGTGAGCCGGGATGACCCATTACTGCAGAACTTCAGGCGTTTTCAACAGGAGATGAAAAAGTTATTTGCTCTACACTTGCATGGACAAGCTCTTGATAATGAACTTCTGCCCCTCCGCCAAAGGAATCAAAATTTGCTGACTTATATTGCCACCTTTAATAGGCTGGTTGTAGAAGCAGGGTGGCCAGAAGATAAAAGAACCACGTTGTTTCATCGGGGCCTACGAGGAGACCTGAAGGATGTCCTTGCTTAAGTGGTAGACCCATCTAAAGACTGTGCAGAGTTTATCAACCTGGTAGTTCAGTTGGACCATAGATTACAGGATCAAAGAACAGACCGAAGAAGACTCGAAAATCGTGCCATGTACGTACGTTCAAAAGATAATGTTCAACGTCCATCAGAAAATACCACAGAACCCATGCAGATTGGAGGAGTATGACCCCCTTTAATCAAGGTTGAAAGAGACAAGAGGAGACAGCTACAGTTATGCCTATACTGCGGTAAATTGGGTCACTACCTCAAAGAATGCCCAGTGAAACCTACAAGGAAGGTGGTAAGCGCTACAGAGAAATAAGATGATGGAAAGGAATCGGAAAACTACCAGGCCCGGCAAGCGTAGAGGTCCGCTTGTCGAGCGAGAAGGATGAGTCACAGACCTCACATTTCGCCCTACCAGTAACCTTAATCAATCACCAACGACCGTCACGGATGCATGCCATAGAGGCATATATAGACAGCAGAGCAGTTGGTAATTACATAGATCGAGATCTGGAAACAGAAATGGGACTTCTCTTTGCACAAAACCAACAACTGAAAAGGTAACTACTGTTGACGGTACAGAAATTGCTTCGGGACCAGTAACCCAATGCACAACAGAATTAACCCTTCTGTGTCAGGATGGACATCAAGAAGCAATCACTTTTGACCTCACCAAAGCTCCTCAGTGCTGGTTGATCTTAGGGATGCCAAGGTTAGTAACTCACAATCCCCACATAGACTGGCGTGCAAAGAGACTGACCTTTTCCGACGAATGCGCCCATGCTTGCTACCCGAAATCTATACCACTCAAAACCTGTAATCTGTTCAATGAATAGCATTGGTGATCACGGAACCAATGGACACCGTACCAAAAGAATATCAGGATTATCAAGATGTTTTTCAGAAGGAACAGGCTAACACATTACCGCCACATAGGCCCTATGACTGTCAGATCGACCTGACACCTGACGCACAGGTTCCTTGTGGTCGAGTTTATGCACTTCCGGAAACCGAAAATCTCCACTTGAAGTCCTATCTGGATCAATACCTGGCTAATGGGTTTATCCACCCGTCAAAGTCACCGGCAGCCTCTCCCTTATTCTTCGTACCCAAGAAGGAAGGAGATTTGAGGACTTGCATCGATTACAGCGCACTTAATCAAATCACAGTAAAAAACTGCTACCCTCTGCCCCTTATCCCGGAACTGTTGGACCAAGTCAAGGATGCCCGAATCTACACCAAACTAGACCTCAGAGGAGCATACCACCTTGTACGTGTTAAGAAAGGGGATGAATGGAAAACTGCGTTTCGCACCAAGTATGGCCTGTACGAATGTCAGGTAATGCCTTTCAGGCTGTGCAATGCTCCCGCAGTGTTCCAATAATTCATGAATGATGTATTACGGGAATTAATCGTTGTCTGTGCCCTGGTCTATATTGACGACATCCTGGTGTATTCCCCCTCTGAAAGAGAGCATGTGGAACACGCTCACTCAGTCCTTGCAAAACTTCGCCAGCACAAACTGTACACTAAACTCGAGATTTGCTCCTTCCATGTCACCGAAGTGGAGTTCCTCGGTTTTGTTCTCTTGCCAAAGGGAGTCAGGATGGATTTACACAAAGTAGATGCCATCCTTAATTGGCCGTCACCTTCTTCACTTAAAGGAACCCAAAGCATGTTCGGCTTTGCAAATTTTTATCACCGATTTATTCCACATTTCTCACGGACAGTCCACCCAATCACATTGTTACCTAGAAAAAAAACAACTAAAAATTCCAATAGACTGAAGAGGCGGAACAGGCTTTTCAAGAACTCAAGAAAAGATTCACCTCTGTGCCAATTTTACAACATCCTCACCCTGATCTCCCCTATGTAGTGGAAACTAATGCTTCCAGCGTAGCTATGGGAGCAGTTCTCTCTCAAAGAGATCCAGAGAGAGGCCAATTACACCCTGTGGCCTTTTGGTCACGTGCATTCTCACCACCAGAACTTAACTATGCAATTACAGACAAATAACTGTTGGCAATAAAATCAGCCTTCAAAGCCTGGCGGCAGCAATATCTATTAGGTGGCAGACATATCATCACAGTAATCACAGATCACCAAAACCTTCAATACCTAAAGTCAGCAAAAGCCCAATCGTCACAACAGTTGTGGTGGGCTCTATTCTTCATAAAATATGATTACGTAATAACATACTGACCAGGAGTTCGGAATGGGAAGGCCGATGCCTTGTCCTGTATGGGTTTTGTAGAGAACACGAACAGTAACCTGGACCCTGTTGCCATCATCCCAAGTGATAAACTACTGGGACTCACCACCACATTGACTCTGAGTGAACTTCAAGATAAGATTCGAACCTTAATGAACCCCAAGATCTTGCAGAAATGGAATTCCCAAAATGAACATCACACGGTTCTGGATGGATTACCCTACTTCAGGGAACGACTATATCTACCAAGTAAAGATCTGCAAGAATTGGTCATGTCTGGTTATCACGATTCCCTGATTGAAGGCCATCCTGGAATTGCTAAGACTCTAGCCAAGGTTAAACGCAATTATTGGTGTCCAACCTAGCGTAAGGACATTGCTCGATTCGTTCTATCCTGTGGGATATGTGCACAGAATAAATCACAAAAACAGAAACTAGCTGGCCTCCTACAACCACTGGATATTCCACTGGCTCCCTGGCATACTCTTTCTCTTGATTTTATTACGGACTTACCTTCCTGTCAAGGTTTTGATACCATTCTGGTGTTTGTAGACCTGCTCTCTAAAATGGCACATTTCATTCCATTTAAAGGACTTCCTAACGCTACAGGTCTAGCAAAACCATTTCTTGAAAAGATAATAAAACTGCATGGTTTTCCCTCAGTCCTAATCTCAGATCATGGAAGCCAATTTGTATCCAACTTCTGGAGTAAATGTTGTACCATGGCACAAATCGATGTTCGATTAGCCACTAGCCATCACCCCAAAACGGATGGACAAACAGAAAGAACAAACCAGACATTAGAACAGTATCTACGTTGTATGCTGCATCAAGTGGAAGAGAATTGGAAATAATTGTTATGGATAGCTGAATACGCATACAATAACTCAATACATACAAGCACTGGACAAAGGCCATTCTACACAATATACGGAATACATCCACGTACCTCTGAACTAGTCTCTCCCACAACCTTGGAAATGTCAGCGGTAAAGACTCTACACACAAGCATAACCCAAGCCTTCAAAAGGGCAAATGAACATTTACTGCAAGCCAAAGACAGACAAAAATAATTCTCGGACCGGCATCGAAAGAAAGCTCCTGATTACCAAGTTGGAGACTAAATCTGGTTGGCATCAAAACATGTGCCCATAAAAGGTACCCGGACCTTTTGTCCAAGATATCTAGGACCCTATACCATTGAATCGGTGATAAATCCGGTGGCCGTCAAGTTAGCCTTACCACCAAGCATGCAAATTCATCCGGTGTTCCATGTGTCACTTGTAAAACCTGTACAAACAGGAACCCGAGTCTTAACACCACCAAAACCTGTGCTAGTTGATGGAGAGCTTGAATTTGAAGTTAAAAACATCCTGGATTCGAAACGTACCAGATCTAAGCTATACTATTTAGTGGACTGGAAAGGTTACGGGCCTCAATTCAGAACTTGGGAACCAAGTGAACATATTCACGCATCACGTCTGATAAAGAGGTTTCACAAGGATAACCCTGCCAAACCCAGACCAGACAGGAAGGATACCATGAGAGGACCTTGGGGGGGAGTGCTGTCATGACCACTGTGAGGGGGCACAAGTTGTGCCACAAGCAGGCTCCCACCAGAACGCCGAGGGCCTTAAAACCACTGCAAAAGGGCTCCTGGAGCCAGTCCTGGTGCCTATGGCACCAGGCTCATATGTAGGAAGGAAGGGCTGTTCAGACTAGGTCCCATTTATGTACATGGGCCTTTACATCCAACATGGAAGCACCCACACAGTCTAGTTCTAAGAACCAACCCATGCGGTCTAGTGTTTTGGATCTGGCAGGCCTGGAACTACTTTCCCTGGTACTAATTTACCTGAGCTATATATACCACACCCTGACTGCAGAACATGTTTCATGTTATTCTGCAACCAGCAGCGTGACGCTCACTGTGTCCAGCTCCTGGTCTTCAGCATCTTCCTGTAATCCTGCAAGAACAAGAACAAAATTATTCTGTCTTACCTGAGAAAACACCATCCAGGACTCAGAATCTCAACTCGGCTGCAATCTGTGGAAACCGAGAGAAGAAGAAACATCACTCACCTGTGAGTACTAGTTTAAGGACTTCTGGTGAACCGCTACCACAGCTGCTGTTCTAACACTGCGACCTGCAATAACAAGAAAGGGAAAAACAATATTAGAACCCGCACTTCCAAAACATCGAATTCCATCGGTCTTACCTGAATTCCATCGCGCTATGCCACGCGTCCATCCGGAGCACCACAACAACATCTGCAAAGGAAAAGAGACATATTCAGGTTCGCTTTTAATATTAAACAACTGCACAGCACTGTACTACCTTAATGGATTCCGGGGGCCTGTTTTTCATTGCGCTCTCATCCACTCGCAGCACCACAGCGGCCTGTGAGAAGAAGAAGAAGGAAACACAGGTTAGCTTCAAAAGACAATAAAGGCGCTGTGCTTCGCGCTTTCTCTTACCTAGAAACGTGCCTCTCCATCCGGCATGCCAGCATCAAGACCTTCGCACCCAAAAAGAAGGAGATAAAGACGTTAACAAATTCCCACCATAAACAGAACAAAGACTTACAATTAACAAACCTACCTGCCTACCAGCAGATTTGGGGTCACAGCAGGCCTGGGCCCAAGGAAGGCGTACTGCACCAGTGAAGCAACTCGGGCAGCTCGCCAACAAACATCAAGCACCCCTGCACAAGAAACGCAGGACGGATAGCTCACCCTACAAATAACTAAGATTAATTATTCAGCACTGGGCAACTACGCCTCCAGGATTCCAGATCTCAGAGCCTTCCAGACACCCCCGGGGACATCAGGTGAGTGTAACAGTCCTAGTGTCGAATGCTGTGTAAGTACTGCTGTCATCACTTCTCCATTTTTGAATCCGGGAATAAGTATAACTATAGTCTGCTATTCATAACACAGGGGCTGTGCAAATCGCCCTTTTAATTCTTCGAATCCTTCAACCATGTCATCTGTCCATGTTATCTTACTTTTATCTATCTGTGCTTTCTTGAGCGCTTTTAAAAGTGGTCGAATATATATATTGTAATCAAAAATCCAGGCTATAAAATAATTACATACAGCTAAGAACTGTTGCCTTTCCCTTACTGTCTCAGGTTTTGGAGTATTCATGATTGTTTCTACTCTTTCAGGTGTCACTTTTCTCCCCTCTTGAGAGATAAGCTGTCATATATGCAGGACCTCTTCCTGACAATATTATAGCTTTTATTTATCTACCTTGTATCCTTTTTCAGCTAGTATTGTCATTAGTTGAACTGAGTCTTCCCTGCATTTTTCCTCTGTTTTACTGCACACTAATATGTCATCTACATACTAAATTATTGTGCTGTCACGCTATATGTTACCTCGGTCCATCCGAAGGACTCTATTGAAGATTGATGGGGACTCACAGTACTCCCGAGGCAGTCTTGTATTTTTCAGGTGCTGGTTTCTATATGTAAATGAAGGCAAATCCTGTGAGTCTTCATGAAGGAGAATTGAAAGAAGGCATTCTTTAAATATATTACTGTAAAATATTTGGCTTTAGCTGGGATGCAACATAATATTCTAGCTGGATTCGGGACCAAAGGAAACTCTGCTTCAACAATATTATTTAAGGGGCAGAGATCCTGAATAAATCTCCACAACCCCCTAGTTGATTTCTTCACTGGATACTGTGAGAAACCTGAGGGTGTTCTCATAAGTAGTCCCCAGGGATCCATTGCTCAGGGAGCCAGGAAAGGGCCATTGCTCTTGGCTCTCAATGTTGGGGGCAGACCAGGGAGGGAGGATCACCTGGGCAGGGGTCCCCTGGCACTGCCTTCCTTGCCCCAATCCATCCTACCCACCCTCGTTGTTCATAGAATATTGTCACTCGAGTGCCATCCTTCCCCTTGACCTTCTCTCACGAAAAGGGAAGAGAAAATATCATGGACGGCTAGGGAGGACAAACCCCTTTACAACTCTTGACCCTAACAGTGTCTATCCTTCCTCAAAACCCATTATTCATGGTCCAGGTAAGAGGAGGAACATAGTTAAGTACATGAGATTGGGTGAGAAAAAAGATCAAGCACAACAGAGACAAGACCACGATATTAATATCCCTTCATCAGTTACCCATCTAGACCACAGAGAATACTATCAAGATCTATGCTTGTATAATAAGACATCAGAGAGATGGAATACTCTGCCACAAGGGGAAGATATCTCATTAAATAAAAGCAAGGCTAGGGGATGTTCCTATCTCCACTGGGGATCTCCTAATAGTATTCTAGTATGTAGACTTAACCATCAATCTAATCTCCAATCCCATTTCACTTTACAGCTCTCCCCTCAGCTTCCATAGGATATTTCCAAACCCATTCCATCAATCCCACCCCATTTCAAACAAATACTGGGACGAGGAAGAGGCAACCGGGAGTCGTTTTTAAAAATAAATGTGCTTATTAGTGTTTTGGTTCAGACATCAAATGTATAAACTTTTCACTATTATACAAAAGAAGGAAAAAAAGATACAAAATATAGCAAAAGAAAAAATCCTCATACATAATTACAAAAACTCATCCACAGATAAAATTATTCAAATCACATTTAATTGACATCCATTAATAAAAACTATTCACAATAAACTGATTGGAGGATCAGCTTTCCATTGATTATTGTCATTAACAAGGTGAGGAAACCACATAATGCCAGAACCGTGCTCTGCTGTTGTCCTCCCATCAGGCCAGTCCACATAAAGTCGTTTACAATTGCCATCCCTAAATATCTTTTCTTTCTTCATTTAATGCTGGACAGTTAGTTACTAGGGGCCTCATTACGAGTCGGGCGGTAACCTGCCAGTTTTTCTGGCTCGGTTACTGCCGGACTCGTATTACCATTCCGCCTCCGTGATTCCCGGAATTACCGGGGCATTACAACCCCGGTGACACAGGAATTCCGGAGGCGGAATTCGGTAAATCCCCATTCCCATCGAGTCCAATAGGACTCGATGGGAATGGGGGCCATGGAAACACCGGCACCATCTAATGATGGTGCCGTTGTTTCCACGTCCGCCTGCAGGTGGGTGGTGTAAAAACCAGCCAGGTCAGACCAGGCGGGAATGACGCCTACGCCTGCAGGACTCGAAATCAGGCGATCCGGAAACAACGGTGGCAGCGGGTTTACCGTCACCGTTATTTCCGGACCGCCTGACTCGTAATGAGGCCCTAGGTGTTTGATAATTTCATTAGGACCCAAATTGGTACAGAAACTACAGGTCTGGTCACCCAGCCCGAGTCCCACTTACCTGTTCTTTCTAGGCTAAAAATGTGGTTTAACCTAAAGCGTAGATAGATTGTGCTTAGCGTGGGATATAGAAAGATCGGGATGTAGTTAGAAAGCTCTTCTCTTTTTGTGAGAAATTTAGCATATTCACCATACAGGGAACATCTTCCCACTTGATGAGAGGAGACAGCCCAATAAAATTTGAAGAGCTTCTTCAGTACTGTGGCCAAGCTCTTCTTCAGATGAGCCTATCAGTGAGAGTGTGTCCACCATTTGTTCTTTAAATTTAGTGATGCTGACACCAGATTCCCTAGTTTGTTCCTCACCCCAACTCTGGTAAAGAGACATGAGAGGCGGGTTTGACAATTTAGCATACTCAGCCAACTTTCTCCAAGTAGCTCTTGCTTCCAAGGAGATTAGCCCGAACTCCTGTCTTATAATTGAGTTTGTAACCGAATTACCCAGTCCCAATGTCTTCTTCCAGAACATTCCATGTACCGAATAGAGACATTCTCCCAAATCGATCAGGGAAAGGTCCAGGCCGTATAACAATACTGCCTCCACGCTAGACAGGTAATACTGAAGCAGTGGTTTGAGCAAAAAGTGGCACAATGGGGAGTAGACCCTCTTCATTTTTGCCAGCAAAGCCGCACACTTCCCCCTAATCAAGAATTTCCAATTTTCCTTGGACATTGCATTTGTTTTATGATTACCCAGGTATATAAGGGATTCCACCCTTTCTAAGGGATTACCTCCTACTCGCCACATCATAGTTTTGGGCTGTCTTTTGATAGAAATCACAATTACCTTGGACTTTATTCCATTTATCTTTAGATTGTTTGGGCTGCATACAATAAGAAAAGAGTCAACTTCCACTTCAGCCCAATCATTGTCAAATCCAACAAGACAATGTTGTCCGCAAATGCAATATAGTCCTGGGATACTGACCCCAGCCTAACACAATTGGTGGTAGCTCCCTCGCAGACATTTTTAAGGTCTGCAAGGCAGATGTTAAACAGGGTGGGAGCCACGACGCATCCCTGCCACAAACCCACATACGTAGCAATACGGTCCGTCATGGCTTCCTCTCTGCTCACTCTCACCCTGAGTGTTGTATCTGTGTGCAGCAGAGCCAATAGCTGCACCATAGTCAATGGGAGGTTAATGTCCAAATGTTTCCTCCAAAGGCATTTGACATGTCTATTGATGCAATATAGGCGGTACCCACTGATTGATGATGTTTAACCACCGCTAGAAGGTGTGACATGGTGAAGGCGTTTAGGGAGGTTCCCATCCAGCTCAAAACCTAATTTGATGGTGAGAATACAGGTCTCCCCCAGAGGAATAACCCAAAGCTCTGGATTAGCTTTAATTAGAGCGGTAGGTATGTTATCGGGGCCTGGGGCCCTCAATGGTTTTGCCTTACCAATTGCCCACAGTACGCCATCAGTCTGCCATGTAAGTGCACTATGATTCACTCCCGCATTGATAAGTGGGAATTGGCCCTCCTCACCAAATGGCTTAGAGTACTTTTTGGAGATGTTTCCCACCCATTCCTGTGCCGTAATATTGCATTCAATGTAATGCTGCACACCCTTGGTAACTTCCCCCTATTTATTCCCAAACGTTCACACTGTTTTTCTCAATGAGGGTCATGACGAGCTCTTGGTTTTGTTCTATACGTTTTTTCCCGGCCAATTCGTTTGAGGGAAAGTTTGTAATTTCCGACAATCCTTTTCCTATCCTCTGAGAATGCACGTCTGTCAGCCATCGTTTGAAGGAGAGTTTTGATAGCTGCTCTTTCAGCCTGTTTCGCCTGTTTGGCCTTTAAGTTAAAGGGGTGATTATGTTGTTACGCTCCACTTATTTGAGCCCTTTTAGATAGTAGCTTTATGCATTCTAATAGGCTATGAGTATAGTTGTTGGCAGTCAATCTGACCCCCTTCTTCTCCATTTTCAACAATTCTTTTTGCCATATAGTGCTAAAGGTCCTATATGCTTTGGAGTTCCATTTCATGATCAAAGCCACCCCTCTCTGCTGTAGTGAAAGCAGTAGCATACTGCAGGTGACAAACGGTGTTAGGCAGCCACACAGACAGAATTATAGGGTAGTGATCACTGCCTAATGGATCCCCCTTCACCAATGTATCACACAGACATGCCAGATCTCCTAGAAATGGTTAATCCATGACTCCCCACCGCTGCTCCGAGTAAAGAAATCCTTCAGCTGCTGTTCCCATAGTAAACATACCTGAAAGTCCCAATTCCATGCCACTCCTTGTCGCACCATTAGGGTAGAGGACTTCTTTGCACAGTAGGAACCCCTGTGAATTGAGGCAGTACACAGACCGTGTTAAAATCCCCACCCACAACAAGGTACTCTTTTTCGCCCCTACCCAACCATTCCGTGAGCAGGAGATCTAGTTCCTGCTGTAAATCTACCATTTTGGTGATAGCATGATTGTAGTAAAGATTTTACAATCAATAACATTGCATTTAAGTTGGAAAAATGCAGTTTGACTGCCTGCAGATCTTTTGATTTGAACTTTATCTCGTAATATGTAAAAGCACAGTTTAAGACTACTGCAATCGCAATACCTCCTATTGGCCTACCTTGCAAGCCTCGCATTGCTGGCTTACAATAAGTATGGAACCCTTCCAGTCAGTTCAAAAGCATTTGTAGCCATAGTCTTGTAGCATTACCACAGTTGGCATCTTTAAGTCTGGAGCACATTTGCCCACCAATTTGTGATAACCACACATATTCCATGACATCAGCTTAAGTCCACCTTCCTCAAAGGCTCAGGCTGGAATAGTAATAACATGGGGATAACATGGGAAGTTTAAGGGAAACTGGGCGTAAAAATAACTTAAGTTGTCCAATTGACAGAGTCAGGCAGAGTCAGGAACTTACTAATTATCATTCACACCTGTCTACACTTGTCTGCTTTTCCAACAATAAAAGGTGTGGTTCTGCAGAGCTGAATGAGCAAGCTGGGGACGTTGTTTGGACCGGAGAAGCCAAGGAGCAGCAAACAGCAGGATCGTTGGCTCAGAAGAGAACAGCGTGCCGAGACGCTGGCCTGGAGTTTCTGAGGGGCTGTAGCGTGATTAGAGAGCCGTGTCTCCAGAGAGCCGGAGCGAAGCATCTTGCAGGCTGCTGTTGGTGGTTGGAACATTGCTCATTCCCTTGGGACCTGTGCCAGCCCCATGGATGTCTGAGGGTCAGGTGGTGAGATCCTGACTTCAGGCCCGCACAACCAGGAGGGACTACTTGTCACTGCGCTGCTGCCCGGGTGAGTCTCATACAAATAAGAGAGAGAGAGAGACTCGGGATCATGCAACTGACTGAAGCAGAGCGGGCGAAAGGAAATGCATAAAGCGGCACAGAGCAGAAAAGAGGAAAGAAGAGAAAACTAGTGAAGATTGAAAGAACGGTGATGAGATCAAGAGAAAGAGAAAATCAGAAAGCAGAGTGCGCAAGGGACGGAAAGGAAAAGGACTATATTAAAGAGGGTGCGAGCGACCCAAAACGAGAGAGAAGGGTGCAAGCGACCCGGCAGAGTGGAAAAGGTGCCAGTGGGCATGGAAAGGTGAAGAAAGTGCAAGTGTGCATGGGAAAGCAAGAAGCGAGGTTCCAGTAGGCACAGAATGGTGAGGAAAGTGCAAGTGTGCACCCGAAAGCAAGGAGGAAGGTTCAAGTGGGCACAAAAAGATAAATAAAGTGCAAGTGTGCAGGAGAAGGAAAAAAAGGTGCCAGTGGGCACGAAGAGGAGAGTGCAAGTGTGCAGGAGAAGGAAACAAAGGTGCCAGTGGGCACACAAAAGAAAGTCAAGAAAACAGAGGGGAACAAGAAGGGGTGCAGAAAGCCCCTGAAGTAAAAAGTTAAGAACAGGAAACAAAAGAGAAGGGTTAAAACTCAGAGTGGTCCCGCTTAGGAGTTGCAAATAACCTTACATTTCCGGAAGCCTCTGATGCTAACCCTTGAGAGAACTGTATATGAAGAAAAAGGCACATCCTGACAAACTGAACTCGTGCTTTCTTTTAAGCTCAAGAGGGGCATAAGCTTTTGGGGGGGGCTGAGAGTCCTAAACGTTGAACCTGTGTTTGAAGCTCAAGTGGGGGCCTGAGCCTGAGGAAGGGAAGCATGAGAGAGCTAAAAGCTGAACTTGGGTTTGAACTTGAAAGAGGCCTGAGCATGGGGATGGGGAAACCTCAGAGGCCCAAGAAGTGTATTTGTGTTTGAATGTTTTCAACTTGGAAGAGGCCTAAGCTTGTGAAAGGGAACCCTAAGAGGCCTATCCAAGTGGAATCATGATTATTTTGTGTTACTGAAGGAACCTACGCTTGGGGAAGGGAACCCCAAGGCATTAAAGACATTAACATTGCCCGAACTATGGAGAGGGTCCTGTGAAAAGTCCCTTTTGATTGACCTCATCCTTTTGAAGTTGACCAACCTACATCTTGTGAAATGACCACCTGGAACCAATCCTGGTTTTCCTATTTTTGTTGAACCACCACGTTTTGCTTTTGAAGTACTTCCTAACACATTTTTGTCAGAGAGTGAGGGCAAGCATAGGTTTAGACACAGACAGGTTTTTATTTTGGACTTTTAGACTTCGATAGTCCTTAGAAACATCAGTTAAGGGAATCCTCTCTTTAGTGTTAGGGTCAGTTAGGCATTGCACTAACCCAGGAACGTTTGGAAATAAAGGTTTTGAAAATATATCTGTGAGTCTGTGTTTCTCTTGATACCATACCTGTTTCATAATACACAGCCGTGTTACATGGTGACTCTGATGGCACCAATATTTGCTGCTTTAATAAACCAGAAATGGTCTCAAATATGCCTTCACCTGCTTCTCTGGACATGGGATACTGTTTTTCTCGTGGCTCCACTTAATAGACCCACGTCATATGTACTTGGTCCATAAAATACTTGGCACCTTTTCTAAATCTTCCTGAAAAAATGAAGGTTTCTTTTTCACTAATGCCATTCTCTGTGGTATCTCTCTGTTCTCAATTTTCATCCAATAAGTAAGACTTATAAAAAATACTAATTCATTGTCTGAATATTCATCTTTAAACGAGTCTTCCTCTGTCAAATCTGTCAGTCTTTATCCTTCCTTAAGAGCTATTCTCCCTGCTCTTCCCTCATCATATGTCACATGAAAAACTATCCTTTCGTGATGTACTGCTACTGCCTTTAACTCTATGGGAATAACCTGTCCCTCTTCATCATCCATAGGTATTTCAGGTCTTAACAAAAATTCATCAGGTATTCTCAATATTTTCCATGTCAGTCCAGGAAGCCATGTCAACAAAATATTTACTCGATGCAAAAATATTTCTGGGTCTAAAGGGACCCCTCGAAATGCCTTTTGGCCTGTAATGGCTAATATAAATTCTCTCACAGTAATATAATGTATCCCTGGAGTTGAGCATACTATCCCTTTGTCAGTAAAAGATATCATCATGTTTAGTTTTGTCATCAAGTCACGTCCCAATATGTTAACTGTGTCTGCCAAGAATACAATAGTGGCATTGACATGTTATGTGCACTAATAGAAAGTGGTAATTTGTCAGTAAAGGAACCAAACTTGTAGCCCGAGAATCCCTGCACATTCATGGTGATCCCAGACATTGGGTATTTTCCCACTTGAACACAGGAACAAGTTGCTCCTGTATCCACGAGGGATGAATATATCTTGCCTCCTATCGTTACCCTGTCCCTAGATTCCTCTTGTGGGTCTGGTGTTACAGATAGTACCGAACACATCAGGTCACTCTGTGGGCTGTCCTATTGTGGATATAGATTCATCTCTGTGCTTGTAAAAGGATTCCCTCCCACTACTGTCATGCTGCCTATGTTCTCTTGCATGCCTCATTTACTTCTACACGTTCGGGCTATATGTCCCGTTCTCCCACAATTCCAACATTTTTGTGACTGTCCCCCATTAAATCCTCCTCCCCCTTGAGGGTTTTGAAATCTACCTCGTCCTCGGTGTCCATTCCCTCTACCTTGTGGCCAAAGGTTGTACACACTCTGATCCATTGTAAACTACCTTGCTTTGCTGTGCTGACTGTACTTCTTGTGTCGCCACGCCTTCACCACTCGTCAATACTTCTTCTATATCAAACTATTAACAATTTCTTCTGAACGAACTTGGCTTTCTCCTGTTTTCTATTTTCAGCTTTCTTCTTAATTTTCTCTTGCAACAATTGACAATGATGTTCAATAGGTAACTATTTCAGGCCATGGCTTCGCTCCCTTCACTACCTGTTTCTTCATCTGTTGTTGCACTGGCTCAAGCAGTCCCTGACATAAAATATGATAAAATTAATGCCACTGTTTTATCCCATGGTTCTCTTGTCTCGAGACATCAATGTTTCTGAATCTCCAGAATAAAGGCAACAGGATCTTCGTCCTCTCCCATTTTCCTAGTCATAATCGCACCCACATCTGATGTGTCAGGATACTGTACTCTAAGTGCCCTCCATATGTCTGCCCTGCAATTATTACATGGCACTCCATCATGTGCTGTGTTTTGTGATGTCACACTTGCATATCCTGGTAGCCTCCAAATGTCATCAGCTCTCTCCCTTAGAATGGCTGCCAGTAGGCTTTTTACGCCAACCACTGCTAGCGGCATTCCTGTTGTCATTCTTTCTAACTCATAAATCCATTTTCCTGCACCTGCAGTCAAACTAGGTAATTTAATTTTCAAATTCTCTTTGTCCATTTGTGGCCATGGAATTTTTTGTGGTCATCCTCTGTCTTTCTCTAATAATGGGAATTGTGTAAATCCTGGTCCAAAATCATATCTCCCTAAACTTTGCATCTTCCATATGGGGCTAGTTTCGCCAGTTCATCTTCTTCCTGGTAATGACCTTAACCTGCTTACATAAGGTGGGGACATTTCCCCTGTACTACGCGACCGTGCTAGTGGTTGTTCAGAATATGGTGTAGGTTCTGGTGTTTTTTCCTTCCAGATCTTCTAAATCTGACCACTTTATCCCTCTCTCTATGTTTGGATCTATCGAAAAGCCATGTGCGCATTCTCTTCGTGTTTTCTCATTCTCTTCCATCGCTTTGTCCGACATCATTATACCCCAACTGGTATGGCTATTATCTCTTCCCTCATCATCAAGATCTAGTCTACTTAGGGACAGCGTTCTATGCTTGTCCATCAATGCGTTTCCCGATATATCTCCCGTTTCCTTTGGTGGAGATCCTGCAACGCTCCCCATAGCTTCATAATCACCCTTCTCTCTCATTTGTCTATATAGATCCCCAATCCTTTTCCATATGCCTTCTGCCTCATGCTCATCAGCCAATGTCTTGGCTTCCCTTGCAGCTCCCTGCGTGGCTGTTGTGATCGTCTCTCTTCTTCCCATCGCTCTCAAGCTTCAACTGGTGTCAAACTTCTATTAATACTTTGTCCCCTACTCCTTCTCATTTCTTCTTCCCATCACATCTCCCTTTTCTCTTCTTCCTCTCACCTTCTTTGTAACCTACGTTCTTTCGATCTTTGGGTTTCTATTTCTTCACGTCTCTTCTCTTATATTCGCGGTCTCGGCTTCGATTCAGTTTGCATTCACGATATCTGAATATAGATGATCAGACGCGAAAAGAGATTTGGTGCACTGAGTATACTTCGCCACATGCACGTTAGGCCTATTTTTTTTTGGATTAAACACTGGGATGTTAACTACCAGTGACTAATGGGAAACGCTCCATTAAGAGACATCTGGATCAGCCACTTAAAGCTGTATGCATACATGCTAACGTTGCTTCTATATCCATTCCTTGGCATTCTAATGATGCATTGGCTAAGGAACATTTTGGGAAGCTTTGATCCTGAGCGGCGATACAGTCAGCTATACTGACCCAGAGCTTGCATTGGGCTTTGTTACACATAATGCAGCTTTGGGGTAAACTCGGCCACTTAGAAATGACTATGCATTTATTTTGACGTTTGTGTGCTGCGCACATTCTATAATGTTTATGCAGTTATTTCTTGCTGCATTTTGATGCAGGATCTGGGGCAGTATTATGTCTACTGCATATTAGCCTAAATAGGATACTGGCCCTCATTAGGACCCTGGCGGTAAGGGGTTTGCGCCAGCATTAGCTGCGCCGACCCCTTACCGCCAACTACGAGTTCCCATAGCGCCATGGTCATTTTTCCGCCTGCTTTTTGCGGGCGTAAGAATCCATGGCGCTATGGGACCTTGGTGTTAATTACGCCACGTAATTTACGGTGGCGTAATTAACGCCTTCCCCACTCCCATTGAGCCCTATGGGGCCGAAATGGGAATGGGGAAGGGTAAATGGGTCAATGGGGACTTACCGCCCCGCCGACCTCGGAATGGGGCGGTAAGTCCGCCATCCGCCATGGCGTAAAGGGACTTTGCGCCATGGCGGAAAAGTCTGCCGACGGCGGAAAAAATCCGCCAGGGTCCTAATGAGGGCCACTGTGTTTTATGCCCTGTGCTGAGGGAACCCGCACCCATTTGATATATATATTTATCTTTGTTTTTGTTTCTTCATATTAGGCTACGTAAACAAGGATCAGCCCTTTATCTTTTACCTTCGTTGAAAGGTTTCTACACCTTGAACTCTATTCAGTTTCATCTTTCTATAGTCTTTCAACTGCCTTTCAAGTTTGGCAACACTTGAAAATGAGAGGTCAGTATGGTTTTAGTAGTTTAGTGGTGCATATTCCTTGGATTAGGTTTTGCTGTGCTTTCAGTGTAGAAGTTTGAGATGATTTAGTGGTATCTCCAACTCCACTTCTTTTGTCTCCTCAGATGTAAATTGGTTTTCATCTGTTTCTGTTCGGCTGCGTCTACATAATAATGACTTTCTGCGCCACATGCGCACTAATCTAGGTGAACATGCTTGATATTGATATTCCGCTTTTCATTGTCTAGATGTGTTGATTTGTTAGAGGTCCAGTCTGTGTTTTTATTCTAACTTTTGGTATTTTTTCTTTTCCCTTTTTTCTTCATTTCATTTGTTGTCTTAATGTATTTTTTTACCATGGGGTGATGCTTTCATTAGATTTGAGACCTACAATCAAGTTTGGAACAACTGAACGTCTCTTCTATGAGAGTTACTGGGTTACTTACTAGCCATGTACATTTTTGTACCAGTATGCCTCTAATGTGACTTGCACTTACAGTGCGCCCTGATGAAGGCGACTACCAGTTCATCTGAATGAACTAGATAGAATCCTGTCGCCGAAACTGTAATGTGTATGATACTATAACATTCTGTATCTACAGCTCTTACTGATAGTTGTTTCTACACCTTGTACCTACAGTTGCCACTTAGCACTTTGGCACTTGACACTTTATTTGCCTGTAGTACTGTTTGCAATAGCATCTCCATCACCTAATGACATTTATTAATATTGAGTTGGACATGCATGATTTCCATTAGCATTGGTCAAGAAACCTATTACCCAAACACCTTTTTAAATGTTTTTGATACAAATACCTTGCATTATTATTAAATCAAATGTTTTTTAATGTTGAGATTTCTTCTTTGCGAATGTGTTATGTATTTTTTGTAAATGTTTTTGATTAATATTAAAATATGAAGTGATAAATGTTTACCTGACTGAACCTCTTCTCTTCTCACCTCTAGTCTATGATATGAGTACTTAAACAATGTCAGTGCTTATCCATGTGACTCCCTTCTTTTGGCTCTTATGTATTAGCTCCCCAGGTCCATGGTATAGGGGACACCCATCCCTTTTGTCTGCAAAATGGTGAGAGTGCCAGGGCAGCTAATAGCAGTGCCTGGCAAATGCCTAATAGTTCTACACATGCCAAAACTGAAGGCTTTACAAATGCTTGTTTGTAACAGGACCCCAGTGAAGGACAAGCATAATGCTTATGAAGCGAATGGCTGATGGCAGAGTTGGTTAAGACATGTTTATTGATATGATATGATAGGTTATTTATAACGTGCTTAATTCTTAAAGGTTTCTAAGCGCAGACCCGAGGATCGAAGCTGTGTTGTTCCGTGTTTTCTTGCTTTCTAGGTGAGGACGTTGCACCTGAGCTATCCATCCGAGACGAGTACACCAGTAGTGGGTTTACAACTCCAATTAAGTCACTAACTCAGAAGATTGCTTTGAAAAAACACTGGCAGGCACTTTGAGTGCAATGTTTGATGGTAAAGCTTGACTAAAGTGAACTCAAAGACTTCCCATGAAGAGGTGTTTTGGGTGGGGAGGGGCAGGAACCAGGTGGGAATGGCAACAAAACCTACAATCTGTGTCCCTACTCATATGCCATTCTCCATATCTGATCTGTGCTGTATGCATTAGTTGTGGCTTACAGTTTGCACAAGCGCCACCAAATAGTTCAAAAATAAAAATAATAGTGTTTTCCACCAAGCTCAGAATATTTTACTAAATATAATATATAAAAAACTAGGGCAAACTGCGGTTGTACAACCACGTTTTATGGTTCTGGTGAAATTTATAAAGCAAATGTCCCTTGAACTCAGGGTTTCTACCTCATCAGTGAAAGCCCTGGATGGCATTGCTGCCTTTCCCTTCCCTCCAGCGGTGCCTTTCTCTTTAATATGATGTATACATGTGAGGAAGTGACATAAGATGGATGGTTTCTCTACATCCGGAACAGTTCCCTAATGCAAATCTTAAGGAAGGAATAATATTTTGGGAACATATTGTGATAGTGAGATTGACTGCCAGTTAGCGCTGCTTCCTACTGCACTGAAAGCAGGCCTCAGAGTTGTGTGGCCTCAGGCTCAGGTCCGTGAACCCTTGGTATACTCTATTCGCACCCGGGAAAGGGCGCTCAGCCAATCAGGTGGCTGGAACTTTGGGCGAGAATACACATTCTCTGCCCGCTGTTTACAGCCACCTGAGGCCCTTCCACCGGTGGCACCATCTTTTTTTTTATTGTTAAATATGGGGAGGCAACAGGGACCCTTTGCCTGTCGCCTCCCAACCCCCATCCTCCAAAAGCAAACATGCCCCTTCCCCACCCCCTCCTCTTACCTGTTGGACCGGAGCTTTGGGCTCCGGTTTGGGTGCTCCTCCCGCTCCCGGCTGCCATAGAAATGGAGAAGGGACTTAGTACCTTTTCCCTATGGCAGCACCCATCTTTTTTGTTTTTTTTTCCCCCGGAGATTGGCGTCGCTTGCGCAGCCAATCTCCTGAAGAAAAAAAATAATTTTCACCCCAGATAAACCACGGGTTGCGAGTGGCTTTCACCCGCACTGTGGGGGGTAGACATGCTGGAAAAGCCCACCAGCCCTTGCTTCGCTCGGCCTATCTAGGTTCGGGTTGGCGGGCCGTTACCGGTCATGTCCACCACCCACAGTGGGTGTGAAAGCTATAATCTTGTTTAAAATGTATTCCAATGCTAAAACTTGTCTTTGCTGCATGCCCCACCACGAGTACCCGCGTCAGACCACTGGCCGGAAATACCAAGCCCGAAATACTGAGTAGACACCATTGAAATGCAACCAATAGACCATTTCTGCTTGCTGACACCTTGGCCAATCAGAAGGTGAGCCCTCCCAGTGCCAATGAAATGACATCTACTTAAGGGAATTGAGGAAATGGGACGTGCAAACAAAATTCGTAAATCGGAGATCTCAAAACGGTATATCAGGGGAGGTCTATAAAGCGAAGCATTGATGCAAATTGAATAGCTTATAGCTACGCTCAACGGAAATGCTTGGGTGCTGCCAGGCACGCGACCCATTCATGCCAGGGCAGCCTTCCGTGGGCCGTAGACGCTGACTAAAGTTCTTCCAGTCCAGCCCACGCACATTGCTCCGTCTTTACGCCGATTCTTTTCAAAGGTTTCCAATACGCAGTGTCACGGTTTCATTTGCTCACAAATACATCATAATTTGTATTTGCAGTAGAATGATGTATGGACTAGCGTCATTGATATCGAATTACTCTACATAAAAAAAAGTCCTGAGTGAGCCAGCAAGCCACTGGGTTTACTTGCGAAGCTGGTCTTCAAAATGAGTCGCCAGTAGGGACTTGTATGATGTGGTGTTTCGCGAGACACCCTGCAGGAAGACAAGGTAAAGACAGGGGGATTGGAAGGGGTCGGTTCTCAACGGTGTTTGAAAAAGGGCACGGTGTGGGGGGCGGGGGCAGCTGAAGATGGAACGTGTTCCAAGTTTGGCCTATCCGATCGAGGGGAGGGGCCTTCTGTCCCCCTTCTTAGAAAATGTTCGTTTTGTTGCTATTAAATGTTTATTCACACTTGACAGGCCCACACGTTAAGCAACTGGATTTAGTACTTGGGGGAATTTATAAAGCTGGTATCGAACCCAGTTAGAGAACTAGCTTCTTCACTGGGAGCCAGGGGTGTTGCTAGGTCTGGAAAAGATCTGGGGCTACACTAATGCTGGGACTGTCAGGACTCGGGCTAGCTAGCCTTTTGAGCTTTTATCGGGGGCTTCAACTAAAAGACCCCGGGCTATATGCCCCCAGCCCTCCCCCTAGTGACGCATCTGCTGGGAGCCAGTAGAGATCATGTTGCCGCCAAGTCGTCATCATGTTTCTTCAAACCCAGGTCAAGGCGAGTACTAACATTTTGGGCTTTGGTCGGCTGCTTGGATAGAACCCCAACTAAGCCATTATGGTGACATGTCTTTACACCAGACTTTCAGTATGTCTTTGTATCAGCACAAGTGCACAATGAAACACACACAAACAACAGCTTGAGAAGGGGGCTGGTGAAAATTCCTCAATGCAAGGGATTCAACCATCCCCACGGGGAGAGTGTGCTCGCCTGTTTTTTTTTTTTGTTTATTTAAAAGAATGAATGATGGGACAACAACTTTCGAAAATATGTGGGGCCATTGCCACACATATTTTTCACATTCACTGCACAGCAGAAAAATAGTCATGTGCTCTGGGACACAGCTTACCAGCATCACTCTCCCCTGTCATGTGTAGCTGACACTTGATAGCCGTGGGTACATCAAAAGCCTTTGGCCGTGGGCAGCCTGATACGCATTTAAAGGCCCAAAGGATTTGCGTCTCCATTGTCAAAACCTGCTGGTGGCTGCGAATACTGAACAATGTTAATTAGCAGGCCTCAGGGATGGCCTGGGTGTAGGAAGTGGCAAGGAAGACCAGATGCCAACACCTCTTTGTAATGCAATGTATCAACTTGGTACTAACACCTCTCCTTGGTATGAAAGGGCAGTGAATGTCCTGTCTGGAACCACTCCTTTCAGAGCAGGAAGTATGTGAATTGTAGTAGACGAAATTCTGCCGACAACCCCCTACTTCAAAGGAGGCCCATGTTGTGATCAAGCGCTGCATAGGGCTCAGTTAATTAGGGAGACACTTTGATGTACAGCAGATAGGAAGATAGGTTGGACTTAGAAGTATATGTTGTCATCCTTCCCCTGTCTGTTGCCAAGAACCCTGGTTCTGACCTGAAGCATCACTGAAGATTGTTGGTGGAGAACCAGGATTGGCTTACTTAAGTTAGGCTTGACCTACACCAATACCTGAGCCTCGTTTGGCTTTAAAAGAGGGCTGAGCCCCTCACTGAGCAGATGATCTGACAACTTCGCAAGGAGTAAGAAGTTACAGTCTACCTTACATCTTCTGCCAGTGAAGGAAGGCCAGGAGTTCCAAGAGGGAAGCAAGATCCCTCCCCTAAACATCTCCCAGGCAACAGATACCAGACTCAGAGGAGCCGTCCAGCAGCTCCAGAACCAGTACCCAGCCGGCACACAGCCTCCCCTCCTAGTTTCTGACAGCAAGCTTCCTAGGTGGGAAGTGCCTGAGAGTCTCTGGACAAAAGACAAGGCTGTTGGCTGGTAACACCCTCCTGAGCTTTGGGCCGTCTGCCTTGAAAGGACACGAGCCCTGCGAAGAGGCTAGGAGGAGTGCCACACAAGCATCATCCATCTTTTTAAGGACAATTACGAGACAGTCGAGTCCTCGAACCGCATCCGGCTGCACTGCTGACTGTTGTCACGCCGCAGTCACCAGAGCCGTCGAGACGCCTTGACCAGCATTCCAGATCCGCCAACCAGCAGGGAGGCAACAATTCTTGGCCCGAGCCAACATGCCGGACAGACTGCAGACGTCGGTCCAGCCTCTCTTGCCGAACTGCCTGCCACCTGGTACCCACAGCTGTCTCCCGTCACTAACTCTGTCTCACGGGCTGCAAAGCACCCTGGAACCGCCTTGATGCTGTCGAGCACCAAGAACTTCTTCAGCACTAGGTATATTGTGGTTCTGCCCCCCTGATCCTTCTCTGAAGGCTCCTAGAGACAGTTACGCTGGTGTTTGAAACCAAATAACCCTGAACCAAAAGACTGAGCTTTTGTAATGCTCACCTGGTATCCATGGGGACGTCACTCAGCCTGTTCTGACCTCTTATGACCTCGAACCCTTCCCTGGAGTCTACTCGACTGGAAACTGGGCCTGAAACACAGGATTGGTAGAGTTTAACTCCCTATTGTCTCTGTGTGCTTGAACCCCTTCTTCCCCGGGGTCCAACCCTTCCCTTTGATTCACAGCTCACCTTGTTTTCTTGGAAAGTGTGCTCTCCGTCCTGCTTTCAGCGCAGGGGCGCGTTGATTGATGCAGGCTCGTTACTGCCTAGTTACTTCACTGGCAAGAGTCCAACAGGTAAGTATAATGAGTCTTTTGAACAGTTCTCTAACTTCGTTCCTTTCCTTCCTTAGATGATGGCCGGCGTCCGGGGATGGCGACGTGCTGCTGAGATGAGTAGCGCTGAAGGTGAGTGAGAGCGCGATGCGCGATGTGACCCTTTTGTATTTGTATTGAACCGAGTTCTTTTTCTGTGTCTTTTAGGTGCCGCAACGTTTTCAGCATGGATGCCGGTTCTGAAGAAGAAATGCGGTGAGTAAGCGCAGTATACAGCGCCTCTAGATGTTTCCACGCTAACCTGCAGTGTCTTTTCCCTCTTGCAGATGGATGAGAAGTTCCGGAGACAGAGTTCCCTCAGAGCGGCTGGGATTCAGGTAAGCGTTTGAAGCTCGTACAGTCTTTAAAAATAAGCAAAAGTTTGCTGAATGCTTACTAATGCCTTTTTTCTGTTCTTTGCCCTTTTCCTTAGGAAGCGGCGTGCCGGGATGGGAATGACACCGCCGAAGATGCCCGTAGAACAGAAGAAGCGATGAATGATGGGCAGAAGCGCCGCAAGGTAAGGCTTTTCCTAACGGTGTTCTTGTTCTTGCAGGAGCTGAGCGCAGAAGAAAGATGCAGGCCTACTGGAGACCGATCCGAACACGGTGAGTGTCACGTTGCAGGTGCAGAAAACACAAAGCATGTTTCTCAGCCTGGGCGTGGCTTAAATAGTCTCTGGGTATCCCAGGTTTCTCTGGGCTGAACCACACCCAAAAGACTAGACTGCACATGCAGTTCTGGGAACCGAAATATGTGGGGAATCCATCTTGTCCCCATCAATGCACTACAGGTCCAATCCCCAATGTTATCCTATGGGAGTGAGCGAGTCTGGTGCCACAAGCGCCAAGTCTGACTCCAAGTGGGTCTTTGGAGAGATGGAGAGGCCCTTGAGGGCCATCTAGGTGATCGTGGCCTGGCTCCGGCCTGACATCTTAGAGGGCTGGCGACATGAGGGGCAGGAATCATGACAGCACCCCCCCCCCCCAAGGCCCCTCTCAAGGTGGCTCTTCTGTCTGGTCCTGGTTTGTTTGGATGGTTTTGAAGAAATCGCATGGATGTCCTCACAAGGCTCCCATGTCCTGTCTTGTGGACCATACCCCTTCCAGTCTACTAAGTAGTATAATTTGGATCTGACGTACTTTGAATCCAGGATGTCCTTGACTTCGAATTCTGGCTCCCCGGCGACTACTACTGGTTGCAGTGGCGTTGCTACTCGGGCCCCAGGTTGAACAGGTTTAAGGAGAGACACGTGGAACGCAGGATGAATCTGCATGTTTGACGACAAAGCTAGTCTGACCGCCACAGGATTTATCATGGAGGTGACGGTGAATGGACCCAGGTATCTTGGACGGAAAGTTCGAGTTCCTTTAATGGACTCGTGTTTAGACGCCAGCCAGACTTTGTCTCCCACTTGGTAGTTGGGGGCCTTTGCTCGGTGTTGATCAGCAAGCTTCTTTTGGTGATTCTTAGCTTGAAGTAAGTGTTCAGCTGCCCTTTTAAAGGTTTGAGAAATGGTTGTGTGCAAGGTTTTGACTGCTGGCATTTCCAGGGTTGTAGGAACGTCCAACTCAGAAGTACGTGGGTGCCTGCCATACATGGTATAAAAGGGTGTCTGCCCAGTGCTGGTGTGTAGGGAATTATTATAAGCATATTCAGCTATCCATAATAGGTCGAACCAACTTCCTTCAGCTTGGTGTAACATGCAACGCAGATATTGCTCAAGCGTCCGATTTGTCCTCTCAGTTTGACCATCCGTTTGGGGATGGTGACTGGTGGATAGCCGAATGTCGATCTTGGCCATATAGCAGCATTTTGTCCAGAAGTTAGATACGAATTGAGTACCTCGGTCTGAGACTAAAACTGAAGGAAACCCATGGAGCCGTACGATGCCTTCAAGAAATACCTTTGCCAGAGTCGAAGCATTTGGGAGCCCCTTAAGAGGAATGAAATGTGACATTTTTTAAACTAGGTCCTCGACCACAAGAATAGTGTTAAACCCTTGACTGGGTGGTAAGTCAGTAATAAAATCAAGGGACAACGTGTGCCAGGGTACTGGTGGGATTTCCAATGGTTGTAATAGCCCAGCCAATTTCTGCTTGGATGACTTGTTTTGAGCACACACTCCACAAGATAAGATGAACTGGATAATGTCTTTACGCCACGTGGGCCACCAATAATTTCGTTTTACCTTGGCTAGGGTTTTAGCGATTCCGGGGTGGCCCTCGATCAAGGAATCATGATAACCGGACATGACTTGTTCTCGTAGTTCTTGGTTTGGCAAGAATAAACGATTCCTGAAGTAGGGCAACTGATCTTTTATCATGTAATGTTCTCCTTGTGGACTCCACGCTTGTAATTGCTCCAGACTCATCAGGTTTTGGATTTCTTCATGTAATTCTTTCTGCGTTATGGTTGCTGTGATTCCTAGGAGCTTGTCACTCGGGATGATTACTATTGGGTCAGGGGTCTGATACCCTTGCTCTTCCACCCCCATACGGGAAAGGGCATCGGCCTTCCCGTTTTCACCCCTGGTCGAAATGTAATCACATAGTCATATTCAGCAAAACAAAGAGCCCAACGTAGTTGTCATGAGGATTGGGCCTTTGTCTTTTTGAGGTACTGGAGGTTCCGGTGGTCAGTTATTACGGTGATTGTGTGTCTGGCGCCCAAGAGGTAGTGCCGCCATGCCTTAAAGGCTGACTTAATGGCCAGGAGTTCTTTGTCTGTGATAGCGTAATTGAGTTCAGGGGGTGTGAATTTACGTGACCAGAAGGCAACAGGGTGTAACTGGCCCATTTCAGGGTCCTTTTGTGAGAGGACGGCTCCCATAGCCAAGCTTGAGGCGTCCGTTTCCACCAGGTATGGGAGGTCAGGTAAAGGGTGGCGTAGGGTTGGGACAGATGTGAATCTTGCTTTGAGTTCATGGAAAGCTTCCTCTGCTTCTGTTGTCCACTGGAACTTTTTGTTGCTTTTCCTTAGCAATGACGTGATGGGATGCATGATTTGCCAATATCCTGGGATGAACCGGCGGTAGAAGTTTGCAAAACCCAGCATACTTTGAACCCCCTTGAATGAATTTGGGTATGGCCAGTTCAGGATAGCATCTACCTTGTGTACATCCATTCGGATTCCATTCGGGCTGAGAATAAAGCCCAGGAATTCCAACTCAGAGATGTGGAATGAGCACTTTTCGAGCTTGGCGTAGAGCTGGTGTTGACAGAGTTTCTCCAATACGGATCGGACGTGTTTAACGTGGTCCTGCTTTGATGCAGAATATACTAGAATATCGTTGATGTACACTAGAGCACAGACATCAATCAATTCCTGTAGGACATCGTTCATGAAGTATTGAAATGCTGCAGGCGCGTTGCAAAGGCCAAAGGGCATTACATGATATTCGTACAAGCCGTATTTGGTGCGAAAAGCGGTTTTCCATTTGTCCCCCTTTTTTACGCGAACAAGGTGATATGCCCCCCTCAGGTCTAGTTTTGTGTAGATTCTTTGACTTGATCAAGCAATTCAGGGATCAGTGGCAGGGGGTAGCATTTTTTACAGTAATATGGTTCAGTGCACGATAGTCGATGCACGTTCTCAAGTACCCCTCGTTTTTCGGTACGAAGAATAGAGGACTGGCTGCTGGAGACTTTGAGGGACGGATGAACCTGTTGGCCAGGTATTGGTCAAGATAGACCTTCAGGTGCTGGTTTTCTGGTTCCGTGAGTGCGTAAATTCGCCCACAAGGGATTTGTGTGCCGGGTATCAGGTCGATTTGGCAATCGTATGGTCTATGTGGTGGCAGGGTATTAGCCTGTTCTTTCTGAAAGACATCTTGAAAGTCCTGGTATTCACTTGGTAGGGTGCCGATTGCTACAGTCGCAAGCGTGGAGGTTCTGGTGTCTATTGGTTGTTTCTCTTGGTGATAACATGTGTGGGCGCAAGACTCGGGAAAGGCCAATTATTTTGCTCGCCAACCGATTCGAAGATTGTGAGCTACCAACCATGGCATTCTCAAAATCAACCGGAACTGTGGTGCCTTAATGAGGTCAAAAACGATAGATTCTTGATGTCCATCCTGGCACAGAAGGGTTAAAGCTGCAGTGCATCGGGATACTGGACCAGAAGCTATTTCCGTGCCGTCGACAGTGGTAACAGTGTCGGTGGTTGATTTAGGGCGTAACGGAAGCCCCATCTTTGCCGCAAGATCCTGGTCGATGTAATTCCCAACGGCTCCACTGTCAATGTACGTACTTACTGCGTGCATCCGAGATGGTTGTTGGTGATTGATCAAGACCACAGATAGTGCAAAATGGGAGGTCTGTAGTTCACGTTCTTCGTTCGACAAGTGGACCCCTACACTTGCCGGGCTGGGGAGTTTTCCGATTCCTTTATGGTATCTTCCTTGTCCGTGGCCCCTACCGTCCTCCTCGGTGGCTTCACAGGGTACTCTTTAAGGAAATTACCTGACCTTCCACAGTACAGACATAACTGCTGCTGTCTCCTTTTATCCCTTTCCACTTTAGTCAAGGGGGATCTGACCCCCCAATTTGCATTGGTTCTCCTGAACCTCCCGTTGTGCGGGCAATATTGTCCTTTGAACGCACATACATAGGGCGAGGGTCCGGTCTGGTTCGATCTGCTCTTCGGTCCTGCAACCTATGATCCAGTTGAACAACAAGGTCAATGAATTCTGAGCAGTCTTTCGGGTGCTTCACTACTTGTGCGAGAACATCCTTGAGCTCTCCCCACAACCCCTGATGAAATAACGTGGTTCTCTTCTCCACTGGCCATTCTGCTTCAACTACGGGTCTATTGAACGTGGCTGTGTATGTTAATAGGTCTTGATCCCCTTGGCGCAGGGACAGAAGTTCATTGTCTAATGCCTGCCCATGAGTACGACGGGCGAACAGCTTTTTCATCTCTTGCTGAAAGCCCCTGAAGTCATGCAGCAAAGGATTGTCTTGGGCCACAAAGAGTACAGACCAGTCTGCGGCGCTACCACTCAGGTAGGATAGCACAAAAGCGACCCGTGATTGGTCATTCGGAAAGGCCCCTGTCTACAAAGGAAGTGCAGGCGGCACTGGTTCATGAACGTTGCAAACCTCTTAGGATCCCCCATAAATTGTTCAGGCGGGGCCAAGGGAACTGTGCCAGGAAGGGTTATCTGAACGGGATTGGCTGATGGTGCTGGCATTGAGGGCACGCTTCCCGGCAATGGTGCATACCCTGCTTGTGACTGGAGAAGTTGCTGGCTTAAATCATCAGTGCGTTCTTTTGCTACTATCAGCTCTCTCCTCAGGGTTTTGGTCTCCTGCCTGGCTGTATGTACTTCGGAACGTAGCTGCCCCAACATGTGGACTAACTGATCGGTTTCTGACGTTTCCATGACGCCCAGGTGGATTTTGATGTGAGGCTTTGTGTTCTGTAACGCTCACCTGGTATCCACGGGGACGTCACTCAGCCTGTTCTGACCTCTTACGACCTCAAACCCTTCCCTGGAGTCTACTGGACTGGAGACTGGGCCTGCAACACAGGATTGGTAGAGTTTAACTCCCTATTGTCTATGTGTGCTTGAACCCCTTCTTCCCCGGGGTCCAACCCTTCCCCTTGATCCACAGCTCACCTTGTTTTCTTGGAAAGTGTGCTCTCCGTCCTGCTTTCAGTGCAGGGGCGCGTTGATTGATGCGTGCTCGTTGCTGCCTAGTTACTTCACTGGCAAGAGTCTGACAGGTAAGTATAATGAGTCTTTTGAACAGTTCTCTAACTTCGTTCCTTTCCTTCCTTAGATGATGGCTGGCGTCCGGGGATGGCGACGTGCTGCTGAGATGAGTAGCGCTGAAGGTGAGTGAGAGCGCGATGCGTGATGCAACCCTTTCGTATTTGTGTTGAACTGAGTTCTTTTTCTGTGTCTTTTAGGTGCTGCAACGTTTTCAGCGTGGATGCCGGTTATGAAGAAGAAATGCGGTGAGTAAGCACGGTATACAGCGCCTCTAGATGTTTCCAAGCTAACCTGGAGTGTCTTTTCCCTCTTGCAGATGGATGAGAAGTTCCAGAGACAGAGTTCCCTCGGAGCGGCTGGGATTCTAGTAAGCGTTTTGAAGCTCGTACAGTCTTTAAAAATAAGCGAAGATTTGCTGAATGCTTACTAATGCCTTTTTTCTTTTCTTTTCCCTTTTCCTTAGGAAGCGGCGTGCCGGGATGGGAATGACACCGTCGAAGATGCCCGCAGAACAGAAGAAGCGATGAATGATGGGCAGAAGCGCCGCAAGGTAAGGCTGTTCCTAACGGTGTTCTTGTTCTTGCAGGAGCTGAGCGCAGAAGAAAGATGCAGGCCTACTGGAGACCGATCCGAACACGGTGAGTGTCACGCTGCAGGTGCAGAAAACACAAAGCATGTTTCTCAGCCTGGGCGTGGCTTAAATAGTCTCTGGGTATCCCAGGTTTCTCTGGGCTGAACCACACCCAACCCAAAAGACTAGACTGCACATGCCGTTCTGGGAACCGAAATATGTGGGGGCATCCATCTTGTCCCAATCAATGCACTACAAGTCCAATCCCCAATGTTATCCTATGGGAGTGAGTGAGTCTGGTACCACAAGGGCCAAGTCTGACTCCAAGTCGGTCTTTGGTGGGATGGAGAGGCCCTTGAGGGCCATGTAGTTGATTGTGGCCTGGCTCCAGCCTGACACCTTGAAGGGCTGGGGACATGAGGGGCAGGAATCATGACAGCTTTACCAACTACCCTCCTGTCAGTTCCAGAGTGCATTCCTTTCCTTTGTGAAACTGTCTGTCCTCTGTGTTCCTTTACAGTGTGGGTTGTAATTGTAGTGTGCTATAACTGTCTGTTGTAGTAATAATAAAGTAGATAGTTGCATACAACCTTGACTGGACAGTCCCTTTTATCATTGGGTAATAATTGTATTTTTGCTGTGTTGCAACTAACCAATGATCCACAACCTTGTGGAGATAAGCCGGCTGTTCCATCCACGTTACCAAAATTAGACAAGGAGGTCTTATAATTCACTTGTATTCCAATCTGTTTGGATCCTTTCTGGTGTACTTGAGGTGTGGGGTTGATTGATGGTTTAGAAACCGATATTCTTCCCTGGACCACCGGTGCCCCGGAAGTTGATTTGTCACACTCACAGTTGACTATGTTGGGTAAGGCTGATGAGAGTTGTGGCCGAAAACCTCTGGATAGCCAAGGTTTTTGTACTGCTGCAGTAATTCAACCTGAAGTGGATCATTGCCACATTATGGCAATGTTGTTCCTTAGTTATGAACATAATAATTTTCCAATATTCCTGATAGCAAAGAAGTAGCTTTTGACAACTTGGCTGACATGGGAACTAAGAGGCAACATAGGGACCAGCGTCACGGATATGGTTTTTTTGCTTTTTCCTGAGTTTAAGGGGCTTTCACCACAAGTCCAAGGAAGGGGTGCACTTTCCAAGTGTGCCTTGGCTGTGCTAACCTGCTGAAAGATATTGATTGGCCAAGGATTGTAAGGTTAGGGCGCGGTACTCAAGCATATCAAGGGGTCTTTAAATTTCGCAGGAGAAGCAATGACACCTTTGTTGCATCACTTTTCCATCTTCATATTGACAAAGTTGTATTTTGACGAAACAGGAACAGACCTCTTTCATGAGACCAGTTACACCAAAGATCTTGCAGTCTGTGTGGTGCGGCTGAAGGAAGATGGGCTCTGCGCCATGTTGGGCAGGGTACGTGTGGTGCTTGCACAACACCACTGCAGGTGGGGTGAGGAAAGGGTGCAGGAGTCCATGGTGGAAGTCTTTCGAGTAACAGCAAACATAAGACACCAGGGCGCAACAGAGTGGAGCTGCAGTGTCAGCGGATAAGTTCTGAATCGTGACATGAGGGGAGCAGGTAAGAGGTTGGAGGAGGTAAATGTGTCAAACAGAGGGGCCCAGACAGAGGGGTGGGAGCTCAGAAACGCAGAGTAGAAGGGGGCTGCAGCATGGTGGGCAGGTGTTACAGTTTAGTGAAGATCAGTTAGTAGAGGCTGGCTAAATTCATGGCTTCAAGCTAGATAACAGTGTAATTCGTCATGGTGGTTTTAGGAAGCAGAAGTCATTATAAATGGACTTTGGCAAAATGGAATACAAGCTTGACACCAAGGCTCCCGTATGGACCACGATCTACCGCCGTTTCCTTAACCATTACAGACGCGCTTCCGCTCTACCTATTCTTTTCTTCGTGCTGGTATTGGCTGAAAAAAATTGCTTATCACACTATCGAAAGAAGTCTGTCTTTATGCTGGCCTAAGTGAGCTCAGTGGGGCTTAGCAGTGCCCCACAATCCCAGGCCCAGGGCTTGGAGTAAAGAAGTCTGTCTTTATGCTGGCCTAAGTAAGCTCAGTAGGGCTCAGCAGCGCCCAACAATCCAAGGCCCAGGGCTTGGAGTAAAGAAGTCTGTCTTTATGTTGGCCTAAGTAAGCTCAGTAGGGCTCAGCAAGTGCCCAGCAATCCAAGGCCCAGGGCTTGGAGTAAAGAAGCCTGTCTTTATGGTGGCCTCAGCCCAGTAGGGCTCAGCAGCGCCCAACAATTCAAGGCCCAGGGCTTGGAGTAAAGAAGTCTGTCTTTATGCTGGCCTAAACTCACTAGGACTCAGCAGCGCCCCACAATGCAAGGCCCAGGGCTTGGAGTAAAGAAGTCTGTCTTTATGCTGGCCTAAGCTCAGTAGGGCTCAGCAGTTTCCCACAATGCAAGACCCAGGGCTTGGAGTAAAGAAGTCTGTCTTTATGCCCGTCTAAGCTCAGTAGGTCTCACTCAGCAGTGCCCCACAATCCCAGGGCTTGGAGTAAAGAAGTCTGTCTTTATGCTGGCCTAAGCTCAGTAGGGCTCAGCAGCGCCCCACAATCCAAGGCCCAGGGCTTGGAGTAAAGAAGTCTGTCTTTATGCCCGACTAAACTCAGTAGGGCTCAGCAGCACCCCACAATCCAAGGCCCAGGGCTTGGAGTAAAGAAGTCTGTCTTTATGCTGGCCTAAACTCAGTAGGGCTCAGCAGCACCCCACAATGCAAGGCCCAGGGCTTGGAGTAGAGAAGTCTGTCTTTATGCCCGACTAAGCTCAGTAGGGCTCAGCAGCACCCCACAATCCAAGGCCCAGGGCTTGGAGTAAAGAAGTCTGTCTTTATGCTGGCCTAAGCTCAGTAGGGCTCAGCAGCACCCCACAATCCAAGGCCCAGGGCCTGGAGTAAAGAAGTCTGTCTTTATGCCCGACTAAGCTCAGTAGGGCTCAGCAGCACCCCACAATCCAAGGCCCAGGGCTTGGAGTAAAGAAGTCTGTCTTTATGCTGGCCTAAGCTCAGTAGGGCTCAGAAGCACCCCACAATGCAAGGCCCAGGGCTTGGAGTAAAGAAGTCTGTCTTTATGCCCATCTAAACTCAGTAGGGCTCACTCAGCAGCACCCCACAATCCCAGGTCTTGGAGTAAAGAAGTCTGTCTTTATGCTGGCCTAAGATCAGTAGGGCTCAGCAGCGCCCCACAATCCAAGACCCAGGGCTTGGAGTAAAGAAGTCTGTCTTTATGCCCGACTAAGCTCAGTAGGGCTCAGCAGCACCCCACAATCCAAGGCCCAGGGCTTGGAGTAAAGAAGTCTGTCTTTATGGTGGCCTAAGCTCAGTAGGGCTCAGCAGCACCCCACAATGCAAGGCCCAGGGCTTGGAGTAGAGAAGTCTGTCTTTATTCCCGACTAAGCTCAGTAGGGCTCAGCAGCACCCCACAATCCAAGGCCCAGGGCTTGGAGTAAAGAAGTCTGTCTTTATGCTGGCCTAAGCTCAGTAGGGCTCAGCAGCACCCCACAATCCAAGGCCCAGGGCCTGGAGTAAAGAAGTCTGTCTTTATGCCCGACTAAGCTCAGTAGGGCTCAGCAGCACCCCACAATCCAAGGCCCAGGGCTTGGAGTAAAGAAGTCTGTCTTTATGCTGGCCTAAGCTCAGTAGGGCTCAGAAGCACCCCACAATGCAAGGCCCAGGGCTTGGAGTAAAGAAGTCTGTCTTTATGCCCATCTAAACTCAGTAGGGCTCACTCAGCAGCACCCCACAATCCCAGGTCTTGGAGTAAAGAAGTCTGTCTTTATGCTGCCCTAAGATCAGTAGGGCTCAGCAGCGCCCCACAATCCAAGACCCAGGGCTTGGAGTAAAGAAGTCTGTCTTTATGCCCGACTAAGCTCAGTAGGGCTCAGCAGCACCCCACAATCCAAGGCCCAGGGCTTGAAGTAAAGAAGTCTGTCTTTATGCTGGCCTAAGCTCAGTAGGGCTCAGCAGCACCCCACAATCCAAGGTACAGGGCCAGGAGTAAAGAAGTCTGTCTTTATGTCCGATTAAGCTCAGTAGGGCTCAGCAGCACCCCACAATCCAAGGCCCAGGGCTTGGAGTAAAGAAGTCTGTCTTTTTGCTGGCCTTAGCTCAGTAGGGCTCAGCAGCACCCCACAATGCAAGGCCCAGGGCTTGGAGTAAAGAAGTCTGTCTTTATACCCGTTTAAACTCAGTAGGGCTCACTCAGCAGCACCCCACAATCCCAGGGCTTGGAGTAAAGAAGTCTGTCTTTATGCTGGCCTAAGCTCAGTAGGGCTCAGCAGCGCCCCACAATCCAAGGCCCAGGGCTTGGAGTAAAGAAGTCTGTCTTTATGCCCGACTAAGCTCAGTAGGGCTCAGCAGCACCCCACAATCCAAGGCCCAGGGCTTAGAGTAAAGAAGTCTGTCTTTATGGTGGCCTAAGCTCAGTAGGGCTCAGCAGCACCCCACAATGGAAGGCCCAGGGCTTGGAGTAAAGAAGTATGTCTTTATGCTGGCCTAAGCTCAGTAGGGCTCAGCAGCGCCCCACAATCCAAGGCCCAGGGCTTGGAGTAAAGAAGTCTGTCTTTATGCCCGTCTAAGCTCAGTAGGTCTCACTCAGCAGTGCCCCACAATCCCAGGGCTTGGAGTAAAGAAGTCTGTCTTTATGCTGGCCTAAGCTCAGTAGGGCTCAGCAGCGCCCCACAATCCAAGGCCCAGGGCTTGGATTAAAGAAGTCTGTCTTTATGCCCGACTAAACTCAGTAGGGCTCAGCAGCACCCCACAATCCAAGGCCCAGGGCTTGGAGTAAAGAAGTCTGTCTTTATGCTGGCCTAAACTCAGTAGGGCTCAGCAGCACCCCACAATGCAAGGCCCAGGGCTTGGAGTAGAGAAGTCTGTCTTTATGCCCGACTAAGCTCAGTAGGGCTCAGCAGCACCCCACAATCCAAGGCCCAGGGCTTGGAGTAAAGAAGTCTGTCTTTATGCTGGCCTAAGCTCAGTAGGGCTCAGCAGCACCCCACAATCCAAGGCCCAGGGCCTGGAGTAAAGAAGTCTGTCTTTATGCCCGACTAAGCTCAGTAGGGCTCAGCAGCACCCCACAATCCAAGGCCCAGGGCTTGGAGTAAAGAAGTCTGTCTTTATGCTGGCCTAAGCTCAGTAGGGCTCAGAAGCACCCCACAATGCAAGGCCCAGGGCTTGGAGTAAAGAAGTCTGTCTTTATGCCCATCTAAACTCAGTAGGGCTCACTCAGCAGCACCCCACAATCCCAGGTCTTGGAGTAAAGAAGTCTGTCTTTATGCTGGCCTAAGATCAGTAGGGCTCAGCAGCGCCCCACAATCCAAGACCCAGGGCTTGGAGTAAAGAAGTCTGTCTTTATGCCCGACTAAGCTCAGTAGGGCTCAGCAGCACCCCACAATCCAAGGCCCAGGGCTTGGAGTAAAGAAGTCTGTCTTTATGGTGGCCTAAGCTCAGTAGGGCTCAGCAGCACCCCACAATGCAAGGCCCAGGGCTTGGAGTAGAGAAGTCTGTCTTTATTCCCGACTAAGCTCAGTAGGGCTCAGCAGCACCCCACAATCCAAGGCCCAGGGCTTGGAGTAAAGAAGTCTGTCTTTATGCTGGCCTAAGCTCAGTAGGGCTCAGCAGCACCCCACAATCCAAGGCCCAGGGCCTGGAGTAAAGAAGTCTGTCTTTATGCCCGACTAAGCTCAGTAGGGCTCAGCAGCACCCCACAATCCAAGGCCCAGGGCTTGGAGTAAAGAAGTCTGTCTTTATGCTGGCCTAAGCTCAGTAGGGCTCAGAAGCACCCCACAATGCAAGGCCCAGGGCTTGGAGTAAAGAAGTCTGTCTTTATGCCCATCTAAACTCAGTAGGGCTCACTCAGCAGCACCCCACAATCCCAGGTCTTGGAGTAAAGAAGTCTGTCTTTATGCTGCCCTAAGATCAGTAGGGCTCAGCAGCGCCCCACAATCCAAGACCCAGGGCTTGGAGTAAAGAAGTCTGTCTTTATGCCCGACTAAGCTCAGTAGGGCTCAGCAGCACCCCACAATCCAAGGCCCAGGGCTTGGAGTAAAGAAGTCTGTCTTTATGGTGGCCTAAGCTCAGTAGGGCTCAGCAGCACCCCACAATGAAAGGCCCAGGGCTTGGAGTAGAGAAGTCTGTCTTTATACCCGACTAAGCTCAGTAGGGCTCAGCAGCACCCCACAATCCAAGTCCCAGGGCTTGAAGTAAAGAAGTCTGTCTTTATGCTGGCCTAAGCTCAGTAGGGCTCAGCAGCACCCCACAATCCAAGGTACAGGGCCAGGAGTAAAGAAGTCTGTCTTTATGCCCGATTAAGCTCAGTAGGGCTCAGCAGCACCCCACAATCCAAGGCCCAGGGCTTGGAGTAAAGAAGTCTGTCTTTTTGCTGGCCTTAGCTCAGTAGGGCTCAGCAGCACCCCACAATGCAAGGCCCAGGGCTTGGAGTAAAGAAGTCTGTCTTTATACCCGTTTAAACTCAGTAGGGCTCACTCAGCAGCACCCCACAATCCCAGGGCTTGGAGTAAAGAAGTCTGTCTTTATGCTGGCCTAAGCTCAGTAGGGCTCAGCAGCGCCCCACAATCCAAGGCCCAGGGCTTGGAGTAAAGAAGTCTGTCTTTATGCCCGACTAAGCTCAGTAGGGCTCAGCAGCACCCCACAATCCAAGGCCCAGGGCTTAGAGTAAAGAAGTCTGTCTTTATGGTGGCCTAAGCTCAGTAGGGCTCAGCAGCACCCCACAATGGAAGGCCCAGGGCTTGGAGTAAAGAAGTATGTCTTTATGCTGGCCTAAACTCAGTAGGGCTCAGCAGCGCCCCACAATCCCAGGCCCAGGGCTTGGAGTAAAAAGTCTGTCTTTATGCTGGCCTAAACTCAGTAGGGCTCAGCAGCACCCCACAATCCCAGGCCCAGGGCTTGGAGTAAAGAAGTCTGTATTTATGCTGGCCTAAGCTCATTAGGAATCAGCAGCGCCTCAAAATGCAAGGCCCAGGGTTTGGAGTAAAGAAGTCTGTCTTTATGCTGGCCTAAGCTCGGTAGGGCTCAGTAGCTTCTCGCAATGCAAGACCCAGGGCTAGGAGTAAAGAAGTCTGTCTTTATGCTGGCCTAAGCCCGGTAGGGCTCAGCGGCTTCCCAAAATGCAAGACCCAGGGCTTGGAGTAAAGAAGTCTGTCTTTATGCTGGCCTAAGCTCAGTAGGGCTCAGCGGCTTCCCACAATGCAAGACCTAGGGCTTGGAGTAAAGAAGTCTGTCTTTATGCCTGTCTAAGCTCAGTAGGGCTCAGCAGCTTCCCACAATGCAAGACCCAGGGCTTGGAGTAAAGAAGTCTGTCTTTATGCCGGCCTAAGCTCAGTAGGGCTCAGCAGCTTCCCACAATGCAAGACCCAGGGCTTGGAGTAAAGAAGTCTGTCTTTATGCCGGCCTAAGCTCAGTAGGGCTCAGCAGCTTCCCACAATGCAAGACCCAGGGCTTGGAGTAAAGACGTCTGTCTTTATGCCGGCCTAAGCTCAGTAGGGCTCAGCAGCTTCCCACAATGCAAGACCCAGGGCTTGGAGTAAAGAAGTCTGTCTTTATGCCGGCCTAAGCTCAGTAGGGCTCAGCAGCTTCCCACAATGCAAAACCCAGGGCTTGGAGTAAAGAAGTCTGTCTTTATGCCCGTCTAAGCTCAGTAGGGCTCAGCAGCTTCCCACAATGCAAGACCCAGGGCTTGGAGTAAAGAAGTCTGTCTTTATGCCGGCCTAAGCTCAGTAGGGCTCAGCAGCTTCCCACAATGCAAGACCCAGGGCTTGGAGTAAAGAAGTCTGTCTTTATGCCGGCCTAAGCTCAGTAGGGCTCAGCAGCTTCCCACAATGCAAGACCAGGGCTTGGAGTAAAGAAGTCTGTCTTTATGCCCGTCTAAGCTCAGTAGGGCTCAGCAGCTTCCCACAATGCAAGACCCAGGGCTTGGAGTAAAGAAGTCTGTCTTTATGCCCGTCTAAGCTCAGTAGGGCTCAGCAGCTTCCCACAATGCAAGACCCAGGGCTTGGAGTAAAGAAGTCTTTCTTTATGCCCGTCTAAGCTCAGTAGGGCTCAGCAGCTTCCCACAATGCAAGACCCAGGGCTTGGAGTAAAGAAGTCTGTCTTTATGCCGGCCTAAGCTCAGTAGGGCTCAGCAGCTTCCCACAATGCAAGACCCAGGGCTTGGAGTAAAGAAGTCTGTCTTTATGCCGGCCTAAGCTCAGTAGGGCTCAGCAGCTTCCCACAATGCAAGACCCAGGGCTTGGAGTAAAGAAGTCTGTCTTTATGCCGGCCTAAGCTCAGTAGGGCTCAGCAGCTTCCCACAATGCAAGACCCAGGGCTTGGAGTAAAGAAGTCTGTCTTTATGCCCGTCTAAGCTCAGTAGGGCTCAGCAGCTTCCCACAATGCAAGACCCAGGGCTTGGAGTAAAGAAGTCTGTCTTTATGCCCGTCTAAGCTCAGTAGGGCTCAGTAACTTCCCACAATGCAAGACCCAGGGCTTGGAGTAAAGAAGTCTGTCTTTATGCCCGTCTAAGCTCAGTAGGGCTCAGCAGCTTCCCACAATGCAAGACCCAGGGCTTGGAGTAAAGAAGTCTGTCTTTATGCCCGTCTAAGCTCAGTAGGGCTCAGTAGCTTCCCACAATGCAAGACCCAGGGCTTGGAGTAAAGAAGTCTGTCTTTATGCCCGTCTAAGCTCAGTAGGGCTCAGCAGCTTCCCACAATGCAAGACCCAGGGCTTGGAGTAAAGAAGTCTGTCTTTATGCCGGCCTAAGCTCAGTAGGGCTCAGCAGCTTCCCACAATGCAAGACCCAGGGCTTGGAGTAAAGAAGTCTGTCTTTATGCCGGCCTAAGCTCAGTAGGGCTCAGCAGCTTCCCAAAATGCAAGACCCAGGGCTTGGAGTAAAGAAGTCTGTCTTTATGCTGGGCTAAGCTCAGTAGGGCTCAGCAGCTTCCCACAATGCAAGACCCAGGGCTTGGAGTAAAGAAATCTGTCTTTATGCCCGTCTAAGCTCAGTAGGGCTCAGCAGCTTCCCACAATGCAAGACCCAGGGCTTGGAGTAAAGAAGTCTGTCTTTATGCCCGTCTAAGCTCAGTAGGGCTCAGCAGCGCCCCACAATCCCAGGCCCGGGGCCTGGAGTAAAGAAGTCTGTCTTTATGCTGGCCTAAGCTCAGTAGGGCTCAGCAGCTTCCCACAATGCAAGACCCGGGGCTTGGAGTAAAGAAGTCTGTCTTTATGCCCGTCTAAGCTCAGTAGGGCTCAGCAGCGCCCCACAATCCCAGGCCCGGGGCCTGGAGTAAAGAAGTCTGTCTTTATGCTGGCCTAAGCTCAGTAGGGCTCAGCAGCTTCCCACAATGCAAGACCCGGGGCTTGGAGTAAAGAAGTCTGTCTTTATGCTGGCCTAAGCTCAGTAGGGCTCAGCAGCTTCCCACAATGCAAGACCCAGGGCTTGGAGTAAAGAAGTCTGTCTTTATGCCGGCCTAAGCTCAGTAGGGCTCAGCAGCTTCCCACAATGCAAGACCCAGGGCTTGGAGTAAAGAAGTCTGTCTTTATGCCTGTCTAAGCTCAGTAGGGCTCAGCAGCTTCCCACAATGCAAGACCCAGGGCTTGGAGTAAAGAAGTCTGTCTTTATGCCCGTCTAAGCTCAGTAGGGCTCAGCAGCTTCCCACAATGCAAGACCCAGGGCTTGGAGTAAAGAAGTCTGTCTTTATGCTGGCCGAAAATCAGTAGGGCTCAGCAGCGCCCCACAATCCCAGGCCCAGGGCTTGGAGTAATACTGGAGTATAATGCAGGCCTATACTCATAGCATCAGATAATCTACAGCCTATGTCAAACACATATCCAATGTTCTCACTTCCTTGGGCTGTATAGGAAGTTCAATCATATCTTATAATATATAATAGAGCATTTGGAAAAATAAAGTGAATTGTCGTTTTATTTAATTTCCTCTATTTTAAAGAAATTCCTCTACATGACCATTCATTGAGCTCACGTATGGGCACACGTCACATATGACATACTCCTGAAGAACAGTTTGTAAAAGAACTTGACACGCACTGAGCTCATTAATTATACCTTAGTGGGCGGCGAAACCTAATGTTGGAGGGGGAAATTTGAAATGTGTATACGACAAAATAAAGATTTAAAAATAACTTTAGTTGAGGCTCGGAATAATCTGATGAATAAGCCTTCTAACTAATGCCCGCCTACAGGTCTACATTTCAAAAATCTTTACTTGATTTTCAACCGAGGCCACTTGGTAATTTTGCTTATTAACCCTCAACCAGTTCCCGTCATTAACCATGCTCAGGAGGATGCGACTCAAACTAGTCTAAGGCAGATGATGGCTTTAAGGCCGTAAAGTAACATGTTCGTATCCACTGTGTGCGCCGACATATCCAACATGGCCACAAGAGTTTCCTGCCCGGATCCGCTTGTCGACCATGAATGAATACTGCCTGTTTCGGTGACGCGTACACACCTAAATCGTGGTTAGAGAGGGAAGAGTAGCCGCAGGCTGTCCTGATGACATTGAAGACAGCGCATACCCACGTTCGCATGTTTTCAGCCACCCTTGGGATACTCGCATGTGCTCCATCGCAAGCTGGATCCCTGTGTGCAGATTAGGGTTCTCCAGTAAAAGGCCTAATAGTAGATCTTTTGATTGACGGTGGTGCGTAGGGATGATGCTATTATCCCATGATCTTAGCATCCATCGTGATACATAAATTGGCTTCATAATGGTCTAGTTTTCATTTATTTAAGCGATGGTTCTATGAGCAAAAGGGTTTGTTGGAAGGACTAGCATGACCTGACGATGCCACACCTCCCTAAATAGCCTCCAGGCCAGCTTTGCCCCGAGACAGCACAACTCGCTACCTGGCCTCCATGTATCATTGCCCAGTGATAACACAACTCCCTACCTGGCTTCCAGGGCAGCATTGCCAGGTGACCCCACAACTCCCTACCTGACCTCCAGGGCATCATTGCCCATTGATGCCACAATGCCCTAGCTGGGCTCAAGGGCAGCATTACCTGGTGACGCCACAACTACCTACGTGCCCTCCAGGGCAGCCTTGCCCCGTGATGCCCCCACTCCCTACCTGGCCTCCAGGGCAGCATTGCCCAATGATGCCACAACTCCCTACGTGGCCTCCAGGGCAGCATTGCCCATTGATGCCACAACTCCCTACCTGGCCTCCAGGGCAGCATTGTCCTGTGTGGCCACAACTCCCTACCTGCCTCAGAGCATCATTGCCCAGTGATAGCACACCTCTCTACCCGGCCTGCAGGGCAGAATAGCTGTTGATGACGCAATTTCATAGCTGACTTCCAGGGCATCATTGCCCGGTGATGACACAATTTCATACCTGACCTCCAGTGCATCATTGCCCGGTGATTACACAATTTAATACCTGACCTCCAGGGCATCATTACCCAGTGATGACACAACACCCTACCCGGCCTCCAGAGCAGCATATCCAGGGCTGACACAACTCCCTACCTTCCTCAGAGCATCATTGCCCAGTGATGACAGACCTCTCTACCGGCCTGCAGGGCAGAATTGCCCGTTGATGACACAACTCCCTAGCTGGCCTCCAAGGCATCATTGCCCGATGATGACACAGCTTCCTATTTGGCCTCCAGGGTAGCTTTGCCAGGTGTGGCCACAACTCCCTAACTGACCTCCAGGCATTATTGCCCGGTGATGAAACAATTCCATACCTGATCTCCAGGGCATGATTGCCCGGCGATGACACAATTCCCTACCTGGCCTCCAGGGAAGCATTTCCCAGTGATAACACAACTCTCTACCTGGTCTCCAGGGCATCATTGGCCGGTGATGACACAACTCTCTACCTGGCCTCCAGGACATCATTGCCTGGTGATGACACAACATCATTACCTGGCCCTAGAGCATCATGGCTCATTGATGCTACAACTTCCTACCTGGCTTCCAGGGCATCATTGCTCTATGATGACACAGCTTCCTACCTGTCCTCCAGGGCAGCAATGCCCGGTGTGGCCACATCTCCCTACCTGACCTCCAGGCATCCCTGCCCGGTGATGACACAATTCCATACCTGATCTCCAGGGAAGCATTTCCCAGTGATAGCACAACTCCTTACCTGGTCTCCAGGCCATCATTGCTCGGAGATGACAACTCCATACCTGACCTCCAGGCTATCATTCCCCAGTGATGACCCAACTCCCTACCTGGCCTCCAGTGCAGACTTCCCTGATGATGACACAGATTCCTACCTGGCCTCCAGGGCAGCATTGCCCAGTGATGACACAACATCCCTACTTGGCCTCAGAGCATCATGTCTCATTGATGCTACAACTCCCTACCTGGCTTCCAGGGCAGCCTTGCCCGGTGACACCACAACCCCCTAACTGGCATCCAGGGTAGCATTGCCTGGTGATAAAAGAACTCCCCACCTGGTCTCCATGGAAACATTTCCCAGTGATAACACAACTCCCTACCTGGTCTCCACGGCATCATTGCCTGTTGATGCCACATCTCCCTACTTGCCCTCCAGGGCTTCATTGCTCGGTGATGACAACTCCATACCTGACCTCCAGGCTATCATTCCCCGGTGATGACACAACTCCCTACCTGGGCTCCAGGGCAGCCTTCCCTGATGACGACACTGCTTCCTATCTGGCCTCCAGGGCAGCATTGCCCGTTGATGACACAACATCCCTGCCTGGCCTCAGAGCATCATGGCTCATTGATGCTACAACTTCCTGCCTGGCTTCCAGGGCAGCCTTGCCCGGTGATGCCACAACTACCTAACTGTCCTCCAGGGTATCATTGCCTGGTGATAAAACTGCTCCCTACCAGGCCTCCAGGGCAACATTGCCCATTGATGCCACAACTCCCTACCTGGCCTCCAGGGCAGCATTGTCCGGTGTGGCCACAACTCCCTACCTGCCTCAGAGCATCATGGTCAAGTGATGACACACCTCTCGACCCGGCCTGCAGGGCAGAATTGCCTGTTGATGACACAATTTCATACCTGACCTCCAGGGCAGCATTGTCCGGTTATGACACCATTTCATACCTGACCTCCGGGGCAGAATTTCCCGTTGATGACACAACTCCCTAACTGACCTCCAGGGCAGAATTGCCCGGTGATGACACATCTCCCTACCTGACCTCCAGGGCAGCATTGCCCTGTGAGGACACAATTTCATACCTGACCTCCAGGGCATCATTGCCCAGTGATGACACAACACCCTATCTGGCCTCCAGGGCAGCATTGTCCGGTGATGACACAACTCCCTACCTGACCTCCAGGGTAGCATTGCCCAGTGATGACACAACTCCCCACCTGACCTCCAGGGCAGCATTGCCCGGTGATGACACCTCTCTATCCGGCCTGCAGGCCACGATCGGCCAGTGGTCTGCCGGCGGAAAGGGTCGTGTATGAGTTTTGGAGGGGATGAATTAGTGCCTGTGGATGGGTATTGGGAAATGTAAAGGGTAGAATATGTGGCTAGAGATGAAATGGTAGCCTATGGATTCGGAGCCGGAATGTGTGTATGCATAAAGGTCAATAGTTGAAAGAATACTCGGGAACACATGGGATGACCTTCATCCGTGTCCATAAGGAATGTGTGCAGACCTGGGTCTACTGGTCAGGGATTTGGGATGAGGAACTCCTGCATGAGTGCCAATGAGGGCTTAATTGGCTGTGAAAGGGTCAATGGTGTATAAGCAAATATATACAATCTCTTCCACTCAGACCAGCATACAGTCCACGTTAATTCGAAGAGCTGTGTGTATATTTATACGAAAAAAAGGCCACAGGGCTCCTTACGTGTATGCCAGTGCAGAAAAAAGTGTCAGTGATGGGGAAGCACCATGTTTACCGCACGCCCATGCTGCGAGCTCCGTGGCAATGTGTGGATCGCCCCGACACCTGCTAGGAACTATTTCCTCTACATTAGTCCCCAAACTGGATGAATTGCTGCCGCAGATTCACCACCTGTGCTAGTGCCTCCAAAATGCCTAGTTTGCCCTTTGCACTCCTAACATGGGGATTAACACTGCCACTTGTAATCAGGCAGCTACAGCTCCACCATATGCGGTGCTGAGAGCCACTAGGGTTGGCAGTAATTCCTCGGGAATTACCGCCAAAATCTCTCCATTGGCTCCCAGTGGATGCAAGGATTAAATTCAAAACCCTCTTCATTGTCCACAAGGCTTTCTGGGGCCTGTGTCCAAAATACCGTCAGCTATCCCACCGCAAATATCTCCCCTCTAGAGCTCTTCGCTCCTCTACCTCTAACTCCCTCAGGGTCCGTTGTTTTTCAAAGAAACAAGCTGGGGGTAGATCTCTGTCTTCAGCTGGGGCCTCCCTCTGCAACAGACTCCCTCCCACTCTAAAACTTGAGGAGAACCATCTCTGGTTCCGGAAGCACCTCTAGACCTTCCTCTTTTCTTCTGCCGTCGCTCCCCCTCTCCCCTGCTGATCTGTTATCTCTAGGCACCGTGCACCTGGCCACCCTCAGTTCTCCGGGCCCAGGTACCTGCTCACCCTGCCACCCTCCTGCACTGCCTCCGGGCCACACCTTGTACTGGGGTCTGCATCTGTACACATACAGTCCCCCTTTTTCTTCCTGCACTTATCAGACCTACCCTGTCTGCTGCCTTAAACCCAGCACTTGCCACTTGCTGGCTGCACTACCACTGTTTGTTGCCTTTATTATTTATTTATTTATTTATTATTATTTATCTGCTTCACACTTTCCACTTCTCCCCCTTCCATGCACTTTTCCCCTCCCCCTCTCTCATACACTTGCATGTTCTCAATGTTACTTGGCCTAGTAAGATCACTGTTTTGTTCTCCCCTGTTCCCCTCCCTTGCCTTGTCGTGCTCTGAAACACTTGTGTACGAGCGCGATAGAATTAAAATATCAATATCAAACACGCAATGAGCCCTTATAGGGTATTTAGAAGAGCTGTATCTGTGTATAAGCAATTCGGTGTGGTCGTGGCGCCTACATCTGAATGGGTGGTATATGTCATTCAGAAGTGCTGATCTAAACATGAAATGGTTACATATGTGATTTGGGTGTGTTGTGAATTTGTCTATAAGTCAGCCTGTTGTAGAAGGGGATATAGGTGTACATGGCTTACTTGTGGTTTTTAAGGGTATGCAGCATGTTTCCTTGGGTTAAAGAAGGGTTTGATGTGGTTTTAAAAGGGCGTTATGCTTATCTATATGTCACAGGGCTGTACTTGCCATTTGGAAGGGCTCGTTTTTTGGGTATTTGGTGCAAGAGCTGTGTAAGGTATATAACGTGTCTGAAATTTTTGTTACTGCTCAAAATATGTGTTTTAGAAACCAAATGTTTATATTAAACATTTATTTAACTTGTTCAAATATTAAAATTCAAATACGTTCTGCAGCTGATAGCGCTTATCTATGGTTTGCGACATTCTGAGCCCTGGACTTCAGTGCTCTGCTTAAAACACTTAGGGCCCGATTCATGGAAAAGTGCACATGTATCCAACAAAGGCACCGCGCCGAGAACAACACTGTGCGAGCCTGCGTGCAGGATAAAAAATGCACACCCTGAGTATTCATGGAATTGTCTGCGCAAAGTAACTGTATATGCAAGTCGTGCCCATAACGCACCTGACACGCCCCCATGCAAAGCACAAACAACCAGAACAGCTACGTTTGCGTGCTCCCCGGGGGCGAATACACACACCCTTCAAACTGTGCGTGGGGTCCCCATCTCGGGGAACCTGCGTGGGGTCCGCCGTAACTGTTACAGGCACCATGACAACATGCGTACGATTTATCCTAACTCAGGTAAAACTCGGAAAATCTCTGTGTGAACCCCTGTAAAAAGTGCCTGCACCTCGCTACACTGTATACGCACACCCGTAAGTCAGATCAGAACCATAGTTGTGTACATGCACCCCTAAATTCGACACCTGATCTTACTCCTGCGCAGTGAATCCTGTGCACAAGTGTCTGTACGCCTGCCTTCGGGTGGCGGATAGTATGAGGGCTTTGCGTTGCCATTTCCCTGCAGAGAGGTTGCGTGGTCAGATCCATGAATACAAATCGTTCAACGCAATAGTGGGCTTGCGATGGACTGCGTGCGGGCCCTCTGTAACACCCACTGTTTTCCTTGTTCTTTGTCATTCTCGGTGTTCCGCCCCCTACCCTGCCCTCTGCAGAAGCCACGCCCACGCTCTACATGGTGTCTCACGCAAGGGACTCGGCCTCTCGCAGTGACGTGCTGAGCCTGCACGCAAGTACGTAAAAGTGCTGTGCAGTCAATTCAATGAATCGGCATACAGAATTTTGCACGCAGTTTGGCATGCAAAGTCCTGATTTTTCGCGCAGTAAATTTGATTAATCGGGCACCTAAGCTCCAAGGCACCATTTCCCAGTGTTGCATCCACACCCTGCCCGCCATCCATGGCAACATTGCCCAGAGATGCCACACCCCCCTACCTGGACTCAAAGGCAGCATTGCCCAGTGATGCATCCACGCCCTGCCTGCCATCCATGGCAACATGGCCCAAAGATGCCACACCTCCTTATCTGGCCTCAAGTGTAGCATTGCCCAGCGATGCATCCACTCCCTGCCTGCCATCCATGACAACATTGCCCGGTGAAGCCACACCTCCCTACCAAGACAGCATTCCCTGGCAATGACACACACTCCCAGCTGACCTCAAGGCCATAACCTCCAGGGGATGCCACCCCTCTGTCTGTGGTAACCAGGGCAGTGTTGTCCAGCAATTACACCTCCCTGTCTGGCCCCCAGGGAAGCATTGTCCAACAATACCACACTATCCTCCCTGACATATATGTTATAGTGTGGCAGTCACCGCATTATAGTTAAGGTGATTGACAAGAGCCATAGAACATCTGAACATTCTATTGCTAATAACTTTTGATTTGCATGACAGATTTTGCTGATATTTTACAAATAAACATTTTGTCAAAGTACCGCCCCCCCCGACCGTTTTCCCATAGAAGAAAAGTCAAAATGTTATCAAGCCGAAGTGCAAAAAACACTGTTAGGAAAATGGACAAAATAAACAACATCTTGGGCACAAGCATTGACTTAATTTCTGGCACAGGTTAGGGGTTATTCCATTCAGTCATTTTTTTAAATATTTGATGGATAAGAGGGAGCCCGTTCTCCCAAAAATATGGCGATGGCGATATCTCCCATGGTGCTTTGCAACACAGAGACTTTTTCAGAAATGAAAATGCGCAATTTCGTTTGCTCAATGCAAGTGCTTACCACGGTAATATCAGGGGAATGCAAAATCAAAAAGTGTAGAAAAAGCTATTTGAGGAGGAAAAAGGTTGGAATCACATCAGGCTAGAGATTGGGGGAGAGAGGAAATCATGGACGCTTTCGCATTATCAGTGGAATACCAGGGGAATCTTATGAAATTACTGCGGTAATAACGCAAGACGCGCTTGGAAACAAAAATGCATCACACGAAGCAAAGCGAGAAAGGGAGTAATGGGAGGTGGTCAGGGAGGTGAAACTCAACTGATGTGGGTGAGGCACACAGGGAAATGGATGGCAGGACATGGGGAATGGCAGTGAGGACTTTTAAATTTTCAAGCATTATCGCGGTAACTAGCACAAGATTGCCACAGTAAATAATGGGGGAATGGAAACAGAGGGAAAAATAAATAAATGGGGGCCATCCGTTGTGATCAATCACATCTACTAGGCAGGGGGAAATGGGTCATGTGCTGTGGCCACGGCTAAAGGCCATGACGAGTGAGCTTGAAAGAAACCTAGTGTGTTAAAATATACACTTGGCACGGCTAAGGCCATGGCTAGGGGGCCCCAAGGAAACGTATAGGTGGAACATGTACAGTGGCCACAGCCAAAGGCCATGGCAAGAGGCCCATGAATAAACTATGGTATAGCAAAACCCTTGAAATACATTGGGCCTCATAACTAGTTTAGGAGGTAGCCATGCCGTTTTTACCGGCATGGCTACCCCCAAACTCGGGTCCGGGTCCTGCAAAATGGGAATAACCGGGCTATTTCGACCTTTGTGGGCCCGGTAAATCCCATTCGCGGAACCCGGACCCGGTACGTCCCCATTCCCATTTGAGGCCCCATAGGGTTCAATGGGAATGGGGAGGATGGTAACAACTGACCCGTTTGTAATGGGACCGTTGCTACCATCCTGTTCTGCTAGCGGGTGCCGCTCTGCACGTCTGGTCTGACCAGGCATGAAGAGCGGCCCCGCGAGCCGAACTCGTAATGTGGCGGTAGAGTGATAACAGCGCCGGCAGCAGCAGTACCGGCACCGTTATCACTCTACCGCCAGGGTCGTAATGAGGCCCAAATTTCATTTTTTTTATATACAGTCCAGTTGAGGTGGTCAGATTTAACGCAACAAAACCCTTGAAATTCAGCGGATGTGGGCAGTGATGATCATCTTAACTCGGCGCCCCCCCTTGCAAGGTCCATGAGCACATACATAACAGATGGGATTCACTATGATAACCAAATTTAGAGGCCGAAAATATAGCTCAGTGGGTTGAGCGCTCGCTGCTGTGATCTGCAGGTCACAGGGTCAACTCCCGGCAAGGCCAACTCCGACTTTCATCCTTCAGAGGCCGATAAAGGAGTACCAATTCCAGTTGGGTTAAATTGTATGTATATGTGTTTTGTTTAAAGTGCTTAGTCATAAGCACTATTTAAATAACACATCATTGGATTCTAGGGGTCATCAAGGGTGGGCGCCAAGTTCAGTTGATCACGATCAGTTGGGAAGTGTCCCACGTGCACTGAATTTCAAGGGTTTTGTTGCATTAAATCTGATCACCTGAACTGTCCCCTAGCTAACGTTTTTTCAATGAATATATATATATATATATATATATATATGTCTTTGGGGCACTGATTAACATCAGGCAAAATGAGTGGCACTCTTCACAGTCATTTTGGTCAATGAAACATCCGGATACCAAAATGTCAATTTGTAGAAAAAAAGTTTTCTTTATTTAGGTCCTTACAACTCAGCAAGCAAAATTTACAAATTAAAATTGCGGGCCATCAAAAAATATGGCACTCCCATAATGCAAAAAAATGCGCTTCAGGGCGTTGACGCGTTTCGCAGCAAATCTCGCTGCTTGTTCACAACTGCATTATATATATATATATGCATATATATCTGTCTCTCTCCCTCTCTTTCCCCTTATTCCTGGGTGGAAGAGGTAGAAGTGGGTTTAGATTTAGGAGCTAGAACTAGCGATAGCCCGCCCGCGCGCCCGCCCGCCCGCCCGCCAAATCGAAGACACAGATTTCAGTGTGCATAGGGAGGCAGCGTGGCAGCTTATGAGGGTTTAAACAAAATGGGACAAAGACAGGGACAAAACACAAGCAGTGAAATATGAGAAACAGGAGATTTACAAAGATGTCTTATTATTATGAGAGTAGTTATTGAGCCTGGACCTCTCTCCGTCAAGCAATGGTGCACTTTGCAGGCCGTAGGATAATATAACATTTTAAGGCTAGGGGATAAGCGCTTCAAGCTAAAGCGCAGTACATATGCAATTTGGCATTGATGTGTAGAAGTAGTTTTGAGATGGCTATTAAAGCACTAATTCCAAATGCCCGTGGCAGAAAAGGGCCAAATCTGGGCAGTCATCGCTATGATATGATATGATCTGGCAGGTGGGCTTCTGGCCTGTGAACCTGAAGTCCTGTGTGCGAGTCCTGGCTTTGCGGATAATTATAATGATGTGTTATTTATATAGCGCCTTAATCCAAAGCGCTTTACAGAGCACATATTTACATACAATATCACCCAACCGAAATTGGTACTCATTTATCGACCTCGAAAGGATGAAAGCCTGAGTTGGCCGTGCCGGGATTCAAACCTGCGACCTGCAGATCACGCTCAGATCGCAGCAGCGAGCGCTCAACCCGCTGAGCTATCTTACCAGGAAGTGGCCAATGCACCAGATAGCTTCCAAGTCTCCCAGTTTCCAGCGTAACACCTCAAGGCAGTCCTGTTTTTTTGGCATTGCATGCTGGGAATTTTAGGCCCAGACTTACAATAGAAAAAATAAAACTCCAAGTCTCATCATGCAATGGGGGAAAAATGCAAAACAGTCTCTAGGTGGAACTGGGAAACTTGGCAAATATGGCAGAGTATATAGCGTGTTCATAGCTCGCAATGTTCTCAGTTCCATGAGCCACTTCTCGAGTCAGTGCTGTGTTTCCCCCCCATTGTATGCTGGGACGTGTAGGCCCATTTGGGAAAAATAAAACTAAGTCTCATCATTTAATGGGGAAAAAAGGCCAAACTGTCTCGAGGTGAACGTGAAACGTAGCAGCTATGCCTGTCCACCCTCTGAAAAAAGTGAGCAGATGCCAGCCACGCTCATACACCTGCGACTTGTGCCCAGGCTGCAGGGGCCCTTCTACTGTGCATTGATAGAAGCGTGGCTTAGCCTCTTCTCACAGGCCTTCGGGACCAATGTGGCCGGACTGCAGACTCAGACTGGCCTATAGGGCAATAGGGCAATGCCCAAACCAAAAACGTTTGGCATGCATGGGCCAATTTGATGAGTTACTTCACTATGTAGCTAATAGTTTTGACCATTCTTGCTGAATACATATTCTTTAAATTGCACAATTTGCATCGCATTTCATCAGAAACCTCCCCCTTGGGTACTATTCAAATAGCCTGTCACAAAAGGACTGATTTGCCGTTTGCAACTGTGGCCACATTGTCATTGGTGTCCGAGACAATGTTATGCCCCCCTGTCGGACTGGCAGACCTTGGTGGCATTTCTACCAAGCCTTCAGAGCAGTCTGGCCCGGCTGAGGCATTGCTGCCAGGCCTCCAGGCCTGACGGCTGGCACGGCCCTCAGACCTGGCTGGCAGGGACCCCGCTTCCTGGCCTCGAGGGCTGCGTCACTTTCACGCGGCCTACTCGTCCCACTTCCGCTCAGCGCGCGCTCTTTGCGGTCGGGCGCTCTGTCAGGTCCATGAACCCTTTCCGATTCGGTTGGGACGGAGGGGCGTGCTTTGGCACAGGTGGCCCTCATATTTGCATGCGCTTTCTTCGTGGGATCACAGACACTGTTGCAGTTAAGTAGCCGGCATGCAAATCCAACACCGCTTGATTTCACAGAGGCCTGTCCTGTTGATCTGTGCTGGCACGTGCAGATGAGCAGCAGTTCCCAAAGGTTAAGCGAGGGAAGGGTGAGGAGGGCAGGCCCGCTTCTTTCAGTAGCATGCTGTATAGCGCCTAACGCCGTCTTCAGGTTGCTTCAATCAGAGCTCTCAAGTTTTCCCATACCATGTGTGCCTAGGATACCCGGACCTTGTTAAATTCTTTGCATTGTGGGACTTGTAGTTTTGATTTTCACCACTTGAAATGTGGGACTACACGTCTTAGAGTCCAAAGGAAAACCCAGGACAAGGTGACTGATTTAGGCACGGCCTGGTCAGATGCAAGCTCTGTTGAGGAGGAGCAGGGCAATGAACTGGGGCAATACAAGAGAGGTGGTAGAACCGGGTTGCGTTTTTAGTGCAAAACTAAAGTACTTGCAAATGCAACTTAGTTTGAAATCACAGAAATGAAGGCTTTCGAGGCCACCAAAGAAAGGAACTGCCAGAAAATGTATAATTTACTTAAGGAATTCCAAGAAGAAGTAGTGAAACTTCGAAAGATGAGGAAAACCTTTTGAGATGAGAGACTACGGGGAAGACTGCGTCTATACTTTTCAGGATAAATGTAATTGTTTGCCGAGTTCACTATCAAGATCAAGCACCCCTACTTCATCTCCGGCTGGTTCAGATAGCGAATCCGATCCAGATGTGGCATGCAATACTAATTTGGATGATTTATCCTCTGATCCCTTATCAAGAAAGGGTTTTATGAACCAGATTAAAAGTTTTAAAAAAGCTAACAGGAATAGTGTTACCAAACAGGTCCGTTTTCAGTTACCAACAACGACAAGTCCTTCAACTCAAGTACCAGGGCAGGAGGATTGGGGGGAGCTCAGCAGACCCAGACGCCCTAAACGACCCCAACAGGCCGATCATACAAACCTCCAACATCAGGAACAGGTGAATAATATGGTGATACATTTATCATCGAAAGAAATGACAATGGATGAAATATCGCTATTGAATAAGGGTCTACGTTTGCACCTTCCACATATTATGATCCAACTGACCTTCAGATAGATCTCTTCAAATGCACTAGAAAATGTAAATCAAAAAAATATATTGGAGCCCAAGATGTTAGAGCCCATCAAGCAGATGACATTCCACCACCAAGTCAACTCACGATCCGTGACATTGGGCCTCATTACGACTGTGGCAGCCACGGAATGAACGGTGTCAGTAAGGGACCGACACCGTTCATTCCGGGGCGCCACATTACGAGTCCTGCAGCGGGTCCCGCTCTGTACGCCTGGCCAGACCAGACGTGCAGAGCGGGACCCACTAGCATCCTCCCCATTCCCATTGAGCCCTATGGGGGCTCAAATTGGAATGGGGACGTACCGGGTCCGGGACCCGCAAAAGGGAATTACCGGGCCCTCCAAGGTCGGAATGGCCCGGTAAGTCCCCTTTTGCGGGACCTGGACCCGAATTTGGAGGTAGCCATGCTGGTAATGACGGCATGGCTACCTCCAAACTCGTAATGAGGCCCAATGAGAATACATTTATTCTGATATCATTAGATGAAAATGATGAATTTGATATAAGAACATTTTTCAAGAACTTTTTATCAGACCAGGCAATCTTGATACAGAAGAACTCAGACCAAAGTCTAGGTTCATTCCCCCAATGGCTACAGAGAATGCGATAGACATTTTTCAAAGAGCAGTAGCACATGATAATAACAGAATCAAAGACAAGCGCAAAATAAGGAAGTTCAAATGGAAAAATAATCTCACAAATAAGGAATTGGAAGGACTTCAAACACTAATACAAGACAGATCGATAGAAATCAAAGAGGCTGATAAGGGGGGCAATATTGTTATCACGAATCGATCTGACTATATGGCAATGGCACAATCACACCTCAACACCCCAGGGTGTAATAAGATTCTATTATCAGATCCCATGAAGCTAGTAATAGAGTGTGTACATGTACTAATTCTGAAATGGTACAGGCAAGGCCTAATAACGAATCAGGAGAGTGTATTTTTGACCATCAAAGAACCCACTTTGCCTACCATGTATTTTTTGCCCAAAATACACAAACAATATCATAATATCCCAGAGGCTCGACCAATTTTAAGTGGAATTGGATTTGAAACCAAGCCAATTTCACAATATTTGGACAATATTTTACATCGTTTGGTATCCAAACTGCCTTCTTACCTCGAAGACACTACAAGTGTCCTCAACAAGATCAAATGTATAAAATGGGATCCTCATTTTTCGACGGCTGTGCATTATATACCTCTATTAAACAACCTTTAGCAATCAAGACACTAGAATATACTTTCAGAGAATGTTCAGCATCTTATTACCAACACGTGGAAATGCTCAAAGAAATGGTGCAAACGACACTTCAACACAATAAGTTTATCTTCAATGACACTTATTACGAACAAACTCAAGGGGTGGCCATGGGCAATAAATATGCATCAGCACTTGCGACACAGTTTATTGGGATTTTTCAGAACATCATCATATACACTGCTTTAAACTCTAAGGGGAAAGCTGTTTCACGGTCAAGATATATAGATGACATCTTAATGATCTGGAATGCAACATCGGATGAATTGGCAGCATTTATCCAAAGACTGAATCATAACGATTTTGGTATTCAGTTCACTGGTAGTTGCAGTAGCCAAAAAATAGATTTTCTTGATTTAAAGATTTATGTATCTGACAATGCATTATCTACGAGAACATGTTGCAAACTCACAGAAGTTAACTCCACTCTTTTGGCTACTAGCTGTCATCAACAATCAGTGATACAAAACATACCATCAGGAGAGTTCATTAGAGCAAGATGGAACTGTTCCAAATCGGAAAGTTTTGAAGAGGAGTGTAATCTACTGGCAGATCAATTTCGATCAAGGGGTTATCAACCAACTACCATTCAGAAAACAACTAATTGGGCAAGAAATATGCCTAGAAGTATGACTTTGGAGCAGAATTCTAAGCGAAAGAATATGGACACACATGGTGTTAGATTCATTACAAAATATTGTGAGAACCACAACAAAATTAAAAGGATACTCAAAAAGAATTGGTACTTATTACAATTGGATAAGGATCATCAAAGACATGTTGAGGGCAAATCTAGGGTGATTTTCACTAAAGCAGCGACATTGAAGAATACATTGAGTCCATCATGCTTACCGAGTATAAGTAAGCAACTGTCATGGCTACAGACATCAAGTAAAGGGTTCCGCAAATGTGACAGATGTGAAATGTGCAAATATGCCTATACAAACACGGACTTAATCGAAAAACTCAAGAGGGAAAAAAGTTAGAATTCATCAATTGCAAATCTAAATTTGTAGTATACGCAATAATGTGTGTCTGCAATAAATACTACATAAGAAGCACTATTCGGGAGCTGAGGGTAAGAATTAGAGAACACTTCTCAACTATTGGAAGTCAGAATCCGAAACTACCTTTGGCCCAACATTGGCAGTAACTACACCAATTGGATTGCAAGAAAGACCTAACATTCATAGGACTTTAGAAAGGATCCCTGAGTAAAAGGGGAGGTGACAAGGAACTAATGGTACGACAAATGGTTGCAGGGTTGATTAGAACATTTAGGAGATGAATGCTCTTATGAATTATATATATACTGCATTATCCATTCAATACTAATTAACTTGTAATCTTTAGCATTTTTTTGAAGCACAACGGTACAGTGGAAGACGTTAGGCTTAGACCTGATTTAGGAGGTGTGGATTATATGTTTGCTATATTGTACATGAATGTTAATCAATTCTCAAGTAATTTTCATAATTTTTTCAGCATGGGACAGGTGCCTTACAGGTGAGGTTTGTGTTGTCAATTTAAGGATTATGCAACTTAATTGAAGTGAAAAGTGAAAATATTGCATGACATTTAAACAAACCCAATAATTACAAACCTTGATGTAGGTATATTAACATAATGTGGGTGGTATCCAAAAAAACGCTACAATATTCAGGTGTGATCATAGTCTTTACCTAAGAGGAATGCAATCTGAGTAATAGGCTGTCTGTTAAGAGTGTTTAAGGTTTAGTCCGAAAGATGGGCACAATTTTTTTGTAAAGTGGAATGTTCTCTAATATGGGTCGCTCAATCGTAGTTTGCCGAAAATATGGCCGCCACACTCGACATGAGTAATGTGAACTACGTGAGATGTGCCCGCGCATAAGCGTGATGACGTTACAAGTATCCAAACCAGATCATGTAACTAAGCTAGCGTTTCTGTGACCGCGAGTAGCGAAGGAACAGCGTTTCTGCGCCCCCCGAAGCTGGAAAACTACAAAGGTGATTAAGAACTTAATTTTTGAATGATAGATTTACTGTATAACATTTGGGTTTTCAGCAAGAATGAGGTATGTACAAAAACAAGGGAGAGCATTATTTGCCTTCTTTTTTGATGTTTTCTTTAGGTGCCTAGGATTTATCCCTTATATGAAGGTTTTCATATTTTCAACTGAGTGGTGAGTAACTGCAGACTATTATTTAATGTCTCACTACATTTAATAGCACATTAACTATCACAGTAGCAAAGGGTGATCTTTCTAGGTGTGCACGTTGACTAACAAACAAAGTAGATGTAATGTGAGCACTGAGCAGGGTGTTCATGATATCACGTAGAGTGAAAGGTAAAGTACCTTAATTGGAATAATATGGAATGGTGATTTTAGGGGATGCATCGAATGATTCGCACAGGACATGATGTGCATGGAATCACGCAGCAGGAACCCGAAAGTAATTGGTTAGAACACAATATGTTTCAGACTGGAAATAAATCCAGTGTGTAAGGGTGAATCACGGCCTACCAATCAGGAAATGTTGGACATAGAGTGAGGGGATATCACACCACCTAGTCTGTTTCGCATAGAGTGAGCGATATCACACCACCTAGTCTGTTTCGCATAGAGTGAGGGGATATCACACCACCTAGTCTGTTTCGCATAGAGTGAGGGATATCACACCACCTAGTCTGTTTCGCATAGAGCGAGGGGATATCACACCACCTAGTCTGTTTAGCAAGTGTTAAAAGATTAACCGATTATGTCTTTTGGTATTAGTTACATAATACAAATAACGCTTTAATATATTAGGAGCACGGTTTTGGGATTTGTGCATTTAAAAGCAGTATGCATGTATTTCTGGCATAGCAACGAATTAACTGTTGACACTTTTTCTCTCCCTCCTTAACCAACCCGACCCAATAACACTCCGTCATTTTCTGTCTATTTTTGCAATTTATATGTTTTTGCTGTAACTGCTTCATAACAACAATGTTTATGTGATCTAATTGTTATGTAATTCAATTGGAAGAATAGAACAGTGTTTCACTTATGATTAGCCCGGTTTTAGAAAAATGCCTCAGTGGGCCGAAACACGTGTCAAACAAGACGGGCACATTATTTGACAATAAAAGTTAAAACAAAAACGTAACCAATACAAGCTTTGGCGCACTCTTTGAGTACTTTTTTGTCTTTTGTGGTTTGACATACGTGCAACATTATCCATTCCATTCATGAGCCAGTGGTCCAGTCCTAGTTTTAAGCTTGCATTTTCAGACTTGTATTCCTGGGTTTAGGATGGGGGAAACCAGGACTACAAGTCCTAGAGTACAAACTGAAAACCAGGGCTGGACTTTCGTCTCCCTAATAGAATGGATAAAGTTGCCATTAATGGTTTGATGCAACTAATGTGAAAAGGTGCAATAAATATATAAATAAATAACATGAAAGGTAATTCCTTAAATTTGTCTGTGAGACGGTCTCTGGCTATGCTGCTTGGTCTTAAGGAAGGTGCCCTTTGCCATTATCATGGCCTCATGGTGCTTCAGGCCCTGCAAGAGATTGGGGCGGAGGGAAGTGGGGTAGAGGGAGGAGAGCTATCCATTCCTCTTGCAATTCTGAGACTTTTAGCTTTTGTATTTAATTATTTATTTGTTGAGCGCTTCTGCAAAGTAATCAAATGGAACAAAAATACGTAATACACACGAAATTACCAAAAAAACAAAAAAGTCGAGAGGGAGTAGAAAGAGAGGGAAAGTGTTCCTAGAGTAGGGTGCTGAAGATTGGCAGAGCGGGGGCAGAACGGTCATGCAGTGGTAGATTATTCCAATGTTTGGGGGCTAACAAAGAAAAAGCAGGGCGGGCAATGAGCAGATGGAGGAAATGAGGAAGCCGAGCGCAAGGAGCAGGAAGTAGCACACAGAGAAACGAGTGGAGATAAAAAGAAAGGAACAAGACCATGTGGGCCTTTATAAATAATACCAAGAAAATGAAACGAGATCCGATAGCAGAATGGAAGCCCGCGGAGTGAAGAAGGAGAGGCTAGAGTAGAAGGATAAGGAGGAAGGCGAAAAAGGAGACAAATAGAAGCCTTACAGATAGATTTGAGAGGAGCTAAGACATAAGGTGGAAGCCCTACCACATTTGCCGAGCAGTAATCTAAGCAGGGATCTGAGACCGAGCAACGCATTCTGGGACTCGTAGTCCTCGATTCCCCCATCATAAACGCAGGACTACAAGTCACAGAATGCAAACTTAAAACCATTCTAGACTCCCGAATGGACTGAATAATGTTGTACATATGTCCAACTAAGATGCACTTGCAAGTACTTTATTTGTTTTACTTTTCCATATGAAATTTAGGACAACACGTCCCAGAATTCAGTGAAGCAAAGCAGGTCTGGGTGACTTTCTTAGGCAGGGGATGGGAAAACTTGAGCGCCCTGCAATGTTGATGCGAGAAGATCGGAAGGAACTGGGCACTAGGTAGGGTTCTGTGTGTTTTTGGAGGTGCGATGTCAAGTGAGACCAGGCCTTGGCGTACTGGGTATGTTTGGTGTGGTGGCCCGGTCGGAGTCAAGCTTGCAGGTTATGTGCTTTGAGGTTGTGGTCAAGGGTGTTTGGCATGGAGTATTTCAGTTTTATTGTGGTGTGTTGAGATGTGTTGTCAGTAAGCTAGAGAAGCTGGAAGGTTAGCTTGTAATACGTGTTTATTTCCAGCGGATCTCATTTCGCAAGCCACTGATAACGAGGACGACGAGGGCCTCATAATATAGTGCAGCGTCCAGAGCTTGTGGTGGGAGCCTAGTTGGGCTGGTGCTCGCGGCCGCTTGTGTCAGTTTTCGACCCATGTCTTTGAGAACCTTGCATGGTTGAGGGTTGTCCTATGCGGGAGGGTCAAAACATGTCTCCATTGTCACCTCTGCCCCCATTGTCGAAGCCTGGCCTCTCATTGACCATTACTAATGCATTAAGGGAGTTGTAGTCTTGTAATCTTCAATTGAACTGCAGAGATTTAATTACGAATTATTTAAATTCCAAATTCCAAAAACAGACAAGTGGTGTCCAGTGACAGAGTGGTCACAGCTCCATGACTTTTGTTGTGAGGTTTCCTGGATAGACCTGTTCCCTCCGATATTCTGGGAAACTGCCAGTTTCCCTCTTCTGCTTAATACTTAAGGACAATCCCCTACTCTGACCGGGACTGGGGAAACATCATAAATTATAACAAAGAAGGTTGTCTCGCCAGGTAAGTTATTTAATAAGAAATTCAATTTTTACAATTTCAATGGTCTGAGAATTTCAAGCGTGCTCTGAAATTCACGCCTTATCTATCAAAAAGCCTGTGACCTAAACTTGCCACACACATATTAGGCTAGATTGAGGCATTTTTCATTGTTCACCATATGTCTAAATGTATTATTAATTTAATGAGGCACACCTTTTTTGTTTTTGTAAAAATTCCCATGAATTGACATTCGTGCGGATGTTTCCAGCTGTCGCATATAGTAATTATACATTTGTATGCTAACCAACTTTCATTGCAGGTCAAGATTTGTCTGAGTGAAATGTCTTCAATAAACACTGTATCTGTAGTGTTTGGTTCTTGTTCTTTTTTCTTGTTTTGTTTTTTGTGATGCTGATTCTTGATCATTTTTACGAAAAAATGTGTCCCTAATTAAATGAATAGTACATTTTGCCATATGATGAAAAATGGAAAATATCTCAATCTAGCCTAATATGTGTGTGACCATTTTAGATCACAGGCTTTTTGATAGATAAGGAGTGAAATCCACAGCACGCTTGAAATTTTCACACCATTGAAATTGTAAAAATTGAATTTCTTATTAAATAACTTACCTGACGCGACATGCTTCTTTGTTATAATTTATGAAGTTTCCCTCTTGTAGGCCAGTCCTGCCTACACCTTGCGTACATTCATTCCTGGCCCTTCTCGTAGCCTTGTACCTGCATTTAGCTGTATTGTTTATTTGATCTTTGATTTCTCATCAGAGAGCAGCTTGAACCCCAACCTCATGAAGCACACCTTCCCAGCAACGCTCCCCAGTTGTCCCTTTCCAAGTATTAGTAGCTCATATAATCATGTTTTTTCTCCTTTGTGTTCTGGGACTTGTAGTCATGTATTTATAATGGGGAAGCTGCAAGGATCGGGGTGCAAGAAATGTCCAGGAACCAGGAGGAGTAGTTACCTTATGCCTGACGAAGCTCTGTTGAAGGAATACTAAGATTGCGCTGGCCGGTCAGCAGGCGTGCCTGAGTATTGCTGAAGACTGAAGGACTCATCATCCAACCTTCAACTGAAAGTTGCTGTGCCTGCTGGGCCTGTGATTGCTTAGCAATTCTGCTAACATAAGCGATTGGTTGCAGCAAAGGTGTGTTTTGGTCTGAAGGAAGGTGGCTTATCTGAAGAAGTCTACCTGGCCCATGGTGCGGAGACTGTCTTCTCGGACCATGGAGTGCCGGCCGCCTTTTAAACAGCAGCACAGTCTGGGGGTGATGAGGTGGTTTTAAATGGAAGCACCAAGCAGGAATTGGGGTGTTACGGTGTTGTTTTCGGTTATGTGGTTTGGGACATTTCCGCAGATGCACTTTTGACTGATGTGGAGGCCGTTGATGGTCACCCAGAAGTTGGCCACTTGCCAGCAGAGAGTTGTTGGCAGAGTTAGCGTGTGCAGTGTTGTATTTCGTTGTGGCATTGGTTTGGACCCTTTCTGCTGATGCCTTTTTGAGTTAAGGGTGGTTTTTGGTGGTCGCATAGAAGTTGACCACGTGCCGGTGGAGTGTTGTTGGCAGCGTTAGGGGATACATTGTTTTGTTTTCGCAGTCGGTTGGACCATTTACACTGATGCATTGATGTGGAAGGCTCTTGTTGTAGTTGGGAAGTTTAGTATTTTGTTTTGCTGTTGGAGTGGTTTTGCCCATCTTTGCTGGTGCGTTAGCTTTCCAGTAATGTTTTGTTCGTGGCATTGGGGTGTGCAGTGTTGCATTTTGTTGTTGCAGTGGAGTTTTGTTGGGGGATGTTGAAATATGAAGTGTTGTATTTTGTGGTGAACACATTTTTCTCCCTTTCTAGGGATACCTGTGTGGGTGAGGAGAATGTTACTGATGGTCTCTTGGATATTGACAGCTAGTCAGTGGACTGTCATTGGTAGCATCCAGTGTTAGATTGTATTGTTTCTCTGGTTTAGGTCATTTTTGTGGATGTGTTTGTGAGTAAAGCAGAGACCGATGATGGCCACTCTAAACATGTATATCTTTGATACTCCTGTTGAGGTGCCCTTGGCAGTGCCAGGGTGTGTAGTAGTTTACTTTGTTACAGTGGTTTGGTCCATGTCAATGGATGCATTTATAGCTGCATTGAAGGGCGGTGGGGTTTTTATCATCACCCAGGTTTGAGTATTTTTCGGTAGAGTATCATTAGCGGAAGTGCGAAGCGTGGTGTAGGTTGCTGTGAAGCTGGGTTCTGTGGATGCATTTCTGGGTGCAGCCGAGGGCTTCGCTGGTTAGCTGTGTGTTGACTGCTCACCAGTGGAGGGCCCTGAGGATTGGGCGATGGAGCACTAGGCCTTCAAATTGTTCCCTGGCTCTTGTCTGGCTGCACATTTTGGACCACTAGGAAGAAGATTCTATAGTTTGGCAGGCTGAGGCATAGAAAGTTGGGGTAGTCAAACCAAAATGTGTTGATAATCCTTACTACTACTGGTTGGTCTTCCGGGGCTGGAGGTGACTGGGGTAGGGGGCAAGGAAAGTGCGGATTCAATACTGGTGACGGATGCATTGTGTTCTGATCAAATCTGGAAAACATGGCAAAAGTGTCTTTAAGAAGAACAGGCAACCGGGAAAGCCAATGAAGACAAGATTAGCCAATAATATTGGCCAGCGAGCTCTAAGACCGAGGAACAAACCAAAATATGTCAAATTAGGAACAGAAGCGGAGTTGGAAGAACCTACAAGTAAATGGAAATTACAAGCTGGTCACACAGATTAGAGAGGTCTCCCTGAGAAAGGTGGACATGGAAATTTGATTCAGGGATCCGACGAAGCAGCAAGAGTCTGACCATGTGGGCAGTTCTATCCGGGAATCCTATTGCAATAAGTTCATGCGTGTCTGTCATGCTTGAATATGGTGGAGAATGCCTGGGTCTCCGACATACTCCTGGTAACCCCATGATCCGCAGAGAAGTTGCATTGACTGTATGACCGACGACTATACGGAATTCTGATGTGAAATCCAGAATTCTGATTCGAAGCATGGAATGCCAATTTGAACCTCAAACCTCATTGATTGTATGGACCTGGTGATGGTAGCCACCATGTTGAGAAAAGGTGGTCATCGTTCCCCTGGCCTTGGGTTTGTATAGGGACATTGTCCCTGTTGAAGACGCCAAAGGAGAAGCAGAATCCATAGGGCCCTTGCCTCTCTGCCTGCATCAAAATAAGACTGCACGGAGAGCCGACACGCACAAAGAGGATTTCCCGCTCCGTGCCACACTGTGCTTGATATCAAAATGGCCTGGATGCACTAACACCACATGCAGACCGTTTTTTACCCAACCTGCGCAATTGTGATGCCTCGAGTATGCAAATACACTCTGGCCTCCGTACGAGTACGGGGAACAGGGCTGGCTTTAGCAGCGGCATCAGCCCGGGCAGTAAAGCAAATACGTGGCACCCCACCTTGAACCGCCACGCGCCCGGGGTTAATGCTTTTTTTTAACTGCCTGCACCCTATTGGTATTAAATGCGCCCTGCCCCCGTACTGGAAAGGCCGGCGCGGGCACAAGAGCGATGCGCAATGAATTTCAATAGGGCGCCTGCCGCATCTTCTCCCACTACGCCAGCTCGGGGGAACCCTTGAAAGACTCCCCCTTCCTGGTGTGGCGGCACGACTAATGGCGCCCCCTCCGGTCATCCTGGCGGCCCTGGCCCTGTAAAATCGCAGTGTTTGAAATGTCACTTATTTTTTACATACCACCTTATTATGAGTTTGGCTGCTTGTTATGTGTGCCACGTGCATTGCATATCCCATGTCATCTCGTAATCGGGCAGTATTTATAATATAGGAGTTAGTAAACGCTATAAGGTGCCAGGGTGGGAAAGTACATTTGCCCCTCTTAATTCATCACACACACACACACACACACACACACACACACACCAACACTCTGGAAACCAGGCCTGGACGTGGATCCCACACTCGGCACGGGGCGCTCAGAGCGAGGCGTGGAGCGCCTCGAGTGTGTTTGCACACGCATTCCTTAATCTTGGAAAAGGGCTTAGGACACGGGGGTGTTTAATAAGTGCACACTGTTTCACCCCTGGGGCAGAGCTAATGGCCCTGGGAGGTTCTCATGAAAAGGACGGCGGGCAATGCGCGCTCTGCCCCCAGCGCCCCCTCCGTGGGCCGCCACGTCTCACGGTGGATGCCGCCCGCCCGGGCAGGGGTGCCACCGGCCCAGCAGCTAATCGTGCCCACTGTTTCCAGCCCTGATTAGATATGAGTGGCTCTCTTGTGAAAATCCCAACCGCAGAGCCCGGCCGTGCGATAGCCCCGCGGCCCCCGCCAGATCTTACGAAACCCTAATGGACTCCAGTGGTTCAGGTTTTATAAGCAAAACAGGTCCCGATTGTCTGCTTATCGCCTCGGTTCTTTCAAACCCTAATATCAGCTTTTTAAGGAAGGTGTGCGCTGGTAACGCAGAGGTGGGGGCTGCTGGGAGTTAGGCAATGGAACCTGGCGCTCTCACCTGCCGGAGGGATGGAGGATGGGCCTCTCACTTGCCGAAAGGTGGAGGATGGGCCTCTCCCTCCCTGTGATGAATGTAGATTGGGGCAGGAGCTATCACCTGCCGAGAGGTTGGAGGATGGGCCTCTCTCTCTCTCCCTGTGATGAATGGAGATTGGGGTGGGGGCTATCACATGCTGCGAGGTTGGAGGATGGGTCTCTCACTTGTCGAAGGGTGGAGGATGGGCCTCTCTCTGCGATGAATGGATATTGGAGGTGGTATTACCTGCTGTGACGGGTGGAGGATGGGCCTCTCTCTCCCTGTGATGAATGGACATGGGGGTGGGCTATCACCTGCCGCGAGGGATGGAGAATGGGCCTCTCTCTCTCCCTGTGATGAGTGGAGATTGGGGCCATTAACCGACTGCGATGGATGGAGGATCCGCCTCTGTCTCTCTGTGATGATTGGAGATTGGGAGCCCTAGTCCTGTAAGGAGGAGAGGTTGATGCCTGCTTCAAGGGGTGGAGGATGGCCTCTCTCTCTCTCTCTCTCTCTCTCTCTCTCTCTCTGTGATGAATGGAGATTGGGGGCTATCACCTGCTGCTAGGGGTGGAGGATCCGCCTCTCTCCCTGATGAATAAAGATTGGGGAGCTATCAGCTGCCGTGAGAGGTGAAGAATGGGCCCCTCTCTCTCTCTCCTTGTGATAATGGAGATGGGGCTATCACCTGCCACGAGGGGTGGAGGATGGGCCTCTCTCTCTCCCTGTGATGAGTGGAGATTGGGGCCATTAACCGACTGCGATGGATGGAGGATCCGCCTCTGTCTCTCTGTGATGATTGGAGATTGGGAGCCCTAGTCCTGTAAGGAGGAGAGGTTGATCGCCTGCTTCAAGGGGTGGAGGATGGCCTCTCTCTCTCTCTCTCTCTCTCTCTCTCTCTCTGTGATGAATGGAGATTGGGGGCTATCACCTGCTGCTAGGGGTGGAGGATCCGCCTCTCTCCCTGATGAATAAAGATTGGGGAGCTATCAGCTGCCGTGAGAGGTGAAGAATGGGCCTCTCTCTCTCTCTCCTTGTGATAATGGAGATGGGGCTATCACCTGCCACGAGGGGTGGAGGATGGGCCTATCACTTGCCATGAGGGATGAAGGATGAGACTCCCTCTCTCTCCGTGATGAATGGAGATTGGGGGTTATCACCTGCCACAAGGGATGGAGGATGGGACTCTCTCTCTCTGATGAATGGAGATTGAGGGCCCTAGTTCTGTTAGGAGGAGAGGTCGATCATCTGTTGCAAGGGGTGAAGGATGGGCCTCTCACCTGCTGCAAGGGGGGGGAGGATGGGGCTCTATCTCTCTGTGATCAATGGAGATTGGAGGGCTATCACCAGCCGCAGGGGTGGAGGATGGGCCTCTATATGTGATGAATGGAAATTGGGGGCTATCACCTGCCATGAGTGAGGGAGGATGGGCCTCTCTTGCTCCCTGTGATGAATGGAGATTGGTGGCGGTCACCTGCCACGAGGGATGGAGGATGGGCCTCTCTCTCTCCATGATGAATGGAGATTGGGGGATATCACCTGCCACGAAAGATGAGGATGGGCCTCTCTCTCTCTCTGTGATTAATGGAGATTGAGGGCCCTAGTCCTGTAAGGAGGAGAGGCCGATCCCCTGCTGCAAGGGGTGGAGGATGGGCCTCTCACTTGCTGCAAGGGGTGGATGATGGGCCCCTCTCTCTCCATGATGAATGGAGATTGGGGGGGATATCACCTGCCATGAGGGATGGAGGATGGGCCTCTCTCCCTCATGAATGGAGATTGGGGGGGCCATCAGCTGCCGTGAGCGGTGGAGGATGGGCCTCTCTCTCTCTCTCTCTCTCTCTCTCTCTGATGAATGGCCATTGAGGGCTAGTATCACCTGCGGTGAGAGGTGGAGGATGGGCCTCTCACCTGCCGCCAGGGGAGGATGTTGGTGGGTCTCCCTCTCACTCTGTGATGAATGGAGATTGGGAGCTGTCATCTGCCGCGAGGGATGGAAGATGGGCCTCTCTCTCTCTGTTATGAATGGAGATTGAGGGCCCTAGTCATGTAAGGAGGAGAGGTTGATCACCTGCTGCAAGGGGTGAAGGATGCTCCTCTCACCTGCTGCGATGGGTGGAGGATGGGCCTTCTCGCCTTGGAATGAATGGAGATTGGGGTCCTCAACCTGTAAGGAGAGAAGGTAATAGTTTCTTACCTGTAACTCCATTTCTCCAGCATTGGATCTTTCATGGATTCACATGCTTAGAATATTCCCCGTCGTCAGACTGGGACCCCTCGGTACACATATGTAGCCTTTTCCTATAGGAAAACTTTCTACGCTTTTGTGTCCTATCTACGTCCTTTTAGGACCGGCCTACGCATGCTCCGTAGGCCGTCCCAGTATAAGAGGCCCGCCCCCGCGGTTCCCCTTCAGATTTCGGCCCCTCCAAAGTAGGAAGGGTTAAACTTATCAATCAAATACATTGCATTCCGGGGAGGTTTGGCGGGCGCATGTGAATCCATGAAAGATACCAATGCTGGAGAAATGGAGTTACAGGTAAGAAACTATTCCCTTCTCCAGCATTGGATCTTTCATGGATTCACATGCTTAGAATAGATTGTATAGCAGTAACACTTGAGACGGCGGTGAGAATGTAATGTAATATACCCTCACCATACTACACAATGGATATGTACTGTTTGTGATACACTGTCGGAACTTTTGGGACGAACGTAGGATTAGTTGCCAGGACCACTTTGTCCTTAAAGAATCTTAGGGATGGCGGGTCTACGACCAGCGCTTGCAGTTCCGAGATTCTCCTAGCTGATGTGATAGCAATCAAGAATGCCAACTTCCACAATATGAATTTTATGTCGGACGTGGCCATAGGCTCAAAAGGCGGTTTCATTAAGCCTGTCAACACTGTGTTGAGACTCCAAGTTGGGGGGAAACGTTTTACCGGGGGAAAAATTCGAAATAAACCCCTCATGAAGTGTTTCACAAGTCTGTCGCTAAATAGAGGAGACAACTGCCTCTTCCTCGTGAACCTTGAGATGGCCGCCAGGTGCACCTTTATCGATGTGAAGGATAACCCCCTCTCCGCCAAGAGGAGCAGGTAAGGTAGAACTTGTTCCGGCGTCACCAACAACGGTTGTAGGCCTTGTTGTCCTCGACACCATTCACAGAACCTCCGCCACTTACAGGAGTAAGATTTATTTGTAGAAGGGGCTCGAGCCGCCTGCAGAATTTTTTGACAATCCTCCGCAACGTTTAAGGCACCAAACTCCGAAAAGTCAGGAGCCAGGCTGTAAGGTTGAGACTGTCCGGGTCGTGATGCCACACCGTGCCTTTGTCCCGGGATAGTAGGTTCGGGACTCTCGGAAACGCTATGGGATGTTCCAGCGACAGGTGAAGCAGGTCGGAGAACCACGGTTGCCTCGGCCAGTATGGTGCCACTAGAATTACCCGGCAATTGTATCTGCGTATCCACTGAATTGTCCTCCGTATGAGGGGGAACGGGGGAAAAGCATAAAGGAACATGTCCGTCCATGGGAAGGAGAATGCCTCCCCCATGGAACCCTCTTGAGGCCATCTGCTTGCGAATTGCTCGCATTTCTTGTTGTCTTTGGTCGCGAAGGCGTCCAGAGGGGGGTGACCCCATTTCTGGAACACTTTCATCAGGTGAACTGTGTCCATTTCCCACTCGTGTATTTGGGCCATGCTTCTGCTGAGGGAGTCTGCTTGGGAGTTCCTCACTCCTGGAAGGTGATGAGCCACGATGGAATTTTCGTGCTTTAATGCCCAATGCCATGTTTTCTGGGCTTCTATGGAAAGAGTTCTTGATCGCGTCCCTCCTTGTTTCCTCAGATAAAACATGGCCGTTGTATTGTCGGTCAGTATTCGTACTCGCGAGCCCTTGATGTGTGGTAGGAATGCCTTCAAGGCCCATTGTACTGCTCTGAGTTCTAACACGTTTATGTGTAGGAGTGACTCCGTTGGAGACCAGCGACCCTGCGTTTGGAGAGCACCCATGTGAGCTCCCCATCCGGTTAGGGACGCATCCGTGACTATGGTTCGCTGAAACTCCGGCTCCTGTAGGGGTACGCCGTTGTTCAGATTGTGGAAACTCTGCCACCACTGAAGGGTCCGAAGCAGCTTGTCGTTGTCGATGGTTATCTTGTCTGACCACGGTCCTTGAGCCTGCGTCCATCGGTCCGCGAGGAATTCCTGGACTGGCCTCATGAATAGGCGACAGTTTTCCACCAGATGGATGCAGGATGCCATGGCCCCTAGGACCGAAACGTATTTTCTCACTGAGATCTTGGTGTTTCGCCGTAGTCAGCATGCTTGTTGATTGAGTCTTGAGGTTCTGTCGAGAGAAGGTTTCACTAGCCCTAACTGGGTCTCGAACTGTGCCCCCAGGAATACCAGCGATCTCGATGGCTGCAGAGAGGATTTTTCGAAGTTTATGGCGAATCCCAGCTGTTGTAGAAGCTGCATGGTGGCTTGTAAACTTGTGTTGGTCGACGCTGGGGAGGATCCCCTTACTAGCCAGTCGTCGAGGTATGGGTATACATGGTGGCCTTGCTTCCTTAGCCAGGCTGCTACTGGAGCCAGGCATTTCGTGAACGTTCTGGGGGAGGTCTTGAGCCCAAAAGGAAGAACCGTGAATTGGTAGTGAGTCCGCCCTATTACAAATCTTAGGAATTTCCTGTGTTTCCGACACATTGGAATATGGAAATACGCGTCCTGTAAATCCAGGGACGCTAGAAAATCCCCCTCTTGAACGGCACGGATCACTTCCTGCAGAGTGAGCATCTTGAATTTTAGGATCTTCAAAGATTTGTTGAGATCGCCTAAGTCTAAAATGTGACGCCATTTGCCGTTTGGCTTTTTTACGACGAAATATCTTGAGTAGACTCCTTGACCTCTCTGTGATGTTGGAACTAATTCTATCGCGCCCTTTGCTAACATGAGTGTTACCTCTTGTTGCAGTATCTTCAGATGGGAATGAGCGGTGAACGCAGGTGGAATTTGCGGAGGGCTGTGTTTGAATTGTAGAGAGTGTCCGTTTCTCATAGTATCCAGCAACCATTGATCCGTCGTTATTCGTTCCCATTCGTCGACATATGCTGAAACTCTTCCCCCCAGAACGGTGTGTTGTATGTCACTGCTGATCTTTATTTTGCTTGTCTATCGACAACGACGGATATGATGGTCTTTTTCTGGAAGTCTGGAAGTTCCGGCGACGGTTTGCCGTTTGGGAGGCACGTCTGTATCCCTGGGAGGGGTAAGCTGATCTGCCAAAGGATCTGTCTCCAGATGCAGAGAATCTTGAATTACCTGAAGCCCCTCTAAAGGGACGAAAAGACTTGTAGTTTCTGCCACTCTGGAGGGCACCCAATGAAGGTGCCGTGTCCAAGTCCTCTTTCATTCCCTTTAGGGCTTCGTCCACCTTCTCACCGAAAAGAAGGTCTCCCTCAAAGGGCATATCTAAAACTTTGTATTTTACTTCTGGCCTGAAGTAGGTACACTTAAGCCATGACTGTCGACATAATACGACCCCATTATTGACTTGCTTGAAGCCTGACTCAGCGAGGTCCACCGCAATGTTTATTGCGTGATTTGAGGCTTCCTCACCTTCTCGGACGAGTAACATCGCTGTCTTCCTATTCTCTTCCGGAAGATGATCAAGCAACGGAGCTAGCATGTGCCACATCTCCCTATCGTATCTGGCAACAATTGGCAGAGAGTTTGCGGCCTTTACTGTGGTCGCTCCCACGGATAGCACTTTTTTGCCAAAGGCATCTTGGCGTCTCGCTTCGTTCTCAGGAGGAGTCGTGCACTTGTGCTGGGCCTTCGCCTTCCTCGCCGCTGCCGCCGACACCACCGAGTCTGGCGTTGGTTGGGAGGATAAACACTTGGGGGTAGACTCTGGAGCCTTAAACTTTTTTTCCAGGCGTCCTTTCACTGCCGGCTCTGAAAACGGGTGACGCATTGTCTGCAACCCTTCCTTCCATACATGGTCTAGTATTGGTATCGAGAACACAGACCTCCTTCTCTTACCCATGTGGTCGAACAAAAAACAGTCCTTTTTCTGTTCTTCCTGGGACAAACCAAATTCTTTGCATGCCTTCTCCATCATAGAATGGAATGACGCAATGTCGTCCGGAGGGGACGGGTGAGCTGGGCTTCTAGGGGTTTCCAACTCCACCTCTGACTCCCAGGTTGCATCCCTGGAGGGGGATGATGAGATATCCGACATGGCTCCCCTGTCAGACTCCGAATCTGGCAGCTCACCTTCCTCTTGTGCCAGTGCTGAGATTGGCGTGCGTAGGTGCGTCGGTTGACGGGATGGGCCCGGCTCGTCGACGGGTGACTGTGGCAAGTTTGCCTGAGGTAGTCTCTGGTCCAACGACTGTAACAACGATTGAAGCGTGGACAGAATTTCCAACGACAAAACAGATTGAGGATTGAGAAGAGGGGCAGATACCGGTATAACGGATCCCCTCGTCGACGACTTGTCAGCCACTCGTAGCCCTAGGTCTGCTGGGCCAGCTATTCTCTCATTCTCGTCCTCCGAGGACAGCAACACAGCCTGTTCTTGTAGTAAAGTATCCGGGGGTTCGGATCAAAAACTTCAGGCCTCCAGGCCTCGTCGTTGGTGGGTCGGTGGATGCCACCTGCGTAAGTGGCAGGGTGGAGGCCGATGACTGGGCCGCCGTCGACGACGGTGACTTAGCAGGTGGTTTTGGCGGTCCCGCCTTTTCCACACTTGGCTTGCTTTTACTCGACTCTCGACTCGTGGTCGATCTATGATGATCGCCCGAGGAGGATTTCCTTTCCTTTGATGAAGATTATTTCTTTGACGAGGAGTCTCTAGTTGAGTGACTTCCAGATGACTCTTTTTCCGTCGGTCGAGATTTCTTCGCCGGTGGTTCCGATGAGGTAGCGCGGCTTGATTTTTTCGCCGATTGTGTGGAGCCTACCTCCGACGGGTGGTATACCCCCGCTCCCTCATTCAGCCATGCCACCAGTCGTTGACTGCGGTCTTTGAGGGTTTTTTGAGAAAACCCTTTGCATATGTCGCAGTTATCCGCCGAATGATGAGGGTGGAGGCAATATATACAATCCATATGTCCGTCCCCCTCGTAAACTTTTTTCAAGCCGCACGTCGCGCATGGGCGGAACAGCGCTTTTCCTGACACGGAGGACATTTTCTGTACTCAAATTCCAGTAACGCAACCTTGTACAAAATAGTAAGACAACGCCAGGAGATCCCACTACTTTGGAGATGGTTGAAATCTGAAGGGGAACCGTGGGGGCGGGCCTCTTATACTGGGACGGCCTACGGAGCATGCGTAGGCGGGTCCTAAAAGGACGTAGATAGGACACAAAAGCGTCGAAAGTTTTCCTATAGGAAAAGGCTACATATGTGTACCGAGGGGTCCCAGTCTGACGACGGGGAATATTCTAAGCATGTGAATCCATGAAAGATCCAATGCTGGAGAAGAATGGTTCTCCCCTGCTTCAAGGAGTCGAGGATGGGCCCTCTCAGGCTGCAATAAATGGATATGGGGGCCCTTGCCCTCTAAGGAGGGGAGGGTGCCATGTTCACCTGCTGCGAGGGGTGAGGATGGGCCTATCACCTGCTGCGAGGGGTGGTGGATGGCCTATCACCTGCTATGATGGGTGGAGAATGGGTCTATCACCTGCTGGGAGGGCTCGAAGATGGGCGTGTTACCGTCTAATGAATCGAGATTGAGGGTCCCTCCATGTAATGACCGCAGGTTGGGAAGCACACCTGTTATGGGGATAAAGGTGGGCCTCCATCTGAAATTAGTGACCTAGGGCCCTCACCAATAGGGAACTGATGGCGGCCATGGAAAGGTTGGCTTCTCACACAGTGCTGGATGGATGCCGGGCCTTCACCAGCTGGAATGGGTGAAGGGTGGCTTTGCTTTGCCGGCTGCATCGATTGGAGGCCTGTCAGCTCACTCGGTAGCGGATCAGGATTGCTCCTCCCTCTCTGTATGGCATCAGGGTTGCCCTCTCACCTTGTGATTAGTAGAGGCCAGGCCTCCCACTCTGGAATGCATCAGGATTTGCCATCTCACTCTGTACTGGATGAGGGTTAGCCATCTCCCTCTGTAATGAATCAGGAATAGCCATCTCCCTCTGTAATGGGTTAGCTTTCTCACTCTATAAAAGATCAGGGTTAGCCATCTCCCTCTGTAATGAATCAGGTATAGCCATCTCACTCTGTAATGAATCAGGGTTAGCCATCTTGCTCGAGATTAGCTCTCTGTGAGGCAGGCATGATATCACAAGTCAGACACAGAGGCAATGATTCAAATTTCAACACCTTTATTTAAGTTCTGAATGGAGGTCGGAGACTTCCTAGCTAGCCCTATCTCTATAATGGGAGTAGTCTCCACCACCAAAGTAAAATAAAGGAGTCAATGTCAGAAATCTTTGCTTGCCCTCATGCTTTTACATTAACTAAGTTTGAACTAAGTGTGGGGAAATGTATCAAAACAAAAAGAGTGTATGAAAAGAATGGAAATGGAGCTGAACAACAACTCCCTTCCCAAAGTCAAATCACTGGGGTTTTCAAAAGTTCAATTTCTCTGAGCAGTTTGCAAAGTTCAAAGAGTTCACATAAGACTTTCAGACATCCTTTGTCTGATTCAGCTCAATTCAACATATCACAGTTCTTTCAGGCTTCCCTCGCCTGGTTTACCATCAGTTTAATATAGCACAGTTTCCTCAGACTTCCCTTGCTGGCTTCAGTTTCAGCGTAACGTAACCCATTCTGGTACAACAGGGTTTCAGGGTGTATCTTTCACCATAAGCCCCTCAGGCTGACCTCGACTGAGTCTGGGCCTCAAATTCTTTCAATTAGTTTTCCAACTTTAGGATTCCCTTCCCCAACCTTCTTGATTTTCGTTTCACTTTCACGTCAAAGACTTTCGAAACTGCATGGATTTACTTAGGCCCATGCATGACCTCTTCGACACAATGCATCTTGGTTGTCGTAGTTTCTGTTCATCACATTCACACGTGCCCTCTTAGCACCTTGATTTCATATGTGCTTTCTTAGCACCTTGATTTTGTAAAATGTTCACTTTATTCATGAACAAGCCCTTTCAGGATCACAGCGTATTCCTTGACAGCCTCCCTGACTGACTTGCTTTTAAAAAAACTGTTTCCCAAAACTACTTTCAGCTCCCTTGGGCTGGAAGAGTCTTTTACAGTTCACAGAGACTTTTAATAATGCGTCTTTCCTTTTCCGCAGGACCACTCTGTTACTTTGTACTTCTGAACAATTGAATCTTTCTCTCCACGCATCTGCTATCATACGCGTAACCTTGCTAGCAACATTATTATCACTCCTGTCTTCACAAACCGGCTTCTGCCTTCATTCAATCCCAGTTTTTTCAATGCCTTTCACTGTTATAACATCCGAGGTCAGGGTCTCTCCCTTTTACCCCTCAGACCTCCCGGATACTTTCGCTGCTCTGGGAAATGAGCAACCTTCAGGCACATCAAAGAAAAAATTCCTTAAGCTTCTTAGCTTCCCTCTCAGAACATTTTCAGCTTGTTGGAGATGCAACTCCCTCGCCTTGCTTTCTCTTGCTCTCACTCAGTCAGTCCGCATCTCGGCTTTCCGTTATCCTCAGACTGGTTTCCAGCTGCCTTTGCTAAGCTGTTCCTTCTCATACCCAATCTCGTTCTTCGCATGCTTCTGGGTTCAACCTTTTATACTCTGTTTGATTGCTAATGTGGCACACAAAGGGGAGCCCCCCAGATGAACCATTTATTAGACTGGTTCAACAGCCAGGTTTTCACCTAAACCCGGCCATATTCAATGGGCTACTGATTTACCTCAAAGAACAGCACACTCAGCACACTCTCAAAATATCCTTCGCTCACCTAGTGTCAGTGCAGGCTGAGCTTAAGACTTAACTCCTCCTGCACCAGACAAACTGACTGCGATACAATTAATAGTTAAACGCATCTGAGATCCAAGCATAGCCATCCATAAAAATGTTTGCTACTCTGGAGAAAAATAATCTTAAGGATTTTTTAAGAAAGGGTTACAAATCCAAATGACTCAAATTTTTCCAATGACTTCAACACTACATTATGTTATGTAATACTTCTGTAACGATTTAAAGAAACTTGAAGCTTTTTCATCTCTCTTGTAAAAATCACTTTGGTGATTATAAACTCGTAAATAAAAAAAAATGCCTCAAATTTGACCAACAACCCCAGCTAAAAGTCACAAGCATGTCAAATGATCAAAAACTGTGTGCAAAATGTGCAATTGGCCACTTGAGGCTATCAGTGAGCCAGAGTCTTTACACAAGCCAGAAGGGCTTGGAGACATGAGTCAGGTGCAAGCTGAATGCCAAGAGCCAAGTTCTTTGAGAGGTAGAGCATCTCTTGGGAAGACCTGAACGCATCTGTTTCCATGAGATGTGATCTTCCGCAGGTGTTCTCACAATTTACTGCATCATACGGGAATCTGCACTGAAAGAACATGGCCACCGTTCTTACAATTGATCCAGCCTATTCACAGTGATCAGAATATTGATCCCCGCGGAGAGGCTGCAGATTCCCCATACCAGGAGTTAGTAACCTGTTGCTCTAAACGTGTTTTGGACTATAGCTCCCATGAACCCTAGCCAACACAGTCAATGGTGAGGGATCATGGGAGTCATAGTCTAGAATATCTGGAGAGCTCAGACAGAGCGAGGAACCCCGTGGAGCAGATTTCCAGCTTGGAGTGCAGTGCTACGTTGGGAGTCATTTTTTTCAAGCATGGGGCTGAGTGTGGAAAACCCCTCGAAACACTGTTTTTCACAGGTTCCCCTGCCCGGCCTCTGATACAGTGAAGCTGTATAAAATGTCTACAGACTGAGAGCACTAATGCAGCATTTGTCCACCACCAATGCATTTGGTGTCAATGCATACTCCCCTCTCGATTTGTTCTGGCAGAGATTGATAGGATATGATATGATAAGTCATTTATAATGTGCCTGTACCAAGTGTTTCTAGGCACGACAAGACAAGGAGGTGGAAACAGAAGGAGGACAAACAACGATCTTACTAGGCCTTGTGCCATTCAGATCACGCAGGTGCAGGGAAGAGGGGAGGGGAGAAGTGCCATGGGGTTTTGGGGGTGAGGAGAAGTGCAGGTGACTCAATAAGTGCTGCAATAGGGTGGCCCTTAAGTGCAGAGAGAAGGGGCTGTAGGGTTACAGATACAGACCCTTAAGTGCTGAGAGAGCCCGGAGGCAGTGCAAGGGCAACTGGACATGCAGGAGCCTGGTCCCGAGTTCAGGGGTGACCAGGTGACCAGTCTGCAGAGCTATCAGGGACATTAGCAGGAATAGAGAAAGTGGAAACGAAAAGGAAGGTCTTGAGTTGCTTCCAGAACCGAAGGTGGTTCTGCTCTAGTTTGAGAGAGGCAGGGAGGATGCTCAAGAGGGAGCCCCCAGCTGAGGAAGGAGATCTGCCCCCTTTCTCTGCTTGGAAAAGCGTCTGACCCGCAGATAATTGGAGGTGGATGAGCGCATAGCTCGATAAGGAAGATGTTTAGGAAGAGAAAGTTGGAGGTAGTGCGGTCCCAGGCCCCAGAAAGCCTTGCGGACGATGCAAAGGGTCTTGAATTTGATCCTTGCAGCCACATGGAGCCAGTGAAGAGATTTCAGAGCTGCAGAGATACGATGCCTGGGCTTGAGGTCAAGGACATGTCTTGCAGTCCTGTTCTGGATGAGTTGTAAAGGTCGAAGAGTAGAGACAGGCAGATTTAGAAAGAGGCTGTTGCAGTGGTCCAGCCTGCAGAGTACCAGGGCTCTAGAGACAGTGAGCGTCTGGGGGAAAGTGAGAAAAGGTAGAACACCTCTTAGGAGGTGCAGCTGAAGGAGAGATTGGAGTCGAAGATGACACCAAGGTTCCTAGTCTCACAGGAAGGAGCAGGAAGAGGGCCCAGTGTAGAGAGAGAGTAGAAAGAGAGAGAGAGAGAGAGAGAGAGAGAGAGAGAGAGAGAGAGAGAGAGAGAGAGAGAGAGAGAGAGAGAGAGAGAGAGAAAAGTAGGGAGCAGGTGTCCCGATGAGGAGGATCTCGGTCTTACTGGCATTAAGGCATTAAGGCAGAGATCATTGGCAGTACATCGTTCTTGAATTGCGGCCAGACAGTCTGGTATGAGAGAAGGAGCAGAGGTGGCCGAGGGGAGCCTGAAAGAGAGCTGGGTGTAATCCACATAACACTGAAAGTTAAAACAGAATGTAGCTATGCAGTGGGCCAGAGGTGCCAGGGTGCCAGGGGTGCCAGGGAGTGGTTGAATAGCCAGGGAGAAAGGTTAGACCCCTGGGTAACACCACAATTAGAGAGAGATAGAAGAGAGGAAAGATCCCCGTTGGACCTGGGAGAGTCGGTCAGTGAGGAAGGAGATCAACCAGGACAGGGCCTGACCAGTGATACCCAGGTTCTCACGGAGGCAATTAAGCAGGATGGCATGGTTGACCATGTCAAAAGCAGAGGATAGACCAAGGAGAATGAGGACAGAAGGAAGATTAGAGTCAAGATTAGAGAGCAAGTCTTCACAGCTGTTCAGGAGAGCAGTTTCTGTGCTTCTGGTAGCTCTGAAGCCAGACTGGCGGTTGTGGAGACAACCAACACATTCAGTATGCAGATTAAGCTGGGAGATGGCCAGCGTTTCCGGGAGAGAGGAAGGGTCCGTAGAGGGCTTCTTAAGAAAGGGGTGCACAAGGGAGTGGTTAAGGGGGAGGGGGAAGGTTCCAGTGGCAAAGGAGTGAGTGCAGAAATTGGCTAAGCCTGGAGCCATGGTGTCGATGTGGTCCTTGATGGTTCTGGATGAGCAGGGGAGAACCTGCTTTGATGAGACTTGCATGGATCTGACTTGTCGAGAAACAATGTCAGGGGTGAACAGGGGAAAGGAGGAGACAGGAGGAGGGGAAGCGGCCGAAGATGGTCCATGGGTGGCATAGGAGGAGGAAGAGGAAGTAGAGGAAGAGAGTGGACAGGGTGTCCTGAGTTTTAGTGGTGAAATGAGAAGCCACAGGCATGCAGAGGGCCTGGGAGGGAACAGGAGAGGTAGACACTGCAGCAGGATTGGCCGGCTCCTTGCAAATTTTGAAAAGTTCAGCCGAGCTGTTAGATGCCTCAGAGATGTGGGCTTGGGTGTAGGCTCTCTTCTTAGAGAGGACAGAGAGTCCGTACTGCCTTTGGAGCAGGCGTTAGGCCAGTGTGTCAGAGGGTGCGCCTGATGCCCTCCACTTCCTCTCAGCCGCCCTAAACTTGCATTTAAGGGTGGCGAGGTCGGAATTGTACCAAGAGTTAAAGTTGGAAGTGGGCTTTAAGCGGATCCTCATGACAGGGGCAGTGTTAGAGAGATGAAGGTTAGAGAGGTGTGTGGCAGGGTGTGAGTCAGCTAAATGTGTAGGAGGAGAGAAAGTAGTGGCGAAAGCCTCCACTGACACACGCTTCATGGGCCGGATGACCAAGAAGGTAGGTGGCAGTGCTGGGGATGGCTTGACCTGAGGGGTAGAGAGAGAGAGGTGGGAGGAGAGGAAGAAGTGGTCACTCCAAGAGAGAGGAGTGGTGAGAGGGTTAGAGAGGTGGAGGTCTGAGAAGATCAAAACATCCAGGTTGTGCCATGCAGAGTGAGTCAGGCCAGAGGGAAGAATAGAGAATGAGAGAGAGAGAGTCACAGAGGTTGTGAAAGAACCCCGAAGAGGGCTTGTGGCATCCAGGTGGATGGTCAGGTCTCTGAGGAGGAGAAGTTGAGAGGTAGAGGCAAGGAGGGAGGAGGAGAGGTTAGCCCATTCATAGAGGAAGAGGGCGACCTGGCCAGGTGGCCTGTAGGTAGTGGCCACAGTAATAGAGAGGCCAGAAGAGATAGAGAGCCTGCAGACCAGGCATTTAAAGGAGGAGTAGTCCTGCGTAGGAATGACAGAAGCAGGAATCCACTCTGGGAAAATCAAGGCTACACCCCCGCCTGGACAGTTAGTTCTGGGTTCAGAGAGGATCTTGTAGCCTTCAGGAAGGAGAGTGTCAAAACTCGTGACTGAGCTGGCCATGAAACAAGTCTCGGTGAGACTGAGTACAGCCAAATCAAGCTCTTCCAGGAGACGGCAGATGTCAGAGGAGTGTTTGACAGCAGAGCGAGAGTTGCGAGTAGCGATGTGGAACAGGTTGCCACCTTTGAAGAACTTCCGTGGAGGAGTACAGGCCAGAGGTGCGCCCTGCGGACATGTTGGAGGTGCCCAAGGATGGGCAGAGGAGTAAGGAAGATAAGGTAGGGTAGTCGGAGAGGAAGAAGAAAGTGCTAGAGAGGTAGCTGAGGAAAGAGGCAACAGGGTGGCCAGAGAAGAAGCAGAGGGTGCCGGAGAGGTGGCAGAGAAAGGAGGTGGCAGAGGAGCTAGAGAGGGGTAAGTGGGGATGGCAGGAGTAGAAACGAAGTTGATAAGGCACGAGAAGTGTCTATCAAAAAGGAGAAGATTGGCCCTGGACCAAGACGGTGCCATTTAGGTAGACATTAATGATGGTCTTAGAGGAATGGAAGAGGGTCAGGAGGGCCTACCACCGGGTGCCTCCATTAATGGGAGAAGAGGAATAAGGAGAGAGAAAAGTAAATATATGGGGGGTCCATATGCCTTGAGAGGGAACGACAAAGAGGGTGTCGTTGAGGGTCTGTCTGGAGGAAACACTGGTGTAGGTGTTAGCGATAGGGAGGCCTTGATTTGAGACCAGGATTTCCCTTTCGAGCTTCTTCCTGCCAGACAGAATAAGTGAGAGGGATAGGACAGTCAATAGATTAGCAGTTAGAGAAGATAGGTGAGACACAGAGCACCAAAGAGGGCATGAGCGGGGAGAGGAGTGGGGTGCCCATGCAGGTGGGGGGGATACCGCAGGAGGAAGATAGTAGGGAGGCACAAGGGGAGGAGCAACAGGAAGAAGAAATGGCACAGAACACGAAACAACAGACCTATGGAATCAGATTCCACGCCATAGCTGTCCTCTTGTGGGATGTTTTCTACTTGTCGTCCAAAGATTTTGCTGAATCCCCCAGTCCAGACTAATCTTGAGACGCTGGGATCGAAGCACCTCCCTGGTCATGCCCGAGGAGCCCGAAACATGCCTGGGGCGGCCTGCCATTTCATGCAGAAATCATGCGACCTAGCAGTTTGGGAGGACTGACCTTTTGGAGTGGGACTGAACTTGATTTGCATATGTTTTTCACTGCCTGTAATTGCACAACAGGATGAAAAGACAGTGGTTTGAGGGCTGCCGAGAGCAATGCCAGTGGTTAATATTGATCGAAAGCCTTCCATTCATAACTCTTCATTGTGACGTCTTCTAAGGGGCCTATGCACCAATAGAGGGTGGCTTCCATCAGTGGGTAAAAAGCCCCCATTCACTCGAGGACAAACTTTGGGACCTAGTCCCCCCTGCTCTTGAAATGTATCTTTAGGCCACCAAGGGCAAAGACAGCAAGATAGCTCTTAGAATTAAAACAAACCTGTCTTGTGGATGATTGCACGGGTGGTAATTAACAGCAATGCTTGTTACACCACAATTCAGCACTGAGATTGCTGTAGGTTTCAGCACTGCTAACAGACCAACAAGAAAGGATCATAACTGGGGGTGTGTGAAATTTCTGCCCACAAAGTGAAAAGTGTGAAATTTGCACTGAAATCCACTTCCAGCCGTTCTGTGTAATCAGCATTACGGTTCCACTGCCACTGAAATTTCACCGGTTTTGTGCAGTTTCGCACAGAGCATGTTGTTTTGTTCCGTGTAGCAAGACATGAAACTTTGCACAGGTCTTTTTTCGATCTGTGCTAGTTTCATGCAGCGACACAAGAAACTTTGTGTGTGTTTTGCACAGTGCCAGGCAAAACGTTGCATTGTTTTTCGATTTGTGCTAGGTACGTGCAGCAACATGAGAAACTTCATACAGGTCTTTTTTGGATCCATGCCAGCTCGCACAGCAACACGGGAAATGTGGTGCAATCCTTTTTCAATCTGTGCTAGTTTCGCGCAGCGACACGAGAAACTTTACGTAATCCTTTCCTGAACCATGTTAGTTTCGCGGAAAGACGCACTAAACTTCAAGCTGCTTTCCTCTATCCGTGATAGTTATGGGCAGCGACATGCGAAACCTCACACAGGCCTTTTATTTTCGTACTAGTCTTGCGCTGCAGTATAAGAAACTTTGCACGTTTTATTCGATCCATGCTAGGTTCATGCAGTGCCACGAAAAACTTTGTGCAGCTCTTTTTGATTCGTGCTAGGTTCGATCAGCTGTTGGAGAATATTCGGGAGGCTCTTTTCGATGCACAGTGGGAGGTGGAATGGCAGACTGGGGCAAAGCGGATCGAAATCGGCCATTTTATCTTCTGCGGCGGGCGTGAACAGAATCTAACAGTTTCACGCAGCTCTAATTATAACCGAGGGCTTCTCAAGAGGGTAACACACCTTGCAAAGAGCTCCCTCTCCTCCAGCATAGAACATCCTGCAATGGGGGTGAAAGAACTTCAAGCAGAACTGTCAATTCCTCTCTGATTGGCTGGTGCCAGCATAGCTGATCAAACTGCCATTATTCCTTGCTTGCCCTCTGGAAGTCTATCCCTCCCTGCCATTAGAAGTGTCTTTATCGTAAACCAACGACGGGCATGACGAAGGCGTAAGGCTCTGGGAGGCCTCCCGGAGCAGGGCAACTTCTGAAGGCCCTTCTACCCCAGAAATGTAGGAGCCACGCTGGGTACTAGTGTGCAGGTTACACATTGCTGCTTTTGTCGTGTCTGGCAGCATGAGCAGCTGTTTCCCCTTCGGAACGCTGTGCTACATTCCCCTGCTGTGGCTTCATGGCAGAGGGTTATTGAGTGAGTTTATATCCACCTCTATGATGTCACTGCTGGGAGGATACAGCTTTTTCACTGCCTGATATGTATGTTGCTGAGAGGAGAGGGAACGTGGCGTTCTTTATGTTTTATATAGCCCCTACACGCCTCCATTCTATACCCTCCTTCCACAAATCCGATCCATAAGGGACTGCCCAGGGGGTGAAAATCTGATAGACCCCATATCCATCTAGAATTGTATGTTGGGCATTTCACCTCAGGGTTCTGAGTGGCATCATAGACAACCCGAGCTTCACTCTTATTCACTCGATTAAATGTCACTCGTAACCCACTAGTGGAATATATACCCATCGATAATTCCATATGATCATGATATACTTTAGGAATAGGATTTTCAAAGAATACGTAATGTGTTCCATTGGTGTTTAGAAATTTGGAACCAATATGGGGTCTATGAGTGAGTGTCGCCTGCAAGAGAGCTACGTTGGAGGGACGCCCGCCAAAGGCCGCTCTCACCATCTCCCCCTCCTCTGCACTTCCACACAGCCGCTGTTCCGCTGCGCGGCCCCATTCCGCGCATCCCCACACTCTGATGATACCAACGCATTTCCCGCCTGCCAGGACGCTGTGCGTCAGAATATTCTGCTAGGGGGAAGTGCGTTGCACTATTGCGCGTCAGTTTTTTCCCAGCGCTCTTGTGAGTCTTGTGCTTCCGCCTTGGCGTCTGTAGGCCTCAGTCGCCAATATGACTGGCTTCCCCCGACAACCTTTACAGTCTGATACAGTGGGAAAAAGTTGGAGTTATGCAGGCTCTAGGCTTTGCATGTTGGCCCTATGCTATGCCAAGACGCTTCCATGTTCTTTGATCGGCAGGTTTGTTTTCACAGATTTTTTTGCCAAATATTTTCAGCTGAAAAAACGAATCTAAATGTTTTTATTTTTACTTGGGGGTGTTCCTCCTCAACCCCCATTCCCTATTATGTAGTCCCTATTCATCACGCCCCGTACCTCATTAATCCCCACGCCCACCATATTTTTCGATTCATATTTTCGGACGGAAGTTTGGCAAAAAACTCCACGAAAAAAAGCCTGGCGATGTAACAATATTGTACCGTCAAGATAATGACAATGTGGTTTGCAGTCTAAAGGGTTAAAACCAATCTGATACTTTCAAAGTAGAGGGTTAGTTGGTTACACTGGGGGACCCCACCTCCCCTCAAAATAGGGCTGCAGAAAAGAACAGGCCGGGCACAGTCAAGGAACAGCCCTGATCTCTTTGACATCAACAACAAAGCTTTCTCCTGAAGGAACCTTCTCGTGTCACTGAGCACATGAGCGTTTGGGACACACAAACCTCAGGCGAGGTCAAACAGGGGTGCAGTCGGCAGCGTGCGAGAGGGCAGGGAGGGTTGCGTTCACTGGAAGGCCGGGTTGCCCATTTTATGAGAAGCTTGCAGCCTTGCACCCTGAGCAGGAATGCTGCCCCCGGAATGAACTATGCAAAGTTGCGGAAGAAGACGTTACTGTTACCTTAATGCCCTTTCTTTGGAAAACGAGCACATTCGGCGTGCGTCACTTCTCACACGCCCAGAATTCGTGTACTTGCCTTAGTTTCTCAGGTGTTGATATCATGCAATGCCAACATTTTAACATCGAAGATATATTTTTGCAATGAGAGCGTCTGAGGGAGGGGAGGAGAGTTTAGGATAGAACGCGGAGCGTGTCGTGGTGCCTTTGAGTTTGTGTGCGTGTTGCAGTCGCGACGAGTTCGTGCATGCCCGTGTACGCACGGTGTCGTTTGATTGTGAGGGTGCACGTGTATGCGGCCGTGTGTGGTAAATGCAGCACGCGTGGCAGGCAGTGTGCACTCAGGCACATGGCTTGGTGCGCTACGTGCGTGTGTGAGCATGATGTGGCGTGTACCCTTGTGCATGGCTTGGCATGTTGTTTGGGGGCATGGGCACGAGAGTTGGCATGACATTAAGCTTGTGAATGGGTTACTCTGGCACCGGAGGTGAGTGAGATTTTCACGCATGACTGCCTTTTGCATGGTGTTTGCGCGCGTGCGTCAGTCCATTGTGTTACTTGAAAGTTGTGGGTGAGAGCGATGGTGTGAACACATGTCGATGTCATGGCGAGGGTGTGAACACATGTCGATGTCATGGCGAGGGTGTCACATCTCGATGTCATGGCGAGGGGGTGAACTCATGTCGATGTCACGGCGAGGGTGTCACATGTCGATGTCATGGCGAGGGCGTGGACACATGTCGATGTCAGTAGGATTAGAATCTCTGTATAAAACGCATACACAGACATGTGAGTCGGTGTATGCAATGTGATTCTGCGTCGCTGTGGCCTCCAAGGGCGAGCTAACACGGTATTGAGGGCTGGATTAAGCTCTTGGGGGCGAGGCCCCTGGCATGCAAGAGTTTTGGGGTCCAGGTTATTGTGTAGATCTCAACAGCAAGAGCATTAGCCAGCTGAGCTACCTTAATAGGATTGGGACCGATATTTTCAGCAGGCCGCTTTAAATGTAGACTTTTGTGAATGGGGATAGAGCCTGTACCTGCTGAGCTATCTCCCCACCCCACCCGTGGGCATTTCCCTAAAGTGCTCAGTCCTACATGCTGTGCTGTGCAGGGTCTGGAAGAACCTGTCTGCGAGCACCCCACGCAGTGCTTCGTAGAGGCACTGGAGTGCTCAGATGAAATGACACTTGTGACATGCATGTTTTAACTGATTCTCCTCAAGGCCATTGCTAACAGGTGCCATGCCTCTCCACAGTGCCACTTGTTTTACCACTCTCTAAAGAGTGAAAGGCTGACCTGTGAACCTTAAGGGATGGGATTTGTGAGGAGTTTTCAAACGCAGGGTAAGACCAGTGTGATCAAGGCCCAACCAAAACCTGTGAATGCCCACTCAGCAGCGCTGTGTGGCCATTTACATGCCCCTGCGGTGGGCCCAGCTCCATTAGCTTCAGGCCCCGCTTGATAGACAATCCCGGCTACGCCTCTGGCCCCAAACTGGCCCCTACGGCTGCTTCTTGAGGCAGGCAACGTAGGCGGCAGCCCACGGCACAAATACTTTGATCAAGCAGGGTCAGCTCTTCCCGGCCTGCATCCGGAGACTAATTTACTAGCCCTGCTTCCATACGTCTTTTTTTTTTTTTACTTTGCATCTCAAATGCAAAGAAAGAAACAGGACGGCCCAGAGTGTGTCAAGTACAGTTTGTCAAACCTTTTTTTTTGTTGTCAGCGGAGCACAGGGGAGTTGCTAGGTCTGGAAAAGACCCGGGGCTAAGCTGATGTCAGAACTGTCAGGACTTGGGGCTAGCTAGTATTTGGCTGTAACTTCTGATATTCTATCCGGGGCTACAACCAAAAGATCAGGGGCTATAGCCCCCTTAGCCCCCCCCTAGCAACGCCCTTGGCGGAGCATTTAAAATGGGGAGCAGTTAGTGGTAGGTGAGCACAGGCACAGCTCACTGGGTAATAGGCAGACCCTATTGTCAGTGGCATGCCCCTTAAGAACTCTAGATATCGTGTAATTAGAAATGGGAGGGGTGCATACGGTATCAGGTAATAATATCGCCATATATATGGTCGCCGTAAATAATATCTCCGCGAAAATGGCGTGGCGATATTATTTGGGTGACCATATATATGGGGACAGGGGCAAAAAAAAAAAAATACCCCAAAAAAGTTTGAGGGTTGCGGGGGGGTGTCCCCCGCATGTTCCATGCAATAATGTCACCACAAAAAACTGCCATTTTTCGGTGATATTTTTGCATGGCGAGATTTTTGTGGCAACATTATTACATGGAACCTGCATAACAAGCTCCATTCTGTGTAAATCAATGACTACAAACAGGTGACGTATTGTGCATTTTCTTTCACTGGCGAATTTAAGTCTCCAGAGTAAATGTATTTGTATTTCGTATTTCTTTGTTTGTAAAGCGCGCCTGGCCCTCGGGCATCTGGGCGCATATTTTAGGTTAGGTTACAGAGGCATATAGTACTGCATAAAACATGAGCTAGTGCAGGTATAAGCAACATAGAAAATATGAAACGAGCGCATGGCGAGTTAGGTTATATGCAGTCACAATTCACATTGGTAGATCTATACAGGTCATATACATTCAAGATTTACAGTAGCAGATAAATACAGATGAGTCAGAGTAAAGGTAGGAAGTGGTCAGAGTAGGGACCAGGTGTCGCGTAGGGCCGCTACTTAGTGGAGTTGTCGCTATCATGAAGCCACAGTTTAGTCTTACATTTGAAGGCGTAAAAGGAGGGTTTGAACCTGAGTGTGGTGGGCAGGGAGTTCCATAATTTGGTTGCTAGCACCGGGAAGCTGCTTCCACCCGCTTTCTGCCGCTTGAACCTGTGGAGGGCGAGACAGTTGGCTTGGGCAGATCGCTGCGGGCGAGTGGAGGTGCGGAGTGTAAATCGATTGGAGAGGTATGTGGGAGCCTGGTTGGAGAGGCACTTATGAGTGAGTGTCAGGGTTTTTAGTGAGATTCTTTCGGCTACTGAGAGCCAGCCCAAGTTACGTCTGCTGTCTGGTATGTGATTATTTCTTGCAATGTTGAGGGCAGCCCTGATGGCGTTATTCTGGGTGACCTGCAACTTGTTTAGGTTCTGCTGACTAGTCCCCAAATAAGGAGTGTTGCAATAGTTGATCTTGGACATGACAAGAGTTCTGAGTATATCACCTACAGAGGAATCCATTAGGCTCCCATTAACTACCAACTAGAGAAGAGAGGATATGTGGTGTAGGGCCTCAAATGTCAACCTAAGCACAATCACCAAATTGTGTGATCCTGGGCAAATTATTAAATCTCATTATACCTCAGCTAAAAAAAAATGGGAGTCTCAGAAGTGATTTGGGTTTCATCCCTAGAAGTGATTCAGGTTTCAGTGTGTGTGTTTTTTAAAGCGTCACTCATGGCTTAATAGTTTATAGACAAAGCCAACAATTGTCGTTGTGGTTAGTGAAAATGCTTTTTTGTTTCAATTTTTTCACTATTCAAAGGAATGTTTTTCGTTCTTAAATGTGTCGGTCACCATAACGATTGTTAGCAGGGCCCGTTGCCGGTAGTTGAGAGGAGTTTGAATAAGTTAAATCTGCTTAGAAACAGGGTTTAATAGTTGAATAATAATATTGGCGCTGGTTGTACCTTTAATTGAGAGTAAAAGCATCTCAAAAACAGATTACAGAGCAACACACACTTTTGCTGCTGCAAAATCTCGGACATCGTGCTTAGATACTGTCTACTTATCATTAAGCGCTTTAATGACCTGTTAATTAAACTAGATTTTCTTTGTAATGCAATGATTTTAAGGGAGGGGTGCAGTGGGGGGTTCTCAGTATAGGGTGCTTTATCCTTGGATGTGGTGTAGTCTAGAAACCGCCCTGCAGACATTACTCCCAGAAGCCTGGTCTCTTTCCCCATGTTTTCTGGGTTCCATGTTCATTTTTCGCCAGTCATTTTTTCGATGGGTTTTTGCCGAATTCCCCCGAAAACCCCCATCGAAAAATCTTTTTGTCATTTTAGGGGGTTACTCCCCAATTCCCCCTTCCCCTATTCAATTATCTCTACCCCCTGTGTTTTCGATGTTTTTTCTCCCGAGAGAACATCCGTCCAAAAATAAAATCGAAAAAATGACTTTCGAAAAATGAACGTTGTACCGTTTTGAGGACCACAGTGACACCGGTAGCTGATTAAAAGATTCCATATCGCAACACTTTTAGGAAAATCTTGAATTGAACCTGACATGCATTGCTCCCAAACCAATTTACTCACAATACCACACAAACGCAATGGATTGCATTTTTATAATTGAAAACATAAATCGCCGTCCATTTTAGAGAGCAAATAACCATGAAAGGGACAGGCTTTTTTTCTTAATGGTACTTTGGCGGCTGCAGCCAGGGTCGGACTGATCCATAAAATGGTCTCTTGGCCCACAGTTGCAAATGGCTATTCCTTCGTTTTGTGAAGCTGTTTGAATAGTACCCAAGGGAGAGTTTTTTGATAAAGTGTGATGCAAATTGTGCATTTTAAAGAATATTTATTCAGCAACACTGGTCAAAACTACTAGCCACAGAGTGAATTAACTCATCAAGCTAGCCCAAATTGGCCCAAAAAGTGTCCCACTATGACCCAAAAAACTGGTCCGCACCTGCATTTTGTGTTTTTGGCTCGGCCATGGGACTAATGCCCTATAGGCCAGTCCGAGCCTGGCTGTAACAGCAGAAGTGTTGGCCGGCAACCGGATAAGTTGCACAAAGACAGAGCGTGGTGCATGCAACAAACCTTTACATTTGCTGTCCAGCGGCCTGGATCACATGCAAAATACACAAAGGAAGTGCATCTCCTGTAACACAATTGCATCTGCCCTTCCAGCTTTGTGCAGTGAAGCAGTGGGGCCTGGTGTATTGTGCACTGTATGACACTTTGGGGGGCCTCTTCCCTCTTGCACTTGAACATGCTCGTTCTATTTGCAGCAAAGTGGTGTGCTGCAGACCCTCACAGCAGGCAGTGCTCACATGTGGTCAGTTTATTTATTTATTTTGGCATTTGTAAAGCGCGCCTAACGCCAGGGCATCTGGGCGCTGAAGAAGAAAAGATGCCATGAACTGAATATGGGTTTAATGGCATATAGCTGCATAGGCGTGCCTGACCAGCAATAGTGGGGCTGCAGATAAAGGCAAAAAGCAAAGTTGTGAGGGGTTCCCCTTGTGATTATTAGGAGCCTGGTGTAGGGACCCCGTTTGCTGCATGGTTCGGCCGGCCCAGTAATGCAATTGCACGCCGCTGCGATGGGACCTCTTTCCCTCGCTGATGTGGCTCTTGATGATCTGGTCCAAGCCCCTAATATATCACTTCTATTGAAAAAGAAAACTAAGGATTTTCATATTGTTTCCAACATTTACTCCCTGAGCAGGAAGGAAAACTATGTAATCTATTCTACACAGGGTTTCGATCTGATCATCTCCGCTCCTATTTAACTAAGTTATGTTCATGAAGTAGCCGCAGATTTACAATTCACCTACGTTGTAAGATCCTCCCCACGCTGGAACACACAGGCCGCTGGATCAAATTAACTCAAAATGAGAGGACTTGTCGCCTCTGTAATTTGACATTGGAAACAAGCCGCCACTTGCTTACGCTTTGTGCGGCATTGAAGACTTGTTATCTCAAGAATTTTACTTGTTTTGTTTCCAAATTTAGTTCCATTGGGTACGACCAGTTCTGGGGTTCCCTTTTTGGGACAGATTCATTGGCGGACTGGCCTATATGGGACTCTGGAGATTTCCTGGAAGGTCTCTGCACCCTGTGCAGGGGTGGACTGGCCTATATGGAACGCTGGAGATTTCCTGGAAGGTCTCTGCACCCTGGGCAGGGGTGGACTGGCCTATATGGAACTCTGGAGATTTCCCGGTAGGTCTCTGCCCCCTGGGCAGGGCTGGACTGGCCTATATGGAACTCTGGAGATTTTCTGGAAGGTCTCTGCACCCTTGGCCTCTTTTGTGTGGTATTTCCAAACGTTCCCCATAGGGAAAGTGTTGGGCTTGCTGAAAATGTGTAATATGGGGCCATTTTGAAAATGATTTCCAGGGCCTCTTTTGGTTCCCAGTCCAGCCCTGAGCAGATTCGATTGTTATCACGGCGGCTGCATTCCATGTGTGGAAAGAAGCTTCGTGTTTAATTGCACTATCTAATAATAGTTATTTGATGAGTTTGTATAGTTTGACTTGAATTTTAATACCTTTTTGTACGTACAATGTTATTATCAATTTTATTTTGATACTTATTAATTGTACATTAGCTTGTTTTTTATTTCTATGTGTAATTTTCTCATATCGATATTACTGAAATATATTGTACATGGCTATGATCATAGTTTAAGTGTGCAAACGATTTGTAAGAACCACATGTATGAATACAAACACAACAAAAAAACATTTTGCAAGCAAAAAATGCACAATATATGCAATTTATAACAGCAGAGGTATTTTTACTGATGAACGGTTCATATTAAGAATGTATTATGTGCATGGCTGAAATAAGGGGCTGCGTGTTGCCTCTGTTCTGGTTATTTTGTATGATTGAGGGAGGACTACCTGGTCTTACTGTCTTCATTTATTTATTTATTTATTTATTTACAAATGTACATAAAAACCTGAAAAGGTACTTCAAACTAAATATATTATATAGAAGACAGGATTATATGCAATATAATAACATGTACAAAATAAACTATAACATATCAAAAACAGAATCCCAAAGAAGAAAAATAAAATAAATATATATATATATATATTCTTGCGCGGGTCGTGCTCACGGGCGTCCTGCCTCTGTTTTCGCCACTGCTTTTCAGCCGTATCTTGTACTTTTGTTTTTTCTGGTAACATTAAATACCTTCAGACCCATACTGTGTCGTGAGCTGTGCTATTTTTTCTTTGACCATGGTCTTTAAATTGAGCGCGGAGAGTGCGGTTCATTCTTTCCTCTTTTTGTCTCAATATATATATATATATATATATATATATATATATATATATATATATATATATATATATATATATATATATATATATATATATATTACATTGAATCATTAAACTTTCCCCACATTTTATCATACACTAATAATCTGTTTGATAATTTATAAATCATCTTCTCAATTTTAGAAAGTTTGTGCATCACCTGAACCCAGTCATCAAATAAAGGAGCAATCCTAGTTTTCCATCCATGAAGGACCAAGCGTTTGCCGGTGATCATGCTCCTGAAAAGCCATTTTTTATGTGCAGAACTAAGTTCATCCAGTCCGTAGTCATCCCCCAAAATCACTGTTTTGAAATCTAAGTTCAAATTCAGACCAGTAATCTTCACACAAGTCTCACATATCTCTGACCAAAATTCGAGACACTTACGCAACTCCATAACATATGCTCCAAGGAACCAATGTTTTGTACACAGCCCCAGCTCTCATCATCACTCGACAAACCTCTCTTTTTCAGATTCTGAGGGAACCAATATGCACGGTTTAAAATTTTGATTTGTCACAATCTTTCTCCTAAATTCACTGAACAAATTGCAATTTTTCTGCACATATTACACCAAATATCCAGAGAAATATCAAAGTCAATCCGCCTGCCCCATTCCACTCGCAGTTTATCATTTTTTTCAAAATTTGTCACAATTCCTTTATAAATCTGTCTAGCAAGATCACCTTCACCCTCTCCTGGTTTTGCTATCAATAAGTCCAAATCCAGACTATTAGACCAATCCACCTCACTGACCGCCTTCTTCAAACGCCTATAGGACAAATCCGACAAACTCCCACAATCCCATTTTTCTCTCATCTCATTCGCTGTCAACCATCTACCATCCACCCAAGATCACCAATCTTCTTAATGCCACACAGAAACAATTCAGGCCAAAAAAGTGTTTTGGCATTGTCTTTAATCTTAGGATTCAACCAAATTGAAGCTGCTAGATCTCTATATGCGTCCTTACCCAAACCTTCCATAAACTCACACCACGCATTGCGTAAAGATCCAGTCAACATAGATCTAAATCCGCGTTCCTTTGAATTAGTGAAAAACAAAGCCTCCGGACCGAGCGGTCCAAAAGCATTGGATTCCGCAATCACCCATGAATCATGTACTGTATCCAGGAATGGAACAAATGATTGAGAAGTAAAGGCCAAATGATACGCTTTAAAATTTGGAACCGCCAATCCGCCTTCACTAACCGGGAGTTGCAATTTCCAAATTTTTAGTCGTGGAGGTTTCCTGTCCCATAGGAATTCATGTAACAAACGGTCCAAATGCCTCCAGTATTGATTCTTGATTCTCAAAGGTAACATACCAGTTATATAATTGACTTTGGGAGCCAAATTCATTTTTATGGCATTGACCTTTCCCCAGAGTGACAATTTTAGAAGCGACCACCTTTCTTAATTCATTTTGCAATCATTACAAATGTCACGCATATATTCCTCAACCATGTCAGATATCGATGTTGTCAACCAAATGCCCAAATAACGTAGTCTGGCATCACACCATTTAAAACCGAATCCTGTAACCAGGGATTTGTCACATCTATGAGAAAGTGGCAGGACCTCTCATTTTTGCCAATTCATTTTATATCCAGATGTTTCGTGAAATCTAGATAAAATGTCCATCAGGCATGGGAGAGAAACATCTAATTTTTGTAAAACTAACAACAAACCATCTGCGTAGAACCAGATCTTCTGCATCACTCCCCAACAACCGACACCATGCAACCTGGGATCCGTTTTTAGTGGTATAGCCAAAGGTTCAATTGCTAGGATAAACACAAGCGGTGTAAAAGGGCATCCTTGTCTGGTACCCCGTTCAAGACAAAATGGCTCAGAGTTGATTCCATTCGTTTTAACATCTGCAGTCGGATTGGCATATAACAGCTGTATCCAAGAGATAATTTCATTACCAAGATTAATTTCCTTCAGAACCGTATCTAGGTATCCCCAATTCACTCTATCGAAGGCCTTTTCAGCGTCAAGGGAAAAGACAGCCGCCTCACACTCTCCCTCATTCGCCCTCCCCAAAGTATGTAGAAGTTTCTGTATTTTGCTAGAAGTATGCCTATTTTTCATAAAGCCCAATTGTTCCTCACCAATCAATTTCGGTAGAAACCTTTCCAAACTTAAAGCCAAACCTTAGACAGTATCTTGTTGTCAGTGTTGAGAGTGGTCTTACTCGCTTCAACCGTCTGTCATGTTGACAGTTGTGTTCCAGGGCATGAGGGCGGGATGGGAGGTGGGGAGGGAAGTGACAGGGTGCAGAAGGGGAAAGTAAAGTAAGTTCTGGAAGCCAGAAGAATAAAGACGTGTTAAGAGCATCATAGACTTTGTCTAATTCTTTGCTGCGTGGCATACAAGCCCAGCACGGGCCGTCCCTCATCTGGGACCGCCATTACACTGGCGACAAGGCGGTGTAAGCAGTGCCCCACCCTCACTGGAAGGCCACAGGAGGTCAGAGAAAGGACCGGGTTGCGGCGGTGTTACGCTCACATAAGGCGGTGCGTGGGGGAGAGAGAGAAGGGAACATGGTGATGGTGCTCGTGCCTCACGGCGGCCACCCCTCAGCAGCATCCCTTCCCAGTAGCCCTCAGGCAGAAGAGGGAGAATCTTACGGTGTTTGTGCCTCATTAGGCGGCCGTGTGGAGGACTAGGCTGAAAATTACTATTTTGAAGGGCCAGCACATGCAAGAAGTCGAAAAAGTCTTATCAAGAGGCCCCCCCCAAGCAGCCAACCAGGACATACAGGCACAGGTCAGAAGGCCCAACAGGCTACTGCTCCTTATAGGCTTCCTGATTCTTTGGCAGTTCAATTACCAGTGGCTTTTGATGTATCTGACACAAGTAATATGGGGCCAAGATGTGCCAAATGGATCAGGGACTTTGACTTGTACACGGGGGCCACAGGGCTAGTGGATGAAGAAAGACAGAAATGCTTATTGGCAGTGGGACCTGCGACAAGAGACATTATTGATGAGTTGCCAGCAACTTCTATTGACTCCATTCAGGACTTCACCCCGCATACTAATGTGGACTATGAATGTCACCTATTTCATATTTCATATTACGAAGCAAGCAAAGGGCAAAATCATGGATGCATACGTTATGAGCCTGCATATCAAAAGGAAACACTGTGATTTCGCCAACTATTCGAACACGGAGGACCTGCGTTCCCAGATCATCGCGGGCTGTGAATCTCAGACATTCAGGCACAGGTTACTCCAGAAGGCCTGAACTCTTGGCGCTAGCCAGGGTGGAACTAGCAATGGACACACAGGTCGAGAGCTTCAACACCGCCATGGCGGTACAGTCCATACACCGGCTGCAGAACAATCAGAGACAGGAGGAACCCTTTTGCTATCGGTGTGGGCAAGAATATCCGCACAAGGGAACCTGTCCTGCCATAGGACAGAGGTGCTCTACATGTGGTGAGGATGGACACTTCAAGGCGGTGTGGCGCCTAGCAAGAGAAAGAGGGCGAGTCAAAGGGAGGGAATCCACAGCTTGGTACAGGCTAAGCCCTACCCTCACTGCGTCACAGGCATCATTGGCGACGTCTCCATCTCAGCATAGACCAGAGGAGTCAGAACCAAAAGAGCAGGAATCGGGGGATCACAAATACAGGAAAGACAGAAAGGAGAAAGTAGATATGTCACGTGCCCACGTCTAGAGCGAAGATCAAGACGCCACGTGGGATATCTAGTGGAACAGTCACTGTCAGACACAGACATCAGTTCATCAGAAGTTGAGCGAAGGAAAAAGGGCTACGTGTACTCATTGGGTATCGTCAACGCGACAGAACATAGCCTAACACTTCTGATGGGGCTGAATGAAAGGAGTTCCTAATAGACACGGGTGCCACAGTAAATGTGATAAGTGAGCAGATATACAAGGAACTGCAGAACCCCCCCCCCCCCCGAGGCTCCGACTGGCAATGGTCGACATTTACCCCTATGGAGTAACATTTCCCCAGAAGTGCCTAGGACAGTTCGAAGCACCTGCTATAAGTCACAGGGGAAGAGAATACTTATACATGTGCTTGCTACAGAAAGTGAAAGTAGATGCATAATCAGCTTCAAGACGGCCATCGATATGGGCCTGATACATGTGCTGTACAAACTGATGGTGCACAAATACATTGACCTGATGCACATGATTAAAGAACTGCATCCAACCCTATTCAAAGGGATAGGAAGGTTATGCAACAAACAGATTAAACTGCACATAGATGAAGATGTCCAGCCAGAAGCACAACACTACAGGGGCATACCAGTAAATATTCAACGCAAGGTTGAGGAAGAGTTGCATAAACATCTGGAACAGGACATAATTGAACCGGCCACGGGACCCACAACATGGGTATCACCCATTGTCCCTGTCCCGAAGAAAGGAATTGGACGTCATCCTCTTGTGCGTTATATCTAAATATGAGGAGACCCAACCAGGCCATTAGAAGAGAGAGGCACATGGCACTGCGTATCACGGACATGATACACTTGTTAAACGGCACCAGGGTCTTCTCAAAACTAGACCTAAAAAAGGCTACCACTAGCTAGTGCTAAGCCCAGAAAGCTGGAAAATCCCCACTTTCGTCACACACCTTGGGCTGTAGAGATATAAAAGGTCGAGCGTTGGCGTGTCCTCCACCGCAAGATCTTTCAGGCGGCTTTTCATAATGTCATTAGACACATACCTAACTGTATAAACTACAGTGATGACATTCTGGTGTTTGGGACCGATGTGGGAAAACATGACGAGATCCTGTCCAGGGTGCGCATGGCCTTGGATGCTGCTAATCTCACACTCAACCAGGAAAAGTGTGAGTTCTGAAAGGGTACGTTGAAGTTCTTTGGGCACATATTCTATGAGAAAGGCACGGCTCCAGATCTGGACAAGGTCACAGCACTCAATGAGACACCACCACCAATGAATGTTTCTGAGATGAGATTGTACCTGGGCCTTGACATTCGTGGTACATTAAGGACTTTGCCACCATCAGTGAACCACTGCGAGCACTGACCAAACAGAATGCCGTGTTCAACTGGTCTGAAGAGTGTCAACTAGCCTTCGATACAATGTGAGACTGAGTTGCTCAAGCTGAGAACATGTTCTATTTTGACGCAAGTCGCAAGTCAGAATTGACAGTGGATGCAAGCCCAGTCGGGCTGGGGCGATCCTAGCTCAAATCGACCCTGATGATCCTGTTCGCACCCACATTGTTGCTTACGCCAGCCGCAGCCTCTCGACTACAGAGCAGACATATTCTCAGGCGGAGAAGGAAAGTCTTGCAGTAGTGTGGGCGTGCAAACACTTTCATCTTTTTCTCTATGGAAAGCCGTTTAAAGTAGTTACAGACCATCAGGCTCTACTGTTCCACTACGGCAATCCCCAGGCCAAGATGACGCACCGAATTTCCATGTGGGGACTCAGGTTACAGGGCTACTCATTCAAAATAGTTCACCGACCTGGCAAGGAAGAGAACCCAGCTGACTTTTTATCCCATCATCTGAGAAGTGGAAGTGCCCCTGAGCCATCTGTAGCAGACCGCTACCTCCGATATATTATTCAACAAGCGATACCCAAGGACATCCAGCCCAGTTCACCTAGCCCAAGAAGTGGAGGCGGACACCACATGCCAAATAGTGTGCGAAGGACTCAAATCTGGACAGTGGAGAAGAGCCAAAGAGAGGGATTGCCTTGAATCAGAGGACATCCGGAGGGAGGTGGACAGGTTCATACAGGTAAAGGATAAATTAGCCCTCTCTGAGGACAACATACTATTGAAAGTGCACAAGATAATGATCCCGGCCTCTCTGAAAAGGAAAGTGGTAGAACTCTCTAATGAAGGGCACGAGGAGTCGTCTCCAAAAAACACATGCTACGACAAAAAGTGCGGTCCCCACATTTGGACTCAGTGTTGGAGGAAGTTCTGAGAGAGTGTCCGACATGCTGTCTCATCACACCGAATCGACATCTTGAACCGCTGCGCAAGTCAGAACTTCCAGAGTATGGGAAGCCGTAGCTGCAGGCTTTTTTAGTTCCATCGAAAGGGGAAAATAGATATTGGCCATCATGGACGAATACTCCCTGCACCCAGAAGCCCAGCTAGTGTCCTCGAAAGCAGCCCATCACGTCATACCAGTAATGGATTGTATCTTCACGGCATATAGCATTCCCCGAAAGGTAAAAACAGACAATGGGCTTCCTTTCACTGGCCATGACTTTGCACGGTTTAGCGAGTACATTGGCTTTCATCACCAAAAGATCATGCCACTGTGGCCGCAGGTGAACAACATGATCGAACAATTCATGGCCAACCTAAAATGGGCTCTGCAAGTGGCCCTTCTCAGGGTCAAACCTATGAACAAGTTCTTCATCAATTCTTAAGAGACTACAGAAGCACCCCACACAGCTCCACCGGCCTATGAACAAGTTCTTCATCAATTGTTAAGAGACTACAGGAGCACCCCACACAGCTCCACCAGGAAAACTCAGAGATAATGTTTGGAAGGGACATGCGTACAACACCACCTCATCCGGAACCCCAGGATGGTGAACGGTCTGCGGATGCCGAACTGAGAGACCAAGATAAATCTGCCAAACAAAGAACGAAGGAGTATGCAGATGTGTGGAAAAAAGCTAGAGAGTCCAAGCTGGAGGTAGGAGAAGTGGTGACAGTAAAACAACCACAGACACACAAACATTCATTGGTGTTCAAAGATGAACCCCTGGTCATTACGGAAAGAAAAGGCTTGATGATCACAGCCCAAGGGGACTATGGACACACCATTTGAAACTCCTCCCACTTCAAAAGGTTTCACTTAACCAGCCCAAGGAGGGTAAGCAGACGAGAAGAGAGGACGGATGCATATCTGTCGGATGAGCCTTATCAAGGAGATCTCAAAGACGCAGACACATCTGGTGCAGAGAACAGAGGAAGATCAGAGGAAAGGGGTTCAATGGAAATGGTGAACTTGAGATCTCATCGAGCCTGGAACAAACCTCAATGACTCATCGATGAAATTAGTTGATCAACCTCATACCCAGTTCATGTTGAAACCCTGTCGGGGTAATTGTGTAATTTGGGGGGGTGTCATGTTGACAGTTGTGTTCTGCGGCATGGGGGCGGGAGGGGAGGTGTGGAGGGAAGTGAAGGGGTGCGGTATGGGGGAAGTTCTCGAAGTTCTCGAAGCTAGAAGAATAAAGCCATGTTAAGGGCACCTTAGGCTCCTTCTAATTCTTTGCTGTGCAGCGTGGCACGCAAGCCCAGCATGGGCCGTCCGTCACCTGGGACCACCATTACACCGTCCCAGCCTCATTTCTCTCTCTTGCTTCTTTTCTGAGCCTCCACCTCACATGTCTCCTTCTTTCTCCTCCTTGTCTCCACCCCACTCTCTACGTTCCTCCCTTTTCCTCTGTGTCGCTACCTCAGCCTTTTCCATCCTTCTACTCGTGCCGCCACCTTACTTCACCAAACAATATCAGTGTATTTTTCAGGCCATAGCCCCTTCCATGGGTCTGCCCTCCATGCGAGTGCTTGCATCTGTGCTTGGTTAGGTGTATAGCATGCTGACGGGCGTGCAACGTCATCGAGCTGACCAGGCTGAAGCCCACCCCCCTCCCGAAATGTTAGCTGAGGGGCAGGGCTCGCTTGCCCTTTAACAGTCAAAGGATCAGGAAGATGCTTCTGGGCGCATTTAGTTTCTTCTGAGACAAATCTACTACCAGCTCGTCTCGGCTCAGAGAATCAAGTACTGCCCGTTTCTCAGAGTCACAGCCCCACTAAGACACATATCCTGTGTCCCTGGCTCTACAGCCAGTGCTGTAATGAACTCGGCAACACCTTTCTTGTGTCATCAGCAGGAACGCCTTTCTTATGCATGTTGGTGAATGTCCCACCATGCAAATCTGTGACAGTTAAATCGAGAAACACAATAAAGCACCCTTTGAAAATGTGTTCATACCCATGACGTCTAATAGCTTGATATGCTACAAAGTAAAGTTGGTTTTGATGTCCTTAGTTGAATGTTCTTAAACCATGCATAACAACACGCTGGACGTTTGTGATGGATCTCCAAACCTAAGTGTGTTTACGACACAACTTATTTTATTGTGTGTCTTAATGCGCTGAAAATGAAGTGGGTAAATAGAAATGTTTTCCATTCAGGATGTGGAAAATAAAAGGTACACTGATATTATTCTGGCCCAATAGGCTGCTGTAAGGATTTACATGTTGTCATGAAGCTTTACTATGATTAGTATTATTGAAGGTCTCGACACCCAAAACTTAAATGTGTGTTCCAAGTGAAGCATGGAAGAAGGTGGCCGTGTCCAAATTGAAAGAGTGGGTTTAAATCCCTGCTTTGTTGTTTAGCGTACGTGTGTGATCCTGGGAAAATAATGTAATCTCACCCTGACTCTATCTGCAAAAATTAGAGTGCTTATAAGTGATTACGTTTACAACCTTACAATAGAACAGTTTTAATGAGTCTAGGGACACATTGGTGTACCCTGTTGCTCCTCTGCTAGTGGCTCCAATACTGACACATAGAATTGCATTATTGCTGCACTGGCCCTCCCACAGTCTAGATAACACTTGATTTGACAGGCATAGTCTCACCAGCCAGTCAGTGCACCAGAGATTCTAGTATAGCGGACTAACTGCGGTAGAACCAACCTTACATTTTCTCCCCTGTTGCTCCCAGCCACTGAAGTTGTTTGGGTCGTCCAGAGTACTGCCCCACACTCTGCTATGTCCTGTTATGCTATGATACTGAGACTTTCATTGCACACCATCTGCCATTTTCACACTATGTAAGACCTTCAGGATCTGCAAAAAGTGGGTGCTTTAGACTTGTAGGAGAGAGAGAGTTAACTGATTCTAAGATTGAAGCTGCACTGGAATAGTCTCATTACAATGAGTAATGAAGTTAGATGACCCTACACATGTAAGTTAGCGCCTCTCCCAACAGTTGAAGGGTTTACGCCTGCCTACATTTTAGTCTAGGTGCACCCCTGGATGTGCACACTTGCATTTTGTTAGGCAGAGAGGTGAGGGAAGCCTTTCCCTGAAAGTGGCAGTGTTAAAGTTGTACTGTGTTTGTTCAGAAAAATGTATTTGAACAAACGCAGTAAAACTTTAAAGCTTCAAGAAAGGCTTCCATCGCCTCTCTGCATATTGCGCTTTAAAATGTACTATTTGATAGTTGGTACCCCCACCAGACCATGGCGGGCGTGGGGGGGTAGAACAGTGAGGGCAGGGCCTCCAAGTATGCCTTGCCTATGTTCTGAAGTAGCCCCTCCCATCACCACTTAGCGACCCGCCCCGAAATGTAGATTCCGTTGCGCCCCTGCATGCTGATGGGTTCAACAGGCACCGTAGTCGCCTTCACCTGTTTCAGCTTGGGAGCAACTCCACAGTGCTGTGGACCGGACCTTCTTTAGGATTGTCTGCCATCTTGGATTTGACATCATGAGCTCTGCGCTGCCGAGTGTACTTCAAATGCTGGTGCACCTCAGCAACCGCACCATGTGCAACAACACCGGCATGGCCCTGTTCATTCTTTGAGCTTTGTTCATACCTGGGTCTACCTTTCCTGGCCCAAAACAGCTTCTTTGGTATATGGGGGTATCATAGCTATAAGTAGGGCTTGGGGTCTCCGTGAATGTGGATGTACTTAAAGGGAACGGCAACAAGTGTTAATCTGCCGAATTACTGGCAAACTTGTTTAACGTTATTGGCACTTGGTCCCGTGGGTTTACCATGGTATTATAACTGGAGGAAGGGCAGTGTTAATCTGCATTTTTGGGGTCCGTAGGGCTCCGTGAGGGTTTTGGCAGAATAAATGCAGGCTGTAATGGTGCATTTTTTAAATTTTTTTACCTTAAAGTGAAGGATTTACCCCCAGTTTGATGCTGGAGGTCAAATCTCCACTTTCAGGTCAAACTCACAAATTGGGCAGTGCAGTACAAATTGCAGTGATTCCATTGCCGTCAAAAAAAGTGGCAGTAACAGACTTACTGGTACTTAATTTCCAGCACTATCCTTTTTGTTATGAGGCCCCTGGGTTTTTGTTACACCTTAGTTGAAAGCCAGAGACGCTGCTTTTCAAATCAGTGTTTTGTGCGGCCTCAGCCCATAACTTTCTGTAAAACTCTGGTGATGCTCATGTAAATATAACACCACAGACGTCTTGCAAACATTCAAGACATCACTTAAGATCCCCACCAGAAGCTTAAATAGTCACGGAAGTTCATTTGACTATTATCTTGTTCGACATACAATGTGCAATGAATCCCGCAACCTCACAAAGTGTCTTCATACATGATTGGTCATTTCAAAATCCTATATATTTTTGTTCCAAATAGCAAATACATATAAATGGTGATACAAAGGAATGAATGACATAAATGGACAAAACCAAAGAGTCTTTGCAGCTCAATCCCACACATGCTCAAGAATTGTTGTCACATGTGGTGTATTGGGAGAACCTACATATTTCCTATGATAGGGACATGAAATCACAGAGTGTAAATGTAGAATTACAGGCTGCGCTTTGGAAAATCTAATAAATACTATCAACGCTTCTATAGCCAAATTCCTGTTTAATGTGGCTTACATAGTCACACAAGTCACACACCTTGCACTAGCCACATATATAGAAACTAGCAGAAGTTGCTGTCGCCATGTATTGGTTGGTGTGGCTTTCTTCGAGTTGTGGTAGATACAGCACTGTTGATTCCCCTAATTATGACAAATACAATACTAGTTTTGGGGGAACGGGCAAGGTTATCATCCAATAAATCGAGTGCCAGTTTCTTCGAAAGATCTCCCGAAATGCCTGATGTTCTGAAGAGTAAGGTGTATTGACTATAATGGGTTTATCTTCTTGATTATGTGAAACCACCATCAATACCTCACGACCTTTCCTGCAAAAGGCTAGACCTGTTTGTGCTCAAACGCCCTTGGTTTGCTGTCTCAATATACTGCTTGTTGTAGCCTGTGATGTAGAAAGTGGGACTTCATAACTCACTATTCGGCCTGAAACTCTTCTGGCATGCTACATTTCTCCCATTTGAACCGCCTAAATTTTGGACAGGGATGGGCTGATTTTGCTTGTAAAATAGTACTTATTGTGCAATACATCATGCCTGTCATGAATTGCCTTTCTTAGAAATGGTTGGGCCCACTTATGTGTTCTTGCTGAGCAAGTAGGCCACAGCAAACCTTATATTCATTTCATTGTTTTATGAAGCATCTACAAATTCATCCAAACTGAACACCTCTCCACCTCAAATTAGTAAAACGGCTACAAAACAATACAATCTGGCAATATACCTCTTGAAATGTTACCACAAACTCTTTTGCAGAGGCATTGCTAGAGGTGGCTAAGGGGGCTATAGCTCCTCGTCTTTTGGTTGTATCCCCGGGTAGAATCTCAGGAGCTACAACCAAAAGGCTAGCTAGCCCCCAGTCCCGACAGTCCCGACAACAGCATAGCCCCGGGTCTTTTCCAGACCTAGCAACACCCCTGCTCTGTTGTGATAAAGAAATCTTCATACCTACCTATTGCAAAGTTGGTAAACAAGGGGGCAAATGTTGTCCCCATAGCCATACCCCTGCACTATTGGTAACAATTGTTCATATCTATATGGAGAATAAAGTTGGTAATCGGTATGGAGAAATCCACATGCTTAAAATGCAAAGCTGAGTGTTGATAAAGAAAGTATTGCATTGCTCACAAACCATCCTTGTGAATTATTGCGGTGTACACTGTGGTTACCTCTTACACCTTACAATCAATAACTGTTTCAAAATGTGTATGGTATCACTGACCTATGAGTGTCTGCAGTAAAGAGTCAACATATTCAGACGCCCGCACTCACAGGCTACGTATGGAAGATATGACGGGTCTGCCGGAGCTTATAACCAATCCGTGTATACCTTGGGCAGCATATCCAACGACTGAATATTAGGATAACGATTCCATCGATAATCCCCTGCATCTGCTATAATCAGCTTGTCATTCAGGCCCATGTGAAACAAAATCTTACATTTCTCCGATATGTCACTTATGGGATTAGACGACAGCTTTAACTTGTTACTTTGATCGGGACTAATGTATTTAAATTCTCCACCCCACCTCCCTTAACAGCCTGTGTGATTACGATGGTACTGTTATCCTGCAATTATTCTATAGCTTGTGTCTAAGCAGATATAGGGGGCCATTCCAGGTTTGTTGGTATCCCACCGGTAATTCCGGCAGTGGAAACAGCAGGTGTGTTTACCGGTATGCCGCTGCTAATTTTGGTGAGATACTAGCAAACTTGCATACCTTTTCCGCTGCCTGATTTCCCGGTATTAAAGGTTGGCAAATCACCATTCGAATGGAGTCCCAGGGGATTGCAGGAATTACCAGCAGCTGGTGCTAGTTATTCCTGAATTTATTTGCCTGTTGAGGGCTTCATGTACCTCCAACTCTTGGCTGGAGGTAAATCAGCGACTCCCAGTGGCAAACGTGTGTTTTTCTGATGCAGTAAAAGTGCCGGCAACAGATTTACCGGCATTTTTACCACGCGGGAACATTGTAATGACCCCCATAGACTTATATATGAAGTATTTCTGGACCTACTCTCGAGGGTTTTAAGGTCAAGTGCCACATTCCTTTGAGTGAAGTGCATGTGTAAGTGTGCGTGCCAGCGAGTCCGTGCAAATATCTGTTCACGCCTGTTGCTTGTGAGTGTGCATTGGTTAATACAGGGTGCTCTCATTAGCTGGGTTAAAGCAAGTGTACATGTGTAAGTGTGAGTCTGTATGTACACGCGTGCACGGTAGTGAGCATGCTTCTCTGTCAGTGGAAGGCCGTGCCTAGCCACGTGAATACCTTGGTGTGGCGCTTATAACATGCAGAGGCAAATGGGAGTCGCGGCGCGCAGGATCTGCATTTCGACATGTATCCTGTGTGTGTGTGGGAGATGACAATGTGTGAGTAATTCTCCCCACATTGCTCGTGTCTCAGTGCGGATGTTCGTCTGTGCATTACGTTATGTACAGCACGGTGCGTTGGTTTTAAATGTGTGTGTGTTTGTGTATGAGCTCATAAGTCAGCGCATGCCTCTTTGACCTAGCAAAGTGGTTGTGAGTGTGAAAAGCATGGTTTTGTGTATCCATGGGCATGCTCCTGCCCTACGCTTATACATGCGTGCTTGTGTAGATGTGAATCTAAGTTTGTATGTATACATGTGCAACCTTTAACATATGCATGCATGTGCTTATATGAGCTGGTGTGCGCAGGTGTGCATGACACGACATGTTGGCTGTTAGTGCACGCCGGGTGATATATATTCATATGGCTTTGCCATGTGGTTGCAAGGGTTGTCGTGTCTAAGTATTGCCTCTGCTAGTGCTGCAGGAAGCTTGTTGTCTTTGTTGTGAGTGAGAGTTTGTTTCCATATCTTCGCAGCTTCATTGTGAGCTAGACAACTTCTCTGGATACATGTGTTCCACAGCGGCACTGTGCTTCAGTGAGCTTGTCTTTAAGTGCGACTGTGTGTAAGTGTGTGTGTCCTTGTATGGCGTGTGTGTGTGTGTGTGGTTATGTAGCTGTGCGTGTTAGTCGCTGTGTCTACGTGTACACTTCTTGGTATTTGGCCTGAGTGTGCAGACGGTAAGTATGAGTTGGTTCATTGAGGTGCTTGTGTCTTGACACCTTACCTGTGAGTGTGAGTCACTGTGTGCATAGCTGACAGGCAGCTTGTGAGTGTGTGAAGTTGCTAGTGAGAGTCTGCACGTGAACAGGTGGAAAGGTGCTTTGTGGATGCCAAGCGGTGAGATCTGTGCGTGGGACCTTCTGCTCTCTGTACGATTGCCCCCCCCCCCCAGGCAGCCAATGGGAATGGAGGATGAGCCTGAGGCTGGGTGGGAGGAGCGGCTCTTTAAAGGTGAGTGTGAGGGGGAGGCCCCAGGTGACCCCCCATCATTGCTCATTCCCCGCGTGCCGAGACTTTCAGCAGAATGTGGGACTGCAGACCTGCTGGTGAGTTCCACTGAAGGGCACAGGGCGCCTGCACCGTGCGGCCCGCTGGCGCCACCGCCAGTCAGGGGTGGAGGAGGAGGCCTCGGTGTCAGGGTGCTGGAGGGATGTGTGTTTTGAGGAGGGCGGTGTGCCCGATTACCAAGGGGTGGAAGTGTCACGGAATTTGATGCCTGTGCCATACTCTCTTATGCCACACGCTGTCCGAATGTTGCGCAATGCCTTTATGGAGATATTATGCAAAGGTCTCCCGTTTTATGGCGCGCCGTTTTATGTTGTCACGCAGTCTCTGTAAGGACATTGCTCTGTCCATGGCTTCTTGGCGCTGTGGGCTGTCACAGAGGTGTGGGGTTGCTCTGCCGTAGACGAGTTGCTCATGGGGATGGTGGACGGGTCTGTGCGACTGTTCTCTTCCTATGCTAGATCGTGCTGTGCTTTGCTACACAGTATTATGTGTTCTACGCCATGCCGCACTGTTATGCCGTGGTTTACACTGTGTTCTATATTATGGTATTGTATGTTCTGATATGCTCAGTTATTCATGTTCTGCCAGTTTAGTTTATGGCGCGTCAAGTCGCATAACACTATGTTGGGTTATGTTCATTTGTGGTATGCTGTGCTACGTTATGCAATTTTATGATGTAGCCTTGTGTGGGGTGCCATGCTCTGTTCTGTTGTGCTATGTTATTGAATGGCGTGTTAATGTATGTACTGCTATGTTCTATTAAGCTATGCACATCTGTTATGTTATGCTGTGCAATGCTATGCTAGCCTATTTTTTATCTCATACTATGTTCTGTTATATAATGCAATGCTCCAATATGCCATTATTTTATATGTTGCCATAGTACACAGTGTTATACTATGCAATGCTGTGCTCTGATGTGTTGTGCCTTGGTATACTATGTAATGGTATGCTATGCAGTACTGTGTTAGGTACTGTTATGTTTTATTAGTCTATGTTATATTGTGTGTTATACAATGTTATGCAACGATTCGTTATGCTCTGTTATGGTATGCAGTGGCATGTATGCAATGTACTGCTGTTGTATGCTCTATTATGCTATGCAGAGGAATGTGACATTGTACATGCCAACTCACCCTGCTCGGGATCCCATTTATCATTTGAATACATCACATTCCTCCATGTAATTGAATGCCCTGTTCCCCAGCGAGCCCTGATTGCACGGGTTCATCTCTGTTGCCTTAAATGGGTTGATCCCTGAAGCATCTGCCAACCCCATCATGGAGAGCATTCCATTATGGCACAGGGCAATATATATATATATATATATAAAATCTAAAAACCCCTGAAATTCGGGAGTTATGGTAGGCTAATCACCCGTTTTTCCCATCAGCACTCTCCACTGCTACCACTACCACCCCGAACATAAAAGATGCCAGCACACATGTCATTGGTGCCATCACTGACGCCATCACATCTTTAGCCCCTTTCTTTTATGTCAGCTAAGCAACCATAACTCGCGCCACCACCGTGCACGGCTAAGACTAACACCCAGGATATCAAAGATGACATGACAAATGTCATTGATGACATCACTGATGACATCACATGTGAAAATAATGCCAATTAAAAAGGCCTACCTGCATGGGTTTGTGAGTATTATCTTGGTAGCAAGATGTGAGGGGTGTTTATGTAATGGTAAACGTAATAACTAGCTAACAATGCAAGACTGCATATACACTTGTGGTAGTAGAAACAATACATATGAAGACCCACAATGCATACAAATTAGAGGCACACACAGGGAAACTAAAGGAAGGAAGAAAGAAACAGCATCTTCAGCAAATGTTAATGGCATTAAAGTTTATCTCCCTGTATGCAAATTAAGCCTGTGTTGGATGCCTCCTATTGCCCCATGCATGTGTACCATGATCTGAGAGCAAACCCTAAGGCATGTACTTTAAGAACATATGAGAAGGTTAACGTTTTTATGTACAGCACCTTTTCAATTTTGATATTGTGATTGTTATTGAAGAAACCCACCTGGCCTAGATTTTTCAATGACACAATATAAGTAAGTCAGACATTTGATGTCATCAGTGAGCTTGCCACCCCTGCTGCAGTCTCTACCTCTCCTGTCCCCTCCCAGGCCCTCTGTACTGCACTGGCCTCTCACTTCATCTCTAAAACTCAGGACATCCTGTCCTCACTCTCCTCCTATCACCTCCCTCGCTTCCCTGCTCTTCCTCCGGCCCTTCTGCAGCCATCCATCCTCCCTCCTTCTCTGCCTTTCCCCTTTTCTCTGCTGACAAAGTTTCCAGACAAGTCCGATCTATGAAAGTCTCGTCTAAACAGGTTCACCTCTGTTCCTCCAAAACTATCAAGGACCACATCGACTCCCTGGCTCCTGCCCTGGCTGACTTTTGCAACCTCTCCTTCGTCTCTGGAGTCTTCCCATCCCCCCTCAAGCACTTCCTTGTGCACCCTCTTCTTAAGAAACCCTCTGCCGACCCCTCCTGCCCGGCTAACTATCGCCCAATCTCCATCACTCCCTTCCTGGGCAAGCTCCTGGAGAAACTGGCCATCTCCCAGCTTAACCTCCATGCTGAAGCTGTTGGTAGTCTTCATGACCACCAATCCGGCTTCAGAGCAGCCAGAAGCACGGAAACTGCTCTCCTGAACATCCGTGATGACCTGCTCTTGAACCTCGACTCCAACACTCCGTGTGTTCTCATTCTGCTCGATCTCTCTTCTGCCTTTGACACTGTCAACCATGCTATCCTGCTCAACCGTCTCCGCGATAACATGGGTATCACTGGTCAGGCTCTGGCGTGGCTGACCTCTTTCCTTTCCAATCGACCCTCCCAGGTCCAACTTGGGTCCTTCCTCTCTGACATCTTTTTCTCCACCTGTGGTGTTCCCCAGGGATCTAATCTCTCTCCCTGGCTTTTCAACCAGTATCTGGCACTTCTTGCCCACCGCATCGCCGCCCTCTGCCCCAACTTTCAGTGCTATGCGGACGATACCCAGCTCATTTTCAGGCTACCCTCGGCCTCCTCTTCTCCTGCCCTCATCTCTGACTGTCTGTCTGCTATCCAGGAATGGTGTGCTGCCAACGACCTCCGCCTTAATGCTAGTAAGACCGAGATTCTACTCATCGGCACACCCACTCCCTCCTTCCCTGCAGCTCTCTGGCCAGCCTCTCTTGGGCCTCTTCCTGCAAGGCAAAAAACCTTGGGGTCATCTTTGACTCCACACTCTCCTTCTCTCCTCATATATCCGACGTCTCTAAGAAGTCACACTACCAGCTGCACCTCCTTAGAGGTATTCTTCCCTTCCTCTCCTTCCCCCAGAAGCTCACTGTCTCCCGAGCCCTGGTTCTCTCGAAGCTGGACTACTGTAACAGTCTCTATCTTAATCTGCCTGCCTCCACTCTCCGCCCTCTGCAACTCATCCAGAACAGAACTGCGAGACTTGTCCTTGGCCTCAAGCCCAGGGACCGCATCTCTCCAGGACTGAAATCTCTACACTGGCTCCCAGTGGCTGCGAGGATTAAGTTCAAAACCCTCTGCATTGTCCACAAGGCCTTCTGGGGCCAGGGGCCTAAATACCTGCAACTCTCTCTTCCTAAATATCTTCCTTCCCGAGCCCTTCGCTCATCCGTCTCCAACTCCCTCAGGGTCAGCCGCTTCTCGAAGCAACGAGCTGGGGGTAGATCTCTCTCCGCGGCAGGAGCCTCCCTCTGGAGCAGCCTTCCTGCCTCCCTGAAACTTGAGGAGAACCATCTCCGGTTCTGGATGCACCTCAAAACCTTCCTCTTTGCTTCTGCTTTCTCTCTCCCTCTCCCCTGCTAAATTCTTCACTAAATTCTGCACTGAATCTGAAACTTGGCCACTCTCACCGACCTCGGTCCTGGGCCCAGCCACTCTCCACTTGCACTGCCTCCCTGGCAACCCCTGCACTGCGGGACTGTCTCTGTATCCCTACAGCCCCCCCTTCCCAGCACTTGTCTGCACTTACCTTGCACTTGCCACCAGCTGGCCCTATTTATTTATTTATCTATTTATTTCTATTCTACTTACCTTGTACTGCACTTTTCCCTTCCCCCTACCCCTGCACTTGCGCGGTCTGAATGACACCTGGCCTAGTAGGATCGTTGTCTGTCCTCCCCCTGTTCCCCCCTCCCTGCCTCGTCGCGCCTTGAAACACTTGTGTATAGGCGCATTACAAATGCCATATCATATCATATCATATCATGTCATCAATGGCATTTGTCATGTCATCTTTGATATCCTGGGTGTTAGTCTTAGCAGTGCACAGTGGTGGCGTGAGTTATGGTTGCTTAGCTGACATAAAAGAAAGGGGCTACAGATGTGATGGCGTCAGTGGTGGCATCAATGACATGTGTGGTGGCATCTTATATGTTTGGGGTGGTAGTGGTAGCAGTGGAGAGAGCTGATGGGAAAATGGGTGATTAGCCTACCATAACTACTGAATTTCAGGGGTTTTTAGATTTTACTTGTAATCATAACGTCCTGTTTACAAAGTTTTTGTACAAAATGGCATAGGTTTTTAATAGGGCAACTTAACCATAACGTCCCTTTGAGAAACGTTTTTTGAATTATTTGCATACGTTGGCAGTACTGTAAGTGAATCATAACATAAGTTGACCAAAATGTTTATTGATTATTTAGAAGGATTCCAATAGTGACACATAAGCATACCGTAAAGCAACATTTGACTGCACTGCCCATCTTTCTACAAATTGCACAGCAGCATATGCTGTAGCACAGCATGGCCACATGGTACAAAACTCAGACACACTTCACAATAATATGGGTGAGTCGTTGATAGTGCGGAAGGACATTGTATATTGTTGTACGAACTTGTAACTGAAACAATTCCCGTTCACAACTCAACAGCGCAAGTTTGCAGCACAATAGAAGCAAGAGTGCATACCAAGGTCTTTGAAGCAGTAAACCCCATTGCACCCTAAAATAATGGGGGCTGAATGCCATTACAAATACAAGTTTTCCGGCACTAACCCATTGCACCAATAGAAAGGATTTTTTATCTTCAACCGGAACACCTCCGACGTTCCCGTTTGAATAAAAGAAATCCTTTTCCAAGATGGCCACCAGGGAAAGTGAAGGCGGCCGTTGCATGGAAAGTCTTTTGCCGCTTTCCATTACAGCTGCCAGAAAGTAAAAAAGGAAAACGTGTGACCGTAGTGGGCGAAGAAGATTTGTATTCGTTCTAAAATGTATGGTTTACAGCAACACCTTTAACGGAAAGCCAGTGCCTGGTGCACATGGCGACTGCAATGCTATGTTTTGTCCCAACCAGTAAATGGCAGTATTTACCTCCCCGACATTGTGGCCAGTAAGCATACCTACAGCGTACCCTTCAGAGACGAAAGGCGTACCGTGATTTCATATGTACATGACGACACTTGTAAAGTATGAAAACACCACCACATTTAAAACACAAAGGTGTTTGTTCGTGCGCAAGGACCTTTCCATAAATGTGTGGAAAAAACAGGGAATATGTTTGGAAAAAAATATGCATACAGAAGGCAAAGAAGTTTCGACCACAATAGAAGGAAGAGTGCATACCGAGGTCTTTGAATCAGTAAACCCCACTGCACCCTAAAAGATTGGAGGCTGAATGCCATTACCTGTACAGATTTTACAGCACTAACCCATTGCACCAAAAAAAGGATTTTTTATCTTCAACCGGAACGCCTCCGGCATTCCCGTTTGAAGAAAACAAATCCTTTTCCAAGATGGCCACCATGGAAAGGGAAGACGGTCGTTGCATAGAAAGTCTTTTTCCGCTTTCCATTACAGCTGCCAGAAAGTAAAAAAGTAAAAAGTGTGACCGTAGTGGGCGAAGAAGATTTGTATTCGTTCTAAAATGTGTGGTTATCAGCAACACCTTTAACAGAAAGCCAGTGCCTGTTGGACATAGCGACTGCACGCAATGTTTTGTCCCAACCAGTAAATCGCAGTGTTTACTGCCCCAACATTGTGGTCAGTAAGTATACCTACAGCGTACCCTTCAGAGACGAAAGGCGTACCGTGATTTCATATGTACATGACGACACTTGTAAAGTATGAAAACACCACCACATTTAAAACACAAAGGTGTTTGTTCGTGCGCAAGGACCTTTCCATAAATGTGTGGAAAAAACAGGGAATATGTTTGGAAAAAATATGCATACAGAAGGCAAAGAAGTTTCGACCACAATAGAAGGAAGAGTGCATACCGAGGTCTTTGAATCAGTAAACCCCACTGCACCCTAAAAGATTGGAGGCTGAATGCCATTACCTGTACAGATTTTACAGCACTAACCCATTGCACCAAAAAAAGGATTTTTTATCTTCAACCGGAACGCCTCCGGCATTCCCGTTTGAAGAAAACAAATCCTTTTCCAAGATGGCCACCATGGAAAGGGAAGACGGTCGTTGCATAGAAAGTCTTTTTCCGCTTTCCATTACAGCTGCCAGAAAGTAAAAAAGTAAAAAGTGTGACCGTAGTGGGCGAAGAAGATTTGTATTCGTTCTAAAATGTGTGGTTATCAGCAACACCTTTAACAGAAAGCCAGTGCCTGTTGGACATAGCGACTGCACGCAATGTTTTGTCCCAACCAGTAAATGGCAGTATTTACTGCCCCAACATTGTGGTCAGTAAGTATACCTACAGCGTACCCTTCAGAGACGAAAGGCGTACCGTTGTTTTCTTATGTACATGACGACACTTGTGAAGTGTGAAAACACTACCACATGTAAAACACAAAGGTGTTTGTTCGTGCGCAATGATCTTTCCATAAATGTGTGGAAAATACAGGGAATATGTTTGGCAAAAATGTGCGTACAGAAGGCAAATAATTTGTCTTCTAATGTGTGGACAAAATCACAACAAACCCTGTGAAGTGAAGTGCACTAATGGCAGAAATATTGCAAGCAACACCATTACCACTGACCTGTGCACACATTTTTGTGTAAGTGTCACAAGGAGAAATGGGTGAAGAAATGTGTAGTGAGAAGGTATAAGGAAGCATAGCTTTTGAAACATTTTTGTACAGCAAATACTTTCGCTGCACCTGATCTCATTTTTCCACTTTTTGAAAGATAGCAAATATGACAACATAGTGTCTTCATGCAGAACTGCTCTTGGTAATTGGGCATCTGGGTAACAGAAAGTACCCTAACGGCATGAAAGCATAATAGATGGCATTGAGCCTCACATTGTCAAAGCAAGTGGTATGCAATAGCGTTCTGTATAATGTACCTTGGCAGCGTAAACAAATGGTTCCATAAAGACTTACGTACCGTGATACGGCACCTATTAAAGAACATACTACAACCTGCAACGTAGCATGGCACATTGTGAAGGGAAACATGAAATGGGTAAAACAAACACTAACATGTAAAAGTAGTAAGGTAATTTTATTTCACAATGCACAGCGCTAAATCATCGTCCTTTTCTCAGTTGCAAAGAAATTGGACGTTTGTATGTCGGCTGCACAATGAAAAGGATAATTTTGACGGTGACGTTGATGTTTTCCCACACAATCACCATGCGTTGGCGCCACAGTTTTTATCACACACACAGTATGCAGTGGCGACACAGTAGTTGGTTTCCTCTCACATTCATTGACAAGGCGGCGGCAATCGTTGTGATGTAGTCCATCAGAAAGTATGGTATGTTACTTATAATGTTAGTGGCAATGGTGACGTTGTTGTTTCACCACACTGAAATTATGTGTCATTGACACAGTAGGCGTATTGCTGTCACAGTGATTTACAAGGCGACGTGTATGGCTGCGAACTATGACACCAGAAAGGATGGTATGTTGCTTCTTACTGCTACAAATGCGTGCGGACATAGAGGATCCCATTCAATGATGACGCACATACAACCGGTGACGAGTAGCTGCACTCACTTGACGATTAAAAAAACCATCACTCGGACGTTGAAATCCATGACATTCGCAATACGGAAGGAAGTAACTGAGAGGAAAATAACAAAAAAGATCTATCAATACGAAGCCTTTGTGGAAATGTAAGTTGTAACACATAACATTTTTATAAACAAATAATGGTATATGGGGAAATGTACTAACTCCCTACAAACGGTGTCAATGTACAATATGCATAATAGGTAAAAAAATAGCAATGCCACATACACTTCGTAGGTAATAGTGGAAATTGTAGTGACATAGTACAGACGGCAGTAATGTGCAATCTGAAATTTCAACGGCACACAAACTTCCAAATGCATTACTAGTAAAAAATGTTTTTTTATCTTCAGACTAAGTAAATAATGGCAGTTTGGTGTACAGGCCTGAAAAATAAGCTCACATGATATGCACTGCCTCCATTTCGGCCTCCGCAGTCACACAGTAGTTGTATGCAAGAAGACGTCCTTGGGAACTGATATTTAATGTGCTTCACAAACCTTTTTGAAGCATAATTTATCAAAGGGAATGTTTCACAAACTGTGACTCCCTACATTCTTTCTGTCTCCGTTCTCTGTACGTCAAGGTCAAAAAACAATTGACCCTTATGAGGTCTAGTACATGTGCGACCACACTGAGCGCCTACTGCAAAAATGAAATAAAATGAACTGACCTTCACTCCGAACGCAAATACATTCTCATTTTGCAACAACATAGCAGCAGTCAATCATGAGAACCGTTACTCCCAACCAAATGCAGACACGCTGTGTTTACGAAACCGTGCAGGTGGTTGCCTCAGATTCCAAAATATAGGACGCCAGTGTAACCCCAGTACTTTTAGTGGTGGCTTCTTACATAGACGCAGTAAGGATTTGTTGTACATTGCCTACCAAGTTTCACTGCACAGCACGAAAGTGGTAACAAGAACTAAGCACTGTTTCACTTTCTACTGCCACATATAAGTAATGCTTACCTTTCCACAGTGTTCCATAAGGGTTTGTTTGCAGGGATTTCGGCGTACAACACAAAAACTAAATGACTATGGCGGCCGTATCAAAAGAACGCTACGCACTTGACGCTGCGGCAGAACCAATCGGTGAAAGCGCAACATCTTGCCGTACAGCATGATATCGATTAGCCAATAGAAATATGCTCCACTGAGCAAACAGGGAAGTGGGACCGCGGAGAGACATAGATATCACTAATTCTTAGAGTGCTACTTTTTGATCGTTTTAAAGGAAACTACAGTAGGATTTCTCACAAAATTTACAAAAGCACGCCTTGGGGAACAAGCCCCTGCCCCTGCTGCAAAAATGATGACAATCCGTCCAGTGGCTTGGCCTGTAGCCGTGCGCAAAGTTTTTCCCCCATTCAGTCTATGGGAAAAAAGAAGTTTTGGGACCCCCCCTATAACTTTGCCCCCCCTGGACGAATCCTTTCCAAACTTTGGAAAAGTATTCAGAGTGGCCCATATACTATTTTTGCAAACTTTAGTGAGGATTCATCCAGGGGGAGCCGAGTTATAAGCCGCCCAAAAAAGTGCTCTTCTCATGGAAACAGCAATTTAACCATAACTACATGGCCACTACCGTGGCCACATAATTACACTGCCACAGTAGTGGCTGTGTAGTTATGGATAAGTTGCTAATCCCATAGGAAGAGCTCTTTTTGGGCGGCTTATAACTTCGCTCTCCCTGGATGAATCCTCAGCAAACTTTGCAAAAAAAGTATATGGCGCATTTTTTTGTAAAGTTTGGTGAGGTTTGGTCCAGGGGGAGCAAAGTTATAGGGGGGTCCCAAAATGTCTTTTTTTCCCATAGACTGAATGGGGATAACACTTTGCTCACGCCTACAGCCCAAACCGCTGGACGGATTTTCACCAAATTTGCGGCAGGAGCAGCAGCTTGCTCCCGAAAGCGTGCTTTTGCCAATTTGGTGAATATCCATCCAGTAGTTTTTTAAAAAATGACCAAAAAGTAGGTCACAAAAAATTAGTGATATCTATGCCCGCTCCGCAGACACACTTCCCTGTTTGCTCCGCAGACACACTTCCCTGTTTGCTCCGCGGACAGTGTCCTGATTGGCTAATTGGCTTGCGTGATGTCCGTGATTGGATGGTGAAGAGCGTGAAGTGCGTAAGATTTTTGGAAACGCCAGCCGTCTTGGATTCTCGGACATCTGCTGGTGTCCGCGAATATCGCGGTAAAAAAATGTTAAAAAACATAACATTACACTTGTCAAACTTATCAAATAATCTCTGGGGAGGTGAGGGGTGATGAGGATGGGATATGGCTGCAAGAAGCAAAAAAACGGGTGTTTTTTTGCCCCGAAAGTCAGCGAACAGTTCGGATGTTTACGAACAGTCCTGGGAAGTTCGCGGACACCTCAGCACTGCTAAGCACTGCTAAGACTAACACCCAGGACATCAAAGATGACATCATAAATATTGATGGCATCACTGATGATATCACATGTGCAATTACTTTTCATAGAAGGGTTTGTGAATGTAATGTTGGCAAAAAAGTATAAGGGATTATCGGGAGATGTGTAATAAACTACATACTTCATTACGCAATGTAGTGTTCTAAAGAACATTCCATTGCAGTGTTCTTTCTAGTACAGGAACCTACTCATACAGAAATGTAGGTATTGGCTGCAGCATACACCATAGAGGTGCAATAGTTGTAATTTTCCAAAGCTATATAATAAAACGGTGAATGTTTCTGTATCAGACTTTTCCGTACTGTGAAACATGTACTAAGTAGCTAATAATGCATCATTTACTACATATTTCTACTAATACACACAAAACATAAATAGACTACAATGCATACAAATATGGGGCTTATATATGTAGAGTAAAGTAAGCAAACAAGAGGCAGTATCATTAGCAACTGTGTAGAATGTACATGATTTTATTCACACACAAAAATGATTGCTCTGTTTCAGGGCTGCTTCTCCGCCTAAATATGTACATCATAAGATGCGATTAAATTCTAAGGAAAGTAGTGTAAGAACATGCGAGAATAGCAACATCTATAAATGTAATACTGTTTCAATGTTAAGTTTCTGACTGTCAGTAAATAAAACCACCTGGCCTAGATATGGCAGTGAACAAAAAAGAAGGGGCTAGATATGTGATGTCATCAGTGATGTCATCAATGACATTTGTGATGTCATCTTTGATGTCCTGGGTGTTAGTCTTAGCAGTGCACGGTGGTGGCATGATTTACGGTTGCTTAGCTTACCATAACTGGCGAATTTCAGGGGTTTTTCAATTTTACTTGTAACCATAACGTTCCTTTAACAAAGTTTTTTCATTGAGATATATATATATATGGTTCATAGTCATAATGTCGAATTCAATCATTTCGAAAGTCAAAAAGTCGAATCCAAAAAGTCGAAAACAAAAATGTCGAATTTCTTTTATTGGTTGGTTTTTTTTTCAGAATGGGGGGTCCCCCCCAACCCCCCTTTTTAATTTTTTTTTTTGTTTTACCCCTTTTTATTTACCACCGGAACCCCAAAAAAATATATAAATAAAAAAATAGAAAATTCGACATTTTTGTTTTCGACTTTTTGGATTCAACTTTTTTGTAATTCGACTAATTTCATTCGACATTATGACTGGACACCTATATATATATATATATGTATATATATATATAATTTGTGAATTTTGAGATGATATGTGTCATTTGTGTTCAGTATTTGTAAATGTTAATATTGCAAAAGTTCAATTTTTGAACTATTATACAATTTTAAAAAATTATATATATATATATATATATATATATATATATATATATATATATGTATATTTTTTTTATTACAGGGCCTGCGGTAGCGGCCCTTTAGTTATGGTTAAGTTGTGTGTGTATTATATATACATATATAGGGCAGGCTGTTGAGGGAGTATTGCATAATGATATGGCACCTATACACAATGTGTTTCAAAGCGCTTCAAGGCAAAGGAGGGAACAAGGGAAAATACAATGACAATTCTGATAGAGTAAGTGCAGAGAAGAAAGTAAGGGGAGGAGGGGAGGAGATAGGAAAAAGGAGAAAGGGATAGGAGGAGAGAACATAGAGGAAGCAGTCAAAAAGAGTGGAGGGGCAAGAGGGGAGAGCGAATACAATTGCAGAAGTCATGTTGCAAGCCAGGATACAAGATGAAGATGGGAACAACATGATTCGGGGCCACCATGAGTGCAAGATGCAAAGGAAGTCCAGCATGAGAGTTGAGAATCGGTGACGCACCATGAATCAATGAAGTCCATAAAAGTCAAGTCCGGCTTTGACCACAAGACGGTGAGGTCAAACCAGAATGTGTCAGCACAGATTCCTGGAGAAGTAGACTGGGGGGGGGGGGGGGTAGTATGGTAGAAGAATCAAGCAAAACAGGCAACATCTGCGTGCGAGAAGGGTGGGGATAGAGGGAGTAAACACATGTTGGTGCATGCTTACCTTCTGTATGAGCAGGAGATGAGGCCTGTGAACACTCACGCTCTGCGTAAAATGCATATTGAGCAAAACACAAAGGGTCTGATTCGCGAAAGGTTTGCAGAGAATGGTCTAAGGGGCTGGGGTTGGGGTAAAGGGACTGTTGAAGGGGGGCCATATTTCCACACTAACTCAGGGTATCATTCAGAGCACTTCACACACCGACTTCTAAACTGCAACACTGTTGTCCCGATGGCAAGCTTGGAGGTAATGGTAAAACATGCAGTGTTTGGGAATGCAGCATGCAGCACTGCTCCACTAAATTCCGAATATCATTTACCACCATGGAAAAGCAGTAATGCATGTGATATTACCTCCTGCAGTCAAATGAAATTTCCGCATGGATTCTGTGGTGGATCAGAAGAAGGATGCGGACGCTGTGAAAACATTTCTACCATATAGTTTATTTAAAGTAAAATAAGGACTACCTTTCCCTATGTCTGTGGGCTGCTCCCTACCTATTTTACTAACTAAGGTACTCATCATTCGAAGTCAATGTTCAAAACAAGTCCATCCACTGTCCAGATCTAACCTATCTGATCCTACGACGAATATAACTAACTAAGGCCAGAAGAAGGACTTCCTTCTCCTGTGTTCTGTTTCTCCACAGGGGTTTTCTTTATTATTTTGTGTTCTATGCTATAGACTTATGAACATACTCTCTGCTTATCCTTTGGACTAAGTTCTGCAGTTCTTTCTGGGGACCGCTAGCTTCCTTGTCCTCTTTCTTAGAGATTAACCTTGTTCTGCTCAGGTTCCTTCTCTCTGTCTTGTAGGACTCCAGACCCCCTTCTATATAGCTCTTTCTAGTGTTCTGCAGCGTCTTCTTTGCTGGATCTGTGCTATGCTGTGCAACGCTTTGGTGAACCTTTAATGAATGCACGCAGGAACTCCTGTTTGCCTTCAAGGAATGGACTAGAGGTGAAGGCGTAGCAAAAACTGTGTCGAGTGTTCTGCAGTGTTCAGCAGGGTGAGGAGTGCGAAGGACTCGTGGTTAACCAACCTTGTTCACCCTGAAATAGTTCTCCTCTATGGCAATTTTGGTTGCTCAACTCCCAATAATTATGTTCATCTGTTCTTAGGGTGTGTTTTCATGTGTGATATTTATCTTCCTGACCTCACAGGTCTTGACTCCCCAAATTTCTCGCTTTGATTTCTGTTCTTATCTTCAGGATATGGGTTGACCTGTCCTTTTTCCCAAGGCAATAAGATTCCAACTCTATTCCTCTTCTCTTTCTGTGGGTTTTCTGTTCCTCTTTACCCCATTAACACAGTTCTGAGGTGTTAAGCTTTCAATTCTATTTCTGTCCCCGTCTGTGGGGTTGGAGTTTCTCTTTATCTCTTTAATACAGTTCAAGTGAAATAGGATTCCAATTATATTTCTCTCCTCTTCTGTGGTTTTCCTGTTTCTCTTTATCTCATTACTACAGGCCGATCCATCAGTGTGTTCCCAATTCTTTCCCCCATTAGTACAGGGATGGGTTTTGCTCAATTTATACTGAATCCCTTTCCACTTTCCGGTATTTCCATTCCCTGTATTACCTTCTGTCTTCAGCTGTAACGTTGCCAGTACCTGTAGGACTTTGGACTCTCTGTCGGCTTCTTGGTAGCTCGGCGGTTCACTTTCCACATAATCTGTTTCATATGCATCCTTCTCTCGCCTTATGGATAGAACTACTGGCGGGACTCACTTCGGGAGTTGCTTCCTCCCCCTGATGGTGTCGGCAGAGTTGGATGGGCCGGCTGCCCCCCATGATTGCCCACCATGATTGCTGCATGGTCTCGCTATCTTCAAACTGTTGGTTGCAACTTGTTTGGTTTTCCTCTGTTCTCACATGCCAGTCTCCCAGCATTTCTCCTTCCACACTGGCGCAGCTCTGGCTTATGCAAGCTCTGCATTCTGCCACAGTTCCGCCTCCTTCCACTCTGTTATGTACAAGGCGCTTCCCCTGGTATTCTCAGCTTTCCGCCCTCTTTTGGCTTTCCACCCTCTCTCAGCTTTCCACCCTCTCTCGGCTTTCCGCCATCTCTCGGCTTTCCACCTTCCACTCCTCTCTGCATTTTTGCCTGCTCAAAGCTTTCTGCCCCCTCTCTCTGGTTCTTCTGCTTGCCATCCTTTTTCAGCATCCGGGAGTTCTTCATGGGAAACACTTGTGTATATGTGTGTTACAAATGCCATATCATAACGGGAGTCCTTGTCCTCAAAGGGGAAGTGTCCAGATGAGGTCCCATTTGCCTCGACTCCTAGAAAGGGTATTGCGGAGCGTGCTCACCACCCTAGCATCACAGAGGCCGAGGGGCCCCCCCTTCGGGAAAAGGTATGAATTCCCTCAATTTATCACAATTCCTACTGGACAACAAAATGTGGAAGTGAAAAGTCTGCTTGACTCTGAATAATGGGGACCCTTCAAGGTGCTGCCTGCTTACCACATGCGGTAATTCTTATTCTGTTGGCAACCTACACTTTTAAGTAAAACTATTTCGGTGATAGAACCCTCCATTATCAGGTTGCCGCAAACCCCCTCCCCCCCTTACTGCAGTCCTGGATTTTACTTTGACTTTAGTTTAACTTAAGTCTCTATTATTTAATTGAAGTGAACCAGGACTGCAACTCCCAGAATACAAGTTATGCGGAAATGAAAGCCCTGGATTATGTCAGGGTGCCCCTTTTGACATACAGTCGTTTTATATCCTCACACCATTACCCCACGGCACCCCCCAAAACTCCTCCAGCCTGTCACACTTTCTGAACATGCCACCTGGTGGCATTCACGCTTTTCAAATGCCATACCAAAGTAAACCCCCCCAAAATTAGCTCTCTACCCTACAAGTCTTTCCATATGGAATGCCCTGTGCGTTTACGGAATCCGCTGAAAAAAAGGAATTAAAAAAACCAAGGAGAAATTACCGAATTGTTTTGACCGAAAATGGCAGGTATTTTTGTATATGTAAAGTAAATAATAGGCGGGGAGTGGGGTAAGGTTAGAAGTTGTTGTTCTCCCCACCCCCGCATTATTAACGCAAATAAAGGAGAAAATGCAAAAAATAATGTTTGTTTTTCAATCAAAAAAAATTAAGCCATTTCGCCATTTGTTTTTTAAAAATTGCAAATGTTCACGGTAATCCGTATTTACTCAATAATATCCATATTTCTGACAGCTCAAGCACCTTTAAAACTAAATGTATTGATTAAGACTTTGTTATAAAAGTGCAATGTGGTGATTATTATGTGCTTTGCTGCTTCGCGGCACTACTCATGGCAACCTCCTTTCTACTCGTGTTGGTATCACCGTGGAGTTCATGGGAGTTTGAGTGCCATCTTCCTTTGTATAGTTGGGGCTTTTGGTTAGGTTGTGTGACATTTAATTCACCTGCATTTTGATTGCACAGCACTCAGATGCACTTATATTTTATTTTTTGCTTTATTGAAATGAATTCATAAAATAATTGAATAATAATAATAATAATACTAATGTTGAGACGGTTAGAGGAAAATAACTACAATTTCATCCATTTATACACTTACTGAAGTGGCCATTCATATTTAAATATTACTAGTCAATATTAATAAGCTGATTGGTGCTCTTTTTATCGCCCTCGGGATGATACAATGTTGAACCTAATCCTCTGAGATTCAAACCTATGACCATCATCAACAATAAGGATTCCAGAACAGCCCTTTCATGTCCCACCTGCATCAACAATCACCACCATTAGGGATTCCAGAATGGCCCTTTGATGTCCCACCAGCATCAACAATCACCAACAATAAGGATTCCCGAATGGCCCTTTGATGTCCCAGCAGCATCAACAATCGCCAACAATAAGGATTCCAGAATGGCCCTTTGATGTCCCACCTGCATCAACAATCGCCAACAATAGGGATTCCAGAGCGGCCCTCTGATGTCCCAGCAGCATCAACAATCACCAACAATAGGGATTCCAGAACAGCCCTTTGATGCCCCACCTGCATCAACAATCACCAACAATAAGGATTCCAGAATGGCCCTTTGATGTCCCAGCAGCATCAACAATCACCAACAATAAGGATTCCAGAATGGCCCTTTGATGTCCCACCTGCATCAACAATCGCCACCAATAGGGATTCCAGAGCGGCTCTTTGATGTCCCAGCAGCATCAACAACCACCGACAATAGGGATTCCCGAACGGCCCGTTGATGTCCCAGCAGCATCAACAATCACCAACAATAGGGATTCCAGAATGGGCCTTTGATGTCACACCTGCATCTACAATCACCAACAATAGGGATTCCAGAATGGTCCTTTGATGTCCCAGCAGCATCATTAATCACCAACAATAAGGATTCCAGAACAGCCTTTTGATGTCCACCTGCATCAACAATCACCAACAATAAGAATTCCAGAACGGCCCTTTGATGTCCCAGCAGCATCAACAATAACCAACAATAGGGATTCCAGAATGGCCATTTGATGTCCCACCTGCATCAACAATCATCAACAATAGGGATTCCAGAATGGCCCTTTGATGTCCCAGCATCATCAACAATCACCAACAATAAGAATTCCAGAGCGGCCCTTTGATGTCCCAGCATCATCAACAATCACCAACAATAAGAATTCCAGGGCGGCCCTTTGATGTCCCAGCAGCATCAACAATCACCAACAATAGGGATTCCAGAATGGTCCTTTGATGTCCTAGCAGCATCAACAATCACCAACAATAGGGATTCCAGAATGGCCATTTGATGTCCCACCTGCATCAACAATCATCAACAATAGGGATTCCAGAATGGCCATTTGATGTCCCACCTGCATCAACAATCACCAACAATAAGAATTCCAGAACGGCCCTTTGATGTCCCAGCGGCATCAACAATCACCAACAATAGGGATTCCAGAATGGCCCTATGATGTTCCACCTGCATCAACAATCGCCAACAATAGGGATTCCAGAATGGCCCTTTGATGTTCCACCTGCATCAACAATCACCAACAATAAGGATACCAGAATGGCCCTTTGATGTCCCAGCAGCATCAACAATCGCCAACAATAGGGATTCCAGAATGGCCCTTTGATGTCCCAGCAGCATCAACAATCACCAACAATAGGGATTCCAGAATGGCCCTTTGATGTCCCAGCAGCATCAACAATCACCAACAATAGGGATTCCAGAATGGCCCTTTGATGTCCCAGCAGCATCAACAATTACCAAAAATAAAGATTCCAGAACGGCCCTTTGTTTGAGTTCTGGTTAGGCTATGGGTCATTGTTCACTGGATAGTCCCTATAGGGGACATCTCTCATAAGGGCTCTGTGATCTGCGATGGTGCAATGTAATTAATTGTGTTTGACGTACATGGGTAGAAGCGCCAGCAGTCCCTCTGATAGCACTGGCTGGGCAGCATGTTATCATGCAAAGCTGCCACCCCAGATGTGGCTGCACGAACACCAGCTCTGCAGAGCCTCCAATGCCCAAAACCAATGCTTCTTCCTGTCCACCGTAATGATCAAAGTGCTTCTGCTCAGAGCCATCGATGGGCAAAGGTCAGAAGAGACCGGGGCAGAAACCGGAAGAGACAGAAGTAGGAGCAGACCGAGGGAAAGAACAGAAAAGGAGGAAGAGTAGGGGAGACCTTCCATAGTAGAGAACAGGATGGGAGAAGAGGAGGAGGACAAAGAGAGAATGGATGGTTGAGAGGGATAGTACGGCAGAGGCTAAGGCAAGGAAGGTGAGGTTATTGTGTGAGGAGAGAGAGAGAGACAGTGCAGACAGTAAAAGAGGAGCTGGATGGGGAAAGCTAGCAATATAGAGGGACTGGGCCAGAGACCGAAAGAGAGGGGGCAAGGAGAAGGAGAAAGACGGCGAGACTATAGCATGCAAGAGACAGGGAGGAGAACTAGAAAGTGAACACGAGGTGAACAAGGAGGCAAGAAAGGGAGAACCAGGGCAAGCGCGAGGAAGAGAAACAGTGAGGCAGAGTGAGGGAGAGTGAGGGAGAGGTAGAGAGTGACCGTTGGAGAGAATGAACAGCGATAGAGGTGGAGTGCGATGGCAAGAGACAGCTCAAATGATAGTATCCGACAGACGGGCAGTGGCTTCTAGGCACAGAGAGGGAGGGGGGGGGGGCGTGGGGGCTGACGGCTAGGCAGAGAGTGGAAGAGTGTGGGCCAGCAGCGGCATGCACGCCGTGCACATGAGCAGTGACTGTCTCCCCACTGGCTGTTTGTTCCAAACAAACACTGACACATTATCATATGATGCTGGTATTAAAAGGTGCTCCCTAAACTGCCGGGGGGGGGGGGGGGATTTCTGCCCCGTGACGCTCCCCGCTTCACTGTGCAGCGACTTAGTGAGGCGGCATGAAACGCTGACCTCTGATGTGGGCACGTTGCAAGTTCTAATGCCAGCTGCGCCAACCCAGGCAGCTACCTTCCAGTGATCCATTATTGAGGTCCATACCATCGGGTAATAATGACAGCTATCATTGCAGCACTTAGAAACCTGGGGATTCCGGCTGGGAGCACTATGTGAGAACCAGCCATTATGATACCTGTGTATTGCTGTGCTCGGTCTAGCTGTTAGGGCAGTGAGCCGAGCTCATAGGTCCAGTGGTTGCTCACACTTAGGTGTGCAAATATAATGCAAGTGGGCACTGACAAAGAGGCCATTATCCTGAAACAAGGCCCCTGCCCGTTGCAATAGAAACACCAGAGAATAGAGCAGCAGAAAACACCAGACGAGACTATTAGGGTTCTGAACTACAAGCATACACCAGGTGAGTAGAAGAGCTGCTCTTTCTCAGTTTAATGTCATTTTTGAAGCTGCCAATTACCATTGGTTCATTGATAATATGACGCCATCGGATATTTCTTTATTTATTTGTTGCTTGCTTGTTTGGTGCTTGTACAATAACAAAATACTGTTTCAAAGTGCCCACAGGGCAGGGAGGGAGCCAGGGTGGGAAACACATTACAACACAATATTTAAGAGCAGGGAGGGGAGAGGGACGTACATACTATGCCTTGTGAGTATTCAGAACGTGCAAGATTCAGCTTAACTAGTGAAGGTGCTTGTTAACTAGTGAACCCACTATGCCTTGTGAGTATTCAGAACGTGCAAGAAATAGCTTAACTAGTGAAGGTGCTTGTTAACTAGTGAACCCACTATGCCTTGTGAGTATTCAGAACGTGCAAGATTCAGCTTAACTAGTGAAGGTGCTTGTTAACTAGTGAACCCACTATGCCTTGTGAGTATTCAGAACGTGCAAGATTCAGCTTAACTAGTGAAGGTGCTTGTTAACTAGTGAACCCACTATGCCTTGTGAGTATTCAGAACGTGCAAGATTCAGCTTAACTAGTGAAGGTCCTGTTAACTAGTGAACCCACTATGCCTTGTGAGTATTCAGAACGTGCAAGATTCAGCTTAACTAGTGAAGATGCTTGTTAACTAGTGAACCCACGATGCCTTGTGAGTATTCAGAACGTGCAAGATTCAGCTTAACTAGTGAAGGTGCTTGTTAACTAGTGAACCTACGGGTCTTTTAGTTGTAGCCTGGGATTGACGCTCAGGAGCCACAACGAAAAGGCTAGCTAGCCACGAGTCCCGACAGTCCCGACATAAGCGCCGCCCTGATCTTTTCCAGACCTAGCAACAGCAAGGTATACTTCTATGTAATGGATTTGCATCTCATGCTCCATGAGAGTTCCTGTGGATGCATAATCATGTTGAGATGCCCCAGAGCTCTTTCTGAATGTTGGCAAGTGTCCCCCTCTGAGCGTATGCTTACGGTGTTCTCTTACAGAGCCGGCCTTTCATCCTCTTAGCATTTACATTTTCCCAGCGATATTACTCAGTGCTCTCATTTTGTCCCCTGCTATTTATCCATTATGGATTATCTCAGAGGTATTTCAAGTGTTGTTTTTTTTGGGGTCCTTTTTGTATATCTCTACAATGACATGCCTACGAGTTCTCAATAACAATTGGGCTTTCTGTCTCTTTGGCATATTAGTTAAATGAGATGCACCCTGAGTTTTCTCTGAATTTTGGCGTTTAGCCTTCCTGGTCTTTTACTTTGCCTTGTTTCTCCAGGGATCTCCCTGGTGGTTGCTGTTTTGTCTTGCTCGCTTGAACTTTGCATGGTTTCCAGAGGAATCGATGTTGCTTGGCATTTTTGTCTTCTTGGCCTTTCACTTTACCTGGTTTGCTCAGAGCTCTCTCTGTGGGGTGGTGTTTATTCGTCCTGAACATTTACTTTACCTGGTTTCCCCAGAGTTCTCTGTTTGTTTGTGTTTGTCTTCCTGTCTTTTTACTTTGCCTGGTTTGCCTACAATTATCTCTGCGAGTTGGTGTTTTGTATTGTTGCCTTTTACTTTTCCCAATATTCCCAGAGTCCTCCCTGGGGGGGGGGGGGCGTTTTGTCTTTCTAGCCTTTAACTTTGCCTGGCTAACCCATATATAGGATTCTCCCTATGGGTTGGTGTTTTGTCTTGCTAGCTTTTTACTTTGCTTGGCTAACCTATATATAGGATTCTCCCTATGGGTTGGTGTTTTGTCTTGCTGGCCTTTAACTTTGCCTGGCTAACCCATATATAGGATTCTCCCTATGGGTTGGTGTTTTGTCTTGCTAGCTTTTTACTTTGCTTGGCTAACCTATATATAGGATTCTCCCTATGGGTTGGTGTTTTGTCTTGCTGGCCTTTAACTTTGCCTGGCTAACCCATATATAGGATTCTCCCTATGGGTTGGTGTTTTGTCTTGCTAGCTTTTTACTTTGCTTGGCTAACCTATATATAGGATTCTCCCTATGGGTTGGTGTTTTGTCTTGCTGGCCTTTTACTTTGCCTGGCTAACCCATATATAGGATTCTCCCTATGGGTTGGTGTTTTGTCTTGCTGGCCTTTTACTTTGCTTGGCTAACCTATATATAGGATTCTCCCTGCCTGACTTCCCCAGAGTTGTCTCTGTGGGCTGGTGTTATTCTTCCTGCTCTTTAACTTGGTCAGGTTATCTCAGTATGTTTATTACTGTTGACATGTCATCCCCTAGTGTTCATGCATATGGTGTTTCCCCATGTTTATCCCAGAGTTTACTGTGTGATTCAATGTCATCGGGGGGAGGATTGGTTTAGACATGGTTAGCAGTAGGAACTCTCCCGCCAAATTAGACTCAGTTGGCTTCGAACTAAATGGGACAAATGACCTTGAGAGTATTCTCTCCCTCTCTAGTTAATCACTGGTGAGGGCAAGACTCTTCCCTGAAAATAATGGAAGGGCAGAAGTAACAAAGCCATGGAGTTGAAGATTGCCAGAGAAAGAATCATGGAGCTGATCATCCAACTCAATAGTAAAAAGAAAAAGAAAAGTTACTAAATAATTAAGGCTAAAACCTTAAAGTCGAGAAAAACTCAAAAGGGGTGTTTAGAGACACTCTGTCCTAGTAATACACTTGTACCACTTCAGAAAATAAAATTGCTGATCGGTCATTTAGAGATGCTGGCGTTTATGGTCCACCTCTGAAAAAGCCAAGATAAGGAATACGCATTATGGGATATTCAGGAACCCACACGTGTGTCATGGCGGCCGAGGGAGTATCTGTGCTGGAGCGAGGTTGTGGGTGTCTCTAATGGACAATTTTCTTTCTGACTTAGCCACTGGAAAACAGAAGATCCTCAAGGATTGGGTCTACCAGTACTTAGAAGAGCTCCTATTAGACCCTGGAACCCACCGCTCCCATGCCCCATCCCCCCACCCACCCTTCCCCCATCTGCTGCATTTGACGCAATGAGGTGCACATCTCTTAGTCCGAGCAAGAGCTCCCAAACTCCCCGGGAACATGACTGGTTGAACTTGGAAGGCCTTTGATAAGTTCATGAAAGTGTCTCACACTTGTCCCAGGCAGGCACGCAATAGCTCCATTCAGAACCTGAAGAGCGTCTTCTGCCTCTTGCTCCGGTGGTTTCCTGAGAGTGCTTATATCACACATTGGCAGATCCTTCATCTGTCTTTGAAAAGAATCACATTAGTCCCTGATGAGCACCTTTCCAGTCCCTGGAATATCTTCCATCATTCCCTTGAAAATCCTCTCATCAGTGCCCGGAAGAGCGCCCATCAGTCGCTGATGGATCCGCTGCCAATCCCTGGAATAGCTTCCATCATTCCCATGAAATTCATCTCATCGGTGCCCGGAAGAGCGCCCATCAGTCCCTGACGGATCTTCTGCCAGTCCCTGGAATAGCTTCCATCATTCCATTGAAATCCTCTCATCGGTGCCTGAAAGAGCGCCCTTCAGTCCCTGATGGATCCTCTGCCAGTCCCTGGAATAGCTTCCATCATTCCCTTGAAAATCCCCTTACCGGTGCCTGGAAGAGAGCCCATCAGTCCCTGATGGATCCACTGCCAGTTGCTAGAATGGCTTCCATCATTCCCTGGGAAAGCCTCTGTCAGTCCGTGAGAGCTTCCATTCGTCTGCAGAATTGCTACAATCGTTCATGGAAGAGGCATCTACCAGAGCCCATAAGAGTCCTTGTAGATTTCGGAAAGATTGTCCCATTGGTTCTTATGGGAGACCTTATCAGATCTTGTAGATGCCTCTAATGGTCCCCGTTGAAGCTACACAAGTCCCTGGAAGAACATGCATATGTTCTGATGGTCCATGATCAGTCTCTGGGGGAGCCTAGAAATTTGTCATTCCCTGGAAGAACCCTAAATGAATCCCTGGAGAGACTGTCTACTTCTCTGGTAGAGAAAATGTCCTTCCTTGAAAGTGGCTTGAGTGGTCCTTGGAAGTGTCATCTTCTGGGAATTGAGCCAGGTGAGCAGCAATGATACAGTGGTTCTCCACAAAGTTTCTATAGTGCTCTCCAAAGCCCAGGAATTAGAATACATGGGTCCGAGTGGCACTGGACTCCCAATCCATGATATCCTAGAAATTTGTCAGGACAGGCCGCCCTTTTCAAACAGCCACTTGGCGTTCCAGGTTCTGAACCTCTCACAGTTTGAGTTCATTATGACACATTTGGGTCAGTCTGTTGCCTGCCGGGCTTTCCTGGTGCGGAGCAGGTGTCGCTGCTAGCCAGAGCTGAATACAACTGTTTAATTTAGGTAAGTGTCACGACAGCATTGCAGCCCACTGAAGAACTGGCTCACCAAATTCTGCAACGTGGCGATTGCATTGTTCAGTCCACACACCAAGGAACAGCACTTCAGTTGCCCTCCAGAGTTGCACATTCTATGCTTTTCAGGGGTTCATCCATCAGGCAGCTTTGCCAGTAGTCGCAGGTCCACTCCAAAGTGCTGAGAACAATTAACCCTTTAGCTCATTGACGAGGGATTGCCTCCGATCTCATACGTCCCCATTAATGCAGACAAAACCGTAGGCACGTGAATCCTAATTTCTGATTAAGGACCACAGGGACAAACCAGGGGCTTTGAATCATCTTATGGACCGCCTAAGGGTCACAGCTTGGCAAACACTGTATGGCTTATCACCCACATGTAATGTTAATGACTTTTTCACTTCACAGGCAAATTGCCATCAGTGCTTCTGTCACCAGCAACCAGTCTAAAGAGAGTGGAGGCCTACTGAGGACCAGCCCAACTGTCTTTGTGCCGCTTTAATATCAGGCCAAGGGGGTATTGAGTTTCTCCACTGGACAGTCTACATTAACTAAATGAAGCAGGCCGACGACGGGCTAATCTTTCTATTCGAACCCGGGTAAGGGTGGTCAGCCAATCAGGTGGCTGGGAACACGGTGAGAACACACAGTGTACGGCCCGCATTTCTACAGCCAACCGAGACCCTTCCCTGGGGGCTGCCATTTTGGTTGTGGGTAGGCAACAAGGAGCCCCTCCCTGCTGCCTCCCCACTCTCTTCCGTGTGCCCCAAGACATCCTGCACCCTTCTCCCATCCCCTCCATCCCTCTCCACTTACCTACTAGACCAGAGCTTTGTTCTCCGGTCCCGCCGCTGCGTCCCGCCCACGGCGAAGGACTCAATCCCTTTTCTGTTTGCTATGGCAGCAGCCAACTTGTTTTGCTACTGGAAACTGAGCTCGCTTCTCTCAGGCCTGCCTAGACTCGGTCTAGCGGGCCGTTACCACCACTTAATGCCTGCCAGTCGTGATTTGCTGCATTCTACCCCCTGAGATGCAAGGCATTCTGATGGAAGGGCTTGCGCATGTTGATACGCAACACCCTGGGGTGTTATTGCTCAGCACCTGTGCCAACCAAGTGTTCAAGGGGTACTTCAAATGGGAAGACACCCAGTCTCGTCTATGCAAAATGTTGCACAGGAGAAGAGATCCCATTTGCAACACAGGGATAGGTTGACCGCACCCATTGAATTTTTTAAAACTTTGTTGACTATGGATTATCGTCCATAGTGGCAATAATCCCCAGTGCAATGGCAATAACCTGCCGCTAATGGCCCTCATACCATGCAAATGCCCTTAATGAAGGCACGGGGTGGCATTACCAGCCCTGCTGGCATTATCCCCATAAGCAATCACGAATTGAAGGCGCGGGCGCAAAGACCTTTCTTTATTAACAACGTCGTATCTGCATCCGTGTGGCCGGGCCCTCAGCACGGAGGTCCTTGTATATTAAGCAGCAGCAAGGAAGGGAAGGCCTATTCAGGTGACAGGAGGCTGCCACACAGATGTGTTAGGTCAGTTTCATTAGTACCCACCTAAAACGAAGGGAGGTGGGAAGGGGGGATTGCGGCACTGGCAGGCACGGAGTGGAGGACACAGCTCTCCAGCTTCTTCAAACGCGGGCTTGTGTATTTATTTATTTATTTTTTACATTTGTATAGCGCGCACTGCAGCCCAAAGGCATCGAGGCGCTAAATATGGAATAAAGCCTGTGTTCGGACATCCCTGATTGGTATTACCCAAATTGTTCGAACACAATTGTTCGAATGACCTAATGGACCGAAAGTCAAGGGTCCGAATCGACCTTTGCCCAATTGACCGTATATATATATATATATATATATATATATATATATATACACACATATATATATAATGGGGGTTGTGGGGGGTATCCGCATATATGTAACAATTGACCTTCACAATTCGGTCAATTTTGCAAAGGTCAATTGTGATCCGAACAATTGTAGTTCGAACAATTCGTATACAACCCCCTGATTGGCTGAGTGCCCCACCGAGGGTGCCTACGGTTTGCAGGTGGTATGATGATGAGAAGCGATAGGTCAGGCCAAACATTGCTCTGGTGGGGACCAAGAAGAGTGTGGAGCAGCCATCAGGACTATCTGGTAATCCAGCACAGGAGAAGGACCCCAATCATGTCTTTGGGTGGGCACGTGGACACGGATTTAGGGTACCAAGTAACATCTGTGCATGTTGCCCAGAGGTTAGAGGGTCCACCGCTATTGACCCAATCCCATTCAAACACCTGGGACCAATTCCGTTGTTGACAGTGCACGGTACAAATACCTTGAACTCTATCAAATAATCTATCGCTGGTAGTGGTCTACGTTCTGATTTACCGCTGCTTTCTCAGGTCCCGGAGGATCTGCACCACTTTTATAACTATATGTACAGTCTTGGCCAGGAAACTGGGAGGGGCGGGGTGGGGACAAATTCTTCATTGCCTTCTTAAGATGCACCAGGAAGGTGAAGCACAGGGACACCACCAGCCCCATGGCGGCGTCACCCTCTAGGGGTTCAGTGTGAAGAAGTCCAGTGACCTTGAAGACTGTGAGCTGACAGGAGGTCTATTATTTTTCTCTCTCCCTCTCTCTCTCTCTCTTCTCTCTCTCTCTCTCTTTCTCTCCCCTATTTGCAAAAACATGTGCCTTTGGATGATCGCTTTGTTTAAACGTGTTCTAGGATATGTATCCCAATTACCATCGTATATGAAAAAACACAAAAGAAATTCCACAGGACCCACATCGAACGTTCATTGCATAGTTGCCAACATTACCCATCTCAATAGGTGCTTATCCATTCCTGTTTTTTTCTTTACATTCTGAGATTTGCAGTTCCACTTTTCCCATTATAAAACTCGTACTACAAGTCCCAGAATGCAAAGAGAAAAACAGGGGAAGGGGTCATGTTGGCAAGTATGTCATTGCACAAGCCTTAAAGTCTGAACTATCCTGGACTACTATACAGAATTGGAACTCTTTTTATCTCACAAATCTATTTAGTTAGATGTTGCACTTTGTCAAAGCCTAATTACTGAATCTTCATTCGCACCAAGGGAAAGGGTGCTTAGCCAATCAGGTGGCTGGAACAGCGGGTGAGAATATACATTCTCTGCCCACTGCTTCTAGCCACCCGAGGCCCTTCCCCTGGGTGGCGCCATTTTTTTTTAATGTGGATTGTCAAAAGGGTTTGTTCCTCTCCCTGTTGCCCCCCCAAAGAATCCTTACCTCTTCCCTGCCTCTTTCCTCCGCACTTGCCTGCTGGACCAGAGCTTTGTACTCCAGTATGCGCGCTCAGCGCCAGCTTAAGGTGCGTTCAGCGGGTTGGCTGCACAAGGGCGCCCCCACAGACACAGCAAATAAAGGGCACCTTGCCTCCAGCTCAGTCACTTTAATAGGCACCGGGTCAGACCGATACTTAACTTTATATGACACTGAGGCTCAGTGTCATGCAAAGTTAAGTATCGGTCTGGCCCAGCGCCTATTAAAGAATCACGCCAAGAATCATTAAGTTGGCCCTTACACACACTTTCCAAGAACCACAGGGGTCTCAGTTCTGAGTATCAGCCAATCAACAGAAATGATCCTCCTGCTTTCATATTCAAATCAATATACTCAGAGACATCTCGTTTTTCATGCCACAATGCCGAGACCCACCCAAAAGATTCTGCCCAATGATCCCAAAGTTGTTTCCAATTATAACTAAGGCTGAAACACAGCTGTGATCATATAATAGTCAAATATGTCATGATGGGGGGGGGGTAGCTCATCGGAAAAATCTTGCACAGGGCGCTGGCAGACCTGGGACCGACACTGCAGGCGCTGGTCCCACCTCCCGGCTGTATATATAGAGAGACAAAGCTAGAGTGTAGATGCTGGGGATGCGGAGAACAATTTATCACATAGGGGACCAGTCACAATTAAAATATAATTTTAATGATGAATCATAGAAGTTAAAACAACCAATTAAATGAAGAGGTCCACAGTACAAAACATACAATATTCCAAACATCAAAACACAAACTAAAACAGAAGTTATGTAACAAACTAGTTCGGCTAGTTACAAAACCAGTGTGTTGAGAGAACACAAGGGGGTACCTATTAAACAGATTGTATAGTACCCTACTTTCGTAAGCATCAATGTGTCGTAAGTTTAAATCTCTGGTTACAATACAGAGAGGTATCTCGACATGTTTCTGTTCCTAAAGCAAGTGTGGAACATTCATCAGGAGGAAATTATTAACGTAACCCAGTTACAGTTGACATATAGCACATAACAGTGAGCACTCCCTAGCACCTGTGAGAATAAAACAGAAAAAACAAATAGTTAGCTCTTGAGTAGCAAGATACTATGAAAAGTTCATAAAGTATGAACAAGGCGTACAACCGGGGGAAACAAATACCTCAAATGACGCCTGTGGGTGCTCGCTACTCGGAATAGTAGGAGGTGGGAGACCATGTGGTCAATCCTACAAGAGATAAAAAAATTACCTTATAAGCATACTAAGTTGCTTACAGAAAAACAAAAATTGTGTTACACACACAACCGAATGGGAGACCAAATTGCAGAAGTCAAGTACTGAGTGGTGGACGTCACAAGGATACTTCAGAGATACGAGGGTCCGTAGGGGTGGATCTCCGAACAGAAAAAGGAGGCGGGTCGTTCCATCATAGGTAAAGTAATGTAAGATAGAGAAACGCTATGCTAGAAGTGTAAATAAATAGTGGCTCCACAGTGTTAAAACTAGTATGAGGGCCATGCATCGCTCCGAAAGGTAGAGAGTAAGGTGGAAGACAGTTATGTCCCGAACCCGAAGATGACACCCACGGATGTGTTACTATGGGGTATAGAAAAAAAAACACACTGGTATACCTTGGGAAAACTCGTAAACGCTACAGTTCAGCGGGAATCCTTCGATCGACCCTAAAAGAGAAAGGACACGTACCAGCGGAGCTAGGATAAATATACGCTCGTTGCCCATCTCTTACAAACTTATTCAAGAGTGCTTAGGGAATAAGCACAAAAAATTCAAAAATTCAAATCGCTTACCCTCAACCTAATCACCGCCAGAGGATAAGTGCTCTGTACTCAGAGGGAATGACTCCCCGAATGGTTCAGGAGGCTAGTCACCAAAGCTAGCAGGTAGTCATAGTTACCTGGTAGTCCTACCTCTATGCTTAGTGGAAATAAGCCCAGAGCCTGGAAAAACAAGGAACACGGTGGCGGCCATCTTAAGAAGTAGAGTATGTGCCTACAAGTCACTGAACCTAGCGTAAACAGAGGTGGGGGGGGAGAGAGAGAGAGAGAGTGGCAGAAAATCTACACGGGAGTGTGCACGACCTATACAGGTTAAGAAGGCAAATATACAAACATCACTGTGATTGAATATGAAAAGAGCATAGATGGTGCTAAATATTCTGCCAATCAATCGATTCATTGAGACCAATCACATCACTGTGTAGCATATATATCATTTTTTGCTCCATCTTCAACAGTTTCTTTTCTCGTGCTGAAAAATTGGTTCCTTTGAGGGCTATTAGAACAGTCCATTTAAAGTCCTCATGATTGTGCTTAAGCAAGTTGAAGTGTTTCACCATGGGAGCATTTTCAGTCCTATTCTTCAAACAACTTCGATGTTCCATGATTCTGGTTTTTAGTTTGCGAGTGGTCTTGCCCACATAGTGTAGTCCACAAGTGCAAGTGATCATGTACACCACAAACTCAGTGTTACAATTTGTCAAATTCTTTTGAGTCCAGAGTTTTGAAAGGCCAACATCAATCGTTTTCGTTTTGGAAGTCAATTTGCAGACACCGCATGAGCCGCAGGGGTAATGCCCGGTGGCATCGGGAAAACCCCATACAGTGGTAAGTTTGGGTTCCGAAATGTGGGCACCTTTAAGTTTGCTATTACTAACTCTGTTGCCAATAGTGGTGCTTCTTTTATACGCAAACATAGGTCGTGGCATACCTAGAGAAGTAGTTTCAAAGATTTTCCAATTTTTCTTGATGATGTTGGTGATTTTAAAACTCTGGTCTGTAAAGGTGTTAACACAGACAATACGATCATCTTTGGGTTTAGCGGGTTTTGGTTCAAGTAATGCTTCACGATTGTTATTAAAAGCCCTTTTTGCAGATTTTTTCACCAATTTTTTGGGGTAGCCTCTTTGTCTGAGTTTTTTACTGAGACATGCAGCCTCGGTCTCATATGTTTCTTTGTCCGAGCTATTCCTTTTGAGGCGCAAAAATTGGCCAAATGGAAGGTTATCACGTAAATGTTTTATGTGATGGCTCGAATAGTCTAACAGGGAATTCTTATCAGTCGGTTTGTGGTATGGTTTGATTTTGAGAACCCCATTAGATGAATAGATGGTAAGATCTAGGAAATTGGTAGAAACATTGCTCGAAGTCATGGTGAACTGAAGATGTGGATTCAAACTATTGAGCCAGGTGAAAAAATAGTTGGCCTCATCAGCAGTGCCTTTCCAAAGTACCAAAATGTCGTCAATATAACGACTCCATTTAACAATGTTGGTATTGAAAGGGTTTGAATTATTGTAAATATGGGATTTCTCAAAAGTCTCAACATAAAGATTGGCTACACTAGGAGCCATGGTCGCCCCCATTGCTGTTCCCTCGATTTGTTGGTAAAATTTACCATTAAACTCAAAATAGTTGCGTTTGAGTGCAAGTTCAACACACCAAAGGATAAACGATGTGGGCACAGGGTCATTATCTGTGCGAGATAGAAGTGTTTCTTCAATAACATCCAAAGAGGCTTGTTGTGGGATATTCGTGTAGAGTGAGACAATATCCAGCCCAATAGCAACTGTGTAGTTGGATCGAAATCAAGGTTTTCATGGCTATTGATGACATCTCTGGAGTCTTTCAAATATGATTGCATAGCTTGAACATATCCTTTCAAATAATGATCAGCAAAAGTGGAAAGGGGTTCGAGGACCGAGTTAATCCCTGCTACAATCGGCCTGCCAGGAGGATTGATAAGAGTTTTGTGCACCTTAGGTAGGGTGTAGAACGTAGGGACTTTAGGTTTTTTGTTTACTAGGAAGTCTGCTTCCTGTTTTGAAATCCATTCTCGATCTTTAGCCTTAGAAACTTTGTCAGAGATAAGTATTAATAGTTCTGGGGTAGGGTCCTGTGTGAGAACGCGATAATAGTGATTATTGCCAAGTTGTCTTTCGCATTCTTTAATATAATCACTTCGATTAAGGATCACAATCCCCCCACCTTTGTCAGCCTTCTTGATGATAATGAGAGGGTTTTTAGATGGAGAATCTAGGGCTTTGAGTTCCGCCTTAGAGAGGTTTTGGAAGGGTCTCTGGTGTTTATTCTCGAGGGCGGTGACTTCCGCCATCACTTTCTTTTCAAAAACCAAAGATTCTGGAGAAAAACTCTGCGGAGGTGGGTAGAATGTGGAAGGGTTGCGCAGACCCGTGCAGTTGGGGGGTCCTTCATAGATGTTCTCAGTTTCGAGAGAGAAGAATTCTTTGAGATGAATTTTCCTCATCAATTGTTTGAATTCTATACGGAATTCGAAAGGGTCATGTTGTTTGGTCATGACATATCCAAGTCCCTTATTGAGGACTTGTTGTTCCGTTTCTGTAAGTATGTAGTCAGAGAGGTTAATCAGAAGCGACTCCCGCTTCGGGTTTGTTTCGGTCCGTCGTCCCATGTGTTTCTGTTCTGGGCCTGGTATAAAAAACGGCCCTGATTGTTCCTCCTTCCTCCGCTGTTCTGCCGTCTTGTGAACTGGCCTCTGCCCCTTTTGTTGGTTGTATTATTCCCAGAGGAAGTTCCTTCTCCAGCATCATCGGGGTCACTGCTGTCATTACTTGTACTGTATGAGGTGTTGCGGAACCTCACTCGTCTGTTGCGTTGGGTGGGACCACTAGTTTGTAAGGTTTTATTGACATAGTCGTCTTTTACATACGGGAAAGCTTTCTCATGTGCAAAGCGTGCTAGGTCTTTTTTCATACGTTGGATGCGTTCCCTAGTGTTAGTTGTCTTGAATTCTTTCAGATCTTTATCAATCTCTTCTAGTTGTTTTTTAAAATTATCAAGTGGTAGTAGTTTTTGTATATTTTCTTCGATTTTGAGTAGTTCGATTTCTATCTTGGTAGATGTTTCTTTTGCGGTATCGATAATCAGAATTAACCAATCGCGACCACAGCGATTCGCTATATAACTCCATTGCACTCGAAACTTTTCATTATCAAGGAACAATCTCGGTTCATTCATGACAGTAAGTCCTTGGGGTAATGCTTTATTCTTGAGATATTCAAGCATGATCGCTCCGTGAAGTTCAGTCCGTATGAGCCTTTTTCTTAACTGTATCAGTTCGTTCCATTCATCTTTTTCTTGTATGTTATCCCTGATGGCGTGACCTTGAAGACTGTGAGCTGACAGGAGGTCTATTCTTTTTCTCTCTCTCTCTCTCTCTCTCTCTCTCTCTCTTCTCTCTCTCTCTGTCTTTCTCTCCCCTATTTGCAAAAACATGTGCCTTTGGATGATCGCTTTGTTTAAACGTGTTCCAGGATATGTATCCCAATTACCATCGTATATGAAAAAACACAAAAGAAATTCCACAGGACCCACATCGAACGTTCATTGCATAGTTGCCAACATTACCCATCTCAATAGGTGCTTATCCATTCCTGTTTTTTTCTTTACATTCTGAGATTTGCAGTTCCACTTTTCCCATTATAAAACTCGTACTACAAGTCCCAGAATGCAAAGAGAAAAACAGGGGAAGGGGTCATGTTGGCAAGTATGTCATTGCACAAGCCTTAAAGTCTGAACTATCCTGGACTACTATACAGAATTGGAACTCTTTTTATCTCACAAATCTATTTAGTTAGATGTTGCACTTTGTCAAAGCCTAATTACTGAATCTTCATTCGCACCAAGGGAAAGGGTGCTTAGCCAATCAGGTGGCTGGAACAGCGGGTGAGAATATACATTCTCTGCCCACTGCTTCTAGCCACCCGAGGCCCTTCCCCTGGGTGGCGCCATTTTTTTTTAATGTGGATTGTCAAAAGGGTTTGTTCCTCTCCCTGTTGCCCCCCCAAAGAATCCTTACCTCTTCCCTGCCTCTTTCCTCCGCACTTGCCTGCTGGACCAGAGCTTTGTACTCCAGTATGCGCGCTCAGCGCCAGCTTAAGGTGCGTTCAGCGGGTTGGCTGCACAAGGGCGCCCCCACAGACACAGCAAATAAAGGGCACCTTGCCTCCAGCTCAGTCACTTTAATAGGCACCAGGTCAGACTGATACTTAACTTTATATGACACTGAGGCTCAGTGTCATGCAAAGTTAAGTATCGGTCTGGCCCAGCGCCTATTAAAGAATCACGCCAAGAATCATTAAGTTGGCCCTTACACACACTTTCCAAGAACCACAGGGGTCTCAGTTCTGAATATCAGCCAATCAACAGAAATGATCCTCCTGCTTTCATATTCAAATCAATATACTCAGAGACATCTCGTTTTTCATGCCACAATGCCGAGACCCACCCAAAAGATTCTGCCCAATGATCCCAAAGTTGTTTCCAATTATAACTAAGGCTGAAACACAGCTGTGATCATATAATAGTCAAATATGTCATGATGGGGGGGGGGGTAGCTCATCGGAAAAATCTTGCACAGGGCGCTGGCAGACGCTGCCCGACACTGCAGGCGCTGGTCCCACCTCCCGGCTGCCATCGAAATGGAAAAGAGACTTAACCCCTTTTCCCTATGGTAGCAGCCATCTTTTTTTCATTTTTAGTTCTTTGGGAGATTGGCGCCACCCACAGCGTGTACTCTCATTTGATTATTGGGGCATGCAGCATGGCTGAAGCGATAGGTTTGAATGGGAGAAAGAAATCTGCTTGCTGTTTCAGCCCGGAGTGCTGAACGGGATTGTAGCAAAGTTGCGCGAGGAGCATCAGCAAGGATATGAAAGGATGCTTATGGAAATATGTCCTGTGTTTTACTTTTTTGAAATTGTCGAAGTGCAAGTACAACAAATAGTGATATAACTTTTCTGCAGTGGGCAGAGGGCCTGGCTTTCGGCAATGACAAATATCTACTCTGATCTGCCTATTGGGGTATGCGCTGCTGATAGCGACTCACATAAGTATGTGTTGCAAAAAATATGTGTGTTAAAGGAGGGTTATAGTTCTTTCATATACCTTAAAAGAGGAATTATTCATGTTATGTACAGTGATTTAACTTTATGAAACATTTTCACTTATCAAAACCTATTCAATTGACAGAAAAAACGTTGTTAAAGGGACGTTACGGTTATGATCTACCCCACCTTTGGGACTTTTCTGCCTCAGCAGTTAGCAAGTGGCCTCCCACCTTGGCGCCCCTTGGCACTTATCTCCTTGGCTCCCATGAGCACTTGTCCATCCGTACTGCCCCTTTTATTTATGCAGTTCTGTCATTGCACAATGCATATGTGCATTTATAGGAGCACTATGTACAATTTGTTGGTATAAGTATGGGAAATTTAGAGGCTAAATATTTGTAGAACATTGTTAAGTGGCAGTTGGTGGGTGGAAGTTTAATATGTTGATAGGCTAGAAGTGGAGTTTTTGAAGTGATGAGTGGATATATATATATGTGAATGTTTTAAAGCAGGCAACCAGGGAGTGTTACAAACAGAACAGTTAAAAGACTAGAAGGGCTGTCTTGTGGTATGGTGTGCATGTGCAATCCCGGTTTTCTAATAAGGCATGGACTAGACGGGGCATGCAGAGGCAGTGGATAGTTAGAAATGGCAATGGGTTATGGTGTTTATTGTATACTAGAGAGAAGAAATTCGGACAGAAATTTGTTTCCGTGCTTTTTTCTTTTTCTCTAGCATAAAACTGTCCATTATTTCCATTAGCATAGTAGAAAATGCCAATGGGCACGTTGGAGAATCTGATTGAATCTAACTACTTTACTGAAACATGTAAAGTAGATGGAGTCTATAAGCTTATTTTTTTAGTTCTATTTTCTGACTGTGAAAGGTGGTTCCTAAAGGAACCTTTTAAAAAAATTTTTTTTTTTTTTTGCAGGAGAGGCCAGAAAGTACTTTGGGGGAAGGAAATGAGGGAAAGGGCACCAACCACAGATATGGAGGGGCAGGTGGACAGGGAAGATGTTACGTGTGTGTTAAATTGTGTTAAATCCAAGGTAGAGGGTAGTGTTTCTCATGCTCCTTGATAACAGCTTCAAAAACACTTTGAAATTGCTTATACAGAGGACTGTTGTTCCGAATGCTATGGATCAACAGCCTATTTAATTGCTTGCAAGGTAGCTGGTGGGATTTTGTGTCCCACAGCAGTAGGCTGTGTGGTTACAGCATTGGTTGAGGAAGATGAGGTAGAGGAAGACAGCCTACTACTTGGTAAGAAAGGAACAGCCTTTCTGAGAGCATTGCAATGGTTGGATTTGGTGTGGCGGTGCATGGCAGTGGTCCCATAAGAGTACCGCACAGGTTGTGTCTGCAACTGAGTACAACGTTGCACTAACTCAGCACATTTCCCTTTGGTAGCTTTAGCCTTTGGTCCATTTCCAACAGCGGTAAAGCACTGCCGCACCCATGATTCCCTCTGGGTGCTAGAGGTAGGCACGTCCTCTACCTCATCTTCCTGGTCTTCTTGATTATCTTTTGAAGTACTGCACTTCTTTAGTTGTGCAGGTCTTCCATCTGATGGTGGTGGTGGTTCTTGGGGAGAGAGATGGCAATAACCCATGCCATTTTTAAGAAGAATAGCAGTTTTCCTAATATTCTTCCAACTATGTGCTGTGTGCTAGATTGTTAATGGATAATGAGTAAGAATAGGCGTAGGAGCTGTGCAAGGGTAAATTATGAGCTTCAAAATTCCTAGATCAGCAGGAAAATGCAGTTCTGAACTGCTTGCGAAGCACAGACCCATTCGGGAAGTGTGGCTGCGTTTGCGAACACGTCATCATGCCGCACGCATGTGTTCACGTGACACTGTCCTAAAAGTCCACGATGACGTCAGATGTTCGCGAACATCAGCGAACACAAAGACAGTGGAAAAAGTTACAAAAAGTGTATAGAAGTGTTACAAATGATGCTAGAAGGTGGGGAATGGAAGAGTTTTAAGGTGAAACTGTCTAAATTGGAGAAAAATATTGCTATATTGGGTTAAGTCTGATATTAGTAAGTTGTAGCAAATTAGGGTGAACTGGTAAAAAGCCATGACATTCAATGAAAAAACTTGAAATTCAAAGAAAAAAACTTTGTTAAAGGGATCTTATGGTTATAAGCAAAACCAAAAACCCCCAGAAATTCCCCAGTTATGGTGAGCCAAGCAACCATAACTTGCGCCACCACCGTGCACTCCTAAGACTAACACCCAGGACATGAAATATGAAATCACAAATGTCATTGATGACATCACTTATTAAAATCATTTTGATGAACAGTCCCTACAAGGGGTAGTGTTTATGATGTTGTTAAGAAGATGCCAGGGGTGATCGGGAGATTTATCATAAACTACTTAATGTATTATACAATGTTCTCATCTAAAGAGAACATTATACATTGTAATGTTGTTGTTAATACAGGAACCTAATCATACATTCACGTAGGCAATGGCTGCAGCATGCACCCAAGAAGTGTAATGTTTTTTATCTAGTAATTTCCAATAGTAAAATAATAAATGCTATCCTATGAAAGTTTTGCATAATGTTAAACATTGAATAAATAGCTAACAATTTCAAACATATGACACGCTTGTGTTAGTACATAAAATACATAGAAAAACCCAGAATGCATATGAATTAGAGCCACATACAGGAAACTAAAGTAAGGAAGAAAGGAACAACAGCACCAAAAAATGACAACAACATTAGAGTTGATTATCATGTACACAAAACAATTGTGTGTTCAAGGCCTGGTTACTGCACATTGTATGTGCATTATACTGTCAAATCAAACTTTATAGAAAGTACTTTAAGAAGATATAAGAAGGTTAATGTTTATATATATAGCCCCTTCTCAATTTTTATAATTCTCATTGTTGGTAAAAAGAAATACTAGCCTAAACAAGTCAGTGGACAAAAACAAGTGGCCCAGATATGTGATGTCATCAGTGATGTCGCCAATGATATTTGTGACGTCATCTTTCATGTACTGGGTATTTGTCTTAGCAGTGCACGGTGATGGCGTGAGTTGTGGTTGCTTAGTTGCTTAGCTTACCATAACTGGCACATTTATGGGGGGTTTTCGGTTTTACTCATAACCAGAACGTCCCTTTAACAAAGTTTTTTCTTTGAATTTCATAGGTTTTTATTAGTGCAATTTAACCATAACGTCCCTTTAACAATGTTTTTCCATCGAATATATATATATATATATATATATATATATATATATATATACATATATAATAGGTAATTAGGTAGAGTAATATAGCTATAGGTACAGCAATACCTAGATTTAGTGATAGAAAGTTATAGCAGTAGATGTGCAGGTAAAGTCAACAGATACAGGCTCACGTCACACTCTGCAGTGGGTCTTTCTTTCAGTTATGGTGTTTTTGAGAAGTGATAATTGTATACAGTATATTATGCAAAAATGTGGGAGCCCCTCGACTGAGAACGAGCACAGACAAACAACCTGTTCTCTGGGTAGGATTCCTCTCAGCAGGGTCTGCAACCACATTTTAGCTCATTGAATCTTTCACAGAGGAGAAATATCCATTCACATATCTGTCTGGCTCCAAGGGCAGTCCAGCACTGAAATGCTAGGCAATTCTCCTCTAAACAAGAGTACCGTCAGCAACCCCAGGCACATGCTTTGGCATCGTCAGCTCTCATTGGTGAGCTGAAGCTGGGAATGCTTCTTCATGCATCCGGCTATTTACGCTTTGCCACCCGTGCCCCTCTATCAGGGATGGTCTATCCAGATGTGCAGGCTCCCATCTTCTTCTGTGCGGGCTATAGCCCCCCACCATTCAGTGGGAATGGCCCCCACAGATCCAAAAAGGTATTTCTGTGCCCGGTGGGGAAGATCTTTGAGCCTGAAGCTAATGTAGTTGGGTCCGCCACAGTGACATTAACGTCTGTAAATGCCCGCACAGCGCTGCTGGGGGGCATTTACAGATTTTGGGTGGGTCTTGCCCGCTCATGCCCTACCCTGTGGACGCCTCTGTTTTTGTGGTTCCTCTTTCCGCTCTTAGTGACACTGCGCTTCAGTGACTACATCGGCCTTCTAGAGTGCCGTGTTAGGTGCTAGGGATGCCAGCTGGGCTTAGGTCTGGCATCCTGCAGACTGGTGTGCTGCAGGAATCCGGCCACTATTCTGATTCTGCCTCTAGGTGCCCAGTGTAATTCAGGCCTGTTATAGCACCCAGGTGTCCCACTATAACTCGTGTAAACACATCACAATAAGGCTGTGTCCATGTCTCTCTCCTGAGAGCCCCCCCCCCCCACGGCCTCCCCACATGGTCTCTACCATCAGCAACTTGACTCTGGCCGGCTCCACCATGAACACTCCGATGGAACCATTTTCACCCATTACCCAAACCTGCTTACTCCTAAGCCTCCTCCATATCCTGTATTTTTCCCACTCTGACTCAGGAACACTTAGTGCGTACTGTCCGCTGACGCCAGCCCTTTGGGGTGCCCCTAGACATCTGCTCACAACGGCGTAATGGGCAGAGCACCACCAGCATGAGAGTGCACCCAAGGGGCTCCCATGTCGAGACACACCAGATAGGTGCTTCATGTCACCCATCTGCACCTCCCATAAACTCTCCTGAAACCTGCATTCTGAATGGCCACAGCCAAACACTCTATATGACTCTTTATTTATTTATTTATTTATAACACACCTAATACTGCACCCGAGTTCGGTTTCTAAGCGCAGAGCCGGGATTCAAACCTCTGTTGCTCTGCATGCTCTTGATTGCAAGACCATTGGCAGACCCTTTGCAACAGACATCAAACATCAGAACACTGCACCTGTTCAAAGAGAACGACCTGTATATTACATTTACAGGTCAATGGCCATAGGGACACGATGCTCCCTTTTGTGGGAGGAAATACCACACTGCCACCCCAAAGCAAACCAACCCACAGTACCTGTGTACCTCCGAACTGCATGCAGCGTTCATACTGGTTTCCCAAGGCACACGTTTCCTGTACCCTTTGGTTAAAACTCTCAGGCCTTCGGCGGGTGTTCTCCGACATAGCCTGCCAGATGCAGGGAGGCGCGTGTACATTGTTTCATCTGCCCCCTCCCAACTTTCTAATGGCCTCACTTGATCACCTCTACTAAACAGCTGATGCATTCACGCCCTCCTCCTTCATCCGGTTCGCACAACAGGCACGTTCGGATGCAGCGAGCTGGCCAATCAGATCCGCCTCTAACATAGTTGCCCACAATCCATTGTGGCTGTGGGTACAACGTTCATTCGACAGTGTTTATTTTGCCAATTCTTTTTTTCTTTGAATAAACTATCAAAAAATATAAGGGGCTGTGGGTATGGGTATATATAAGGGGTAAAGGTAATTAATAGTGGACTTACCCACCCAAAAAGAAAAATATAAATATTCAATGAGTTAAAAAATATATATATATTTCAGCAAAACACCAATCGAAAAAACCACTGTTGATGAAAGAACATAGAACCGTGGCTGTGGTATCCAGTTCGTTTTTGGACGGATCCAGGATTCACTAGTGTGGAAGGGGTGAGTTTGAACTACTTTGGCTGTTGTGAGCTCCGGCACTTTGAACACAGTCGCACAAACCCTCTGGCCGTCTCTTTGCACTTCCTCTCACTCGTGGTGCGGATCCTGTGTCCTGGGGTCAGCTTCGGCTCTCATTTGTTGCGCGTCACCCTCATCCTGTAGGCATGTCTGTCTCTAATTACTGCTAGCATTATGGGCACGGGCTTCTCCCGCTCAGCCTTCATCTCTTTCATGAGAACAGCCGCCAAGCCAAGGGCCAGAATTACCAGCGGGGACTTGCTCACCCGCTGGAGACAGCAGGCCAACCTCCTGTGGGGCATGCCGGGCCACAATGCCAGGCTGTGGGGCCCGCGGCACCCACCGAGACTTTGTGGCGACCCCCACAGGTGGTGTAGATAGTCCTATCATCTCTCTCCTACTCATCTGCTTGGATCTCTTCTACGCTTGACTACTTCAAGCTGATCTTTACCTCTGTAGTGCCCTGATCCAGCTAGTTTGCCCCGCTTCTTAGACCTTGTCTCAGACACCTGCGTTCTGCCTGTAGGGTTTAGGGCTGTATGCCGCCCGCGCTGACTCAGCCGTTCATCCTTCTGAGGTTGATAAATTGAGCACCATTACATTGGGTAATAATAACACAGATTATTAGAGTTGCGTATCTTGTCAACGCAGCAGTCCCACGCGGGGGCCTCTGCTCTGCCATCACTTGCCAGACAATTGCTTGCACTGCAGCCTGCCGTTTGCTCAAAGGAGGGATACCCTCCATTTGCCCTCTAGCATCACCCTTCACCACCTTCATCGTTCCAAAGAGGGCCCTCTAAAAATCTCAATGCTGTGTCCCCTGCCCCCCACCCACCTTTCTGCTCTGAGATCCCAATTCTCTGCTCCCTGCCCGTGCTCCGCGCATTTCCTGCCCCATCCCCCACACCCACACCCACCCCCACACTCTCCACGCCCCTTCCTTACCACCTCCCAGCCCATACATGAACCGTTGCTGCACCACCAGCCCCATCACAGCCAGGACATGAACCGTTGCTGCACCGCCAGCCCCATCACAGCCAGGACATGAACCGTTGCTGCACCGCCAGCCCCCTCACAGCCCGGACATGAACCGTTGCTGCACCGCCAACCCCCACAGAGCCCGGACATGAACTGTTGCTGCACCGCCAGCCCCCTCACAGCCAGGACATGAACTGTTGCTGCATCGCCAGCCCCATCACAGCCAGGACATGAACCGTTGCTGCACCGCCAGCCCCCTCACAGCCAGGACATGAACCATTGCTGCTGCGCAAGCCCCCTCACAGCCAGGACATGAACCGTTGCTACACCGCAAACCCCTCACAGCCAAGACATGAACTGTTGCTACACCACCAACCCCTCACAGCCAGGACATGAACTGTTGCTGCATTGCCAGCCCCATCGCAGCCAGGACATGAACTGTTTCTGCACCGCCAAGCCCCCTCACAGCCAGGACATGAACCATTGCTGCTGCGCCAGCCCCCTCACAGCCAGGACAAGAACCGTTGCTGCACCGCCAGCCCCCTCACAGCCAGGACAGGAACTGTTGCTGCATCGCCAGCCCCATCACAGCCAGGACATGAACCGTTGCTACACCGCCAACCCCTCACAGCCAGGACATGAACCGTTGCTGCACTGCCAGCCCCTCAAAGCCCGGACATGAACTGTTGCTGTACCGCCAGCCCCCTCAGAGCCCAGACAGGAACCGTTGCTGCACCGCCAGCCTCCTCACAGCCAGGTCATGAACCGTTGCTGCACTGCCAGCCCCTCAGAGCCCAGACATGAACTGCTGCTGCACCGCCAGCCCCCTCAGAGCCCAGACATGAACCGTTGCTGCACCACCAAACCCCTCACAGCCAGGACATGAACTGTTGCTGCACCGCCAGCCCCTCAGAGCCCGGACATGAACCGTTGCTGCACCACCAACCCCCTCACAGCCAGGACATGAACTGTTGCTGCACCGCCAGCCCCCTCAGAGCCCAGACATGAACTGTTGCTGCACCGCCAGCCCCCTCACAGCCAGGACATGAACCATTGCTGCTGCGCCAGCCCCCTCAAAGCCAGGACATGAACCGTTGCTACACCGCCAACCCCTCACAGCCAGGACATGAACCGTTGCTACACCACCAACCCCTCACAGCCAGGACATGAACCGTTGCTACACCACCAACCCCTCACAGCCAGGACATGAACCGTTGCTGCACCGCCAGCCCCCTTACAGCCAGGACATGAACTGTTGCTGCTTCGCCAGCCCCCTCACAGCCAGGACATGAACTGTTGCTGCATTGCCAGCCCCATCACAGCCAGGACATGAACTGTTGCTGCATCGCCAGCCCCATCACAGCCAGGACATGAACCGTTGCTACACTGCCAACCCCTCACAGCCAGGACATGAACCGTTGCTGCACTGCCAGCCCCTCAAAGCCCGGAAATGAACTGTTGCTGCACTGCCAGCCCCTCAAAGCCCGGACATGAACTGTAGCTGCACCGCCAGCCCCCTCAGAGCCCAGACAGGAACCGTTGCTGCACCTCCAGCCCCCTCACAGCCAGGACATGAACCGTTGCTGCACTGCCAGCCCCTCAGAGCCCAGACATGAACTGTTGCTGCACTGCCAGCCCCTCAAAGCCCGGGCATGAACTGTTGCTGCACCGCCAGCCCCCTCAGAGCCCAGGCATGAACCGTTGCTGCACCGCCAGCCCCCTCACAGCCAGGACATGAACCATTGCTGCTGCGCCAGCCCCCTCACAGCCAGGACATGAACCGTTGCTACACCGCCAACCCCTCACATCCAGGACATGAACCGTTGCTACACCACCAACCCATCACAGCCAGGACATGAACCGTTGCTGTACCGCCAGCCCCCTCACAGCCAGGACATGAACTGTTGCTGCATCACCAGCCCCATCACAGCCAGGACATGAACTGTTGCTGCATCGCCAGCCCCATCACGGCCAGGACAGGAACTGTTGCTGCATCGCCAGCCCCATCACAGCCAGGACATGAACCGTTGCTACACCACCAACCCCTCACAGCCAGGACATGAACCGTTGCTGCACTGCCAGCCCCTCAGAGCCCAGACATGAACTGTTGCTGCACCGCCAGCCCCCTCAGAGCCCGGACATGAACCGTTGCTGCACCACCAAACCCCTCACAGCCAGGACATGAACTGTTGCTGCATTGCCAGCCCCTCAGAGCCCGGACATGAACCGTTGCTGCCCCGCCAACCCCCTCACAGCCAGGACATGAACCGTTGCTGCACCGCCAGCCCCCTCAGAGCCCAGACATGAACCGTTGCTGCACCGCCAGCCCCCTCACATCCAGGACATGAACCATTGCTGCTGCGCCAGCCCCCTCACAGCCAGGACATGAAACGTTGCTGCACCGCCAACCCTTCACAGCCAGGACATGAACCGTTGCCACACCACCAACCCCTCACAGCCAGGACATGAACTATTGCTGCATTGCCAACCCCCTCACAGCCAGGACATGAACTGTTGCTGCATCGCCAGCCCCATCACAGCCAGGACATGAACTGTTGCTACACTGCCAACCCCTCACAGCCAGGACATGAACCGTTGCTGCACTGCCAGCCCCTCAAAGCCCGGACATGAACTGTTGCTGCACTGCCAGCCCCTCAAAGCCCGGACATGAACTGTTGCTGCACCACCAAACCCCTCACAGCCAGGACATGAACTGTTGCTGCACCGCCAGCCCCCTCAGAGCCCAGACATGAACTGTTGCTGCACCGCCAGCCCCCTCAGAGCCCGGACATGAACCGTTGCTGCACCACCAAACCCCTCACAGCCAGGACATGAACTGTTGCTGCACCACCAGCCCCCTCAGAGCCCAGATATGAACCATTGCTGCACCGCCAGCCCCCTCAGAGCCAGGACATGAACCGTTGCTGCACCGCCAGCCCCCTCACAGCCAGGACATGAACCGTTGCTGCACCGCCAGCCCCCTCACAGCCCGGACATGAACTGTTGCTGCACTGCCAGCCCCCTCAGAGCCCAGACATGAACTGTTGCTGCACCGCCAGCCCCCTCAGAGCCCAGGCATGAACCGTTGCTGCACCGCCAGCCTCCTCACAGCCAGGACATGAACCGTTGCTGCACTGCCAGCCCCCTCAGAGCCCGGACATGAACTGTTGCTGCACCGGCAGCCCCCTCAGAGCCCAGACATGAACCGTTGCTGCACCGCCAGCCCCCTCACAGCCAGGACATGAACCATTGCTGCTGCGCCAGCCCCCTCACAGCCAGGACATGAAACGTTGCTACACCGCCAACCCTTCACAGCCAGGACATGAACCGTTGCCACACCACCAACCCCTCACAGCCAGGACATGAACTATTGCTGCATTGCCAGCCCCCTCACAGCCAGGACATGAACTGTTGCTGCATTGCCAGCCCCATCACAGCCAGGACATGAACTGCTGCTGCATCGCCAGCCCCATCACAGCCAGGACATGAACCGTTGCTACACTGCCAACCCCTCACAGCCCGGACATGAACCGTTGCTGCACTGCCAGCCCCTCAAAGCCCGGACATGAACTGTTGCTGCACTGCCAGCCCCTCAAAGCCCGGACATGAACTGTTGCTGCACCACCGAACCCCTCACAGCCAGGACATGAACTGTTGCTGCACCGCCAGCCCCCTCAGAGCCCAGACATGAACTGTTGCTGCACCGCCAGCCCCCTCAGAGCCCGGAAATGAACCGTTGCTGCACCACCAAACCCCTCACAGCCAGGACATGAACTGTTGCTGCACCGCCAGCCCCCTCAGAGCCCGGACATGAACCGTTGCTGCACCACCAAACCCCTCACAGCCAGGACATGAACTGTTGCTGCACCGCCAGCCCCCTCAGAGCCCAGATATGAACCATTGCTGCACCGCCAGCCCCCTCAGAGCCAGGACATGAACCGTTGCTGCACCGCCAGCCCCCTCACAGCCCGGACATGAACTGTTGCTGCACTGCCAGCCCCCTCAGAGCCCAGACATGAACTGTTGCTGCACCGCCAGCCCCCTCAGAGCCCAGGCATGAACCGTTGCTGCACCGCTATCCTCCTCACAGCCAGGACATGAACCGTTGCTGCACTGCCAGCCCCCTCAGAGCCCGGACATGAACTGTTGCTGCACCGGCAGCCCCCTCAGAGCCCAGACATGAACCGTTGCTGCACCGCCAGCCCCCTCACAGCCAGGACATGAACCATTGCTGCTGCGCCAGCCCCCTCACAGCCAGGACATGAAACGTTGCTACACCGCCAACCCTTCACAGCCAGGACATGAACCGTTGCCACACCACCAACCCCTCACAGCCAGGACATAACTATTGCTGCATTGCCAGCCCCCTCACAGCCAGGACATGAACTGTTGCTGCATCGCCAGCCCCATCACAGCCAGGACATGAACTGTTGCTGCATCGCCAGCCCCATCACAGCCAGGACATGAACCGTTGCTACACTGCCAACCCCTCACAGCCAGGACATGAACCGTTGCTGCACTGCCAGCCCCTCAAAGCCCGGACATGAACTGTTGCTGCACTGCCAGCCCCTCGAAGCCCGGACATGAACTGTTGCTGCACCACCAAACCCCTCACAGCCAGGACATGAACTGTTGCTGCACCGCCAGCCCCCTCAGAGCCCAGACATGAACTGTTGCTGCACCGCCAGCCCCCTCAGAGCCCGGACATGAACCGTTGCTGCACCACCAAACCCCTCACAGCCAGGACATGAACTGTTGCTGCACCGCCAGCTCCCTCAGAGCCCAGATATGAACCATTGCTGCACCGCCAGCCCCCTCAGAGCCAGGACATGAACCGTTGCTGCACCGCCAGCCCCCTCACAGCCAGGACATGAACCGTTGCTGCACCGCCAGCCCCCTCACAGCCCGGACATGAACTGTTGCTGCACCGCCAGCCCCCTCAGAGCCCAGACAGGAACCGTTGCTGCACTGCCAGCCCCTCAGAGCCCAGACATGGACTGTTGCTGCACCGCCAGCCCCCTCAGAGCCCGGACATGAACCGTTGCTGCACCACCAAACCCCTCACAGCCAGGACATGAACTGTTGCTGCATTGCCAGCCCCTCAGAGCCCGGACATGAACCGTTGCTGCCCCACCAACCCCCTCACAGCCAGGACATGAACCGTTGCTGCACCGCCAGCCCCCTCAGAGCCCAGACATGAACCGTTGCTGCACCGCCAGCCCCCTCACAGCCAGGACATGAACCATTGCTGCTGCGCCAGCCCCCTCACAGCCAGGACATGAAACGTTGCTACACCGCCAACCCTTCACAGCCAGGACATGAACCGTTGCCACACCACCAACCCCTCACAGCCAGGACATGAACTATTGCTGCATTGCCAGCCCCCTCACAGCCAGGACATGAACCGTTGCTGCACCGCCAGCCCCCTCAGAGCCCAGACATGAACCGTTGCTGCACCGCCAGCCCCCTCACAGCCAGGACATGAACCATTGCTGCTGCGCCAGCCCCCTCACAGCAGGACATGAAACGTTGCTACACCGCCAACCCTTCACAGCCAGGACATGAGCCGTTGCCACACCACCAACCCCTCACAGCCAGGACATGAACTATTGCTGCATTCCCAGCCCCCTCACAGCCAGGACATGAACTGTTGCTGCATCGCCAGCCCCATCACAGCCAGGACATGAACTGTTGCTGCATCGCCAGCCCCATCACAGCCAGGACATGAACCGTTGCTACACTGCCAACCCCTCACAGCCAGGGCATGAACCGTTGCTGCACTGCCAGCCCCTCAAAGCCCGGACATGAACTGTTGCTGCACCACCAAACCCCTCACAGCCAGGACATGAACTGTTGCTGCACCGCCAGCCCCCTCAGAGCCCAGACATGAACTGTTGCTGCACCGCTAGCCCCCTCAGAGCCCGGACATGAACCGTTGCTGCACCACCAAACCCCTCACAGCCAGGACATGAACCGTTGCTGCACTGCCAGCCCCCTCAGAGCCCGGATATGAACCATTGCTGCACTGCCAGCCCCCTCAGAGCCAGGACATGAACCGTTGCTGCACCGCCAGCCCCCTCACAGCCAGGACATGAACCGTTGCTGCACCGCCAGCCCCCTCACAGCCCGGACATGAACTGTTGCTGCACTGCCAGCCCCCTCAGAGCCCAGGCATAAACTGTTGCTGCACCGCCAGCCTCCTCACAGCCAGGACATGAACCGTTGCTGCACTGCCAGCCCCCTCAGAGCCCGGACATGAACTGTTGCTGGACCGGCAGCCCCCTCAGAGCCCAGACATGAACTGTTGCTGCACCGCCAGCCCCCTCACAGCCCGGATATGAACTGTTGCTGCACCGCCAGCCCCCTCAGAGCCCAGACATGAACTGTTGCTGCACCGCCAGCCCCCTCAGAGCCCAGGCATGAACCGTTGCTGCACTGCCAGCCCCCTCAGAGCCCGGACATGAACTGTTGCTGCACCGGCAGCCCCCTCACAACCAGGACATGAACTGTTGATGCACCGCCAGCCCCTCAGAGCCCGGACATGAACTGTTGCTGCACCGCCAGCCCCCTCAGAGCCCAGACATGAACTGTTGCTGCACCGCCAGCCCCCTCAGAGCCCAGACATGAACCGTTGCTGCACCACCAGCCCCCTCACAGCCAGGACATGAACCGTTGCTGCACCACCAACCCCCTCACAGCCAGGACATGAACCGTTGCTGCACCACCAACCCCCTCACAGCCAGGACTTGAACTGTTGCTGCACCGCCATTAGCAGTGCGGTAAAGACCTGCACTACACGCTTGTTGCGGTTAATACACATGCTGCTAATGTTGGGGCGGTAAAGACATGTCTCCATTTATTTATTGGAAATTTGTATGGCGCCTATACACAAGTGTTTCCAGGCACCACAAATGTACAGGCCACATTATTACAGTGTTTAGAAGTAGAAGAATTTTGGCATAAAACTCTATATTAAATATTAGCCTGGGGTAGTCTGTGCATGCCCGGGCATGCATCCGCAACTAACCTAGCGATGAGGGCTTTAGGTGAGCTGGGGCAGAGCCTGGCAGTCTCTAAAAACTGCTGCCTACCCAGTGTTCCTTCTGCCACCTATAAACAGCAGACATGATTTCTCCTGTGAGCGAGCAACCGTGACGGATTTACATGCCCTGGGAAGTATGTGGGATTATGAGATGCAGTCCTCAGCTCAAACAGAGCAGCCTGAGCCTCACGTCTGTAAACTGAAAATGTCCAAATGAGCATAAATGGCTTGTGGTTTGCATGCATTTGACCAGTAGGGCGAGTTTTGTAAGAAATGAAATGAGCAAAGAGCCATGTGTGCATAACATGCTCAGAATGTTTTCATGCTTCACTCACTATCACAGACCTATTTCAACTGTAAACCTATGTGGTCAATCTTAGTTCCCAAAATGCTCTTTGATTTTAATGTAAATTGTCAGGAAACCACAATGGTGCTATTTGCCCCTCCCCCTTTTCATAGGTGTTTTATTTACAGAATGTCAGAGATGTACTCAAGATTCAATTGTTTGGATACACTCTGAGAGACTAATGTATTTGCATACCCCCAAGCGATTCATGTACAATTTGCAGACTGGCTGTGAACACCACCACCTGAGACCATGCTGAGGGACACAGTGTACATTTCTGCAGGGTCTCATGGGGTACTGCGTGTCTAAGGTGGTGCCCCGTTATGCAACGCCCATCACTATTTAGGGCATACCCAATATTCAGACGTTCCCCTTTGGTAGGGTCCACACTAGGTTTTGCACCCTGCTTAAAGCACTGGTATCAATGTCTGTGAAATGGGGACGGAGGGAGAGAGGAAGAGATAGGGAGGGAGGAAGAGGGATGGGGAATGAGGGGCACAGAGGGGGAGAGAAGGAGGCTGAGAGAGGGGCAGAGAGGAGGACAGAGGGACAGACAGGTAGGAGGGAGTAGTGAGAGACGCAGCGAGAGCAGAAGTGAGAAGGAAAGTAAGAGAGAGAGAGAGAGAGATGTAAGATTAGATGTTTATATGCTCAGCATTGGCCAGTGTCTAGGCCAGTTTATGTTAATCTGGGTGCAGTTGTATCATTATACTTGGTGGGGGGGGGGTCACCCTCTCTAGGGGTGCAACTCTCGATCCTCTACCATCAGGGCTGGAGGCAAGGAATAAAGCAAAATGTCCCAAAATGATCCAGCTTTGTACCTTGTGCCAAGTCATGCCTTTGATCAGGATTAAATAGCACCCACTGTTGCCTGGGGCTTCACACTCAGTCCTCATGCTTAGCCTCCCCTAGGCAGTCATACAGGGTGCTAGCCGGGCTCACTGGCAGCTAGCCACATCACAGATGAGGCAAAGCAGGACCCCTGAGCTTCTTGGGCACCCCCTTGTTGGCAGTGGCGGTATGGCAAGACCAGGCTAGCAGGTGGGTGGGAAGGGACACTGTATAATGCAGAAATGCAACTGTCAAAAAATGAATGGAGCTTACGGTAGAGAAATGTTGTTATATAATAGTTGTGTTTTATTCGGTTTTGTAGTGAAAAAGCACACAAAGGAAAGCAATACCCACCCATTCAGCGAGTGGTGGGTTTGGAACCAAACAGGCCCTGGAAATAATGTTCCAAGTGTAAAGCACCGGAAGGGGGTGTCTGTACTCCTGCTCTCTATTTGGTAGAGGAGAGGCACAGAGGACCCCAGCCAAGAGCCTCTATTATGGTAGCTATGGTCAAGCAATCAAGGCCTAGCTTCTCAGGAGGTGATGTGGGCTGGTTCTTAAGTACAGTGTAGTCCCCAAGCACCCACAAAGGAATGACTACACACTGTGTTAGTTAAAACACAGCCTTTATATAATTAAGGTTCACGGTTATGTACACAATCACAATAACTCACTTTGTGCTCAGTTAATCTACAATGGCTAATATATGCACAGTTCTAAGTGGCACCACGATTGCTATCAGATTTCATTAAAGTGCATCAACTGGACTTAGTTTAAATGTCACACAAATCAAGTAATAAAGAGAACCATCAAAAGACATAGGAGGAAAAGCAGTTGGTTTAGAACAATTGGCAGAATACTGGCCCTGTTACTTAGACACCGTCCTGTATGAGGATCCCCCACCTGGGCAACCTGTAAATAAAGATATATCGTACAAGCCCAGTCCATATATTGTTCACAAGAATCTTATTTCCTTCGAAATAGTTCTACAACCCCAATGCACTTAGAATAGCAGAGTTCGACGTCGGGTCGTCGACGGATCCTGTTTGAGCGGCTCCCTTTAAAGCAGGAGCCAGTGATCGTCAATATCCCACGAGGAAAAAGGGGTGAACACTGTTTTTGTGGCAGCAGCTTCGGTTCTTGTGGTGCTCGTTGACAATCGGTCGAAAATGTCCAGCAAACTGAGGCGTGCGGTGCACCTCGACGACGAGTGTTTGTTGCTGCAAGGAGTTACTGAAGAACTTTGGCCCAGCAAGGGCGTTGAGTCGTCCGGCGTCTCTGTGGTCTTCGGGTGGCGGGAAACCCACCCGTAGATTCTCCTCAGTCGTCGACGGCCTTGACTTTCTCCGGCAGGACGAAAGCGGTCGACAATGATGAACAAGGGAGTCCTTGAATCAAAAAGTTCTTAGGTAAAGGGAGTACTGTGGCCCCGGTCCGTGACAATGGTCGGCGATGGTGGATGGCTGTCTGGTGCTTCTCTTCGTTCTCCTCGGCGGTCCCCGTCTCCGGTCGGCAGCCTTTCGTAGGCCTGTCTACCAGGGAGCTTTGGCAAAGATCAGCTGGTGCACGATAGTCCCTCGTAGCTCGGGAAGAGGTCTTCTAGCCAGGTTCTCTCTTGGATCAGTTCCTTGAAGGCACAGCAGCTTTCAGATTAGCGAAGGACAGCAGCAGCAGTTCTTTTTCTTCCAGCGGGCTTCAAAGTTAAGCATCAGTTTTAACTTCAGCTTCTGAATGATTTCTAGCAGTAAGAGGCTCCAGTTATACTGTTGATCTTCCATTCACTCTGCTGGGTCACACTCAGGCAACCAATCACTCAGAAGGGCGTTCTGGCAGCCAATCAGGCGCACAGTGCATTCAGGCCATTCTTCTCCATCCAGACACTCGCAACACAGAATGTGGATTTGGACTAGCACTCTGCCATTCAGCACTCCATAATGCATTCGTACTAGTTTCGGGCAGGGCTGTCTCAGTCACTGTTTCAACCACCAGATACTAGACATCCATAACACAGAATGCGTATTTGTCACACACTCCTTTCATCCAGGTCCCACCCCAATGGCGTACCCACAACATAACAGTCATTGGGAAGGCTACAGCCAGTCTGGCCTGGACTTTCCCACAACACCATTTATGGAACTTCCACCCAACAACAAAAGGGGGAAGGGACAGAGTCAGGGCTTCCCGGGACTTTGGGAATACAGGGTAACAGGCAATAGAAAGCAAGAGGCCACAGGGGCCATATTTTTTCCCATCAGGAATCCACTGATTCCAATGACAGGGCCTGGGCATCCCAAAATGGAGGACGCTCAGGGCACCAGTCAATTCAGCATGGAGCGGCCACCAGCCCGTACCCTGCTGTGTGAGCCACACACAGGTGCCCAAAAACATACACTAGGAGGACAGGGTTGTACTCCTACCCATGGGTGCCATAAGGGTATCCCAAGGGTCTGTTCACTGTTAGGAAAGATTTCGTAATTGTAGGTAATTTTCCTTCCATGTGGCAACCCCTAAACTTTTTGCTGTTGTTTTTCACCTTGTTCTTGACTTTGCCAGAGAAGTGCAGCCTTCTGCCGCACTCCTCTGGGCTTTCGCTCCTTTTCTTACGGGGAAACTGACATGCCCTTAAGACCGTCAGTACCGGGGAACGCTGTTTCCCGTAGTTTCTTTTATCGTGTTGCGGCTTTAGTGCAACATGACACAAGAGGGCCCTGTAAGCTAAGTTACAGCTCTCTTGGGTCTCTAGCCTTCTACGGGCCCTAGATACTCTTTTAGGATGGCATTTGATCGGTGCAAGTCATTCAGGGACTGGAATGGTGGCAGCGATCGTTTTGTTTATTTTGAGCTCCTTTTGGCGTTCTGAGCACGTTTTTCGCACTGAACCCAAAATGGTGGCCTGGCTCCCAAAATGGCCAGACCACGAGGCTCCTTTGTCCTGTCCACTGACCGTCTTGCTCCCTTCACCTTCCCCGGGTCGGGCGACCCGGGGCCTTCCTTATTTGGGCATGTACTTTCCCGCGAAACGTGGTTGCTTTCGCGGGCTTCTACATGTCTTTTGTGTGCCTCCAGGGTGTGGGCTGGGATGTCTGGTCCCAATACACATCCTGGGTGCCAGAGAGTCTAGGGTGGTGTGAATGCCTGGGACCACCGTGGTCCGTGATTGGTCCACGTATGGTATGTGTGTTGATGAGCGGATCTCCCATTGGCTCCCCTCCGTTTTGGCGCGAAGGGAACCGTGGATAAGAGGGGGCTGGAAACACCACTACCATGTCGATCTCCCGAGTTCTCACGAACGAAGGAATACAGGAGCCAAGTATCCTGCAACCAAGAGGCTGGACCGAGGAATCGCTGGTGACCCGCTGAAGGAATCCTCCTTTGCACTGCTGTCGTCCTGTGAAACCCTTTCCTCCTTTGATCGAACCAGAAGGCCTGTACTGGTGCTTCGACCTTTGGAATAGCAGGAACAACTATTCCCGGCGACTTCATCATCTCCTGCCAAGTAAGCCTTCGGAAGTGTCTCTGGGCCATCCAGTTGACTGACCAGCTTACAAGGGAGTCCTGCTCTGTAACCGCCGCCAGGTTGTGTTGTATTTCGAGTCCTTGTCACTCTCCCACGCTTCGTACACTTGGCGTTCCCAAGTCTGAAGGGAGGAGTGTACATTTGGCTCGAATACACACGGCCGCTCCGTTGTCCTGCTGCGGCAACAAACTGTGCTGGTTTCGTCGATTGGGACGTCTTTTTGCTCTACACGACTACGAGGCGTTCCCTGCTCTTCTGAACCTGCCAGCTGCTGAAACTAACGTGGAGAAGCCTGGGTCTGCTTGCTTCGGGGACCGGTGAGTAGTTTAGCTAGGATCTGGTCGCCCTCCTGCAGTATCCCATTGCTTTTCCCTGCTGTGTAAAACAGCACCCTTTTGGCCGTACTCGCGCTCTGCTTCTGCCCGCTGTGGAGGCTGCGCTTGAGTTGCGGAACCTGTTCTCCTTCTGCTGTGCACTAACCCGAACTGCCTGACTTCCTCCGAAGAGCTTCCCCTTTTGCCCGTTGGCACCGGCGTGGCAGGTACTTTGAGCACAAGGCTCCACTCTTCGCAGGGCTCGGACTTCCATCTAGTTAGGTGCCTCTGAAGGCGAACTGAGTCTAAAGCGTTATCGCACTGCCTGTTTTCCTTCCCTTTCAGGTGGACTACATATTTCGTGCTTATAACGCTAGCGACTGTTGTATTTGTATATATATTGTGTTGATATGGTATGTGTTGGGTTAATATTGTGATATTGTGATTTTCTCGCTACGGTCATTGTTTTAAAGGCCTTAAAATAAATGTGTATATATTTTTGATATAACAACTGTTTGGAGTAGTTTGTAAGCGCTCTTGCTTTGTGTGCTCATTGCGGGCTTTCAGTCACCCTCACCCCTCTTGAGACCTAGTCTTGACCGCCGCGATCGCTACCTTGATTGGTCTGGCTTGTCCAGAGGTTACCCTGTTCCAAGTAATTAGGTTGGCCTTCTGAACTTCTGCGCCACCAGGACAGAGTTCAGAAATCCGTCTTAACATTCACCAAACCAAATACAGGAAGAGCCTCACCTCCAGGAGTCCCACATGAACTCCTGCATGGAAAACAAGTCAGAACACATGATAAAAAGCAATAAAGGACAAGGATTCAGAGGGCCCGTCCCTCTGATGCATTTCCAGCATCACACCAAGTGGCCTCAAATTACACATTTTCAGCAAGCTCAACCCTTTTCCTTTGAGAAATGTAGGAAATAAAATAGGTAACCACACAAAAGAGGCTCAAAATCTCCAGGGTTCCCTGTAGGCCAGTTCACTAATGCCCAGGGTGAAAAGGCCTACCGGGAAATCTCCAGAGTTCCCCGAAGGCCAGTCCGCCCCTGCCCAGGGTGCAGCTGCCTACCGGGAAATCTCCAGAGTTCACATTTACAGCCTCTGATTGTGAGACCAACTCAGGAAGAAACAGGTATGCTATTCGTAATAATGTTATTCAGTGCAGTCACTTGAGCTCGTGCAGCGTGTTTTCTGCCACGGAGAGGTCCTCATGGCACTTGGGGCCCTGCAAGAGACGGGTGTGGGGTTTGTAGGGCAGAGGGCGGACAGCGATGTTGCTGTTGCTAAAGTGGCGTCCCATTGCAGATCAGAGAAATTTAGCACTTCTGACGGTGAGCCTCCGCCTCTCAAAAGGGGAGTGGCGATGCAATGCATGGGGGGATCTCAGGCATGTGGGCTGCTTCATGTCGGAAATATGCTTACAGGGGACCGGCAACGTTAGTACTTGGTCCCTGTTGCCCCCCCACCCCCTCACTCCCCAAAGCGGAGTGTTATTGTGCACAGTGAACAGAAAAATCCCCTTTACACTTCACTTTTACACTCTGTGCTGCAAAACAATAAGCACTGCCTGCAAATTACGCGTTGCTGGCGGCATTTGTTGTTGGATTCCTATGGAATCTAGCTGCTATTAAGCAGGTGCACATGCAGCGTGGATTCCATAAGAATTCCTTTGCTTTTACGTCTGCATGAAAATTCCATGCAGGTAAAACCTGAGATCTTCCAAAATGCAAACTCCACTTTTCCGCTCCTGCCTACGCATTGGAAAGGCTCGAAAATTAGCTGGAGGGCAAAATGAAAGCCTTAAAGTATTAAGCCGGCTTTTACTGTTACATTTTGCAATCCGCTCTCTCAAAAATTACTCTCTATCTTATAGGAGTATTGCAAGTCTGATGAGTTCTGCAATCAAGTAGAGAAATGAGGCTCACTGAGTCCCTCCAAAAGGTTGCACACTCCGAGGTGACTCCAATATCCTTTTTATGTATGCTAGGGGGTATTGTATTCCTTATAATGCATGGTCTCACTTTCATCTCCTTTCCAAACTCGTCCCAGTACTCACACGGGTGCAAACTATCTTCCAATTATGTCTAATGTGCTATGATCTGCTATGAAGCCAGATCACCACCGCCGTGGCCTCAGAGTGACTAGATTTGTCTGTTGCCAACGAATATTGTACGCAGATTTAATTAAATGCATATAAAATACTTTTTTGTGGTTTGCAGTAAGTGCTAATAGCCGGATGGTTGCAGCGGTGAAGTGTCCAACTGCAGCAATGCATCAAATGAACACACTACAATACGTGTCTTCTTATCACGTGGTGGGCATGCATTCTGCACTGTGATACTGGAGGCCGTAGCATTGCGCTGTCACAAACCAACAGCAATAGGTTATTACAGTTGTGCATCAGTGTAATTTCCTTATTATACATGTGAGCGTACAATGCCTGTAAATAACAGTCTTATTACAGGCTAGTTGTGACATCACTACTGATCGTTAATAAGAAAATTGCTACACTGCTGCTCTGTAATCAGGGATTATGCTTCAGGTTTGAGGTCACAATACCTGGCGCGTTGTGTGCGCCACCGCAGAGTAGAATTCCATATGTCGCTGCAGCACTGCATGAAAGGCTGTGACAGGCTTTTCAAAGTCCTTTCTTCTAAAATGGCTTTCTGTGTCCCCTTACAGCCTTTAACTGTGCAACTGTTTATGGTAGAATGTCTTTTTAGTGTACTGCTAGAGTTTAATAGAAGCGCTTGTGTTGGTTCTAAGTCTTTCAGAAGTCTACTAGCATTTTACAAATTATTCACCAGTTTGCGGAGAATAGAATTAACAGGAAGAGCAAACGGTTTGCTGCTTCTAGACGATGGAAGGCCTTTTCGGCGGCCATTTTGCTAGCTCACATTGCGAGTTCCATGTAAGCAGGATGATGGCAATCCTCCCCGTGAAGGCACATACTACATTGAATTGACCAATGGATATTGCACACCTTGAATGGTTATTGGTTGACTATAGGTGGAGATCAGGTATAAGACCTGCAGGCACCATATTGTTCCATTGCTCTTGGGCCTTGCTGGCATTTGACTTTTGACATTATTTGTGGTAGGTCTAATATATTTGTACCTTTTTTTCATGCTCTGTACGTTTTGCTTTGCACTTTTGGAGAAGAAAAAAAAAGCAATGAACTAGATCTACGAACGGTTCTGTTGATACCAGCAGCTCATGTGTGTTCTACAAGGTGCTGCTGATCTGGGGTAGTAAAATGTTCAAAGCCCAGATGAGGATGCTGCCCTTAAGTGCTAAGGGCATGTATGTTCATCCTACATTTCCATAACACATCATTCTAGGCTCTGCCCACTCTATGCAGTTAAGTGTTAAGAGTTACACATCGAGGGAGGATCCATTATTGTCGAATAATGCTGGTGAAGCTGAGAGCAAAATGTTGAGCGAAGGGCATTAGCTGAAGCAATAACGACCTCTCCGGAGCTATATGAGGCGTTTAGCACTTTGTGGTCAAATAAACTAAAATAGCGTATGCAGTGCTTGCTTTTAGGTTGCTGCTGAAGGGAAACATGTTAGGATTTAGGTCAACAACAGAGATTATTCACTCCGTTTGGAGCGTTCTGATTGGTCTGGAAGGGGTCAATAAGGACCTCCATGTGCTAATGAAAGCAAAATCCTGTTATAGCCCTTTGACGCTCCCATAACATGGACCACAGAGGATTAAGCACTCCCGGGCGGGGGATTGGGATCCATAGCAGCCTCCCTGGGTGAGTCCAATGCTTGTCCCTGCACTAGATTGTCAATGTTCTTTAGAGCAGGTAGCTCGTCAATGTACTTTAGAGCAGGGACTAAATCTGTGGCACTCGATACGCAGACCCGAGAACTGGGGCTACACCGGGTCGGTGTCTTGTGCTCGAGAAGGCAGATGGCCATGCTCTCAAAAACCAGCGCGATCCAAAAGCTCACTTGATGGAGGTGTCTTGTTCCAGCTCAGTTTTACTTTAGTCCCTTTTATTCAGTTGTGGTGATCCAAGACTACAACTCCCAGAATGCTATGAATGGAGAAATTAAAGTCCAGGAGTGGGCCATGCTGTCCTTGCTGACCTGGAGCCATCTGGCAACCTTCGATAGACTAATCTACAGAAGTGAGATGGGCAGTCACACTGATCCACCCTCTTGTCCTACCATGAGACTGCAATCATACCCTGGTAAGGGCGCACATTGCATCTCTTCAGTCAGTGCACTCCCAGGTTCAGTGCACAGCTGGCCTTTACCTTAGTTGAAGGATATTATGGAATGCTGAACACATTATGGAATGTCCGAGCTGTTTGGGAGAAGGTCTCTCCGCCTGGTGGCTTGTTAACTTGGTGTTCTTTTGTGCTGTTGCATGGAGGCCACGTCCCTAAGGGTGCCACCCCATCCTTTCCCACCATCCTGCAATGACAGCGCTACACCTGCCACTCAAATGAACCCCAGTCACCACCATTGCACGCACAATATTGTTGTATGGCACTTGTGTGATAGAAGACCCATGAATTCCAGAGGATCTTTCTGGAAGGTGTAGCCATCCTTACCTCCTAATTGATTGATCTCCCAGAACATTGAGACTTCAATGCTGGATAGAAGGTTGCTTTAACATACTTGCATTATATAAGTAGGGTCATAAAGAGCAGGCTCAGCGTATCCCATTGTTTCATGTGGCCCTGTTGTGGGATGCCTACAATATTTTGCTTCCACTTGAAAGGAGGCTGCATGCATCTTCTGAGAGAGAGAGTGAAACCGTAGCAGCGGGGTGGTGGTGGTGGTGATCATCACAACCATGAATGGGTGTGGTTTTTGATAAAGGCTACCATTTAAGTGCCAGGGTGGGCTAGGCCTACAATAATTCCTTATGGGAATTCAGGACGAACATAGATGCCCGTAGAACTTAACTAAGGAGAGGTTGCGTCATCTGCTAGAGTCATGTTGAAAGCTCTGCTGGAGACCTGGTATAAACTGCTTAGCCTTTGTTTTGACTAAGCTCAGGAAAGCTCAACTTTGGAATGAATGAAGAGTGGTTGTGAAGCCTAGGGGATTCCTCCAGGTAGCAAGTGACAGGGGACACTGTAATGGCAAGTGTCAGGAGGAAATCTCAACATCAATGGCTGAAACGATTTTCTCATCAGTAAAAGATTCTTGTGTTTATGCTACACTGGTGATCAGAAAGGGTGCCTACTGGTTCGCTGGGAAGTGTTTACTTGGGAATTTCACAAATACGCATGAGGGGATTTGGGTTCATCCAAAAAGACCGATTCAAATTGTTCGAGTTTGTGATTTAGCCGAATTTCGGGCGTTCAGAAGTTCGACCAAACCCCACATCCGGTGCTGGGGGTGGCGGGGGTGTCCCCCGCACCTTTGCTCGCTATATTGTGAACGGGGGTGTCCCCCGCAGTCACCCCTACCAAAATAAGGGCTGCGGGACTGTCCCGAAAAAAAGGCAAAGTACCCTGCAGCACTGATTCCCGATCACAGAAGTGAAAGGGAACAGGCGTCGCAGGGACCAGCGAGTCAGAGGCAAGGTAAGTAGGGGGCTGGGTGGTGAAGGTGGGGGTGTGGGCTGGGATTTGGACGAGTCAGAAATGTTCAGGGGAGAAAAGACTGAAGGTTATTTTGAAAACATAATCTTCAGTCTTTTCTCCGTCGAAGATTTGTAACTCGGTCTTTCAACCCCAAACCGGGGATTTCACATCTCCAGAGTCTGCACTTTGTCCTACGGCTTCAGCGATTTTAAATGACAGACAATATTCACTCTAGTGGTTGAATTTCACCCATGGAAAATTCCTTGCATGAATGTATTGCTTCCTGTCAGTGAAGATGTGAGCCGGTTGAATGGCTGCATTGTGTGTGGTGCCCGCTATGAATGAGGGACACTCTTAGCTGGAAATGATGGAAGCCATCCTGAAAGTGGCTGTAGCTGCAGCCTGCTGCCGCTTGAAGACCAAATGATCTTTTCCTCGGTGGGACTGGCTTGGCCCTGACTGAAGTGGTGGGAATAGTCATTCTCTTTGCATAACAATTTGCCATTTCAAAGACTCTGCTGCCGATGCAGATGCTGGAGCCCAGACCAGGCCCTCCTACTGATTCGTGCTGATTTTCCTAAGAGAGCATCCTAGCCAAAGATGTCTGTGTACATGTTCTTCAAGCCTAACTCCAAATATGTTTGACTGCAAACATCCATCAGCCCTAGCCAGCATAGTCAATGGAGAGGGATCATAATGCAAAACAAATGGGGTGCTGGAGGTCCCAGACCCCTGGCCATTCAACAAATTTGAAATCAGATCCTGAGGGGACACTTCTGCCTGTCCCATTACTAAAGTCCAGCGACTCTTTGAAAGAAGAACCATCTCGTGCAACATCCTTGAAGTTCTTTCAAATGGAAGATGCTGCAATTTTCCCCTCTGCAGAAACCCCCACCTTCATGTGCTTCTTGGGACCGCCTGTCTCTTTGTTGTGCCTTTATGGAGAGCATCGGTCACCCTTGCCGTCATGCTCCAGGCATGGCCAGTGTGGCTGACGCAGCTTCGAGCAGAAAGACTGTCCGATATTAACACCAGTTAGTGGTTTGATCCTGTGTACAGGTGCTTTGCAATACTAGGGGAGTGGAACATAGACAGCATGCACGGCTGCTGGTGAAGAAGAAATGAAGGCATAAGAGGCGGGATGAGGTATAGTAAAAGTACAGATCATTACACTACGCAGACTAGGGCCCTTGGGGCATAGTTGCCAACATGACCCATTCCTGTCTGTAGGTGTGTGTCCAGTCTGGGATTTTTCTTTGCATTCTGGGACTTGTAGTTCCTCCTTCCCTATAATAAAACTCAGACTACAAGTCCCAGAATTCAAAGAAAGAACCTAGACTGGATAAGCACCTACAGATTGGAATGGAATGTGTTGGCAACTATGCTGTAGTGTGAATGTATACATTAGTGAACACGTTTGTACAATTGGGGACAGGGAAGACGGCCACAGTGTTGATGTCACTATAGGCCTCAGAAGCACCTTCAAGAGAGAAGTGTTTTTTTAGGGCAACTCTAATGGAAATCTCTTCAATTTCACTGGGGGGTAAATGCCAATAGCAGGGGGCAGGAAGGGAAGCGTTGTGATCACTGCAAAGTCCTGACGCCCACAAGTGAACACCGGGTCATTGTATTGGAAGATCACGTGACTCAGGCGCCCAAGTTCACCCATCTTTGTATGATACTGAGACAGCCCAGGATCCCGGTCGCGGAACCTGAAATGTAGCACAGTGTCCTCAACTCCTGAAGCCCCACCCCCACAAAAGTGTGGTAGCCTAATGGCATGTAATAAATCCAGCTCAGGCCCCCAACTGCCACTCATGGAACATTCCCTCACAGACCCACTCAACATTCTCCTGAGCTGCTCATCATTCATGCATCAACATTCTAATAGCAAGCACCCCTGGCCAGTGACAATACAAGACTTACAATACAACGTGGCATTGACCGCATTGCTCACCTGGGTTGGCAGTGACTAATCTGACCTTTAATGCCTACGGTGTTAAGTGTATCAAATTCCATGGGCTATTGTTTGAGCAGAAATCAGGAGCGGGGTACTCTGTAGCTTTTATTCTAAAGCTATTTTTGTTCTTATTTTAAGAAAGGTTACATCTTTTCTGATGTCTCTTCACTCACAATACCTTTTCAGCTAAATGCCATCAAAGTAAAAATATAGGAATCACAACGTTACTTTCATAAAAACAAACCAGGCGAGAAGCACATGCCGACAAAAACTGAATGCAGCAGGGCAGTAACAAGGAAGTACCATGTTGGGAAATTAGGAACAGGTACACATCAGGGTAGTCCAAAAACATTTTGAAATTGTTGGAACCACTAATAAGGAAGAAAAGTTAATAACACAAATCCTGCTGAGAAAAATGTATTAATCATGTACATACTTTCTAAAATAAAAAGGGACCTGGCCCATGGGTAAGTTGTTGAAAATCATAATCACAGCTTATTCAACCCACTGCCAGGGATATCATTTCACCAAAATGCCAGGGGTAGCGGAAGTGATATCACACGACCCTTGACCTCTGATGACACCACAGGAAGTGATGTCATTTCACCCCACCTTGACGTGACATCACATGAAGCGATGGAACACAACCTTTCACCCCTTGACAAGGCACGAAGTGGCATCCTATATATAGCATTGTTCCTAAGTACACTATGAATCATATGGTTACGATATCACTGTAATGTGATATGCATTTCATATAAGAAGGGATCACCATATGTATCTTTAATGTCAGTGTGTATAGACGCATATTATGAAATGACTGTGAATGCAAGCAGACGTCCAAGGACAAATGATAATAATGTATTATTTTACTGCACCTACGCTTAAATGCTTCATACAGAACAAATATACGTACAATGTCATCCAACCTGTATTGGTACTCATTTATCAACCTCAGAAAGATGAAAGGCTGAGTGGGCCTTGCCAGGATTGGAACCTGCAACCTGCAGTTCACACACACATCACAGCAGCAAGCGCTCAACCCACTGAGCTATCTTACCAGCTATAGCCATCGTACCGACTATAGTAAAACAAGCAATTACATGTCTGAATGTTCTCAAAGTCGGAAAGCAAATTACACTCTGTAGTGTATACCATTAAACTGGTAACTGAGATTTCACAGCAGGCCAGTTCATCTGCAGGTCTGGTGCAAATTTGGCCACATGTATCTACTTCAGGCTTCAGAGGTTGGCAAAATACATACCTTTGAGGGGGTTCATAACCGTGTATTCAAGAATTTACAGTAGTGCAGGGAAAACAGCGCCCTCACACGGCATCCCATGCTCTGGGCACTCGTTACCTCATACATGCAAACAAACATCCTTAATAGCATGCCAGGGAGATAGGAAAGATAGACACATTACAACAAAGCATTAATTGTGGCACAATGAAATCAAGGGCCACTTGATGTGCTATAGTTAAACATTTATACACTGTACACATGCTTTTATGCACAAGGATTTTGTCAAGTGACCGAGGACACCGAGATGGAATGTCTTGTGATGATCGTAACAGAGACAACAGCAGAAAAAACAAGCTATAACTGCAACTTTTCTGCGAAAAGCAAAATACATAGGGCCTCATCACAAGTCTGGCGGTAACCCTTAAATGTGGTGGTAGCGCTATTACTGCCGCAGTTAAGGGTCTGCCAGATCATGGCTTTGGCGGATTTCCCCCCCCGCTCTGACCTGGGGGCAAATCCGCTGCAAATCTGCTGATTTTTCGCGCTATTACCACTGGCGGATTTCCCGCCGGCGGTAATAGCGTGAAAATTCCCCATTGGGCAATGGGGAAGGAGGGATTCCTGAATGGGCCCAATGGAGAATGGGAAATAACCGCTCCGCCAAAGCCGTGATCCGGCGCTAATAGCGCCGGGGGTTTGGCGGTAGCGCTAATAGCCCCGGTGCTAATAGCGCCGGGGCTACCGCCCAACTCGTGATGAGGCCCATAGTCCGAAATCTATGCTTACTCTACTCTAAATGCTTTTTAGACGTTTTTGTCTGCATTGTGAATTTGAGCTGTTTAAGAACAAACGAAATCAGTGACTCAGCCCCTGAAGTGTGCCTGAAAAAACCTGTAATGAGTCTAACAATTATTGTATAGAATTCCCGAAAGATAAATGATTTGTTATTCCTATTCTTTCTGATTTAGGTTCGCTGCTCAAAGTGTTACTTTGTGTGAACAAGAAAACCAGCCACTCCAGAAACAAAGAGCCACATGGTGCTGGCCCCAGCCCAGGAGCTTCTAGAAAAAAAAAAGTCTTTTTAAAAATTGATTTTGTAGGGGTAGCAAGGGATACGACATGGGTAGTGGGGGAGACCACAGGGGCAGCTGGGGAGACCACAGGGGTCGCAGTTACGATCCCTGGTGACCCCCAATTGACGTCCCTGCCCACTGCCCGCCTAATTCATTGCAGCCTGTAGAAAGTTTACCAAGGCTGCAAACATGGCAGTATTGTTAGAACCTTAGAGCAAAGGTCAAGGCTATGTCCAAAGGCCTAAGACTATGTTTTTTGAGAAGTGTCTTAATCCATTTATTCCATATAGAGGAATACTTGGGACATAAGAAAACGAAATAAATAAATGTTTCCATTACGGTGCCACAAAACGGCAAAGAGTCGAACTACCCTGTGCCCATTTTGAGGTATGGACTGCAAGGGGTAAAATATCAAAACTCTGTTTTCTCTGACCAGATCAGATACTCTTCAATGGTCCACAGTTGTTTTACATACAAATACAAAAGTAATGTGATGCTGAGGTTCTCGAAGTCAATATATTGAGAAAGAGGCCAATCAAAACATTTCTCTAACTAAAGTTCTGGTGGCGTTGTTCAAGCTGCCAGGGTTAGCCCTGAATTGGCCCAAAACTAGATCTATCGGAATTTTACAAATATATTTGCAGGGATCGAAATTACAATTGGATAAGCAGGAGCTAAACGTAGCTCCTCTGTATCCAGCATTAGGCAGTGACCAGGACCTACCACGGGGGACTGAGGAGCTAGTACACAGCGTTCCCCAATCTAACGTCGACATAGGACGCAAACATCAGATTTTATCCATTATTTATGGCCCCTTATGCTTTAAATGTTGTATAGATGTGCCCTGTTTATTTATAGATTGTCCCAAACACACAGAGCTAAATTCACATAGGTGCGTTTGTTCGACATGAGTTGCCCTGGGGAGCAAAAAAAAAACTCCTGCTAGCTGTTGGTATCAAGCCAACTAGGCTCTTCAGGGCAACAAGCTAAATAGCTCCCAGCTCCCCTCAATTCCGAACCCTCTATTTGAGACATTTACAGTTGCTACAGTAAGGGTGCAAAAGAAGACGACTGACCAGGAGGTGTCATAGTGATTGGCAAAGACCTTTATTTGATTTATTTGTTGGGTATTTATAATATGCCTATACAACAAAAGGTGTTTCAAGACGCAACAAGACAAAAAAAGGGGGGGCAGGGATGAAGAAAACAAAAACGGTCCTACTAGGCCTTGTGTCATTCGGTTCGTCCTAGTGCAGTAACCAGAAGTGCGGGGGTGAGAGCGGAGGGGGAAGTGCCGATCAGGGTGGAAAAGGGCCCATGGGTTATGTGAGTGGCAAGGGGAAGCCAAGCGGACAAGTACCTGGGCAATGCAGAGAGTGCAGTGGAAGAAGGTCCATGGGCAAGTGCGAGGGGCGGGTCTGGAAGGGCTCAAAGGGGTGCAGGCCCAGCCAGGCTAGTGCAGGGGGAGGGAGCCTGGAGGGCCGGGGCAATTAAGGGGCATCTGGGAGACCAAGTGCAAGGGTAGAATTAAAAAACCTAGCTCCCTAAATCTAAGAGGGACTTTCCTGCTGCAAACTAAAAACTAAATGACCTTTCAGAATGTCCGTAAACTGAAAAAGTCACCGTCCTGAGTCAAAACCCTACATCAGTCCCTTACACTGCACCTAGAGAGTCTTAATCAACAGTAAAGTTATTTCACTAGGAAAATGATTCCCTTCTCTTGGTGTTTTAAAAGAAAGTCTCTTAGTACTGCAATCGCTACCAGGGGAAATGACTCCCTTCCCAGGTCTTCAATTACCCACAGTTCCAGAAGTGGCCAGGACACATGACTTCCTTCCTGTGGATAATGGTTTCACCAAAGTTCCAAATGTATCCACTCCCTTCCCCTGGATAATGGTTCCAGATAAGTTCCAAATGTGTCCATGGGGAATGACTTCCTTCCCCTGGATAATGGTTCCAGACAAGTTCCAAATGTATCCACAGGGAATGACTTCCTTCCCCTGGATAATGGTTCCAGACAAGTTCCAAATGTATCCACAGGGAATGACTTCCTTCCCCTGGATAATGGTTCCAGACAAGTTCCAAATGTATCCACGGGGAATGACTTCCTTCCCCTGGATAATGGTTCCACACAAGTTCCAACTGTATCCACGGGGAATGACTTCCTTCCCCTGGATAATGGTTCCAGACAAGTTCCAAATGTATCCACGGGGAATGACTTCCTTCCGCTGGATAATGGTTCCACACAAGTTCCAAATGTATCCAAGGGGAATGACTTCCTTCCCCTGGATAATGGTTCCAGACAAGTTCCAAATGTATCCACGGGGAATGACTTCCTTCCCCTGGATAATGGTTCCAGACAAGGTCCAACTTTATCCACGGGGAATGACTTCCTTCCCCTGGATAATGGTTCCACACAAGTTCCAACTGTATCCAGGAGGAATGACTCCCGCTGGATAATGTTTTCACACAAGTTCCAACTGTATCCAGGGGGAATTACTCTCTTTTCAAGGATGTAGTATCAATACATTTCCAAATCTGCTCAGGGGGAATGACTCACTTTCCCTGGCATTCGTTTCAACACATTTCCAAATTAGGTCAGGGGCAATGGCTCCCAAAGTCCCAGCCTCTCCTTAGCACATCAGTGGCCTTTTCCTTAACACTGTTTGGAGGGTTTCTCCCTCTGATATTCACCTTGTACTTGTTTAGGTCTCAAACCCTGTTCACTCCCCCTTTCTTGTCAGGCCCACTTGGTTCACTCTCCTGCCAAGTACTGCCACGAGGAGGATGACTCGCATCAACATAGGCTTCACCTCGGTTTGGGTCCCATACCTTTGGTTCTCTTTCCTTTGCACTAGGCCCACTTGGTTGACTCTCTTCCCAAGTACTGCCACACGGAACATGCTCCATATCGTTATTCCTGTCTGAATCCTCTCTCTCTCTGGTGCCCCCAAGCCCATAGTAGCCCCTGTGATGGGCCCACTCTTGGCCGGTTCTTTCTGGGTGCTTGTTCTCGCTGCTCTGTGCGGGCATGTCTGGCTGCTCTCGCTCCGCATACCTTCTTCCCAGTCTCTTCACTGATGGTGTAGGCGCTGTCACTGAACCGCTCGGTCCACCTCCCAGAGGTCGAGCCACCATCTTCCAGGTCCCCGTCATGTCCTTGACCAGCTCCACATCACTGGGCAAAAGACTCCCATCGTCAGCTTCTTGCCATTGGGAGTAGACTGCTCTCAGCTCCCTCACTGCATCGTCTGCCTCTCCTCGAATTTCCCAGGCTGGATTGTCATTCGTGCTGGTCTGTGGCTCCCTTTCTTGTAGTCCTTTGTCCAATTTTATGTTTCTATTAGGATGACTCCTCTACGGATGTCTATACCGTTCCTGTATCTTCTCTGGGCCATTTTTCATGGTTCCTGGTGGCCACCTCGTTTCAGTGCTGGCATTGCTGGTAATCTTCATGTTTTGGGTGATCTTTTTTGTGCCGGTACAGAAGTTAGTCATACTATCTGTATTGATAGCAATCTTCTTCATCTCATTAGAAGTAACTGGTATAATATTACAGTAACAAATAGAAGTGCTATCAAGAGGGGGTTGATGGACATGTTGTAACAGGCTTGAGCGGGGTAGGCTCGGGGTGTTGTGTTGACTTTTACCCAGGTGGTCTTCCTTATCCCCAAGAGGGGAGTCCCTCCCCATGAGGTCCTCCTGCATTATACCACCCTAGGGGGAATATTGGGTAGCAGCCTCACCTCCCTAGCCTCATGAGAAGGGGCTCCCCCTGTGTGGTGAACTGACGATACCTAGTGAACTATCACAATACCCTGGAGGCCATTCATGATTGACCATAAGATCTTCTTATGAAGCTTCAATTCAGGGTTTACATTGACACGCACCCAGAACAATGAGGGTTTCAGTTGTATTTCACAAAGAATTGGGTGCCAAGGCACTTCAAGATACAGCGCTATAAGTAGGGCTGAAGTTGGGGGCACCAAGAGCTGGCATAGAAATTGCTGTTCAGAACCCTCAACCAGTCTAGAGGCGAATCCGTAAATAGTACCGGAACATGACACTGTTCTCTATATTTCCAGTGGGTAAAACTGTGTTTCCTCCTATTTTCTTAATCACCAATAAGGTGGCACCCCCCATTGCATCACGGTACAATGACTAAAACTCAGTTGTTCATTCCAGCCACAGTCGCCAGAGATCTGTATACCTAAATAAATATATGAATGGACTATACAGATCCTTTCCCGGGTTAACGTAAAATGGGATCGCGACTGCCGTGCACGGATCGGTTGACAAACCATTGCCACAGATTTGGCGCTATTCATTTCAAGCCGATACTTCTTTCAGTGTTGCTCTAAAATTAGTTTATTGGTGCCAGAAGGTGTTTTGGAAATCAAGGACACATCATTGTAAGATTCAGAAGTGTTTTGTGAATAAAAGTTATATATTTATAACCCTACCTGTTTACTGAGATTGCGGCCACCTTTTCCAGGGTAAAGGCTGAACGTTCGTTTGTTCAAAATCTTAAATCTCTGAAAGTTCTTCACCGATTGCTTTGAAATTTTGACACAACGTTGCAATCGAATAGGCACGTGTTTTTGTATACCTAATATACATAGATGTCACACTTGTGACAGGTAAAAACATGCTTTTTCTGAAAAACAGTGCTATCTGTTGGACGTAAAAGCAACACACGATATACTAAACATTTTACTGCAAAACAGTGCCATCTGTTGGACCTAAAAGCAACACACTGTGGCTCAAATACGTGCCGCGGAAGCAGCAGAGCGACGTGCAGCCAGACTTTAGGATGCACGGTTGCGAGCACGCGATCGTGTTCTGCAGCTTCAGATCTGCTTCGAATGCGACAAGCTGAGAGTGACTGAAAGACGTCAACGAGAAACAGCAGATCAGCGTCAAACACGACTCCGTGCTCAGCAATCACGCGATTACAATCGCCTTGCGTTCCGGTACAACCCAGCTGATAATTATAATTTTAGCCGGCATGTTCTCATCGGCACCATGACTGAAGTGTGTCCTTATTGCAAGGCTCTGAAATTTAATGGAGAAACAAAAGGAATGTGTTGCGCCGCTGGGAAAATTAAACTGCCTCAACTTAGAGAACCACCAGAGCCATTAAAAACCAACCCAAGCATTGTGAAAACACATTAGAAACGTGCGCTTTCCCTTTTCTTTCTTTCCGTTTAACCAGACTGAGCCACAGTAATGTGTGGCCAGGGATAGCTAGTATTAAATAAATACTTTGCGCCTAAAGGGTTAGAGATAGCTCTGGCTCTGATGTCCTGAGTGGAGGGCCAGAAATGCCTGCACCATCTCCACAGACTGCATTGACTCAATTACAGGAAAACCAATAACTTCAAAAGGTTCCAGAGAAGTAGAGTGCTGTCAAGTTTGGGACTTTTTGTCTTATTTAGTTTGAATGCAGGGTAGGGCTTCACGTCTCTGTATGTGAGGGTTTAAGTTCATGGAGTGCAGAAGTGCCTTTTCATATATATATATCATGTATCAATGTGTGGTATACAGTGTTTGTAACGAAATTAAAATAGTTACAAACCATTTAAGTGAAACATAAATAACCGCACAAATCTAGATTTCTTGATAAAAGTGTGTGTGTGTGTGGGGGTGGGGTAAGGGATTAAAAAAGGTGGGTGGGCTTGGGCGGGGGGGGGGGTCACCCCAAATGGAAAAGAGAAACAAAAATCTTATTTGTTTTCGTTATTTTAGAGTGACTGAAAGTTTGTCACTATTTTTCTTGTCGTAATGAAGACATGTAACCCGATGTTTATGTGTATATAAAGTAGTTAGAACCTATGTTGAGTGCAAACAAGTCACTAGCCAACACCATTGTCATACTGCTGTGCACACAAAGACATAGCCACAGGTAAAGCAAAAAGAACATACAACAGAAAAACAACACAAGAAGTACAATATATAAAATGCAGAGTTTAGTAAAAAAACACAATTCACATCAGGATAATAAGTCAATTTGGTGTGCGACCAGTGTGCAGTTTGGCAGGAGATGGTGTAGAACGTTGCTTAATCCTGCTGTCTGATTGAGTACTTTGTTCATTTCCACTGAAGGAGGTGGGACCTACTCACAAAACCTGCTCGCACCGCGATACGCGCGCGGTGTCGGAGCAGTGTGAAGTTTTGCAGGAGATTGTGTGGAATGTTTTTAATCCTGCTGTCTGATTGAGTACTTTGTTCATTTCCACTGAAGGAGGTGGGACCTACTCACAAAACCTGCTCGCACTGCGGTACGCGCGCGGTGTCGGAGCAGTGTGAAGTTTTGCAGGAGATTGTGTGGAATGTTTTTTAATCCTGCTGTCTGATTGAGTACTTTGTTCATTTCCACTGAAGGAGGTGGGACCTACTCACAAAACCTGCCCGCACTGCGGTACGCGCGCGGTGTCGGAGCAGTGTGAAGTTTTGCAGGAGATTGTGTGGAATGTTTTTTAATCCTGCTGTCTGATTGAGTACTTTGCTTATTTCCCCAGAAAGAGGAGGCACCTACTTACAAAAACTGCTTGCACTGCGGTACGCGTGCGTTGTGTGAGAGCAGTGTGCAGTTTTGCAGTTGTGTGGTTACAGAACGAGGTGAGCCTCTTTACGGAGTACACTTTGAGCACAGGACAGCGAGTATTTTTCTAAATTGTAGCTTCTTGTCGCTTTATCGACTTGCCCTGCTATACTCACTTTCTATAAAGGCATATGCACCATTTAAGATGTGGAAGTAAGATGGCACCGCTCCTGGCTCTGAACCTTGCTCCGATTACGGATCAAGACATGTTTTTAGCAGTTATCCTTTCACCTCTGGTACCATCAGTATCCACGGTGAATCTATGCAGGTCCCCCTTCCAAGCCTCCTTATATGTTGGCCCTTTCAAAAAAGCCGTGGCTTCCACTGAGACAGGAAAGATAAGAGTTTTTTTCCATGGTGCTCCGATAACAACTCTGAAGGCACCCATAACATGCCATGAGTAGCATGATTTGCTCGTGGTAGCTAGTCCCCTGTTGCTGAATGAATCATGTTCAGCTGACTCTGTTGGGGCACTGCCAATTTGTCTGCGTAATGAGCCCAACAATTGAACTTGGTAATGTGTCTTGTGCAATGGACACAATGGACAGGCCGCTGGATTTCTCCTCCATGGCTCCCTCCATTAACGGATCTTCACCTGTCTCGGGAGGATAGCTCAGGGGCAACGTGCTCGCCCTGGAAGCAAGACGACACGGAGCACCACAGGTTCGATCCCCGGGTCCGCGCTTAAGGTATTAACCGTGTTATAAATAAAGTATCATATCATATATCTTATCACCTTAATCTTATACATCGACAACGGTAAGGGTGCCCCCGAGGAGACTCTTGACAATGCTGTGGCATATGGACCACAGAGTGGACACCAGCTCGCAGGACATTTTTACCAGAGATCAACCAAGTCCTCTGCGTCCTGGTTTCCCTCTATGAAGGGATTAAGGTTGAAACTAAGATTGATTCCGCTGTGCTTGAATCCCTCCATTGAATATGTGGAAACATGAAGGCACACAGCAATATAAAGGATTTATATAGCCCTGCTGGAGAAGGCCGATGAGTTCAATAAAGATCCTTGTATTTGCTTGACACCAATTGGGCAAAACATGAGGATTGGTGCTAAACAGAAATCACGAACTCAAACCCCAAAAGATATAACACAAAGAGGTGGGGTCCCTTCAAGGATTCCAATGGAGGTAGAAGTAGTGGAAACCTCTAGTGTTAGTTCATTCCCAAAGCCCCCCCCCCCACACCCCTGCTTATTCCAACAGCGATTGCTGAGCCCATCATTGCCATTACCCTTGCCCTCCGGGGTGTTGCTAGGTCTTGGAAAGATCAGGGGCTAAACTAATATCGAGACAGGCGGGACTCGGGGGTAGCTAGCATTTTGGTTGTAGCACCTGAGCTTCTATCCGGGCAGGCCCAAAAGACCCGGGGCTATAGCCCCCTCAGACTCCCCCCCCCTAGAAACGCCTTGCTTCTGTGGATGAATTGCCTTTTGTAGAAAATAGTAGGCAGGCCAATGGGGCGCGAGAAGAAAGAGATTAAAAAAGGCATGTGTTTGGGGGAAAATACTCTAAACATTTGGAAAAAAGTGGGGGGACAGGTTCGGAAAACAAAACATATGCCACTGAATAATTGAAATAAGCAGGCTACGAAGAAGTTTCTTAACTCCAATGTGAAGCGCCAATGGCTAAAGCAGTTTTGAAGAAGGAAGTGGTCAGGGCTCATAGTGCTCCTGGTGAGGTGACCAATGTTGCTGTACCAGTTGCAAAGGGGGTCGGCTGCGCCATTGTAAATGAGGCTCCCTTATTGAGCCCTGCGTCAGATATAGCATCGAATTTGGCGCAGACCGACCTGCCGTCCCAAACTAGGATCTCCTGCCTCAGTTTTCCATCAGCAAATGGGAAGCAGTCAGTAATGCCTAAAGATAACCATATTGCTCCTCAAATACAGTGCAGACATCCTTGCCTTGCCCCGTTCACATTTAGTAAGGGAGCAGTCCCAGAGTTAAGTAGGGTATCATCCGTACCCCAGGGAATCACCACGCAGAGTAACATCAGACAGAAGATTAATTTCTTGTGGCAACCGGGCGAGGAGGGGACCCTTCTGAAGCAACATAATCAGATCTATGATGTTTAAAAGGGATCAAAGGGGAGGGAACGTCAAAATCCAATTTCTGAAAGTCGCCTGCCAGTTGACCCTGCAATTACTCGAATAAAGAGCCTTGAGGACGGTTATTGACCAGTAAAGGGTCATGAAAATGGTCAGGTTTTTACTGTGCTATTAACAAGTGTATTCACAGAAAATAAACATGTGGGGTTGAATCGCTCCAATGTTCTGCATCTTCTCCTGTACGTGATCCCAAATCTTAGGGAAATCGCCTCAGGAGACAGAGACAAGGTAGATTTTATTGGTCATTTTGGAACAGATCGGTAGTTATGCACTTCCGGTCTAAGTTGATACGTGATGTTGCCTTGAATGAATTGCATACGGTGCATGAATTTTGGCTTTGATCTAACACCTACTTCGGATAGGGGTTGTGATCGGGATCGAATGGCCGACGGGAGTCAAACCATGCCCCAGCCTTACGAGATAGTGGTGGGTTGGCACTCAGTTAAGAGTCTTGATCGTGTGATCCAAATCTCAAAGATTGAGCTAAACGCTGCAGATCAAATAAAGCACTGGTTGTGGATAAGCGTTGTTTTATGCACAGGGAACCAAGCCCTGGCCACCCAAAGTCCCTAATATTATCCCCGGCTCTTTAATTTCTTTCGCTTGGAACACTCGCGGTAACATTCATCCGCTAACCAAGCCGACAGTCGGCCAAATCCTAAAAATGCCTACCACAATATCTCAACAGGAAGCATGGCTGATGAAAGCTCCGGTATTGGATGGCTTTGCCGCCAAATTTCAGCTGCTAAAAAGGGTGATCAAGGGCGGCCTTCGGGCGATCTACTAAGACTCGTGAGGTCTTGTACATTAATATCCATTAGGGAATGTATAAAGGTTAGTTTGAGAATTTTGCGACCCATATTAGGCTCATCACAGAGTATGTTCTTGATGTTCTGATCGTTAACATCTACTGGCGTGCTGGACTTGGTCATTTTAACGAGTTTATTGATCACATTCTAAAAATGTGCAAATGACTGGCTTGACAAATGTGTGGGTGCTCAAAAAAGAAATTCAGGTGATTTTAATGCAACGTGTATGCATCCAGATTGATGTGCGGGGAGTATTCAGGATATCAGGAAAGGAATGTTACAGATACATGTGGTTAAGAAATCTAGGAGGCATGGGACTTATTGTGTTGAACGGCCCTATAGTCTGTGACCTCCAAGCAATTTTACTTGGTGCAATGGTACCTCCCAGTCAACAGTGGACTACAAGATTGTAAGCAAAAGCCTTTTTGATAAATGTAAATCTCGCCATATAAGTCCATCTGAATTTAGCGATGATTGCACCCTGATTGCCGAATTTGAAATAGGAATGTTGAAGTATAATATATCAGAGACTGTTTCCTGTGGGATCAGGGTCAATGTCGCTGGAAATGGAGTGTTTTGAAATCCTGGCACTGAAGAACATGTGGATGAAATTGTGACAACATATATGGGTATAACCTGGCTTGAATGGCAGTATAACACTCTATCAGTGGATAAATATGAAGGTTTTATGGAAGATCTTCGTGTTTGCCAACGTGTGAGGGATCCTGGAAAGAAACATGCTCACCCCTGTGACCCCGAGGTAGCCCTGAGGGAAACAGAAATGAGCGCACAAATTAGAGCCATTACTAGCTCTGGGGAAACTGTCAACAGGAGAGATGTGTTGCAGTATTAAAAAAGCCAGCCAGGCCTATAAAAACTGGCTTCGGGGTGATGGTGTGCTAAGATGCCAGTGGGAAGCAGAATGCATGTTGCAGGCTCTGCGAAACAAGAACTCTTAGGCATTTTGGAAGTTACTAAATGACCTTGATAGTGTCCAGAAAATTAGCCAGATGAACCCTGTATCTGAGCAGGATTGGATAACACATTATAAAAACCTATTTGCACTTCCAGTAGGCCAAGTGGCAAGTGAGCCTATGCAAAAGATCTTGCCCGATAATGATTGGAAATTGTCCATAACGCGTGATCAGATTGAGGAAGTAATTAAGAACATCAGTACGTCCCGAGCCCTAGGTGCGAACAAATTATCGAATCTATTGTTCAAGTGGAACCCAGGGACATCGGCTGCAATTTTGTCTATTCTATTTGAACTTATTGCAGACTCTCAGTGATTTCCACAGTCAGGGTCAACTGCCCATATCCTGCCTATATATAAAAAGGTGTTGCCGGCGAGATCCTACGAACTATCGACCCATTGCCATACTGGATGCTGACAGCAAGGTCTTTGCAGCCCTGTTGTTAGAGCATATAGAGGAGTGGACAAATGGAACAGGTAGGATTCAGAAATGGCCGACGGGCTTTCAGAAGCATCTGTGAACCTCCTTTAATGGATTTGTTCTGAAAGGTATACTGAGTCAAGAATGGTTCAAAAAGTTTGATTCAGTCTATATGGCAACCATCGATCTCTTGGCCGCATTTGCTGCGGTCGATCAGAGATTACTATGGGCAAAACTATGGAAGTGGGGTATCCCTGAAGGATTATTGCATTTAATCATTGGATTATATGCGGAATCCAATGTGCAAATTAGGTGAGACCAAAGTGGAACACTGGGCCTCATTCTGTCCCTGCCGGTCCGGAAACAAGGGTGTCTGTAAGATTATTGGCACTGTTGTTTCCGTGCCAGCATATTACAGGTCTCCCTGCCCAATCACTGTGCCCGACAGGTCTAGCCCTGCTGGGCGCAGCGGCCACCGTAGGCAGACTTGTCACGGGAGCACCGGCACCGTTGTTAACTGTGCCGGTGCTGCTGTGTCCCCACTCCCATAGAGTCCCATGGCAATGGGGATTTACAAATGTGCCGGCGCTTGACTTCCCGGCCGCCGGACTTGGAATAGCCCGGTGGCACCAGGAAGTCAGGCGCTGGTAAATTATTACGGGTCCGGCAGCACCGGCAGGGTTACCGCTGGACCCGTAATGAGGCCCATTGACTTTTGACAAGAAAACTACGTCAGTGTGTGGGGATGGGGTTCGTGTACATGCATGCGGGATAGTGAATGTATGTAGGGTAATTGTTCTGGATATGCGTGTGTGTACTTTATTGGGTTAGAGGTTTTGTTATGAATATGTAGGGTAGAGGATACGTGTGTGCGTGTGTGTATGTGTGTGTTTGTGTATATATGTGTCGATGAAGAGGGGTTTTCTGTTCCTGTGTATGTGGTATATGGGCTGCATGTGTCTAGGTGGAGTAGTTTGAATGAGTGCATGGTTTAGATCTGAAAGCTAAATTTGTCTGCAGTTGTGGTAAGGGAGGGGTACGGTAAGTATGTGTGTCTGTGGTCAAGGGAGTGTGACTGTGTTCCTATGGTAGTAGAGAGTCAGTGCATATCTGTATGTGGGCAAGCAGATATGTTTATGGAGTGCAAAGGGACTGTGTGCATTGTTTGGGGTTGGCGTTCTGTATTTGTGGGTTTCTGCACGTGGAGTAGGTGGGCAGTGTGTACATAGGTATGTGGGATGTGTGCATCTGTGTGTGGTCTAGGTACGGTGTTCATAGTGCTGTGTGGGATGGGTCAGATGTGTCTGGATGTGGTGTAGGTAAGGTGTGTATAGTACTGTGTGGGATGGGTCAGATGTGTCTGGATGTGGTGTAGACAAGGTGGGCATAGTACTGTGTGAGATGGGTCAGCTGTATGTGAATGTGGTTTAGGCAAGGTGTGCATGGTACTGTGTGGGATAAGTCAGATGTGGTATAGGTAAGGTGTGTATAGTACTGTGTGGGATAAGTCAGATGTGTCTGCATGTGGTGTAGGTAAGGTGTGCATAGTACTGCATGGGATAGGTCACATACCTCTGAATGCAGTGTAGGTAAAGTGTGCATACTACTGTGTGGGATAGGTCAGATGTGTCTGAATGTGGTGTAGGTAAGATGTGCATAGTACTGTATGGGATAGGTCAGATTTGTCTGAATCTGTTGTAGGTAAGGTGTGCATAGTACTGTTTGGGATGGGTGGGTAAGGTGTGCATGGTAATGTGTGGGATGGGTAGTTACGGTGTGCATGGAACTGTGTGGGATGGGTAGGTATGGTGTGCATGGTACAGTGTGAGATGGGTCAGATGTGGTGTAGGTAAGGTGTGCATAGTACTGTGTGGGATATGTCCGATGTGTCTGAATGTGATGTAGGTAAGGAGTGCATAGTACTGTGTGGGATGGGTAAGTAAGGTGTGCATGGCACTGTGTGGATGGATCGGATGGGTCTGGATGTAGAGTAGGTAAGGTGTGCATAGTATTATGCGGGATATGTCGGATGGGTCTGAATGTGGTATAGGTAAGGAGTGCATAATACTGTGCGAGATGGGTAGGTATGGTGGGCATGGTACAGTGTGGGATGGGTCAGATGTGTCTGAATGTGGTGTAGGCAAGGTGTGCATAGTACTGTGTTGGATAGGTAAGATGTGTCTGAATGTGGTGCAGGTAAGTAGTGCATAGTACTGTGTGGGATGGGTAAGTAAGGTGTGCATGGCACTGTGTGGGATGGATCAGATGGGTCTGGATGTGGAGTAGGTAAGGTGTACATAGTATTATGCGGGATATGTCAGATGTGTCTGGATGTGGTGTAGGTAAGGAGTTCATAATACTGTGTGGGATGGGTAGGTAAGGTGTGCATGGTACTGTGTGTGATGGGTCAGATGGGTCTGAATGTGGTGTGGGCTTTTTCTATGTGTTCATTCGTGAGATAGTGGACCTCAATGAGCATGTGTGTCTCCAGGGGGTGCTAACTGTGTTTTGTGGCGGGAGGTACTTTGTGTATGTTTACATGTCGAACAGTGCATGTCTCTGTACTACTATGTAAAGTAGGGATCTCTCTCTGCCTCTATGTAGGGTAAAGACAGTTTGTGTGTGTGGCCTCTATGGGGATTTCCTGTGTGTCGGGTGAGGGCCTTATATATGTAGAGGTTGAGAGTTTGTGTGCATGTTAGGCTAAATGTGGAGCCTTGATATTTGTGTATGGAGAATATAGGGGGTGTGTGTGGCATAGAGGATTGTGCATAGGAGTGTGATTGTGAAATAATAGATCTGTGCAAGGGGGCAGAGTACTACTTGTATCTCTATTTGGTGCACTGGTTTATGTAGGCGCAAGGTAGTATATGTGAGTGTTATGTTGTGTTATGTTACTGCTATTTGTAGAGCGCACGGTCGCCCGAAGGCATCGTGGCGCTAGAGAAGAAGAACTGCTGAGCCAGGAGGGGCACCAGAGCAAAGGAAAACAGATCTTAAAATAAATACGTTTTCAAGGCCTTACGGAAAGCCAAATGGTTCGAGCACAGTTTTAAAGCAGGAGGCAGACTGTTCCTGAGCTGGGCAGCTGTAATAGAAAAGGCCCGCCCTCCCACTCGTGGACGACAGAAGGGGGAGCACATAGCAGACCAGCCGAGCCCAACCGCAACAGACGGTTCGGAACATAATGTTCGAATTTTGTGCGTAGGTACTCAGCACCCTGATAGTGCAGAGCCCGGTGCACAATACAGAGGGACTTGAACTGGATCCATTGTGCCATCGGAAGCCAGTGAAGGGTTTGCATCATGGGAGATATATGAGAACTTGTTGCCACCCTAGCGGCTAGATTCTGGAGACGCTATAATCTGGCAACTTACCCCATATGTTGTGCCGGATACAGAGAATTGCAGTAATCCAGCCTGCTAAGGATCATAGCTGCTACTACCGGTGGACGCATTGAGACGGGAATCAAATGGAGCACTCTCCTTAAGATCTTAAGATGGAGTGCCCCTGCTGACACACCAAGGACACTTGGGCTGTCAAGGAAAGATCGGCTGACATAGTCACCCCAATATTTTTTTTCCTTCAGAGAAGGAACTGGAAGGGAGCCCAATGATAGAGGCCAAAAAGAGGAGATCCAGAGGGAGGGATCAGGAGGGGAGCCCACCACCAACACCTTGGTATTGTCCCCATTCAGTTTCAACCAGTTATCGCCCATCCATTCTCCAACGGCAGACAGACACTTATACAGGCACGCCGACACCACAGCTGGGTCCCGATCTAAACGAATCAACAGCTGGGTATCATCTGTGTATGAATAGCATCTGATGTCGAGGAAGCAGATAAGGCGAACCAGAAGAAAGATATAGATTTTGAAAATAATGGGGGACAAGGCAGAACCCTGGCGGACACCACAGCTCAAAAGTGAGGAATTAGAGAGAAAAGGAGATAGGGCAAGAGTTTGAGATCTGTCCTCCAAACCAGGCCAGTACCTGCCCGATATGCCGATCTCGGCCAGGCGAGTAAGCAGGGTACCATGATCCACAGTGTCGAACACTGCTGACGGAACAAGAAGAATCAGGATGCCGATACCGCCGTGGTCAACCAGCCTGGCCAGATCATCCTGCACGGACATGAGGACACTTTCAGTCCCCATGCCGGGAGGAAACCTGACTGGGCCGGATCAAGCATCCTGGAAGACTCCACAAAGGAAGACAGAAGAGGAGAGACCAGTGATTCAAGAAGCTTCATAAGACAAGGGAGCAGAGAAATAGGACGGAAATTATTTGGAAGAGAAGGGTCCAAAGAAGGCTTCTTCATGAGGGGAATGACTAGAGCGGCCTTGAGTTCAGACGGGATAACTCCAGACTGACAAGAATGGTTAACAACTGTAGTAATATCACCCAAAAGGTTAGCACACAGCCGTTTCATCACATCAAGAGGCAGAGGGTCAGAGGGAGAACAGGATTTAACCCTTTGTAATGCCCTAGACACCATGTCTTCCAAGAACACAGGGAAAGAAGACCAAGTGGAACTAGGGGATTCAATGGCTTCATGATTGGCCCAACAATCAGTTGAGGAAGTGTGGGACGATGGAACACGGCTACTGTGAATATTGGCGCGGATGGTGGCAACTTTAGTAATAAAGAATGAGGCCAAAGAGTCACAAAGTTCTTGAGTAGGTCTTATAACCGGGGTGCATTTGGTGGAAGAAGGCAGTGATTTGATCACAGTAAATAGAGTCTTAGGCTGTTTTAAGGCCGTTTCAATTTTCTCAGCAAAATAAGATTTTTTTGCAATAAGAATGGATGCTAAGTAGACTGAAAAGGCAGCCTTCTACAACGATCTATCAGCAGGATCGTAGGCACGGCGCGATTTCCGCTCAAGCTGCCTCACCCTCAAGCACGCTGATCTTAATGGATCCGTGAACCAGGGCTCGGGTGGAAGTCTACGGGGTTGAAACTGGCGCAGAGGAGCCACCTCATTGGCCAGATCCACAAACAGCGTGGACAATAGAGACATTGAGGACGAGAGGGGCCGCTGACCACTTTTCCTTAGCAAGACTAACAAAATTTGGTAGATTGGTGTTGTGCCAGCAGCACCGTAAAGTACGCTCTGGTAATATCTTAGGTGGTTTGTGGCTCCTTAATAGAGTACAGGTAACCAAGTAATGGTCAGTCCAGACCATGGGCTGAGTAGAACCAAAGGAAAGCAGGGTTTTATTAGCAAGCACAATATCCAGCGCATTACCTAGCTTATGGGTCGGACCAACGACCTGCTGAGGAAGGTCGAGGTCTAGCAGGCTATCTTAAAGGAGATCTAAAGCTGGTGTCCTGGGAGGATTACATTTTAGATTCAGGTCACCAAGATAAAATAATAAGCATACTGTGCCTGCAAATTAGCTATTAAATCGACCAGAGGTTCGAGTAGGCTGCCAGAAAAACTAGGGGGATGATAAATAACCAAAATGTGGCATACATAAGAAGTAGAGATAACACAACAAAGTAATTAAGCTTCCATGTTGATACTATGAGGACAATGTAATTGGGAGCAGGTGAAGCATGTTTTCAAAATAACAGCAACCCTGCCACCATGATGAGGCCCGGGCCTGTCAAGGCGCACAATATTATAGCCTTGTGGAATAGACTTGGCCAGGACTCGGGCAGAGTAGTCCTTAAGCCAAGTTTCCGTAAGGACTAGTAAAGCCAGGCTCCGATCAGTTAATAAGAGAGAAATGTCCGTGGTGTGGGCTGTGAAGAAGCAGACATTCAGTAGTAGCACAGGCCGAGCTCTTGGGCTAGGCTCAGAGGCCAGCAGCTGACTGTCTACGAGGGGATGGGAGGTGGGGAGATCCATCCTCCATCCGGCAGGGAGATTGGTGTCTGCCAGGGCTAAGTGAAGTAGAGCATTTCTGGTGTGTGTGTGTGGGTCTTTGTGCCCTTTCTGTATGTGGGGCCTCTACATGTGGGTTAATGTTCTGTAAGTATTTGGAATACAAATATGTTGGCGTTTGGGGGCATTTGGCTGTCTGCAACTGGTGTGGGGGTCAGAGAGGCACTATGGCCAGCTCTCCCGCTGGCCCCCTGTGCCCAAACACACCCAATAGCTAATGCACAGAGAGTGACTGGACACACATTATTGGACTTGTATTTGTATTTGTAATTTGTTTATTTGTAACGCGCGCTGGGCCCAAATGCATCTGGGCTTATAATCTTAGGAGAACAGAGTTACGGTTACATACAAAGAGACAACAATGAGTAGTTCAACCAGCTTACAGTCAACATGCCGGTATGACTACAGCGTGACAAGAGTATGTACAAAATAATATACAAAAGGCTTGTACAGGCAGGGGGAAAGAAAAGGCTAGCAGATACAGTCAAGAGAAGGAAGGAGGCTAACAAGACAATGTGAGAGCGATAAGTTAGGTCCAGGAGATATATGTAATGAATCATACAGGCGTTATAAACGTGTACTATGTGGCAGAAGACAAAGGGGGTAACAGCATGGCAGTATCAGGAGTAGAGCGCCAGGCATCTCATATGTTTTGTGCAGAGAACCATGATTTGGTTTTACTCTTGAATGACTGGCAAGAAAGACACTGCAGCATAGGCCACAATCAGCCAATTATTATTAAACATTAAAGGACCATTACTGGGGTGAAACCCCCATGCCCCTTAGAAGAATGCACCTGCTTCCACATGCTGCCAAGGTAGTGGCGAACTAAAAGTACACATAGGGGCTTTTCGCCAGGCTGGAGCACAGCCTGTTCCTTCCTAGACTTGCCTTGCCATGCACCATCGCCAAATAGACCTGGGCGGTGTTCAGCACCCCCATTTGGCACGGCCTGGTGCGGGATCATGACGTCACACACCAGGCGCACTTCTAAGGCTTGCAGCCTTGGGTGGGAGGGGGCGTAGGGGTGGAGGCTGGGAAGATCTTGGCACTCAGCCGTCTGGAGACAGACCCCTTCCCCCTAAATGTCTACACTGGCCTAGAGGTGGCCTGCGCCCAGGGGCCTAATCTGAAGGATATTTAAACTGTTTCTTAGGTAACTGGTGTGTTTCTGGGTTGGACTGTGTGTGTGTGTGTTTCTGTGTGCTTGGGGTAGGGACTAGTGCACCTTGTGTTTGTGGGTAGAGCAACTATATGTGGTGTTGGGGGTCTGTATGTGAGTTGGGCTGTCTGTATGTATATTTGTGTGTGCTGAGGGATAGGGGCTTGTTAGTGGGCCAGTGAATATGTTGCTTTTGTGGGTCTGTGGTCTCCAAGAGAATAGGTAGGGGTTATGTCTGTGTGGCTGTGTGTGTGTGTCTCGGTGTGTGTTTGTTTACGGGCTGCGGGATGTCTCTGTGGTGTAGTAGTGGATATGTGTTTAGGGCTGTTGTCTATACCTAAGCAGGGTTGGTGAGTCTGGGGCTAGATCCTCTGTGTTTTGGGTATAGGGAGCAGTAGGTGGTCTATACCTCAGCAGGGTTGATGAGTCTGTGGCTAGATCCTCTGTATTTGGGTATAGGGATCAGTATGTGGTCCATACCTAAGCAGGGTTGATGAGTCCTGGTCTAGATCCTCTGTGTTTTGGCTATAGGTATCCGTATGTGGTCTATACCTATACCTAAGCAGGGTTGATGAGTTTGGGTCTAGATCCTCTGTGTTTGGGGTAAAGGGGTCAGTATGTGGTATGAGTCTGGGGCTAGATCCTCTATGTTTGGGTATTGGGATCAGTAAGTGGTCTACACCTAAGCAGGGTTGATGAGTCTGGGGCTAGATACTCTGTGTTTGGGTATAGGGATCAGTATGTGGTCTACACCTAAGCAGGGTTGATGAGTTTGGGGATAGATCCTCTGTATTTTGTGTATAGGGATCAGTATGTGTTATATACCTAAGCAGGGTTGATGAGACCTGGGCTAGATCCTCTATGTTTTGGGTATAGGGATCTGTATGTGGTCTATACCAAAGCAGGGTTGATGAGTTCGGGGCTAGATCCTCTATGTTTGGGGCAAAGGTATCAGTATGGGGTCTATACCTAAGCAGGGTTGATGAGTCTGGGGCTAGATCCTCTGTGATTTGGGTATAGGGATCAGTATGTGGTATGAGTCTGGGGCTAGATCCTCTGTGTTTGGGTATAGGGATCAGTATGTGTTAGATACCTAAGCAGAGTTGATGAGACCTGGGCTAGATCCTCTGTATTTTGGGTATAGGGATCCATATGTGATCTATACCTAAGCAGGGTTGATGACTTTGGGGCTAGATCCTCTATGTTTGGGGTATAGGGATCCGTATGTGGTCTATACCTAAGCAGGGTTGATGAGTTTGGGGCTAGATCCTCTATGTGTGGGGCAAAGGTATCAGTATGTGGTCTATACCTAAGCAGGGTTGATGAGTCTGGGGATACATTCTCTGTGTTTTGGGTATAGGGATCAGTAGGTGGCCTACACCTAAGCAGGGATGATCAGTCTGGGGCTAGATCCTCTGTGTTTTGGGTATAGGGATCAGTATGTAGCATGAGTCTGGGGCTAGATCCTCTGTGTTTGGGTATAGGGATCAGTATGTGGTCTATACCTAAGCAGAGTTGATGAGACCTGGGCTAGATCCTCTGTGTTTTGGGTATAGGGATCCATATGTGATCTATACCTAAGCAGGGTTGATGGGTTTGGGGCTAGAGCCTCTGTATTTGGGTATAGGGATCAGTATGTGGTCCATACCTAAGCAGGGTTGATGAGTCCTGGGCTAGACCCTCTTGTGGTTTGCCTATAGGGATACATATGTTGTCTATACCTATACCTAAGCAGGGTTGATGAGTTTGGGTCTTGGTCCTCTGTGTTTGGGGTAAAGGGGTCAGTATGTGGTCTATACCTAAGCAGGGTTGACAAATCTGTGGCTAGATCCTTGGTATGTTGGGTATAGGGATCAGTATGTGGTCTACACCTAAGCAGGGGTGATGAGTTTGGGGATAGATTCTCTGTTTTTGGGTATAGGGATCAGTATGTGTTATATACCTAAGCAGGGTTGATGAGTCTGGGGATAGATCCTCTGTATTTTGTGTATAGGGATCAGTATGTGGTATGAGTCTGGGGCTAGATCCTCTATGTTTGGGTATTGGGATCAGTATGTGGTCTACACCTAAGCAGGGTTGATGAGTCTGGGGCTAGATCCTCTGTGTTTGGATATAGGGATCAGTATGTGATCTACACCTAAGCAGGGTTGATGAGTTTGGGGATAGAGCCTCTGTATTTTGTGTATAGGGATCAGTATGTGTTATATACCTAAGCAGGGTTGATGAGACCTGGGCTAGATCCTCTGTGTTTTAGGTATAGGGATCTGTATGTGGTCTATACCAAAGCAGGATTGATGAGTTCGGGGCTAGATCCTCTATTTTTGGGGCAAAGGTATCAGTATGGGGTCTATACCTAAGCAGGGTTGATGAGTCTGGGGCTAGATCCTCTGTGATTTGGGTATAGGGATCAGTATGTGGTATGAGTCTGGGGCTAGATCCTCTGTGTTTGGGTATAGGGATCAGTATGTGTTAGATACCTAAGCAGAGTTGATGAGACCTGGGCTAGATCCTCTGTATTTTGGGTATAGGGATCCATATGTGATCTATACCTAAGCAGGGTTGATGACTTTGGGGCTAGATCCTCTATGTTTGGGGTATAGGGATCCGTATGTAGTCTATACCTAAGCAGGGTTGATGAGTTTGGGGCTAGATCCTCTATGTGTGGGGCAAAGGTATCAGTATGTGGTCTATACCTAAGCAGGGTTGATGAGTCTGGGGATACATTCTCTGTGTTTTGGGTATAGGGATCAGTAGGTGGCCTACACCTAAGCAGGGATGATCAGTCTGGGGCTAGATCCTCTGTGTTTTGGGTATAGGGATCAGTATGTAGCATGAGTCTGGGGCTAGATCCTCTGTGTTTGGGTATAGGGATCAGTATGTGGTCTATACCTAAGCAGAGTTGATGAGACCTGGGCTAGATCCTCTGTATTTGGGTATAGGGATCAGTATGTGGTCCATACCTAAGCAGGGTTGATGAGTCCTGGGCTAGACCCTCTTGTGGTTTGCCTATAGGGATACATATGTGGTCTATACCTATACCTAAGCAGGGTTGATGAGTTTGGGTCTTGGTCCTCTGTGTTTGGGGTAAAGGGGTCAGTATGTGGTCTATACCTAAGCAGGGTTGACAAATCTGTGGCTAGATCCTTGGTATTTTGGGTATAGGGATCAGTATGTGGTCTACACCTAAGCAGGGGTGATGAGTTTGGGGATAGATTCTCTGTTTTTTGGGTATAGGGATCAGTATGTGTTATATACCTAAGCAGGGTTGATGAGTCTGGGGATAGATCCTCTGTATTTTGTGTATAGGGATCAGTATGTGTAATATACCTAAGCAGGGTTGATGAGACCTGGGCTAGATCCTCTGTGTTTTGGGCATAGGGATCCGTATGTGGTCTATACCCAAGCAGGGTTAATGAGTTTGGGGCTAGATCAGCTATGTTTGGGGCAAAAGTATCAGTATGTGGTCTATACCTAAGCAGGGTTGCTGAGTCTGGGGGTACATTCTCTGTGTTTTGGGTATAGGGATCAGTATGTGGTAGGAGTCTGGGGCTAGATCCTCTGTGTTTGGGGTAAAGGGGTCAGTATGTGGTCATTAACTAAGCAGGGTTGACAAGTCTGTGGCTAGATCCTCTGTATTGTGGGTGTAGGGATCAGTATGTGGTATGAGTCTGGGGCTAGATCCTGTGTGTTTGGGTATAGGGATCAGTATGTGGTCTACACCTAAGCAGGGTTGATGAGTTTGGGGATAGATCCTCTGTGTTTTGGGTATAGGGATCAGCATGTGTTATATACTTAAGCAGGGTTGATGAGCCTGGGGATAGATCCTCTGTATTTTGTGTATAGGGATCAGTATTTGTTATATACCTAAGCAGGGTTGATGAGACCTGGGCTAGATCCTCTGTGTTTCGGGTATAAGGATCCCTATGTGGTCTATACCTCAGCAGGGTTGATCAATTTGGGGCTAGAGCCTCTAAGTTTGGGGTATAGGTATCAGTATGGTGTCTATTCCTAATCAGGTTTGATGAGTTTGGGGATAGATTCTCTGTGTTTTGGGTATAGGGATCAGTGGGTGGCCTACACCTAAGTAGGGATGATCAGTCTGGGGCTAGATCCTCTGTGTTTTGGGTATAGGGATCAGTATGTGGTATGAGTCTGGGGCTAGATCCTCTGTGTTTGGGTATAGGGATCAGTATGTGATCTACACCTAAGCAGGGTTGATGAGTCTGGGGCTAGATCCTCTGTGTTTGGGTATAGGGATCAGCATGTGGTCTACACCTAAGCAGTGTTGATGAGTTTGGGGATAGATCCTCTGTGTCTTGGGTATAGGGATTAGTAAGTGTTATATACCTAAGCAGGGTTGATGAGACCTGGGCTAGATCCTCTGTGTTTTAGGTATAGGGATCTGTATGTGGTCTATACCAAAGCAGGATTGATGAGTTCGGGGCTAGATCCTCTATTTTTGGGGCAAAGGTATCAGTATGGGGTCTATACCTAAGCAGGGTTGATGAGTCTGGGGCTAGATCCTCTGTGATTTGGGTATAGGGATCAGTATGTGGTATGAGTCTGGGGCTAGATCCTCTGTGTTTGGGTATAGGGATCAGTATGTGTTAGATACCTAAGCAGAGTTGATGAGACCTGGGCTAGATCCTCTGTATTTTGGGTATAGGGATCCATATGTGATCTATACCTAAGCAGGGTTGATGACTTTGGGGCTAGATCCTCTATGTTTGGGGTATAGGGATCCGTATGTAGTCTATACCTAAGCAGGGTTGATGAGTCTGGGGATACATTCTCTGTGTTTTGGGTATAGGGATCAGTAGGTGGCCTACACCTAAGCAGGGATGATCAGTCTGGGGCTAGATCCTCTGTGTTTTGGGTATAGGGATCAGTATGTAGCATGAGTCTGGGGCTAGATCCTCTGTGTTTGGGTATAGGGATCAGTATGTGGTCTATACCTAAGCAGAGTTGATGAGACCTGGGCTAGATCCTCTGTATTTGGGTATAGGGATCAGTATGTGGTCCATACCTAAGCAGGGTTGATGAGTCCTGGGCTAGACCCTCTTGTGGTTTGCCTATAGGGATACATATGTGGTCTATACCTATACCTAAGCAGGGTTGATGAGTTTGGGTCTTGGTCCTCTGTGTTTGGGGTAAAGGGGTCAGTATGTGGTCTATACCTAAGCAGGGTTGACAAATCTGTGGCTAGATCCTTGGTATTTTGGGTATAGGGATCAGTATGTGGTCTACACCTAAGCAGGGGTGATGAGTTTGGGGATAGATTCTCTGTTTTTTGGGTATAGGGATCAGTATGTGTTATATACCTAAGCAGGGTTGATGAGTCTGGGGATAGATCCTCTGTATTTTGTGTATAGGGATCAGTATGTGTAATATACCTAAGCAGGGTTGATGAGACCTGGGCTAGATCCTCTGTGTTTTGGGCATAGGGATCCGTATGTGGTCTATACCCAAGCAGGGTTGATGAGTTTGGGGCTAGATCAGCTATGTTTGGGGCAAAAGTATCAGTATGTGGTCTATACCTAAGCAGGGTTGCTGAGTCTGGGGGTACATTCTCTGTGTTTTGGGTATAGGGATCAGTATGTGGTAGGAGTCTGGGGCTAGATCCTCTGTGTTTGGGGTAAAGGGGTCAGTATGTGGTCTATAACTAAGCAGGGTTGACAAGTCTGTGGCTAGATCCTCTGTATTTTGGGTGTAGGGATCAGTATGTGGTATGAGTCTGGGGCTAGATCCTGTGTGTTTGGGTATAGGGATCAGTATGTGGTCTACACATAAGCAGGGTTGATGAGTTTGGGGATAGATCCTCTGTGTTTTGGGTATAGGGATCAGCATGTGTTATATACTTAAGCAGGGTTGATGAGCCTGGGGATAGATCCTCTGTATTTTGTGTATAGGGATCAGTATTTGTTATATACCTAAGCAGGGTTGATGAGACCTGGGCTAGATCCTCTGTGTTTCGGGTATAAGGATCCCTATGTGGTCTATACCTCAGCAGGGTTGATCAATTTGGGGCTAGAGCCTCTAATTTTGGGGTATAGGTATCAGTATGGTGTCTATTCCTAATCAGGTTTGATGAGTTTGGGGATAGATTCTCTGTGTTTTGGGTATAGGGATCAGTGGGTGGCCTACACCTAAGTAGGGATGATCAGTCTGGGGCTAGATCCTCTGTGTTTTGGGTATAGGGATCAGTATGTGGTATGAGTCTGGGGCTAGATCCTCTGTGTTTGGGTATAGGGATCAGTATGTGATCTACACCTAAGCAGGGTTGATGAGTCTGGGGCTAGATCCTCTGTGTTTGGGTATAGGGATCAGCATGTGGTCTACACCTAAGCAGTGTTGATGAGTTTGGGGATAGATCCTCTGTGTCTTGGGTATAGGGATTAGTATGTGTTATATACCTGAGCAGGGTTGATGAGACCTGGGCTAGATCCTCTGTGTTTTGGGTATAGGGATCCATATGTGATCTATACCTAAGCAGGGTTGATGAGTTTGGGGATAGATTCTCTGTGTTTTGGGTATAGGGATCAGTAGGTGGCCTACATGTAAGCATGGATGATCAGTCTGGGGCTAGATCCTCTGTGTTTTGGCTACAGGGATCAGTAGGTCTTATGAGTTTGGGTCTACATCCTGTGTGTTTGGGGTAAAGGGGGCAGTATGTGGTCTATACCTAAGGAGGGTTGACGAGTCTGTGGCTAGATCCTCTGAATTTTGGGCATAGGGATCAGTATGTGGTATGAGTCTGGGGCTAGATCCTCTATGTTTGGGGTATAGGTATCAGTATGTGGTCTATACCTAAACAGGGTTGATGAGTCTGGGGCTTGATCCTCTGTGTTGTGGGTATAGGGATCAGTATGTGGTATGAGTCTGGGGCTAGATCCTCTGTTTTTGGGGTAAAGGGGTCAGTATGTGGTCTATACCTAAGCAGGGTTGACGAGTCTGTGGCTAGATCCCCTTTATTTTGGGTATAGGGATCAGTATGTGGTATGAGTCTGGGGCTAGATCCTGTGTGTTTGGGTATAGGGATCAGTATGTGGTCTACACCTAAGCAGGGTTGATGAGTTTGGGGATAGATCCTCTGTATTTTGTGTATAGGGATCAGTATGTGTTATATACCGAAGCAGGGTTGATGAGACCTGGGCTAGATCCTCTGTGTTTTGGGTATAGGGATCCGTATGTGGTCTATACCAAAGCAGGGTTGATGAGTTTGGGGCTAGATCCTCTATGTTTGGGGCAAAGGTATCAGTATGTCGTCTATACCTAAGCAGGGTTGATGAGTCTGGGGATAAATTCTCTGTGTTTTGGGTATAGGGATCAGTAGGTGGCCTACACCTAAGCAGGGATTATCAGTCTGGGGCTAGATCCTCTGTGTTTTGGGTATAGGGATCAGTATGTAGCATGAGTCTGGGGCTAGATCCTCTGTATCTTGGGTGTAGGGATCAGTATGTGTTATATACCTAAGCAGAGTTGATGAGACCCGGGCTAGATCCTCTGTGTTTTGGGTATAGGGATCCATATGTGATCTATACCTAAGCAGGGATGATGAGTTTGGGGCTAGAGCCTCTGTATTTGGGTATAGGGATCAGTAGGTGGTCCATACCTAAGCAGGGTTGATGAGTCCTGGGCTAGACCCTCTTGTGCTTTGCCTATAGGGATACTTATGTGGTCTATACCTATACCTAAGCAGGGTTGATGAGTTTTGGTCTTGGTCCTCTGTGTTTGGGGTAAAGGGGTCAGTATGTGGTCTATACCTAAGCAGGGTTGACAAATCTGTGGCTAGATCCTCGGTATTTTGGGTATAGGGATCAGTATGTGGTATGAGTCTGGGGCTAGATCCTCTGTGTTTGGGTATAGGAATCAGTATGTGGTCTATACCTAAGCAGGGTTGACAAATCTGTGGCTAGATCCTCGGTATTTTGGGTATAGGGATCAGTATGTGGTATGAGTCTGGGGATAGATCCTCTGTATTTTGTGTATAGGGATCAGTATGTGTAATATACCTAGGCAGGGTTGATGAGACCTGGGCTAGATCCTCTGTGTTTTGGGTATAGGGATCCATATGTGGTCTATACCTCAGCAGGGTTGATAAATTTGGGGCTAGAGCCTCTATGTTTGGGGTATAGGTATCAGTATGTTGTCTATTCCTAATCAGGTTTGATAAGTCTGGGGATAGATTCTCTGTGTTTTGGGTATAGGGATCAGTATGTGGTAGGAGTCTGGGAGTAGATCCTCTGTGTTTGGGGTAAAGGGGTCAGTATGTGGTCTATAACTAAGCAGGGTTGACGAGTCTGTGGCTAGATCCTCTGTATTTTGGGTATAGGGATCAGTATGTGGTCTACACCTAAGCAGGGTTGATGAGTTTGAGGATAGATCCTCTGTGTTTTGGGTATAAGGATCCCTACGTGGTCTATACCTCAGCAGGGTTGATACATTTGGGGCTAGAGCCTCTATGTTTGGGGTATAGGTATCAGTATGTTGTCTATTCCTAATCAGGTTTGATGAGTCTGGGGATAGATTCTCTGTGTTTTGGGAATAGGGATCAGTATGTGGTCTACACCTAAGCAGTGTTGATGAGTTTGGGGATAGATCCTCTGTGTCTTGGGTATAGGGATTAGTATGTGTTATATACCTAAGCAGGGTTGATGATACCTGAGCTAGATCCTCTGTGTTTTGGGTATAGGGATCCATGTGTGATCTATACCTAAGCAGGGTTGATGAGTCTGGGGCTAGATCCTCTGTGTTTGGGGTATAGGTATCAGTATGTGGTCTATACCTAAGCAGGGTTGATGAGTCTGGGGATAGATTCTCTGTGTTCTGGGTATAGGGATCAGTAGGTGGCCTACATGTAAGCATGGATGATCAGTCTGGGGCTAGATCCTCTGTGTTTTGGCTACAGGGATCAGTAGGTCGTATGAGTTTCGGTCTACATCCTGTGTGTTTGGGGTAAAGGGGGCAGTATGTGGTCTATACCTAAGGAGGGTTGACGAGTCTGTGGCTAGATCCTCTGTATTTTGGGTATAGGGTTCAGTATGTGGTATGAGTCTGGGGATAGATCCTCTGTATTTTGTGTATAGGGATCAGTATGTGGTCTATACCTAAGCAGGGTTGATGAGTTTGGGGCTAGATCCTCTATGTTTGGGGTATAGGTATCAGTATGTGTTATATACCTAGCAGGGTTGATGAGTTTGGGGCTAGATCCTCTATGTTTGTGGTATAGGTATCAGTATGTGGTCTATACCTAAGCAGAGTTGATGAGACCTGGGCTAGATCCTATGTGTTTTGGGTATAGGGATCCACATGTGATCTATACCTAAGCAGGGTTGATGAGTTTGGGGCTAGATCCTCTATGTTTGGGGTATAGGGATCCATATGTGGTATATACCTAAGCAGGGTTGATGAGTTTGGGGCTAGATCCTCTATGTTTGTGTCAAAGGTATCAGTATGTGGTCTATACCTAAGCAGGGTTGATGAGTCTGGGGATAGATCCTCTGTGTCTTGGGTATAGGGATCAGTATGTGGTATGAGTCTGGGGCTAGATCCTCTGTGTTTGGGTATAGGGATCAGTATGTGGTCTATACCTAAGCAGGGTTGATGAGTCTGGGGATAGATCCTCTGTGTCTTGGGTATAGGGATCAGTATGTGTTATATACCTAAGCAGAGTTGATGAGACCTGGGCTAGATCCTCTGTGTTTTGGGTATAGGGATCCATATGTGATATATACCTAAGCAGGGTTGATGAGTTTGGGGCTAGATCCTCTATGTTTGGGGTATAGGGATCTGTATGTGGTCCATACCTAAGCAGGGTTGATGAGTCCTGGGCTAGATCCTCTTGTGTTTTGCCTATAGGGATACGTATGTGGTCTATACCTATACCTAAGCAGGGTTGATGAGTTTGGGTCTTGATCCTCTGTGTTTGGGGTAAAGGGGTCAGTATGTGGTCTATACCTAAGCAGGGTTGACGAATCTGGGGCTAGATCCTCGGTATTTTGGGTATAGGGATCAGTATGTGGTCTACACCTAAGCAGGGTTGATGAGTTTGGGGATAGATCCTCTGTTTTTTGGGTATAGGGATCAGTATGTGTTATATACCTAAGCAGGGTTGATGAGTCTGGGGATAGATCCTCTGTATTTTGTGTATAGGGATCAGTATGTGTTATATACCTAAGCAGGGTTGATGAGACCTCAGCTAGATCCTCTGTGTTTTGGGTATGGGGATCCGTATGTGGTCTATACCCAAGCAGGGTTGATGAGTTTGGGGCTAGATCCTCTATGTTTGGGGCAACGGTATCAGTATGTGGTCTATACCTAAGCAGGGTTGATGTGTCTGGGGGTACATTCTCTGTGTTTTGGGTATAGGGATCAGTGTGTGGTATGAGTCTGCGGCTAGATCCTCTGTGTTTGGGGTAAAGGGGTCAGTATGTGGTCTATACCCAAGCAGAGTTGACAAGTATGTGGCTAGATCCTCTGTGTTTTGGGTATCGGGATCAGTGTGTGGTATGAGTCTGGGGCTAGATCCTCTATGTTTGGGGCAACGGTATCAGTATGTGGTCTATACCTAAGCAGGGTTGATGTGTCTGGGGGTACATTCTCTGTGTTTTGGGTATAGGGATCAGTGTGTGGTATGAGTCTGGGGCTAGATCCTGTGTGTCTGGGTATAGGGATCAGTATGTGGTCTACACCTAAGCAGGATTGATGGGTTTGGGGATAGATCCTCTCTGTTTTGGGTATAGGGATCAGTATGTGTTATATACCCAAGCAGGGTTGATGAGTCTGGGGATAGATCCTCTGTTTTTTTGTGTATAGGGATCAGTATGTGTTATATACCTAAGCAGGGTTGATGAGACCTGGGCTAGATCCTCTGTGTTTCGGGTATAGGGATCAGAATGTGTTATATACTTAAGCAGGGTTGATGAGTCTGGGGATAGATCCTCTGTATTTTGTGTATAGGGATCAGTATGTGTTATATACCTAAGCAGGGTTGATGAGTCTGGGGCTAGATCCTCTGTGTTTTGGGTATAGGGATCAGTAAGTGGTATGAGTATGGGGCTAGATCCTCTGTGTTTGGGTATATGTGGTCTACACCTAAGCAGGGTTGATGAGTCTGGGGCTAGATCCTCTGTGTTTGGGTATAGGGATCAGTATGTGGCAAACACCTAAGCAGTGTTGATGAGTTTGGGGATAGATCCTCTGTGTCTTGGGTATAGGGATTAGTATGTGTTATATACCTAAGCAGGGTTGATGAGACCTGGGCTAGATCCTCTGTGTTTTGGGTATAGGGATCCATATGTGGTCTATACCCAAGCAGGGTTGATGCGTTTGGGGCTAGATCCTCTATGTTTGGGGCAACGGTATCAGTATGTGGTCCATACCTAAGCAGGGTTGATGTGTCTGGGGGTACATTCTCTGTGTTTTGGATATAGGGATCAGTGTGTGGTATGAGTATGGGGCTAGATCCTCTGTGTTTGGGTATAGGGATCAGTATGTGGTCTACACCTAAGCAGGGTTGATGAGTCTGGGGCTAGATCCTCTGTGTTTGGGTTTAGGGATCAGTATGTGGTCTACACCTAAGCAGTGTTGATGAGTTTGGGGATAGATCCTCTGTGTCTTGGGTATAGGGATTAGTATGTGTTATATACCTAAGCAGGGTTGATGAGACCTGGGCTAGATCCTCTGTGTTTTGGGTATAGGGATCCGTATGTGGTCTATACCCAAGCAGGGTTGATGCGTTTGGGGCTAGATCCTCTATGTTTGGGGCAACGGTATCAGTATGTGGTCTATACCCAAGCAGGGTTGACGAGTATGTGGCTAGATCCTCTGTGTTTTGGGTATAGGGATCAGTAGGTGGACTACACCTAAGCAGGGATGATCAGTCTGGGGCTAGATCCTCTGTGTTTTGGCTACAGGGATCAGTAGGTCGTATGAGTTTGGGTCTACATCCTGTGTGTTTGGGGTAAAGGGGGCAGTATGTGGTCTAAACCTAAGGAGGGTTGACGAGTCTGTGGCTAGATCCTCTGTATTTTGGGTATAGGGATCAGTATGTGGTATGAGTCTGGGGATAGATCCTCTGTATTTTGTGTATAGGGATCAGTATGTGGTCTATACCTAAGCAGGGTTGATGAGTTTGGGGCTAGATCCTCTATGTTTGGGGTATAGGTATCAGTATGTGTTATATACCTACCAGGGTTGATGAGTTTGGGGCTAGATCCTCTATGTTTGTAGCATAGGTATCAGTATGTGGTCTATACCTAAGCAGTGTTGATGAGTCTGGGGCTAGATCCTCTGTGTTTGGAGTAAAGGGGTCAGTATGTGGTCTATACCTAAGCAGGGTTGACGAGTCTGGGGATACATTCTCTGTGTTTTGGGTATAGGGATCAGTAGGTGGACTACACCTAAGCAGGGATGATCAGTCTGGGGCTAGATCCTCTGTGTTTTGGGTATAAGGATCAGTATGTGGTATGATTCTGGGGCTAGATCCTCTGTGTTTGGGTATAGGGATCAGTATGTGGTCTATACCTAAGCAGGGTTGATGTGTCTGGGGATAGATCCTCTGTGTCTTGGGTATAGGGATCAGTATGTGTTAGATACCTAAGCAGAGTTGATGAGACCTGGGCTAGACCCTATGTGTTTTGGGTATAGGGATCAGTATGTGGTATGAGTCTGGGGCTAGATCCTCTGTTTTTGGGGTAAAGGGGTCAGTATGTGGTCTATACCTAAGCAGGGTTGATGAGTCTGTGGCTAGATCCCCTTTATTTTGGGTATAGGGATCAGTATGTGTTATATACCGAAGCAGGGTTGATGAGACCTGGGCTAGATCCTCTGTGTTTTGGGTATAGGGATCCGTATGTGGTCTATACCAAAGCAGGGTTGATGAGTTTGGGGCTAGATCCTCTATGTTTGGGGAAAAGGTATCAGTATGTGGTCTATACCTAAACAGGGTTGATGAGTTTGGGGCTAGATCCTCTATGTTTGGGTCAAAGGTATCAGTATGTCGTCTATACCTAAGCAGGGTTGATGAGTCTGGGGATACATTCTCTGTGTTTTGGGTATAGGGATCAGTAGGTGGCCTACACCTAAGCAGGGATGATCAGTCTGGGGCTAGATCCTCTGTGTTTTGGGTATAGGGATCAGTATGTAGCATGAGTCTGGGGCTAGATCCTCTGTATCTTGGGTATAGGGATCAGTATGTGTTATATACCTAAGCAGAGTTGATGAGACCCGGGCTAGATCCTCTGTGTTTTGGGTATAGGGATCCGTATGTGGTCTATACCAAAGCAGGGTTGATGAGTTTGGGGCTAGATCCTCTATGTTTGGGGCAAAGGTATCAGTATGTCGTCTATACCTAAGCAGGGTTGATGAGTCTGGGGATAAATTCTCTGTGTTTTGGGTATAGGGATCAGTAGGTGGCCTACACCTAAGCAGGGATTATCAGTCTGGGGCTAGATCCTCTGTGTTTTGGGTATAGGGATCAGTATGTAGCATGAGTCTGGGGCTAGATCCTCTGTATCTTGGGTGTAGGGATCAGTATGTGTTATATACCTAAGCAGAGTTGATGAGACCCGGGCTAGATCCTCTGTGTTTTGGGTATAGGGATCCATATGTGATCTATACCTAAGCAGGGATGATGAGTTTGGGGCTAGAGCCTCTGTATTTGGGTATAGGGATCAGTAGGTGGTCCATACCTAAGCAGGGTTGATGAGTCCTGGGCTAGACCCTCTTGTGCTTTGCCTATAGGGATACGTATGTGGTCTATACCTATACCTAAGCAGGGTTGATGAGTTTTGGTCTTGGTCCTCTGTGTTTGGGGTAAAGGGGTCAGTATGTGGTCTATACCTAAGCAGGGTTGACAAATCTGTGGCTAGATCCTCGGTATTTTGGGTATAGGGATCAGTATGTGGTATGAGTCTGGGGCTAGATCCTCTGTATTTAGGGTATAGGGATCAGTATGTGGTCTACACCTGAGCAGGGTTGATGAGTTTGGGGTTAGATCCTCTGTGTTTTGGGTATAAGGATCCCTATGTGGTCTATACCTCAGCAGGGTTGATAAATTTGGGGCTAGAGCCTCTATGTTTGGGGTATAGGTATCAGTATGTTGTCTATTCCTAATCAGGTTTGATGAGTCTGGGGATAGATTCTCTGTGTTTTGGGTATAGGGATCAGTAGATGGCCTACACCTAAGCAGGGATGATCAGTCTGGGGCTAGTTCCTCTGTGTTTTGGGTATAGGGATCAGTAAGTGGTATGAGTATGGGGCTAGATCCTTTGTGTTTGGGTATAGGGATCATTATGTGGTCTACACCTAAGCAGGGTTGATGAGTCTGGGGCTAGATCCTCTGTGTTTGGGTATTGGGATCAGTATGTGGTCTACACCTAAGCAGTGTTGATGAGTTTGGGGATAGATCCTCTGTGTCTTGGGTATAGGGATTAGTATGTGTTATATACCTAAGCAGGGTTGATGAGACCTGGGCTAGATCCTCTGTGTTTTGGGTATAGGGATCCATGTGTGATCTATACCTAAGCAGGGTTGATGAGTCTGGGGCTAGATCCTCTGTGTTTGGGGTATAGGTATCAGTATGTTGTCTATTCCTAATCAGGTTTGATGAGTCTGGGGATAGATTCTCTGTGTTTTGGGAATAGGGATCAGTATGTGGTCTACACCTAAGCAGTGTTGATGAGTTTGGGGATAGATCCTCTGTGTCTTGGGTATAGGGATTAGTATGTGTTATATACCTAAGCAGGGTTGATGATACCTGAGCTAGATCCTCTGTGTTTTGGGTATAGGGATCCATGTGTGATCTATACCTAAGCAGGGTTGATGAGTCTGGGGCTAGATCCTCTGTGTTTGGGGTATAGGTATCAGTATGTGGTCTATACCTAAGCAGGGTTGATGAGTCTGGGGATAGATTCTCTGTGTTCTGGGTATAGGGATCAGTAGGTGGCCTACATGTAAGCATGGATGATCAGTCTGGGGCTAGATCCTCTGTGTTTTGGCTACAGGGATCAGTAGGTCGTATGAGTTTCGGTCTACATCCTGTGTGTTTGGGGTAAAGGGGGCAGTATGTGGTCTATACCTAAGGAGGGTTGACGAGTCTGTGGCTAGATCCTCTGTATTTTGGGTATAGGGTTCAGTATGTGGTATGAGTCTGGGGATAGATCCTCTGTATTTTGTGTATAGGGATCAGTATGTGGTCTATACCTAAGCAGGGTTGATGAGTTTGGGGCTAGATCCTCTATGTTTGGGGTATAGGTATCAGTATGTGTTATATACCTAGCAGGGTTGATGAGTTTGGGGCTAGATCCTCTATGTTTGTGGTATAGGTATCAGTATGTGGTCTATACCTAAGCAGAGTTGATGAGACCTGGGCTAGATCCTATGTGTTTTGGGTATAGGGATCCACATGTGATCTATACCTAAGCAGGGTTGATGAGTTTGGGGCTAGATCCTCTATGTTTGGGGTATAGGGATCCATATGTGGTATATACCTAAGCAGGGTTGATGAGTTTGGGGCTAGATCCTCTATGTTTGTGTCAAAGGTATCAGTATGTGGTCTATACCTAAGCAGGGTTGATGAGTCTGGGGATAGATCCTCTGTGTCTTGGGTATAGGGATCAGTATGTGGTATGAGTCTGGGGCTAGATCCTCTGTGTTTGGGTATAGGGATCAGTATGTGGTCTATACCTAAGCAGGGTTGATGAGTCTGGGGATAGATCCTCTGTGTCTTGGGTATAGGGATCCATATGTGATATATACCTAAGCAGGGTTGATGAGTTTGGGGCTAGATCCTCTATGTTTGGGGTATAGGGATCTGTATGTGGTCCATACCTAAGCAGGGTTGATGAGTCCTGGGCTAGATCCTCTTGTGTTTTGCCTATAGGGATACGTATGTGGTCTATACCTATACCTAAGCAGGGTTGATGAGTTTGGGTCTTGATCCTCTGTGTTTGGGGTAAAGGGGTCAGTATGTGGTCTATACCTAAGCAGGGTTGACGAATCTGGGGCTAGATCCTCGGTATTTTGGGTATAGGGATCAGTATGTGGTCTACACCTAAGCAGGGTTGATGAGTTTGGGGATAGATCCTCTGTTTTTTGGGTATAGGGATCAGTATGTGTTATATACCTAAGCAGGGTTGATGAGTCTGGGGATAGATCCTCTGTATTTTGTGTATAGGGATCAGTATGTGTTATATACCTAAGCAGGGTTGATGAGACCTCAGCTAGATCCTCTGTGTTTTGGGTATGGGGATCCGTATGTGGTCTATACCCAAGCAGGGTTGATGAGTTTGGGGCTAGATCCTCTATGTTTGGGGCAACGGTATCAGTATGTGGTCTATACCTAAGCAGGGTTGATGTGTCTGGGGGTACATTCTCTGTGTTTTGGGTATAGGGATCAGTGTGTGGTATGAGTCTGCGGCTAGATCCTCTGTGTTTGGGGTAAAGGGGTCAGTATGTGGTCTATACCCAAGCAGAGTTGACAAGTATGTGGCTAGATCCTCTGTGTTTTGGGTATCGGGATCAGTGTGTGGTATGAGTCTGGGGCTAGATCCTCTATGTTTGGGGCAACGGTATCAGTATGTGGTCTATACCTAAGCAGGGTTGATGTGTCTGGGGGTACATTCTCTGTGTTTTGGGTATAGGGATCAGTGTGTGGTATGAGTCTGGGGCTAGATCCTGTGTGTCTGGGTATAGGGATCAGTATGTGGTCTACACCTAAGCAGGATTGATGGGTTTGGGGATAGATCCTCTCTGTTTTGGGTATAGGGATCAGTATGTGTTATATACCCAAGCAGGGTTGATGAGTCTGGGGATAGATCCTCTGTTTTTTTGTGTATAGGGATCAGTATGTGTTATATACCTAAGCAGGGTTGATGAGACCTGGGCTAGATCCTCTGTGTTTCGGGTATAGGGATCAGAATGTGTTATATACTTAAGCAGGGTTGATGAGTCTGGGGATAGATCCTCTGTATTTTGTGTATAGGGATCAGTATGTGTTATATACCTAAGCAGGGTTGATGAGTCTGGGGCTAGATCCTCTGTGTTTTGGGTATAGGGATCAGTAAGTGGTATGAGTATGGGGCTAGATCCTCTGTGTTTGGGTATATGTGGTCTACACCTAAGCAGGGTTGATGAGTCTGGGGCTAGATCCTCTGTGTTTGGGTATAGGGATCAGTATGTGGCAAACACCTAAGCAGTGTTGATGAGTTTGGGGATAGATCCTCTGTGTCTTGGGTATAGGGATTAGTATGTGTTATATACCTAAGCAGGGTTGATGAGACCTGGGCTAGATCCTCTGTGTTTTGGGTATAGGGATCCATATGTGGTCTATACCCAAGCAGGGTTGATGCGTTTGGGGCTAGATCCTCTATGTTTGGGGCAACGGTATCAGTATGTGGTCCATACCTAAGCAGGGTTGATGTGTCTGGGGGTACATTCTCTGTGTTTTGGATATAGGGATCAGTGTGTGGTATGAGTATGGGGCTAGATCCTCTGTGTTTGGGTATAGGGATCAGTATGTGGTCTACACCTAAGCAGGGTTGATGAGTCTGGGGCTAGATCCTCTGTGTTTGGGTTTAGGGATCAGTATGTGGTCTACACCTAAGCAGTGTTGATGAGTTTGGGGATAGATCCTCTGTGTCTTGGGTATAGGGATTAGTATGTGTTATATACCTAAGCAGGGTTGATGAGACCTGGGCTAGATCCTCTGTGTTTTGGGTATAGGGATCCGTATGTGGTCTATACCCAAGCAGGGTTGATGCGTTTGGGGCTAGATCCTCTATGTTTGGGGCAACGGTATCAGTATGTGGTCTATACCCAAGCAGGGTTGACGAGTATGTGGCTAGATCCTCTGTGTTTTGGGTATAGGGATCAGTAGGTGGACTACACCTAAGCAGGGATGATCAGTCTGGGGCTAGATCCTCTGTGTTTTGGCTACAGGGATCAGTAGGTCGTATGAGTTTGGGTCTACATCCTGTGTGTTTGGGGTAAAGGGGGCAGTATGTGGTCTAAACCTAAGGAGGGTTGACGAGTCTGTGGCTAGATCCTCTGTATTTTGGGTATAGGGATCAGTATGTGGTATGAGTCTGGGGATAGATCCTCTGTATTTTGTGTATAGGGATCAGTATGTGGTCTATACCTAAGCAGGGTTGATGAGTTTGGGGCTAGATCCTCTATGTTTGGGGTATAGGTATCAGTATGTGTTATATACCTACCAGGGTTGATGAGTTTGGGGCTAGATCCTCTATGTTTGTGGCATAGGTATCAGTATGTGGTCTATACCTAAGCAGTGTTGATGAGTCTGGGGCTAGATCCTCTGTGTTTGGAGTAAAGGGGTCAGTATGTGGTCTATACCTAAGCAGGGTTGACGAGTCTGGGGATACATTCTCTGTGTTTTGGGTATAGGGATCAGTAGGTGGACTACACCTAAGCAGGGATGATCAGTCTGGGGCTAGATCCTCTGTGTTTTGGGTATAAGGATCAGTATGTGGTATGATTCTGGGGCTAGATCCTCTGTGTTTGGGTATAGGGATCAGTATGTGGTCTATACCTAAGCAGGGTTGATGAGTCTGGGGATAGATCCTCTGTGTCTTGGGTATAGGGATCAGTATGTGTTAGATACCTAAGCAGAGTTGATGAGACCTGGGCTAGACCCTATGTGTTTTGGGTATAGGGATCAGTATGTGGTATGAGTCTGGGGCTAGATCCTCTGTTTTTGGGGTAAAGGGGTCAGTATGTGGTCTATACCTAAGCAGGGTTGATGAGTCTGTGGCTAGATCCCCTTTATTTTGGGTATAGGGATCAGTATGTGTTATATACCGAAGCAGGGTTGATGAGACCTGGGCTAGATCCTCTGTGTTTTGGGTATAGGGATCCGTATGTGGTCTATACCAAAGCAGGGTTGATGAGTTTGGGGCTAGATCCTCTATGTTTGGGGAAAAGGTATCAGTATGTGGTCTATACCTAAACAGGGTTGATGAGTTTGGGGCTAGATCCTCTATGTTTGGGTCAAAGGTATCAGTATGTCGTCTATACCTAAGCAGGGTTGATGAGTCTGGGGATACATTCTCTGTGTTTTGGGTATAGGGATCAGTAGGTGGCCTACACCTAAGCAGGGATGATCAGTCTGGGGCTAGATCCTCTGTGTTTTGGGTATAGGGATCAGTATGTAGCATGAGTCTGGGGCTAGATCCTCTGTATCTTGGGTATAGGGATCAGTATGTGTTATATACCTAAGCAGAGTTGATGAGACCCGGGCTAGATCCTCTGTGTTTTGGGTATAGGGATCCGTATGTGGTCTATACCAAAGCAGGGTTGATGAGTTTGGGGCTAGATCCTCTATGTTTGGGGCAAAGGTATCAGTATGTCGTCTATACCTAAGCAGGGTTGATGAGTCTGGGGATAAATTCTCTGTGTTTTGGGTATAGGGATCAGTAGGTGGCCTGCACCTAAGCAGGGATTATCAGTCTGGGGCTAGATCCTCTGTGTTTTGGGTATAGGGATCAGTATGTAGCATGAGTCTGGGGCTAGATCCTCTGTATCTTGGGTGTAGGGATCAGTATGTGTTATATACCTAAGCAGAGTTGATGAGACCCGGGCTAGATCCTCTGTGTTTTGGGTATAGGGATCCATATGTGATCTATACCTAAGCAGGGATGATGAGTTTGGGGCTAGAGCCTCTGTATTTGGGTATAGGGATCAGTAGGTGGTCCATACCTAAGCAGGGTTGATGAGTCCTGGGCTAGACCCTCTTGTGCTTTGCCTATAGGGATACGTATGTGGTCTATACCTATACCTAAGCAGGGTTGATGAGTTTTGGTCTTGGTCCTCTGTGTTTGGGGTAAAGGGGTCAGTATGTGGTCTATACCTAAGCAGGGTTGACAAATCTGTGGCTAGATCCTCGGTATTTTGGGTATAGGGATCAGTATGTGGTATTAGTCTGGGGCTAGATCCTCTGTATTTAGGGTATAGGGATCAGTATGTGGTCTACACCTGAGCAGGGTTGATGAGTTTGGGGTTAGATCCTCTGTGTTTTGGGTATAAGGATCCCTATGTGGTCTATACCTCAGCAGGGTTGATAAATTTGGGGCTAGAGCCTCTATGTTTGGGGTATAGGTATCAGTATGTTGTCTATTCCTAATCAGGTTTGATGAGTCTGGGGATAGATTCTCTGTGTTTTGGGTATAGGGATCAGTAGATGGCCTACACCTAAGCAGGGATGATCAGTCTGGGGCTAGTTCCTCTGTGTTTTGGGTATAGGGATCAGTAAGTGGTATGAGTATGGGGCTAGATCCTTTGTGTTTGGGTATAGGGATCATTATGTGGTCTACACCTAAGCAGGGTTGATGAGTCTGGGGCTAGATCCTCTGTGTTTGGGTATTGGGATCAGTATGTGGTCTACACCTAAGCAGTGTTGATGAGTTTGGGGATAGATCCTCTGTGTCTTGGGTATAGGGATTAGTATGTGTTATATACCTAAGCAGGGTTGATGAGACCTGGGCTAGATCCTCTGTGTTTTGGGTATAGGGATCCATGTGTGATCTATACCTAAGCAGGGTTGATGAGTCTGGGGCTAGATCCTCTGTGTTTGGGGTATAGGTATCAGTATGTGGTCTATACCTAAGCAGGGTTGATGAGTCTGGGGATAGATTCTCTGTGTTCTGGGTATAGGGATCAGTAGGTGGCCTACATGTAAGCATGGATGATCAGTCTGGGGCTAGATCCTCTGTGTTTTGGCTACAGGGATCAGTAGGTCGTATGAGTTTCGGTCTACATCCTGTGTGTTTGGGGTAAAGGGGGCAGTATGTGGTCTATACCTAAGGAGGGTTGACGAGTCTGTGGCTAGATCCTCTGTATTTTGGGTATAGGGATCAGTATGTGGTCTATACCTAAGCAGGGTTGATGAGTTTGGGGCTAGATCCTCTATGTTTGTGGTATAGGTATCAGTATGTGGTCTATACCTAAGCAGGGTTGATGAGTCTGGGGCTAGATCCTCTGTGTTTTGGGTATAGGGATCAGTATGTGGTATGAGTCTGGGGCTAGATCCTCTGTTTTTGGGGTAAAGGGGTCAGTATGTGGTCTATACCTAAGCAGGGTTGACAAGTCTGTGGCTAGATCCCCTTTATTTTGGGTATAGGGATCAGTATGTGGTATGAGTCTGGGGCTAGATCCTGTGTGTTTGGGTATAGGGATCAGTATGTGGTCTACACCTAAGCAGGGTTGATGAGTTTGGGGATAGATCCTCTGTATTTTGTGTATAGGGATCAGTATGTGTTATATACCGAAGCAGGGTTGATGAGACCTGGGCTAGAGCCTATGTGTTTTGGGTATAGGGATCCACATGTGATCTATACCTAAGCAGGGTTGATGAGTTTGGGGCTAGATCCTCTATGTTTGGGGTATAGGGATCCATATGTGGTCTATACCTAAGCAGGGTTGATGAGTTTGGGGCTAGATCCTCTATGTTTGTGTCAAAGGTATCAGTATGCGGTCTATACCTAAGCAGGGTTGATGAGTCTGGGGATACATTCTCTGTGTTTTGGGTATAGGGATCAATAGGTGGCCTACACCTAAGCAGGGATGATCAGTCTGTGGCTAGATCCTCTGTGTTTTGAGTATAGGGATCAGTATGTGGTATGAGTCTGGGGCTAGATCCTCTGTGTTTGGGTATAGGGATCAGTATGTGGTCTATACCTAAGCAGGGTTGATGAGTCTGGGGATAGATCCTCTGTGTCTTGGGTATAGGGATCAGTATGTGTTATATACCTAAGCAGAGTTGATGAGACCTGGGCTAGATCCTCTGTGTTTTGGTTATAGGGATCCATATGTGATCTATACCTAAGCAGGGTTGATGAGTTTGGGGCTAGATCCTCTATATTTGGGGTATAGGGATCCGTATGTGGTCCATACCTAAGCAGGGTTGATGAGTCCTGGGCTAGATCCTCTTGTGTTTTGCCTATAGGGATACGTATGTGGTCTATACCTAAGCAGGGTTGATGAGTCTGGGGATAGATCCTCTGTATTTTGTGTATTGGGATCAGTATGTGTTATATACCTAAGCAGGGTTGATGAGACCTGGGCTAGATCCTCTGTGTTTCGGGTATAAGGATCCCTATGTGGTCTATACCTCAGCAGGGTTGATAAATTTGGGGCTAGAGCCTCTATGTTTGGGGTATAGGTATCAGTATGTTGTCTATTCCTAATCAGGTTTGATGAGTCTGGGGATAGATTCTCTGTGTTTTGGGTATAGGGATCAGTAGGTGGCCTACACCTAAGCAGGGATGATCAGTCTGGGGCTAGATCCTCTGTGTTTTGGGTATAGGGATCAGTAAGTGGTATGAGTATGGGGCTAGATCCTCTATGTTTGGGTATAGGGATCAGTATGTGGTCTACACCTAAGCAGGGTTGATGAGTCTGGGGCTAGATCCTCTGTGTTTGGGTATAGGGATCAGTATGTGGTCTACACCTAAGCAGTGTTGATGAGTTTGGGGATAGATCCTCTGTGTCTTGGGTATAGGGATTAGTATGCGTTATATACCTAAGCAGGGTTGATGAGACCTGGGCTAGATCCTCTGTGTTTTGGGTATAGGGATCCGTATGTGGTCTATACCCAAGCAGGGTTGATGCGTTTGGGGCTAGATCCTCTATGTTTGGGGCAACGGTATCAGTATGTGGTCTATACCTAAGCAGGGTTGATGTGTCTGGGGGTACATTCTCTGTGTTTTGGGTATAGGGATCAGTGTGTGGTATGAGTCTGGGGCTAGATCCTCTGTGTTTGGGGTAAAGGGGTCAGTATGTGGTCTATACCCAAGCAGGGTTGACGAGTATGTGGCTAGATCCTCTGTGTTTTGGGTATAGGGATCAGTAGGTGGACTACACCTAAGCAGGGATGATCAGTCTGGGGCTAGATCCTCTGTGTTTTGGGTATAAGGATCAGTATGTGGTATGATTCTGGGGCTAGATCCTCTGTGTTTGGGTATAGGGATCAGTAGGTGGCCTACACGTAAGCATGGATGATCAGTCTGGGGCTAGATCCTCTGTGTTTTGGGTATAGGGATCAGTATTTGATATGAGTCTGGGGCTAGATCATGTGCGTTGGGTATTGGGATCAGTATGTGGTCTACACCTAAGCAGGGTTGATGAGTCTGGGGATAGATCCTCTGTATTTTGTGTATAGGGATCATTATGTGTTATATACCTAAGCAGGGTTGATGAGACCTGGGGTAGATCCTCTGTGTTTTGGGTATAGGGATCAGTTTGTGGCCTATAGCTAAGCAGGGTTGATGAGTCTGGGGATAGATCCTCTGTGTCTTGGGTATAGGGATCAGTATATGGTCTATACCTAAGCAAGGTTGATGAGTTTGGGGCTAGATCCTCTATGTTTGGGGTATAGGTATCAGTATGTTGTCTATTCCTACTCAGGTTTGATGAGTCTGGGGATAGATTCTCTGTGTTTTGGGCATAGGGATCAGTATGTGGTATGAGTCTGGGGCTAGATCCTCTGTGTTTGGGGTAAAGGGGTCAGTATGTGGTCTATACCTAAGCAGGGTTGACGAGTCTGTGGCTAGAGCCTCTTTATTTTGGGCATAGGGATCAGTATGTGGTATGAGTCTGGGGCTAGATCCTGTGTGTTTGGGTATAGGGATCAGTATGTGGTCTACACCTAAGCAGGGTTGATGAGTCTGGGGATAGATCCTCTGTATTTTGTGTATAGGGATCAGTATGTGTTATATACCTAAGCAGGGTTGATGAGACCTGGGCTAGATCCTCTGTGTTTCGGGTATAAGGATCCATATGTGGTCTATACCTAAGCAAGGTTGATGAGTTTGGGGCTAGATCCTCTATGTTTGGGGTATAGGTATCAGTATGTTGTCTATTCCTACTCAGGTTTGATGAGTCTGGGGATAGATTCTCTGTGTTTTGGGTATAGGGATCAGTATTGTGGTATGAGTCTGGGGCTAGATCCTCTGTGTTTGGGGTAAAGGGGTCAGTATGTGGTCTATACCTAAGCAGGGTTGACGAGTCTGTGGCTAGAGCCTCTTTATTTTGGGCATAGGGATCAGTATGTGGTATGAGTCTGGGGCTAGATCCTGTGTGTTTGGGTATAGGGATCAGTATGTGGTCTACACCTAAGCAGGGTTGATGAGTCTGGGGATAGATCCTCTGTATTTTGTGTATAGGGATCAGTATGTGTTATATACCTAAGCAGGGTTGATGAGACCTGGGCTAGATCCTCTGTGTTTCGGGTATAAGGATCCATATGTGGTCTATACCTAAGCAGGGTTGATGAGTTTGGGGCTAAAGCCTCTATGTTTGGGGTATAGGTATCAGTATGTTGTCTATTCCTAATCATGTTTGATGAGTCTGGGGATAGATTCTCTGTGTTTTGGGTATAGGGATCAGTAGGTGGCCTACACCTAAGCAGGGATGATCAGTCTGGGGCTAGATCCTCTGTGTTTTGGGTATAGGGATCAGTATGTGGTATGGGTCTGGGGCTAGATCCTCTGTGTTTGGGTATAGGGATCAGTATATGGTCTACACCTAAGCAGGGTTGATGTGTCTGGGGCTAGATCCTCTGTGTTTGCGAATAGGGATCAGTATGTGGTCTACACCTAAGCAGGGTTGATGAGTTTGGGGATAGATCCTCTGTGTCTTGGGTATAGGGATCAGTATGTGTTATATACCTAAGCAGGGTTGATGAGACCTGGGCTAGATCCTCTGTGTTTTGGGTATAGGGATCCATATGTGATCTATACCTAAGCAGGGTTGGTGAGTTTGGGGCTAGATTCTCTATGTTTGGGGTATAGGTATCAGTATGTGGTCTATACCTAGGCAGGGTTGATGAGTCTGGGGATAGATTCTCTGTGTTTTGAGTATATGGATCAGTAGGTGGCCTACACACAAGCACGGATGATCAGTCTGGGGCTAGATCCTCTGTGTTTTGGCTACAGGGATCAGTAGGTCGTATGAGTCTTGGGCTAGATCCTCCGTGTTTGGGTATAGGGATCAGTATGTGGCCTATAGCTAAGCAGGGTTGATGAGTCTGAGGATAGATCCTCTGTGTCTTGGGTATAGGGATCAGTATGTGTTATATACCTAAGCAGGGTTGATGAGTTTGGGGCTAGATCCTCTATGTTTGGGGTATAGGTATCAGTTTGTGGTCTATACCTAAGCAGGGTTGATGAGTCTGGGGCTAGATCCTCTGTGTTTTGGGTATAGGGATCAGTAGGTGGTATGAGTTTGGGGCTAGATCCTCTGTGTTTGGGGTAAAGGGGTCAGTATGTGGTCTATACCTAGGTAGGGTTGACGAGTCTGTGGCTAGATCCTCTGTATTTTGGGTATAGGGATCAGTATTTGGTATGAGTCTGGGGCTAGATCCTCTGTGTTTGGGTATAGGGATCAGTATGTGGTCTACACCTAAGCAGGGTTGATGAGTTTGAGGATAGATCCTTTGTGTTTTGGGTATAGGGATCAGTATGTGTTATATACCTAAGCAGGGTTGATGAGTCTGGGGATAGATCCTCTGTATTTTGTGTATAGGGATCTGTATGTGTTATATACCTAAGCAGGGTTGATGAGACTTGGGCTAGATCATCTATGTTAGGGGTATAGGTATCAGTATGTGGTCTATACCTAAGCAGGGATGATCAGTCTGGGGCTAGATCCTCTGTGTTTTGGGTATAGGGATCAGTATTTGGTATGAGTCTGGGGCTAGATCCTCTGTGTTTGGGTATAGGGATCAGTATGTGGTCTACACCTAAGCAGGGTTGATGAGTCTGGGGATAGATCCTCTGTATTTTGTGTATAGGGATCTGTATGTGTTATATACCTAAGCAGGGTTGATGAGACTTGGGCTAGATCATCTATGTTAGGGGTATAGGTATCAGTATGTGGTCTATACCTAAGCAGGGTTGGTGAGTCTGGGGATAGATTATCTGTGTTTTGGGTATAGGTATCAGTAGGTGGCCTACACCTAAGCAGGGATGATCAGTCTGGGGCTAGATCCTCTGTGTTTTGGTTATAGGGATCAGTAGGTGGTATGAGTTTGGGGCTAGAGCCTCTGTTTTCTGGGTATAGGTGTCAGTACGTGGTCTACACCTAAGCAGGGTTGATGGGTCTGGCTCTGGAGCCTCTGTGTTCTGGGTATAGGGATCAGTAGGTGGTCTATGCCTAAGCAGGGGTGTGTGCGGGTTGAAACGGTGCAGCCTTGGCTTCAGTGGTCTGCAGGCCTGGTGCAATGTGTTTGGGCCTGATTCATGAAATTTTGGCACGGTTCTAATTGATTTTGCACTGCTGAAAAGTGACTTTGCACTGCCGTCACGAACCCTGATTCATGGAACTGTGCAAAAGTGTATTTGTGCAGTGCATAATCAGTGCAAAGTTCATTTTGCACTGCAAAAATACACTTGGCACAGTTCCACGAATCAGTCTTTGTGTCGGCAATGCAAAGCCCCATTGATCCGTGCAGAAATATTCCATGAATCGGGCCCTCTGTGTCGTAAGGAAGGGCCACGGCGTGTTCGGAAGCGTCTGCATGCAGGGATGTGTGTGTGCATGCAAGATGCAGGGGCTGTGTGCATGTACCGGCGTGCGCATCTGGGGTGCAGTAAGTGGGAGGAGCTGGACGGGGTACACTGCGTGGTCTGTGCTGTAAGCAGTAGTGTGTGTGTGGGGAGGACAGGGGGGTTATGCCTTTGCTATGCACAGGGTCCCGGTATTTGAAACGAAAGGGCGTTCGACATGTGCGTGTGTGTGCGTACGCACGTGCGCAATGCTGCACTTGTGGGGTGTGTTTTACTAGGGGGTACACGGTCCGCATGCCTTTGTGTGCACGTGTGTGTGTGTGCATTCGGGGTCCGCGCGTGCGTGCGCCTCGTTGCCTCCGTGGAGCGTTGCGCGAGCCCAGAAGGGGTTAATGAAACAGGTGAGAGCGCCCTTGACTGTTTGTTCAGGTAAATGCGAGGAGATTACATATAAAAGCGCGAGTAACCCGTTCAGCGCAAACTTTCCTCGGAATCGAGAGAGCGAAGACTTCACGTGGCCTTCCCAGCGGCCCGGCCAATCAGACCGAGCCTGGCTCCCTGTGCCCACTGATGCCTTCAGATTGGCTGCGTGTGCCCGCCGATGCAGGTGCTCCGAACCCCACCTGCTCTACCCATTGATGCTTGAAGCTTTTTTTTATACCAAGCCCACTTCTGTGCCCTTAACTTTTCTCTCCTCGCCCTTCTTTGCCCAGTGGCTCGATCGGTGTAACCGTCAATACAATACTCCCATTTCTTGAGAGTGCAGCCATATGTTTGCCAGGGCCCTAAGCCTCGATTTTTGCCCACACTAATGCTCAGAGCCCTAACTGCTGCATCTTCTCCGGGCACTGCCAGTCGAGATCAACAGTTGGCAGCAGGTGTTCTCTGCACACCGCTGGACCAAGCTTTCTGATTTCGGTAGACTCAGGTGGTCACAGAACCCCTCCTCCACCCCAGAGCTGGCATCGCACGGCACACTGCCACAGGGCGACGGCTCCCTCCTCGGTGCCCGCAGCTCTGTCGCCCGGTCGCCTCCTGATGCCTGGTTGAGAAGAGATAGGGTGCACCTGCCGTTCACCGCCTCCACCCACCCGCCTGGATTGGTGCAGCTGCTGCGGGCCCCAAGGCCAACTGTGCTCCGACCAGGTGAGTCCCAAGGTGCTTGCGGAACCGCACAATTGGCCGTGAGATCTACTGCCACTGTTGGGTGGGATTTCCTTCCATTGGCTTCTCCTGCCACTGGTTGGGTGGGTTGCTCTATTGTCATTGGTTGGGTGGGATTTTGTACTGTCGCTGCATCAGTGGGTACTTCTTGGGTCACTGGTTGGGTGAGATATTCTCCTGCCACTGGTTGGGTGCGTTGCTCTCCTGTCATTGGTTGGGTAGGATCTTGTACTACTGCCGCATTGGTGGGCACTTCTTGGGTCACTGGTTGGGTGACATATTCTCCTGCCACTGGTTGGGTGGTTTGCTCTCCTGTCATTGTTTGGGTGGGATCTTGTACTGTCCCTGCTTCGGTGGCTACTTCTTTGGTCACTGGTTGGGTGAGTTATTCTGCTTCAAGCTGGGTGGATTCCCCCATGCTGTTCCTGGCTGTGTGAGCTCTCCAGTTTTCCCTGGTTGGTTAGTTTCACATGCACTGGTTGGGGGCGCTCTTCTGTGACTGGTTTGGTGGAATCGTACAGTGATGTACTGTAACTGGTTGGGTGGGCTCTGCTGTTTCACGGCCTTCTGTTGTGGTTTGGTGGATGCGCCTGTCCGCGGCTGGGTGGGTTCTCCAGCTATCCCTTGCTGTATGAGCTCTCCTGCTTTCTTTGGCTGGGTGTTTTTTCTCTCTTGTCGCTGGTGGGTGGATTATTCTAGGGTGGCTTCTACTCTCACTGGTTAGGTGAGGGATTCTCTTGTATGTGGCTTGGTGGGTTTTCCTGCTGTCCCTTTTTGTGTGAGCTCCCCTAGATCCGTTGGTGGGGTGGGCTTCGATCCTATTATTGGTTGTGTAGGAATTCCTGCCACTGGATTATTCTTCTGTTGCTGTTTTACTGGGCATATCTCCTGTTACTGGTTGGCTACGTTCTTCTCTTGCCTCTGGCTGGGCGGGTTCTTCTGATGCTGCTTGTTGTGTGCGCTCTCTTTATTTCCGTGATTGGCTGGTTCGATGCTCGTCTATCTTTGGGGTGTTCTGCAGAGGTTGTGTGGGCCCTCTGTCATTGGTTATGTGGCGCAGGTGGTCATAGCCTATAATATCCCTTCTTGGTTTGGATCTCTTGCCAGTGGTTGGGTGGGCTTCTCTGCTGTCACTAGATGGGTGATCTCTCACTGTCGGAGCGGGTTTTCTTCTCACTGGTTGTGTGTTCTCCCCTCTCACTGTCTGGGTGGGTTTTCTTCTCACTGGTTGTGTGTTCTCTCCTCTCACTGTCTGGGGGTTTTCTTCTCACTGGTTGTGTGTTCTCTAGACTCACTGTCTGGGGGCTTTCTTCTCACTGGTTGTGTGTTCTCTAGTCTCACTGTCTAGGTGGGTTTTCTTCTCACTGGTTGTGTGTTCTCTAGACTCACTGTCTGGGTGGGTTTTCTTCTCACTGGTTGTGTGTTCTCCCCTCTCACTGTCTGGGTGGGTTTTCTTCTCACTGGTTGTGTGTTCTCTCCTCTCACTGTCTGGGGGTTTTCTTCTCACTGGTTGTGTGTTCTCTAGACTCACTGTCTGGGTGGGTTTTCTTCTCACTGGTTGTGTGTTCTCTAGTCTCACTGTCTAGGTGGGTTTTCTTCTCACTGGTTGTGTGTTCTCTAGACTCACTGTCTGGGTGGGTTTTCTTCTCACTGGTTGTGTGTTCTCCCCTCTCACTGTCTGGGGGTTTTCTTCTCACTGGTTGTGTGTTCTCGCCTCTCACTGTCTAGGTGGGTTTTCTTCTCACTGGTTGTGTGTTCTCGCCTCTCACTGCCTAGGTGGGTTTTCTTCTCACTGGTTGTGTGTTCTCGCCTCTTACTGCCTGGGTGGGTTTTCTTCTCACTGGTTGTGTGTTCTCTAGTCTCACTGTCTAGGTGGGTTTTCTTCTCACTGGTTGTGTGTTCTCTTCTCCCACTGTCTGGGTGGGTTTTCTTCTCACTGGTTGTGTGTTTTCTCCTCTCACCGTCTGTGTGTTTTTTCTTCTTACTGGTTGTGCGGTCTCTTCTCTCACTGGTTGTGCGGTCTCTTCTCTCACTGGTTGTGCGGTCTCTTCTCTCACTGGTTATGCAGTCTCTTCTCTCACTGGTTGGGTGGGGGTTCCTCTCACTGGTTGGATGGCACACCTGAAAGGGGTTGCGTGGGCTAATCTGCAACTCGTTTATTATGCTCTATCTCTTTGAACATACCCTATTCTAGTTGTCTCATTTCAAACAACATCGAAATGGAGGATGACTTGTGAACTTCCTTGACTTTGCTGGGCTGTCTCTCTAGAATAGGGCTGAGACAGGCTGTCTCTCTTGAATATGCTTGGGCTGACTTGTGTCTCTTTTAAATTCCATGCGCTAACCTCCCTCTTGCTATCTGCCACTTGGACTGCCTTTTTCAAAGGACCCCAGAGTGGTGAGCTGTCACTGACGGGGGGCATCGCAGGCACCACCTGCGGGGGACCTCACTTTAAGTGGGATAAGAAGTCGAGGGGGGCCCTGACACATCGCAAAACCATATTAGGGCGGGGACTCAGAAGTGTCTGGGTGGCCTCAGTAGGTGAGGTGCCTTTAAAACACGAGAGGATCAAGAGAGAAATTAAAGTGCGTAAAATATATTTTAAAAGGTGTGTTAAATAGAATTAATGCACATTCAAAAAATGGCCTTAAAGAAAAAAAAATATCAAATATGACATTGAAATCAAATAAAAATAGATAATTTCAGGATCCCATCCCTCAGTTCTTTTGAAGCAAATCTACTATTCTCAGGGCTCAAGTCCTAAAAAAAAAGTGGGGGTGGGGCACACTCTTGAACATATGACGTCACTAGAAATTAGCATATCAAGGCGACATATGCAAATGTAATTCAATTGCTTGCCATAACCATACAAATTGCACAGGATGGATGTCATTTGCCTTTCATAAAATCATCACCCACCCAAAAATGAAGAAAGTGTTTGAAAATGTTAAAAGGTGTGTATGTTTTAAACTCCAAGAATCAATACCAAAGTTTGCCCTGGAACATCCAGTCCCCAAATATGTCATTTAACCTTTAGATGTATTTTTCATCAGGTCACACGGTGCAGTGGTGAAGTGCCTGGCCTGCAAAACTTGCGACTGCAGGTTTGAATCCCCAGGTCCGCATTCATTCAAGGAAGACAGTCAAAAGTTCTCATTTTACATACAACCTCTGAAATACCCAGGGGGACTGCGTCCAACCTCTGAAGAAGTGGGTGGACTTCATCCACCCGCGTGTACCATCGACTTGAGCCCTGATTATTCTTATGTGTTAGGTTTAGTAAATCTTTCCAAAGAGAAGACTTCAATATAATATGTTGCAAAAATCAAACCATGTGTTCTCTCTATTCTGTGTTCCCTTCCCTTCGGTGTTAGAGGACAGAATCTCATTCCAAATGTCTGCAACTAACTAATGATGGGATTCTAAACATGGCTGATAGTGACATCTACTGGGGAAGAACAATATTGTCACGCGTCATCTTTTTATTTAATTTAGCAGGCTAGAAGCCGGTTTTGGAGAGCCCTGCTCGAGGGCACTTTTTGGACACTAGCAGGGCTGAGCCCTTGACAGCCCCAGACCACTTAAAGCCCTAAGGGCACGGCGCTTGTTGGCGGGGCTTTGGATGAAAGGGGAGATACCAACTAAGAAAATAGTGGGAAGCAGGATTTAGTCGTCACTGACCTGCGGTGGGGCAAATACTAGAATAGCTTTCTGTGGCCTTTTAATGAATTTGGAGACACCAAAGAACAGAGAGGTCTAGCACAGCATCACGAGCCCATTACAATGCCAAACACGCGCTATACAAGACCGGGTTGCATGACATCACATTGCCGTGCATGTGAAATGACCTGTTGTCAGAACTCATTATAAGAAAGGAAGGTGATGGAGGGATGCAGAAGGGGGCCGGGGGGAAGAGAATTATCATTCATCGTCCTTTGTCTTCCTCCATTTCTCCCGCCTTCCCTCCCTGTTTCCTTGCTTCCTTCCTTGCTCCCTTTATCGCTTCCTTCCTCAATTCTTCCTTTCTTCTTTGCTTCCTTCCCTCATTGTTTCCTTCTTCAGTTCCTTCCTTCCTAACTTATTTCCTTCCTCGCTTCCTTCCCTCCTTGCTTCCTTCCTTGCTTCCTTTATCGCTTCCTTCGTCAATTCTTCCTTTCTTCTTTGCTTCCTTCCCTCATTACTTCCTTCCTCACTTACTTCCTTCCTAACTTCTTTCCTTCATCGCTTCCTTCCCTTCTTCCTTGCTCCCTTCGCTCCCCCATTCCTCCCTCCTTCCCGCCCTGCTTTCTTGCCGTCTTCAGTGCTTCTATTCCCTCATTGCTTCCTTCCTCTCTTCCTTCTTTCCCTCCTTGCTTTCTTCCTGCCCTCCTTGCTTCCTTCATGCCCTCCTTGCTTCCTTCATGCCCTCCTTGATTCCTTCCTTGCTTCCTTGCATCCTTCCCTATTTGCCTTTTCCCTCACTTCCTTTTCTCCTTGCCTCCTTCCTTGCTTCCATGCTTCCTTCCCTGCTTCCTTCATTGCTTCCTTCCTTCCCTCGGTGTTCCATTGTTCCCTGCTTCCGTCATGCCCTGCCTTCTTTTTTTCTTCCTTGCTTCTTTCCTTCCTTGCACTCCTCCTTGCTTCCTCGCTTCCTTGCTTTCTTCCCTCCTTGCTTCCTTCCTTTCCTTCTTGCTTTGTTCCTTCTTCACTTCCTGCCCTCCTTGCTTCCTTCCCTTATTGCTTCCTCCCTTCTTTGCTTGCTAGCCTCTTTCCTTCCTTCCTTCATTCCTTCCTTCCCACCTTCATTCCTTCCTTCTTCGCTTCCTCACTTCCTTTCTTCCATCCCTCATTGCTTCCTTCCTTCCTTGCTTCTTTCCCTCCTTGCCTCCTGTCTTGCTTCCATGCTTCTTCCCTTCTTGCTTCCTTCCTCCTTCCTTCAAGCCTTCCTTCCCTCTTTGCTTCCTTCATCACTTCGTTCCCTTCTTGCTTCCTTCATCACTTCCTTCCTTGCTTCCTGCTTCTTTCCCTTCTTTCACCCTCGCTTCTTTCCCTTCTTCCTTCCTCCCTTCCTTCCTCCCTCATTGCTTCTTTCATTGCTTCCTTCCCTACTTGCTTTCTTCCAGCCTTGCTTCCTTAATACCTTTTTCCTTCCTTCATCCCTTTCTTCCCTCCTTGCTTCCTTCCTCGCTTCATTCCCTCCTCCCTTCCTTAAATCATTGCTCCCTTCCCCTTTATCATCCCATTTTCTGCCTTCCCCCCTCCCTTCATCCCTTGTTCCCTCCTTCCTCCCTTCTTCCCTCCCCTCCCCTCGCATCCCTCCATTCCGCCCTCCTTCCCGCCCTGCTTTCTTGCTTCCTTCAGAGCTTCCGTTGCCTCCTTGCCTCCTTCCTCGCTTCCTTCCTTCCCTCCTTGCTTCCTTCCCTCCTTGCTTCCTTCCTCGCTTCCTTCCTTGCTTCCTTCCCTAGTTGCCTTCTTTTTCGCTTCCTTTTCTCCTTGCCTCCTTCCTTGCTTCCATGCTTCCTTCCCTCCTTGCTTCCTTCCTTGCTTCCTTCCTTCCTTCCCTCATTGTTCCTTCGTTCCCTTCTTCCGTCCCGCTATGCCTTCTTCTTTTCTTCCTTGCTTCTTTCCTTCCTTGCTCCCCTCCTTTCCTCCTCGCTTCCATGATTTCTTCCCTTCTTGCTTCCTTCCTCACTTCCTGCCCTCCTGGCATCCTTACTTCCTTCCTTCCATCCTTCATTACTTCCTTCATTCCTTGCTTCTTTCTCTCCTTTCCGCCTGTATCGTTTCCATGCTTCTTCCCTTCTTGCCTCCTTCCTCACTTCCTAGCTTCTGTCCTTCCTTCCTTGCTTCCCTCCTGGCTTCCTCACTTCCTTCCCTCATTGCTTCCTTCCTTCCTTGCTACTTTCCCTCCTTGCCACCTGTCTCGCTTCCATGCTTCTTCCCTTCTTGCTTCATTTCTCGCTTCCTTTCTTCCTTGCTTTCTTCCATCCTCACTTCTCATGATGCCCTGGCAGAGGATTAAGGCACTCATAATCATCTGCTGTGATGTCATAGCAGAGGTACAAGGCACTCATAATCATAGCACAGGTATAAGGAACTCATAATCATCTGCTATGATGCCCTGGCAGAGGATTAAGGCACTCATAATCATCTGCTATGATGTCATAGCATAGGTATAAGGCACTCATAATCATCTGTTATGATGTCATGGCAGAGGTATAAGGCATAATCATCTGTTATGATATCATAGCACGGGTATAAGGCACTCATAATCATCTGTTATGATGTCATGGCAGAGGAATAAGGAACTCAATCATCTGCTATGATGTCATGGCAGAGATATAAGGAACTCATAATCATCTGCTATGATGCCCTGGCAGAGGATTAAGGCACTCATAATCATCTGCTATGATGTCATAGCATAGGTATAAGGAACTCAGTAATCTGCTATGATGTCATGGCAGAGATATAAGGAACTCAATCATCTGCTATGATGTCATGGCAGGGGTATAAGGAACTCATAATCATCTACTCTGATGTCATAGCAGAGGATTAAGACACTCATCTGCTATGAAGCCATGGCTGTGAATTAAGGCACCCGTAACCTCCTGCCATCATGTCATAGCAGAGAATGAATTAATTAATTCATAATCATTTTCTATGAAGTCAGGGGTATGGATTAATTAACGCCTAAACATTGACTGTGACGTCATGGCAGAGGATTAAGGAACTCCTGATCGACCGTCTCCTATGACGCCATGGCATGGCGACACAACCTTTCCCCTGCCTGGTGTTTTTTCTGTTTAGGGTGGGTGCAGGGAGGGGGGCGTGGCATTTGTTGTGCGTGTAGGCCCCTCGTGCCTCCACTCTTCACCCCTTGCAATACTGGTCCAAGGGGGGCGTGGCAGGGAGCTGAAAGAGGCGGCGGGGTGGGGCCCCGCGCACAGTATAGGCATGCCGAGGGGTGCAGGGGGGGGGGGGGGTTTCCACTACAGCGTGTGTTCCTAGGGTCATCCTGGAGAGTTAGCCAATCGGTCTCATTGTCGCTCAGGATGCGCGCATCTACCCAGGCATACTTATATAAATAGCGCGCGGCGTATAACTAAAACATTATGAATAAAGAAGAGAGGAAATGGAACTACACCTCCACATGGCTTCACTGACGGGGCACGGCCGGGCGGCCGCTCACACTGCTGCTGTCATATGGCACTGACGGGGCAGGGCCGGGCGGCCGCTCACACTGCTGCTGTCATATGGCACTTGTCATATGGCACTGACGGGGCAGGGCCGGGCGGCCGCTCACACTGCTGCTGTCATATGGCACTGACGGGGCACGGCCGGGCGGCCGCTCACACTGCTGCTGTCATATGGCACTTGTCATATGGCACTGACGGGGCAGGGCCGGGCGGCCGCTCACACTGCTGCTGTCATATGGCACTGACGGGGCACGGCCGGGCGGCCGCTCACACTGCTGCTGTCATATGGCACTTGTCATATGGCACTGACGGGGCACGGCCGGGCGGCCGCTCACACTGCTGCTGTCATATGGCACTGACGGGGCAGGGCCGGGCGGCCGCTCACACTGCTGCTGTCATATGGCACTTGTCATATGGCACTGACGGGGCACGGCCGGGCGGCCGCTCACACTGCTGCTGTCATATGGCACTGACGGGGCAGGGCCGGGCGGCCGCTCACACTGCTGCTGTCATATGGCACTGACGGGGCACGGCCGGGCGGCCGCTCACACTGCCAGTGTCATATAGCACTGTCAGGGCACGGCTGGGCGGCCGCTCACACTGCTGGTGTCATGTAGCACTGACAGGGTATGGATGGGCGGCCGCTCACACTGCTGATGTCATATAGCACTGACGGGGGACGGCAGGGCGGCCGCTCAAACTGCTGGTGTCATATAGCACTGACAGGGTATGGATGGGTGGCAGGCTGGCAGCTCACACTGCTGGTTTCATATAGCACTGATGGTCACGGCTGGGCGGCCACTCACACTGTGGTGTCATGTAGCACTGACAGGGTATGGATGGGTGGCAGGCTGGCAGCTCACACTGCTGGTTTCATATAGCACTGACAGGGTATGGATGGGTGGCAGGTTGGCCGCCCACACTGCTGGTGCCATGTAGCACTGACAGGGCACAGCTGTGCTGCTGCTCACACTGCTGGTGACATGTAGCACTGACAGGGTATGGATGGGTGGCAGGCTGGCCGCCCACACTGCTGGTGTCATGTAGTACTGACAGGGCACAGCTGTGCGGCTGCTCACACTGCTCGTGACAAATAGCACTGACAGGGTACGACTGGGCAGCACCAGAGAGGAAAGCTGGAGGGCCCCTGCGGCAATGACTGGTCAGAACTAGGAGGAGGTTGACACTGCTGTACTCCTACAACAGTGACAAGGCACTGCCGAAGGGGAGTTTGCAGTGACAGAGCCCTGTAACAGTGCTGAGATCACACTGCAGGGAACCGGTAGTACTGACGGGTACTGCTAATAGGACACTTGCTCTGTTGGCCCTAGTACTTCTGACAGAGCAGCAGTGCTGGCGTGAAGCTCATACTGCGGGGTCCTTTAACACTGGCAGGGCACTGCAGAACGACACTTGCACTGCTGTCTCCACGTGGCAATGCCAGGGCATTGTTGGGAGGTAGTTCGCCCGGATCAAGCCTAATAACTGCTGTTTGAAGCTCACACTGATGGACTCAGTACCATTGGCATGGTACTGATGGAATGAGCCCACACTGATGGACTCCTGTAACACTGACAAAACATTACTGGGAACAACTCCTGCTGCTGGGATCATAATGTACTAGCAGGGCACTTCTGGGAGAAACTCACACTGCTGGAAGCCTATGCCACTGAGAGGGCACTGCTGGGAGAAACTCACACTGCTGGACTCCTATGCCACTGAGAGGGCACTGCTGGGTGAAACTCACACTGCTGGACTCCTATGCCACTGAGAGGGCACTGCTGGGAGAAACTCACACTGCTGGAAGCCTATGCCACTGAGAAGGCACTGCTGGGAGAAACTCACACTGCTGGACTCCTATGCCACTGAGAGGGCACTGCTGGGAGAAACTCACACTGCTGGACCCCTATGCCACTGAGAGGGCACTGCTGGGTGAAACTCACACTGCTGGACGCCTATGCCACTGAGAGGGCACTGCTGGGTGAAACTCACACTGCTGGACTCCTATGCCACTGAGAGGGCACTGCTGGGTGAAACTCACACTGCTGGAAGCCTATGCCACTGAGAGGGCACTGCTGGGAGAAACTCACACTGCTGGACTCCTATGCCACTGAGAGGGCACTGCTGGGTGAAACTCACACTGCTGGAACCCTATGCCACTGAGAGGGCACTGCTGGGAGAAACTCACACTGCTGGAAGCCTATGCCACTGAGAAGGCACTGCTGGGAGAAACTCACACTGCTGGACTCCTATGCCACTGAGAGGGCACTGCTGGGAGAAACTCACACTGCTGGACCCCTATGCCACTGAGAGGGCACTGCTGGGTGAAACTCACACTGCTGGACGCCTATGCCACTGAGAGGGCACTGCTGGGTGAAACTCACACTGCTGGAAGCCTATGCCACTGAGAGGGCACTGCTGGGAGAAACTCACACTGCTGGACCCCTATGCTACTGAGAGGGCACTGCTGGGAGAAACTCACACTGCTGGAAGCCTATGCCACTGAGAGGGCACCGCTGGGAGAAACTCACACTGCTGGACCCCTATGCCACTGACATGTCTGAAGCTCACACTGCCTGTGCCGCTGAGGAGGCACTGCCGGGGGAAGCTCACACTGCTGGACTCCCATGCGACCGGCGGGACGCTGCTGGAGGATGCGCACGCGCTGCCGATGGGTTGTCAATCACTTGATCCCCGAGTAACTGAAATAACAGTTAAAGCGACTTCGAGCCCCGGGGGGTCCAGTGGGTGTCAGCTAAACAAAAGAGCCGCGGCCTTCACGTATACACCTGTCTGCGCCTTAATTCTCAGCTCGCGGGCAAATCGGTGAGATGTGCCAGACGTGCCTGACTCCGCCCATTCCTCACCACCATGTCAGAAGCACCGACCTGCCGCGTTACCTTATGCCAGGGCCATTAATACAGGGCGCCGCTGCCATTTGCATAGTCTCCAGGCGCTCTGACAGACCTGCAAGGGGTGGGGGCGGGGGCATGTGACGAGCTGCACCAGCTCTGCAGCTCTTTGCAGTGCTCCTTTCTGACGAGTGATATATGATATGATATGGCATTTATAACGCGCCTATACACAAGTGGTTCAAGGCGGGACGAGGCAAGGGAGGGGGAACAGAGGGAAGACAGAGACAGCGATCCTACTAGGCCAGGTGATGTTGAGAAGGGGAGGGAGAAGTGCAGTACATTGACACCTCCCAAACCCTACCGGCTTTTCAAAAGCAGTGACCTGACGTGATCGGCTGCTGCACCTCTGCCTCCCTTGGAGATACTCTTTTTCTGGTAGGTGAATGGCTCTTCCCCAGCCCTACCTCCCTTTCAAAAGCCTTGACCTTACATGCCCATGTTACTTACCGGTAATCTTCATTACTCCTAGTCCCACTCTTCCTCGTTCAGTACTTACCTTTGAGTATGTTCATGCTCACTGGAACTCTTTTTTTCTAGCTGGCCTCCTGTGGCCCCTCCCCTCCCTGGAGCTATAACTTCCCACTGACCCAGTACACAGCAGTAAACCCAAAGCCAAGACATGGGCAACTTCTGCCGACGGGCGGGAGGGAAGGGTAGTCTGTACTGGGACGAGGAAGAGCAGGAATAGGAGTAATGAAGATTACCAGTAAGTAATTTAGTTATTACCTCAATGCCCCACTTCCTCATCCCAGTACCTACCTTTGAGTAATACCAAAGCAAAACAGGAAGGATGCCCATGCCCACAAAAGACACAGGGCCTCATTACACGGTAGGCGGTAGGGGTTTACCGGTACCGGTAAGGGCACCGGTACCGGTAAACCCCAACCGCCTTACTACGAGTTCCCTTTGCGGGACCCGACTTTAACGGCTGGTTTTACCAGCCATTAAAGTAGGGTGCCGCAAAGGGACCTCAGAGCTAATTACGGTACCGCAATTTGCAGTACCGTTATTAGCACCTTCCCCATTCCCATTATGCCCTATGGGGGCAAAAATGGGAATGGGGAAGAGCCTTGGTGAATGGGGAATTACTGCCCCCGCTCACCTTGGAGTAGGGCGGTAATTCCGCCATCCACCAAGGCGGACACAGTAAAATACCGGCAGCAACCATGGCGCTAATAGCGCCATAGTTACCGCCTACCATGTAATGAGGCCCACAGACACCACGGGTAATGCGAAACCAACCCAACACCAACGAATGCAAGGAAGAAGAAAGCAGGAATACCCAAACCCCTGCCATCACCACAACCAGAAACAACCGCCAGAACACCAACACCAAAGGAAGTGGAACAGGGGCCCACCACTTTGAGCTGGGAATGACAAAAGAAGGTGTCAGGAGAAGCCCATGCGGTAGCACGTCAAATGTCCAGCAAGGGCACCCCTCGCAAGATAGCCGATGAGGCGGCCACCACCCCACAGTAGACCGACCCCAGACCCGCCCTGCCGGGCAGAGGTCTATAGTCCCATAGGCCTGGACATTCAAGCACTTAACCCACCGGCTGATAGTAGGAATGGGAGCCCCGCGGCCACAGCCCCCACCCCAAAGGTGACCAAGAGATGGCCAGAGAGACGAAATAACACAGGCCTGGAAAAATAGTGCAAGAATGCCTGCTTGATATCCAAGCAATGCCAAGCCTCCTCCTCAGAAGAGTATGGAACAGGGAGGAAGGATCACCCCCTGAGACTGACGGAACCAAGAGGAGACCAGAGGCACAAAAGAAGGGACACACCGCAGGACCAAGACCATCACCCGGACCACAAGAAACAGAGGCCAACACACGAGGCCCCCAATGTCCCCCAGACGACGAGCAGAAGCAACCTCAATCAAAAAAGAAGACTTCAGCGACAACCACTGCAGCCTGACAACCTCCAGCGGCACAAAGGGAGGCTTCTGCAACATAGGCAGGACCAAAGGGAAATCCCAAGGAGGATCCCAACCGGTCCCAAAGGACGAGAGTCCGCCACCCCCTTCAATATCACCAAAACCAGAACCACCCCCCAGCTAGAGGGGACAAGGAAACCCAAAAGGCCTGAATGGCCGCCCACCGAGAACCGAGAGTAGAAACAGTATACTTCCACACAGTTCCCACACGAAGAAACCGCAAAAGGACAGGCATCCCACAGACCAATGCCAGAACACCCCTCGGGGAACACCAAGAAAGAAAAGTGGCACGATGATAGGCAGAAGACACTAAGTGGAGTGGACCGACACGCCCTCCGGACTGACACAGCAACAGCCGCTGAAAGGCCAGACCCCACAGGTTCCAGACCCCCCAGGTTCCAGACACCCCCAACGGACGAGAGAGGAGAAGGGGGCACTGCCCACCACAAGGGAGACGGCCAACTGAGCAACACCCATGGAGGAGCCAACAGAAGCTCCAGAAGGCACGGGAACCACCATATAAAGAATGAGAGTCCTCTTCTGCGTATTCATTGGGGTTCCCGGCTGCTCCATATAAATAATGAGAGTCCTCTTCTGCGTATTCATCAGGGTGCCCAGCTGCTCCATATAAATAATGAGAGTCCTCTTCTGCGAATTTATCGGGGTGCCCGGCTGCTCCATATAAATAATGACAGTCCTCTTCTGCGTATTTATCGGGGTGCCCGGCTGCTCCATATAAATATTGAGAGTCCTCTTCTGCGTATTCATTGGGGTTCCCGGCTGCTCCATATAAATATTGAGAGTCCTCTTCTACATATTCATCAGGGTGCCCGGCTGCTCCATATAAATAATGAGAGTCCTCTTCTGCGTATTCATTGGGGTTCCCGGCTGCTCCATACAAATAATGAGAGTCCTCTTCTGCGTATTCATCAGGGTGCCTGGCTGCTCCATATAAATAATGAGAGTCCTCTTCTGCGTATTCATTGGGGTTCCCGGCTGCTCCATATAAATATTGAGAGCCCTCTTCTACGTATTCATCAGGGTGCCCGTCTGGTCCATATAAATATTGAGAGTCCTCTTCTGCGTATTCATTGGGGTTCCCGGCTGCTCCATATAAATAATGACAGTCCTCTTCTGCGTATTTATCGGGGTGCCCGGCTGCTCCATATAAATAATGAGAGTCCTCTTCTGCGTATTTATCGGGGTGCTCCATATACGTAATGAAAGTCCTCTTCTGCGTATTTATCGGGGGGGGGGAGGGCTGCTGGGCTGCTGCATATCCGGTGCGGTGTGACTTCTGCTGATAGGAATGTGGCCATGTGTATAACATGGGGACCTCACGCTGCTTTTTGTACAGTGGTTCCATATAGTTATTGATGGTTTATAAGGCACTGCATTCTGATTCAGGAATGTAAGAATGCTACACTGCAAATGGACATACAATGGGCACTTGAAAGTATGGGTCATGTATTTAATGTCAGTGATAATGTATGCCATCACGTGCTCTCTTGAGGCTGGTTCCCTATAGAGTGTACTATGCGACACATTTGTGGAGATCACACGCGTGACAAGTTGATGAGCTGGGAACGGCTGACACCTTGCGTATTCTTCATCCACACCAGAATCAGCACAAACACCTTATCTCATCTCCATTCATTTTATTTAGCATGGCTTCCCCACTTCAACGTGTTGACACCTTGTGTGATCTCCCTTCGCTCCAGAATAAGGGATTAATCTCCCTTCACTCCAGCGTTATGTTGTGTGTGCTCCATTCCCACCGAACTCAGTCCCAATACCCCCTGTGATGTCCATTTGCACCATAACCTCCATTCACATCGGAATGTCCTGTCACACCAGAATTAGAGTTGACACTTTGGGCCTGATTCACAAAGCGCCTCCCGTTGAAAAACAATAGTGAACCAGGCCCTTGGAGCATTGTCCTTCGGACATCATGTGTGTTCTCCTGTCACACCAGAACCAGCACTGAAAACGTTTGTGATCTCGGTTCACTTCCGAAGTGCCCCTGACACCTTTGTGTGTTCTTCATTCCCATCGGAATTGCTGCTGACACTGTGGGCCTCATTACGAGTATGGAGGTAGCCATGACCTCAATAAGGGCATGGCTGCCTCCATACCGGGCTCCAATAGAATTACCGGGTCATTCCGTCCTTGGAGGACCCGGTAATTCCTCATGCACAAAACCATTCCCCATTCCCATTTGAGCCTGTTCCGGGTCCCGCTAGGGGACCTCATAATCAGGCATCCCGTAATGAGGCCATGTGTGGTTTCTCCAATCACAGCTAAATCGAAGCTGACATCTTGTGTGATCATTCCCGAATTGACGCTGACACCATGTGTGATTCCCATTCACTCCAGAAGTTCGCCTGACACCTTTGACTCTGGAGGGGTCATGGAACATGACATCACGGGGTGGGAGTGAAAAGCAGATGGATGTCTGTGGACGAGCCACTGGCGCTGCACACCGGAATCCGCACTGACCCCTCGTGTGATCTCCATTGACGCCAGAATCTGCGCGGGGACTTAGAATGTACTTCATTTACACCACAAAAGACACTGAAACCTTCTGCTTCTTCCATTCGTTGAATACTATCCGTTGACTCCACATAAAGTCTTCGTTCAGAATTTAAAAAAAATGTGTGCGTCTGTCTGTGTGTGCGCGCGCTCCCTAACACCATGTGTGATCTTTATTCCCAACACAACGGGCGCTGACACTTTTCCACGGTAAAATGGAGATTAAAAAAGAAAAAAAACTCCCCGTCTGTTCTCAGTTCTGGGAATTTCTCATTCTTTCACTTGGCCGAGCAGACTCTATGGACGCTTGTTCCTTATCTCTACTTCCGGCCTCTTTATCTTGTCTCTGTAGTGCATGTTCCAGCAGAGGGATTTTAAAAGGAGTAACAATGCAGTGCGCCCCTCCACCCCCCCCCCCTAGCTGCCCCCCCCCGCCTGCCCCCGCTGCTCGGGAGAGGAGAGCTCTGGTCCGCAAGAGTTGAAACCCACAACACGTCCTCCTGAAACATAGATTCCATTGAGGACCTACATTTCACTGCGGTACTCCACCTCCCCCACCCTTCCTAAAAACGCAGTGAAAACTGTGGCAAAACGGCAGCGAGGAGTTTGTTCCTAAGAGCTGGGCAGGCACCCTTTGAATCCTGCCCCACTGCAGGCTCTACCGGAGGGATTTTGGTCACCCACTTAGGGTGACCAGATTTAAAAAGTAAAAAAACCAGGAAAGGGCAACTAACATAAAAGTAGGACTAACTCTTGAAAGTGGCTGTCAAGGCACTACACTTCAGTATCGGTTGGAGGAGAAGGGGGTTTAAGTGTTACTGTGCAAATAAACACATATTATATCACCAACGAACACTATCCTAAGTTGTAAAATGCAGCATTTGTTCTGTGTGAGATTCATGCGTGTCAGATATAAAGACCGGCTACCAAAAAACCGGGACCACTGCAGTTTCCAAAGGAAACATAGGGCCTCATTCCGAGATTGGAGGTAGCCATGGGGCTAATAGTGCCATGGCTGCCTCCAATAACGGTACAGAGTCCGCCCTCATTCAATGGGGATTTACCGGTCTAGTCGGACCTTTGCGGGACCGGTAAATCCCCATTGAAAATACCATTCCCCATTCCCATTTGAGCCCCCATAGGGCTCAATGGGAAGGGGGAAGGTGCTAATAACGGTACCGCAATTTGCGGTACCGTTATTTGCTCCCTGGACCCTTTGCGGCTCCCACTAAGGCTGCCTGGTAAAATCAGGCGGCCTTAGCGGGACCCGCAAAGGGACCTCGTAATAGGGCGCAAAGGGATTACCGGCACCAATGTCCTTAACAGTGCCCGGTATCCCTTTGCACCCTACTCGGAATGAGGCCCATAATCTTGAAAAAGGGGGGCAGAGCACCAAAAACTGGGACAGTCCTGGAAAAACCCAGACTGTCCCGGAAAAACCGGGACGTCTGGTCACCCTACACCCACTGCATGATGCAGTGTTAAGCATGAGAATGCAGTGTGTGCCGAAGGTTTCCCTGCCTCTCCCTGCACCATTCAGTGAATCCCACCTGATCGGCGCTGCGTGTTCGTGAAAAACATTGGGGGCCATCATTACAGAGGGTCCTTGCCGATTGTGCCTGACTTGGCAACCTCTAAAAAGCAGGCAAGAGTCATTTTTGAACCCTCAGACCACAGCAAAATACTGATATGTGCCACAGGGTAGAATCTGGAGCATACAATCAGTACAGACATCAATGAAAAAGTGGCCCACAATCACACATTGTAATTCATTACTATGCAGAACAGACTGTTTGAGTATTATCAAAGGTGTTTTATTAGAACAATATTTTGCAAATAATGCATTTGAAAACCTACTTGCTCAGTAACATTGCTTACAACTAGTGTAGTAATGTAGTAATTTATGAAACTGGCCCACGCTGGCCAAAAATTCGGACATTGACCTCTTACCGTATAGGCCGGCCCGAACCTGGCGGGCGCTGACGCGGTTGGACTTACTGCACAGAGTGTGGACACGACAGCCTGCATTTTAAAATATATATACCATTTTTCTCAATATACAGAATATGGTCCTAAACGGTAAAAAGATTTTGAAAATTGTCAACTTTCGTCGTCTTACAACCAATATTCCGTTTTTAGGCCCCTCAAGGACAGCGCTGAATCTGTGCCATCATCACATACATGGCGTGCTTTTCGGAGTGGAGAGATGGTCATTGTTTGGGCTTGGGAACTAGAATGTGTCTTTGCTTATTCATGAGCAAATGGAGATCACACAAAATGCCTGCACTTATTCTGGATGAGTGGAGATCACTGAGCTTGACCTGAAGTGAACGGAGATAACACCACGGTGTCTGCACTTATTCTGGAGTGAATGGAGATCACTTGCAGTTATTCTGGAGTTAATGAAGTTCACACATGTCTGGATTTATTCTCAGGTGAATGGAGATCACGCATGGTGTATCTACTTATTCTCAAGTGAATAGTGATTACACAAGTTGCCAAGGTCAATTCTGGTGTGAACAGAGAACATGCAAGGTGTTAGCATCGGTTTTGGTGGGGACCGAGATCACACAGGTTGTTTGTGCATATTCTGGAGTGAATGGGGGTTACACAAGACATCAGTGATGATTCTGGTGTGAATGGAGAACAGACAAGTTGTTCACGCTGATTCTTGTGTGAACGGAGAACACATAAGGGGTCTGCACCTAGTCTGAGTTAATTGGAGATCAAATAAGGGGTCAGTGTATATTCTGGTGTGAGCAGAGAACAGACAAGACGCCTGCTGATATTCTGGTTGAAATGGAGAAAAGAAATGGCGACTGCCCTTATTTTGAAATGACGGGATAGTGAACGCGCAAAATGTCAGGCCCCGTCCTGGTCCGAATGAAGAACACATAATGTGTCAATGCAGATTATGCCTTAAATAGAGATCACACAATGTGTCCACTCAGATTCAGTTGTGAATATAGAACACAGAAGGTGTTAGCGACGATACGGGTGAGAAAGGATTACACACTAGGTGTCTGCACAGATTCTGGAGGGAATGGAGACCATATGCAATGCCTCTGAATTCTGAGGGGAGGTCACAGGAGGGGTCAGCATTTCATCTGGGATAACTGAGGGGAACCACAAAGTCTGCACTGATTCTTGAGTGAATGGAGATCACACAAAGGGCCTCATTACACGGTAGGCGGAGGACCAAGGTGCTATTAGCACCTTGGTCCATGCCGGTAAAATACCGGCACCGCCTTGGAGGAAAGGGGAATTACCGCCCTATTCCAAGGTTGGCGGGGCGGTAATTCCCCCTTCCCCCATTGCCCTTCCCCATTCCCATTTTTGCCCCATAGGGCTCTACGGGAATGGGGAAGGCGCTAATTACGGTGCTGCAAATTGCGGTACCGTAATTAGCACCCTGGTCCCTTTGGGGGTTGGTTTTTAACGCCTGCTAAACAGCAGGCGTTAAAAACCAACCCGCAAAAGGACCTTGTAGTAAGGCGTTAAGGGTTTCCTGGTACCGGTGCCCTTACCAGTACCGGTAAACCCTTACCGCCGTCCGTGTAATGAGGCCCAAAGTGTCTGCTCTGATTCTGGGCTATGTGGTGGTCACACAAAGTATCTGTGCTGATCCTAGAGGAATTTAGAACTAATCCAAGTCGGTGCTGATTCTGGAGTGAATAAAGGGAACACAAGTTGTCTGCGCAGCTACTGGAGTGAATGGCGATCATGCACGGTGAATGCGCCGATTCATGCGCAACTCACACTCATGCACAAGTTCACTGTGAAGATTCTGGAGTGAATGAAGAACACGCATGGCGTCTGCACTGATTCTCTAGTAACCACATATCCAACCAGTATTGAATGAACATCACCCCCACATAGTCTGTGCTAAGTCTGTTAAACATTATTTCATTACAATGTCTTGCAATGTATACCTTTGTATTTCTCTAGTAGTGACATCATCACAACTGGCTCATTCTATTACAAACCTCGAGTTGTGATGTTGGAGAACCCTTGGTAACAGGAAGTGGAAAAACAATGGGGCGGGCTGCATATTTAAGAGGGGCCACACTCCATTCTGATGAAAAGTGTCTGGATGCCTTAACTTACCCACTGCAGCATTTTCCAAAAAACAAAAGGCTTTGTAAAAATGGCAACTCTTCCAGAAGCTCACCCATAGCGCTTTGAGTCGGCCTCGCATTGGGTTAAAACACCTTGCAAGCAATCAACATAACATACAACTTGAAGGCACCTATTGATTGCATATCAAGGAAAATACCTAATGTGTCGATATTATAGAAAATAATGTCCCCCATCAAGTATATTTTAAGAATATTAGAAGCCACCTTTGATGCCTGTGCTCATATAAAGTGGCTGCAAAGTGTGGACGTCACACAACTCCTTCCTACATCCTTATAATGTACAGTCGGGTGCTGCCATTTTTACAGATATATATATATTGTTTTCAAACTAAAGTACCCACAAGTGTGGACAGTAATGATTAACAGAAGTAAAACCACCGATTCCACTTTATTGGATTTTGAGAGACCAAAGGCCGAGAGTTTCAGCGGCAGAGATTCACACGTGTGATCTGCAGTTTTCGTTCAAATCGCAGCAGGTGCAACGAGCCACCGAGATATCTTCCCAGAAAATGCTGGCATGTGCTTGTGAGGAAGTAGCCATCTTTTTTTTTCAGGCCAGAGCTCTAGTTATTTACATTGATTGTTGATATAGTGGATTTCTGGCCACCAGCGACCTCAAAGCCGCAGATTGGCAAAGATTGGGAGGCGAGAAGGAAGGTGTGGTCACACAAGTTTCTGTCCAGACCTGAAGCAGGCAAAAGAAACTGCCCTCGACACATACTGCTCAATCAGTCAGAGGCAGTGCAAGCCACCGGCCTTGCGGGGGATAGGGCTGGGGGAGGGTCTCCTCATTAGGTAAATCATTCATCGTCTCCCTCTTGACCAGTAAATTATTCATTGTCTCGCTCTTGACCAGTAGATCATTCATGGTCTCGCTCTTGACCAGTAAATCATTCATTGTCTCGCTCTTGACCAGTAAATTATTAATTGTCTCGCTCTTGACCAGTAGATTATTCATTGTCTCGCTCTTGACCAGTAGATCATTCATCGTCTCTCTCTTGACCAGTAAATCATTCATTGTCTCACTCTTGAACAGTAAATTATTCATTGTCTCGCTCTCGACTAGTAGATCATTCATCGGCTCGCTCTTGGCCAGTAAATCATTCACCGTCTCGCTCTTGACAGTCTCAATTACCCTATTTGCTGTCCTAGAAGCCCTAAATCGCTCCTATTGGCCCCAAATAACTGGTTCTCGCACCTCTGGATTCTTTGACCTATAGTTCTCTTGATCTCCCATTGTCACTGGATCTACCTTTTCCCACAAGTTGTCTATCCTTGTGCCTGTGTCATAGCAGACCTGCTAGCAGCCCAACACACCTTCCCCAATTAGCAGTTGGTTCAGAGAACCTGTGTGTCTGTAATACTGTTGCATTCCTAAACATTAGGAAAATCTACCTCACCTCGCCCCCCCATCCCCCTAAAACTCTGATCTCCAGCCTATTCCTTCTGGTCCAACCTCTTCCCGGGTCTCTTCATCTTTTCATTTGCCAAACTCGACTATCCTCTTTACTTTGCCACTTGCGCCATCTTTCAACATGCTTGATCCTTCCCAGCCTCTGTTCAGCGGTGCCAGGCCGGCCCCAGCCTCTGTTCAGCGGTGCCAGGCTGGCCTGTTCTCCATGCCCAACAGTCCACATTTTCAAATTATTTTATTCTTTAAACCTATCCACAGACCTCTTCCCCCATATCTTGCTTAATGTACCTCTCCTTGCACGTAGTCACACTCTCCGACCGCAAGCTCTTCTCAACCTCATCATTCCTCCAGCCCCTGAGCGGCCTAAACCTCTTGGACTTCTTACCGTGAGTAATTAAGCTGATCTGGGCCTCACATGAAGAGCTCCCCTGCCTGTGTTTTCTGCTTTTAATGTTCAAAATACCTTCTGCGCCACCAGCCGGTGTCGGTAACATCCATTTTCCCTTGCTACACTCTTGTCAAGTACATACGAATGGAGTTACAACCCCTGACCACATGATTGAACCTCGTCAAAACTCTCCACTCTGTTACACACACAATAAAAATAGCGCCCTTGGAAGCTGATCGCCCAATCAACATGCAGGAAACGTGGGCTTTATTTGCCTGTGTAAGCCTGCAGTCCCAGCATGCCATCTCTACCTGACCCGCTCTCTGTGCCGAGTCCTCCTCTGGACCCCTTCCATTGCCTTCCTTACATCTGCTCTTCTCTGGTCGGCCCTGTCTGCTCCCTGAAGCAGCCGCCAGCCTCCTCAACGAGCCTTGCTTGTGCCTTTCCGAGGTTGTCAAAAACATGAGCCATTGAGTTGGGTACCAATAAGACCTGTTATTTCAGAAGCTTGTATAGCATGAGTAGAAACCAAATTGCTTCCAGGCGTTGCTGCAGATAAATAGCACCTTCTCCTCAAAACCTTTGAACAGATGGTGTCCAACTTCAGGTATTATCCAAGTGTCAAGCAACAATAATGTGGTGTGCTGCATAAATGGCGATTGGCCTTACATTCAGGTTACGCTAAGGGTAGTATTAGCATTGGGCTATAGGGAAATGTAGTTTTTCTGACACAATGCCAACTCTGTGAGGCCGGTAGCCCTGGGACGGAGTTAATCTTGTGCACACATGTGAGAGAGTCTGCCCTGCTGCACAGATAGTGCACTGTTAGGGTAGCAGCCTGCTAACATTGCCCCTCTCTCTGTAGGCCAGCCTGCCTCTGTGCTGTTTAGCCCACGTGTTTGGGTTATAGGTCACTAGGAAAACGACCACATGTGTGTGTGGCAAAAAATAAAGCCACATCAAAGACTGTGATTTGCTTACATGGCTGCACAGTCCACCAATCATGGATCCCTCGGGCCAGATGCTTATCCACTCTGTTCAAAATACTTTTGGTCTGCAGCAACTGCTCATAACCAGGGTAAGCATTTCCGCGGCGCCCTCCAATTACAAAAATACTTTCACCCAGGCGTGCGCATACGTTTCTCCCTGATTGGCTGGAATTTTGGACATGTCAACAAATCAGAGGCCGATGAACATTCCAGCCTCCCAATTGGCTAAAATGTTTACGCACTGCGCCCACCATCCGCTTCCCTGATTGGGCGCATTTCAAGCAATCAGACATCAGTCATACGGCGGCAACGGAAGAGCGACGTAATTAGTCTGCCCAAACTGCCATCTTCTACTGTATTATAGGTGCGCTATTGTCCCAAGCAGGCGGCAGACTATTGTTTGTTTTGTAGCGCGCCAGCTTGTTATCTGTGACTATTTCGCCTCGTTAAATGTGGGCGCGCTGAGATGGTTTCGACAGAAGCAAAGCCAGAGAAACTTATTATCAAGGATCTCAGGCCTTCAAATCGGCTTACATCAAGCCGCTACTCAAAGACACAACAGGAAACGTAGAGGACTTATCCAATTACAGACCCACTTCCAATATACCTTACATAGCCAAACTGCTAGAAACGTACTCTACAAAATAATCCAAGAATTCATAAAAGAGCACTGCCTACTAGACCAGGTACAAGTTGGATTCAGACCAATGAGAGGAACAGAATCAGCTCTCCTCTCAATATGGGATGGCCTAACAACGAACGCAGTCTCGGACAACAGTACCACCCTATCCGCAGCTTTCGACACGGTCAACCACGACATCATCATAAAGAGATTAGAAGCACTAGGAATAACAGACACCGCCCTACTATGGATCAAATCCTTCCTAACAAACAGAACCGAAACCATATGGATTAAACCTTTTAAGCCCAAACCTAGAGATTCCACGTGTGGAGTACCTCAAGGATCCCTTTTCTCCCTGCTTCTATTCAACATCTACATGTACGTATTAATCAAACTCATCAAAAGACACGGCCTCACATGCTACAACTACGCCGACGATACTCAAATAATCTTCAACATACAAGACACCCGAGAAGAAAACACCACACTAGAGAATTGCCTTTGTGATATATTCAACTGGATGAACCTCAACCACCTCAAAATTAACCCGGGCAAAACAGAGATAATGATAGTTTCAAAAAAGGGAGGAGACATCAGCTACATCCCCTGGCCACGAGAGCCCGGCACCACACCAGAACCATCATCAATCGTAAAATACCTAGGGGTCCTGATGGATAACAACCTCACTCTAGAGCCACAAGTAAACGCTCTACTCAAGAAATGTTTCTTCCTCCTGTGAGCGGCAAAAAGGACCCTACCGTTCCTGTCGTTCGCCAACAAAACACTTACCATCACCGCTCTGATCATGTCCAGAGTATATTACGCCAATAGCCTATACCCGGGCATGCCTGAACAACTTCGAAAAAAAAACTACAACGCATACAAAATGCGGCAGCCAGACTCCTCCTCAAGGTACCCAGAAGAGAACACATCACACCTGTGCTACAAATACTACATTGGCTACCATTAAAACAGCGAATAAAGTTCAAATCCATGTGCATCACACACAGAGCAAAACACAAACAAGGCATAGAATTCCTACGCGATAAACTGCGCCTACATCAACCGACAAGAACACTGGGATTAAGCACCGACATCCGCCTGGAACCAAAACCCTATAACAGAAGAAAACTTGGAGGATCCTCTTTCTCTCACCAGGCACCAAAAACCTGGAATGACCTACCTAAGAATATACGGAACACAACAAACCACCTAGCATTCAGGAAACTCCTCAAATCATGGCTCTTCACAGCGTAACTACAAACAGCGACGCACAAGAATGCCCACCCCGCTAAACAACGATGAATAAAAATACCAACCTCAGTGACTCCCAAAATGGACATACACAGAACCCAAAGAACAGACCCTACGACAGACCACAAGACATTATGAGTAATAGCCACAAAAGGAGGACACTATAGACTGATCAGAAACTCAGACCTAGACGAAGGCCCTTAAAGGACTCATCCACTAACTCCCAGCCATACCATATCCAAACTCCCAGCAGACTTATTTAGATAGAAAGTTTGTAAGAGGAGACCACAACACCTGCTCCAACACCCAAGGAGGAGAATAGACACCCAACCCACATGAATTAATCCATCAGAATTGGAACACTTACAGAGCGTGTTAGAATAGCACAAGGAGCGCGTCACACAAACCCAAAACCCTGCCAGGCGTAACCCCTTCGCCCATCCTGACGAGATTGGGAGGATTAGCGAGCGCCACACTCGGACAGAGCTCTGAATGTTAGCATGTTAAACTTCATACACCCCACTAACAAAAAAACTCAGCATTTCTGCAGACTTGTCTCACACAACCATCTGTCGCACAGCAACCCGCTCGCACTTCACAACACCGCAACAACACATAAGCCGCACCAACAGCACACGAGGACTGACATCGATCCGATACTCGAACCAAGGCTCAGCACCCGGGGTATACCGGGTTGAAGCTGCCAACAGAACACCACTCCTCTCACTATCCTACTCCTGCTTCACCTAATGACCCATCCCACCTTCTCGTTTTCAGATCCGCCAGAGCGCCTGGGGACCAACTCCGTTGGCGACGGTGCGCGGTACAAATACCTTTAACATTTAACATCCTTAAAGGAAATACATTGGGGGCAAGGTCATGATGTACGGGGGGGGAGCCTCTGACATTGCGGAGTGAGATGGTGCAGGTATTTTGGCCCTTTGGAGCATAACGTTTATTCTTTCTTCTGGCCCTGGACACAGTTCCCAAAATAAATCTACTTGGTCTTTAATTTATTTTTCTAGGCAACCAGAAAGCCATTCTTTTAAATACCACAGTACAACTGTTGGCATGCTCACCTTCGGAATTGCCTTAATGAATATATTATGTAGTTTTGGCAATATTGGTTAAAAAATGGTAAAGGGCGTTATCCCGCGGCACTTGAATCGTAGATTCTAGCGTCACCCAGTTTAATGCAGGCGTTTCATCGATCTCAAATTGCTGGCCTGCTAAGATTTGAAGATGTGCCATGAAGTTAACTTGCAGGGGCTGAAGGCTTGGATTTAGCCTAAGTACTGGTAATGATCACAGTATTATCAGCCGAGAGATCTGCGGATCAAGCTTGCACGAAATAATCAAGCAGGGCCTTGTGCCGGCTGAGTCGCAGCATGTGAGCAGTATGCGGAAGGCCTCTTAAAATGGATGCCACTTTGTGAATGTAGGTGCTGGTTTCCAAGTAAGGAAATGGAGCCGATTTTTCAAGATGTCCTGCGGGCAGCCACTGTGGTGCCCTCACGGTCCATCTTGTACTCACCGTCTCCCTTGTACTCTCAGAGTCTCCCTGGCTCTTTCACACCTCTGTGACCAATTTACGGTCTTACTGGCTCTCTGGATAACTCACCCTCTCCCAGGTCTCTTACAGTCTCTTACAGTCCCCCGAGTACTGTCACACTCTGCATGGCTCTCTGGCACATTTTGACTAATTTACTGTCTCCCTGGCTCTCTCACTGTCCTCCTGGCACGGTCACAGTCTCTCTGGCTCTCCCAGTCACCCAAGCTCTCTCCCAGCTCTGGCTCTATTACAATCTACCTGACTCTCAGTCATCCTGGCACTCTCAGTCTCCCTGGATCGCTCACAGCCCCTCAACTACCCCAGTCTCTGTCTCCTGTCTCTCTTATAGTCAAGTCTCCCTGGACCTCTCACACTCCTGGTTCTCATACAGTCCCTCTGGCTCTCTCATGGTCCTCCTGGCAATCTCACCGTCTCTCTGGCTTCCCCGTCGGTCTCCCTGGCTCTCCCAGTTTATCTGTCTCTCACACAGTCCCCTGGCACTCTCAAAGTCTCCCTGGCACTCGTTCTTCCCCGGTCCTCGTGGCACTCTCCCAGTGCCCTGGAACTTTCACAGGACCTGTTTACGAGTCTGGCAGTAACCGAGGCGGTAAAACCGCCTCGGTTACCGCCGGACTGGTATTACCATTCTGCCTCCGTGATTCCCGGAATTACCAGGGCGTTACAACCCCGGTGACCCGGGAATTCCGGTGGCGGAATGGTGTAAATCCCCATTCCTATAGAGTCCCATAGGACTCAGGACTCAATGGGAATGGCGATCATGGAAACACCGGCACCATCTCGTGATGGTGCCGATGTTTCCTCGTCTGCCTGCAGGCGGGCAGTGTTAAACCCGCCAAGTCAGATCTGGCGGGATTGACGCCTCCGCCTGCAGGAGTCGTGATCACCCGGTATGGAAACAAAGGTGGCGGCGGGTTTAGCGCCACCGTTGTTTCCATACCGGGTGAGTTGTAATGAGGCCCACAGTCTCCCTAGCATTAATCACTGTCTCTTTAGCTCTCGTGGTCCTCCTGGGGCCCCCACAGTCTCCCCGTCTCTGACACAGTCTCCCTGGTTTTCTCGCTCTTACCCAGACTCTCTCACTGTCTCTAGCTCTCTCGTGGTCCTCCCACAGACCCCCCATCTCCATGGCTCTCCCATAGTCACTGTGGCTCTTTCGTGGTCCTCGTGGGGCTCCCACAGTCTCCCTGTCAGAGCTGGCCTTAGGGGGGCAAGCCAGGCGACCGCCCGGGGTGCCACGCCCACCAGGGTGCCATTAGCCCCGCCACGCCAGCTCGGGGGAGTCGTTCAAGGGCTCCCCTGAGTTGGTGTAGTGGGAGAAGGCGCAGCAGGTGCCTCATTGTCATTGAATGCAATTGTGGCGGTGGGCCAAACGTGCCCCTCCACCGCGGGCACCTTTAATGACAAAAGGCGCCATTAGCCCCCCACCACGCCAGCTCGGGGAAGTCTCCCCCGGGATGGCGTAGTGGCAGAAGGCGTGGCAGGTGCCTCATTATCATTGAATGCACCCGCAGCGGCGTGCTCATTTAATGACAATAGGGTGCTGACACACCCTATTCATATCATTACCTCCTCGCCGGAGCAAGGTGGTTAAAAAAAAAAAAGTGGCCCATCCTGGCCCTGCCCCCCTTCCGCCCCGCCCCGTTAACCAGGGGCGCACAGGGGTGAGTGGGGGCGCCAGTTCGCCCAGGGCGCTGATGCCCTTAAGGCCAGCCCTGCTCCCTGCCTCACAGTCTCCCAGGCTCTCCATAGTCGCTGTGGCTCTTTCATGGTGCTCTTGGCACTCTCGCTGTCTCCCTGTTTCTCTCACAGTCTCCCTGGCTCTCGCTCTTCCCCAGGCTCTCTCACTGTCCTTCTGACACTCACAATCCCCTGGGCAGTGCTTTAAGTGGGGTAAGAAATTGAGGGGGGAGGGCTAATTTGGGGGCATGGCTTGCCTGATGGGCATGGCCTAAAATCTGAAGGCGTGTTCTAAAGAAGAGCATGTAAAAATGAACAGGGGCGGTCTCGTCTACATACTGCAACACGGCTGGTACAACCAACATGTGTGTTCCTGGGCAAATCATTTAATTGCACTGTTGAGGGTGAGGCTTTTTAAAAAGAGAGAAAGTTGACTGCTTTTAATATACAATACAAGCAGTCCTTGCATTCGGGGAGGGGGACCTACCAACAACTTTTTTCTCAGGTGCTCGACATAAAAAAGTTTGTATACCACTGCCGTTGGCCAATGCGGCCCGGGCATGGTTGCAGAGCCCAGCGCCTGGACGTGGGTGTGCTGCCGACAGGGTAAGGTGACAGGTGGAAGATGTTGGCTAGGAAAGAGCACTATGGGGGCTCTCATATCCCCCCACCCCAACAAGCCAACAGAAAAGTTTACAAATTGTTCTGTCTTTAAATGCACTGGGCGTCCTCTGGAGTGAAGGCCGCAATGCCTGCTCGGCCTCCTCGCCTCTCCTCTCTCCCTTCCCTCTGTACTTATTCTGACATCTGTCTCTGCCCCCGCGTTGTGTCCCTCTGCTGCGCTGCAGTCCCCTGGTTGTCCAGCTTCCCCTGGAGTCCTGTCATGGGGTTAATGGGTCAAACATTAACACCCTTTTGTCTCCACTCCTGTTGTGCCTGTTACTCTCAGTCTTAAACTGTAAATGGCACGAGGAGTGGAGACAAAGGGGTGTTAATGGTGCGTGGGGACGCTGAGCTGTGACTAACAAAAGTGCCAGCCAGCCCCAGCTTCTCACAAACTCGTTTGAGCGAAGCTGTGACTGCCCTGCACTTCTGTCAGTAACAGCTGCCTGCCTTGATGACTGCAGGCTCATCTTCCGTCGCGGTTGCGGCCATGGCAGGACAATGACCCGCCGTCAAGTGGTGAGACTGGAGCGCCCCGGCAGGGCCCCGGCTCAGCCTCACTTTTAGGAGAGTGCTGGGGTCCAGCCCCGGCAGGGCCCGGCCCACTTAAAGCACTGCTCCTGGGACTCCACAGTCTCCCTGGTATCCTCACATTCTCTTTGGCTCTCTCGCGGTCCTCCCAGGGCTCCCACAGATATCCTGGCTCTGTCTCCCCTGCTCTCGCAGTCCCCCTGGCTCTGTCACAGTGCTCTTGGAACTCGTACAGTCCAGCCGGCTCTCTCACAGCCCCCCCTCCCCCCCGGCACTCTCACAGCCCTCCTTGAGCGTCCTCTACATTTTCAGGTCCCTATCTGGTCCCAGGGCGGCTTGTCAGAATAAACAGTCCCCACCTCAGGCAGCATTCGGATGAGTGTTCGTGCCAGCTAGGGCTGGGCAGAGGAGGAAAGAGGCGATCAAACACTGCTCCTCCCTTTGAGCAAAGCTCGCAAGACTCGACTTTCTGTTCTCATGCAGCCCAGCAGGGCTTGTACCCGCCAGAGCCAGGTTCACGGAATCATTGGTGAGGCCAAGGCCAAATGGCTAGTTTGGAGAATAATTCTAAACCAGGCAAGGCTTCATGCAGAGACATGGGTTGACAGCTGTTTGCAGTTCCTTTAAATTCTATAGCAGGTAAATTGTTACATTACCTAATAATATAATTTGTTATGCCACACAACACACATGCCCAGTATACAATATCCAATTTTCTTTTTATTTTTTTTTATTTTTCCTTCCCTTATTTGATATTTTCTTTTTCTTAAAAAATAAATCTTGTATCGTCAAACTGTATTATTTTTCTTCCGTTAAAAAAACAAACCAGTCTCCAAGTACAGACATAATAATGTCACTTTATTCATGTATGCAAATTTTGGGTGTTAAATAGTGCAAACCCAGCCAGCAAGCGGTGAGGCGTTGTCCCTCAAGGGGTTACAATAATATGCAGGGCTGGAAATGGAAATGATTTACTGTGGGATCCCACCAGCGACGGGGGTGGCAGTGTTTGTTCTCAAATCTCCCCATAAATATTTGCCTTTTCATGAACACATAGAAAATAGCCACAGAGATGAGCGTTTCCTATAAGGTTGCTGGCAAAGAATAAAAGGCGGACACCTTTTCAATTTAAAAAGCTCTATGTAGCTTTTTTCCTGCCAAGTGCCATCCTAACAAAACGATTTCACAGGCATCCTGATCAGACCTTCAAATGATCTTGTCTCTAAGTGTTTTGCACCTGGTCCTTATGACTGAAGCATAGTTTCGCCTCCACTTCATGTCCGAACCAAACCAATTGAAGGCTGCAAGCAGGTTTTTCTGATCTAAAACAAACATTTTTCCGGATCCGGGGAGAGAGACATTTTTTGACGGATCCTAGATCAGAGAAAATCCCGCCCAAAGTCTAGCACTGGTAATATGTATACAATTAGAAGACTAGAATCATAGTGTCACATCTTGAAGACTATTAAGCGAGAGTATACATATGTCTTCAGGCACGGGATGCAGATTAGGGAGGGAACGGTGGATCCAGTCTGTGTCCGAGGGGTTCTTCTTGCGCAAGATCTGAGAGCAGAGTTTTGTCCCAAGATCACAAGGCTGCCCTTCAATGCTTTCCCTGCAGCTCGCAGTGCTTCTTGCTTTCCTCTCTGTGGATTAGGCGACAAGCAGGTGTGAGCTGCAGCAAATAACCGAGATCTCTGAAAGCATACATCTTAATCCATGCACATTTCAGCCTGAAGGCTCCGCCCCCATGGTCGCAGTGACCCTTCCTAAAGCCCAGAGAGTCCAAGACGCTGGCACAGGATATGCAGTTTAATAAGTGTTCAACACCAAGTCTGAGCTTTGGGCCAGCTTCAGTTGGCTGAAACGGCACCAAAGTCACCCAGCTTTGCGGTTGGTGAATCGCAAAAGCCCCTTGTGGCTTTTATTTCGTTTTCCGGTCTTATTCTTCATGCTTTTAAGCACTGTAATGCCGGATGTTATTCGCCCTGCCTATGAACATTGTTAGGCATTTGCAACTTGCCATGCACAGAGCAGTGTCAACCATCCTGGGATTGGACACCTGGGACCAGATGCACCGAGATATACATTTGTTATCATGGCCTGCACCTGTCCTGCCATCTGACCCATTTCCATCCTTGGTGGCCACCAAGAGCTGTCAGTCCACAGAGACTCCAAACGAGCTTTGCCCATAGTGTGAGCATTGGGTGGAAACTGCATTTCACGCAAGCATTCACCGTGGAACACCAGGCTGCTGGATCACTGACAACAGCGATGCAATCAAAGAGTCAAGAAAGCAGTAACATGGAGCAAGTTACTGTTGGATCTCCAAAAACAATAATGCCATCAAAGATCCAAGAAGCCTTGACTGTGAAGCAACATCCCAATGGATCTCTGACAATAATGCCATCAGATTTCCCAGAAGACTCTGACTTCGGAGAAAATTAACATTGGAGCTACCATGGTGCCATCAAAGATTCAAGAAGGCCAGGACTACAATAATGTCCCACTGGGTCGCCGACAACAGCAGTGCCGTCGAAGATTCAAGAAGGCACTGACCATGGCACAGTTTATGAGTAGATCTCCAACTACAGCAATGCCAGAGAAGATCCAAGAAGGCTCTGTCCTTTGAATAACCTTGCACTGGATCTCAGACAACAGCAATGCCATCAAAGACCCAAGACGACTCTGACTGCGGAACAGTCTACGACTAGTTCTCCAACTATAACAATGCCATTGACTATTCAAGAAGGCTCTGACGGTGAAACAGCCTACGACTAGGTCTAAAACTACAGCAATGCCATTGAAGAACCAATAAGACTCTCACTATGGAACAACCTCCCACTGCAACTCAGACAACAGCAATGCCCTTGAAGATCCAAGAAGGCTCTGACCGTGTAATAACCTCCTACTGGATCTCTGACAACAGAAATGCCATTGAAGTTCCAAGAAGACTCTGACTGTGGGACAGTCTACGACTAGTTCTCCAACTATAACAATGCCATTGATGATTCAAGAAGGCTCTGACTGTGAAACAGCCTACGACTAGGTCTACAACTACAGCAATGCCATTTAAGAACCAATAAGATTCTGACTATGGAACAACCTCCCAATGCATCTCAGACAAAAGCAATGCCATAGAAGATCCAAGATGGCTCGGACTGTGGAACAACCTGAAACTTGATCTCGCACATAACAACAATGTGAATGAATATATAAGAAGTCTCTGACTATGGAGCTGATCTGGAACTACAACATTGATATATCAGAGTCAAGGAGGCTCGGACCATTGCATCCCCAATAACAGCACCATTGAAGATTCAGAACGGTTATGACTGATCAGTGGATGTCGCACGCATGCAGAGAAGGGTGTGGAAAAACAGAATCCACCCAGGTTTCTGTGCACTTCAGTCCGTTAATGCAATGTTTGTGCTACTTTTTATGTAGCATGAATCTAGATGTAAGGAACGGAGCCGTGTCCAACAAGGGGATATGCTTACCGTGTACATTGCAATTGCTACACTTGGAAGGATAGCGTATTAATGCTACACATGGAATGACAAAGTGGGGACATACAGAGGGGGTCAGGCTGATGGTATAGGTGGGCTTGGACTGGCCTATAGGGCAATGCCGAACCAAAAAAAATGCAAAATGATAGTGTCGGCCTGTTTTTTTGGTCAAAGTGGGCCAGTTTGATGAGTTATTTCACTATGCGGCTAGTAGTTTTGACCATTGTTGCTGAATACATATGCTTTAAATTGCACAATTTGTATCGCATTTTATCAAAGAACTCCCCCTTGGGTACTATTCAAACAGTCTGTCACACAAGGAATGAATTGCTATTTGCAACTGTGGCCACATTGTAATTTGTGCCCTGACAATTTTATGCCCCAGTCCGTCCCCGGGGAAAGGGTGAACTAGGCAGTGCTGGGGAGGCTCTGTAGTGATCCTGGGGTGAGCACAGGTGCACATGGCAGAGTGTTTGACTCATAAACCGGCCCTGTGTGCAGTACACGGAGCCCCACGCTGTGCCAATGTCAATCATATAATGCGCATTTTTAGAACGATGAGCCGGGACTCTGTACAGCAATACAATGGGGGTCATTACGAGTTAGGCGGTATTGCCTTCAGTAATACTGCCAAACAGAATGACTGTTCCTGAATGCAGTAACCTGAAGGGTCCACATCAGTCGTAACCATGTGGACTCTTCTGTTATTGCCCCCATTAGGCTCTCACAGGACTATGTGGGGATCGGCAAATACTGCATGTGGTCAGTGGCGGAGCAAGGGTGGGGTCAGGGGGGTGGCAACCCCCTCTGTTCCCCCATGGTGCCCAGTGCGACCCCCACCCACCCGCAGGTGCCCTATTAGCCGCCCCCCCAGCACCTAAAGCTGCCTCTGCTACTGCATGAGGTAATTGCCTCATGTGGTCATTACCACATGCGGCAATGTTATTGTGTGGCAGTTACTACATCCACACAAAAGTAGACGGAATGTAAGAGTTTCAGGTTGGAAACTCCAAATTTGGCAGAGCGGTAAAACGTGCAGCATTTCCAAATGGCCCTCTTTATAACCCCGCCGGTCTAGTAATAAAGTGCTGGTATTTAGGTAAACTGGCACTTTACCGGACCAGCAGAGTACAAGTATGCCGGTGGGCTTAACAAGACTTACCTCCATCCAACAGCTGTGGAGGTAACTCAGGCCCCCACTGGCATAAAACAGCTGGTATTTTCGAAAGTAGTATTGCCAGTGCCGAAAATACTGGCAAATCCCCCATGGAGACCTATGGGACTCCATAGAATGGGGATTTACCGCCCTTTCTGCCACCTTTTAATATTCCAGTAAAACCAGGATATCCAGCAGTGGAAACTGTAGGTACATTTGCCGGTATCCTGATAGATTTTCCACCAGGATACCAGCAAACCTGTAATGAGGCCCATTGCATGTGTTAGCACTACCGGCAAACTAGTAATGACCCCCAAAGTCTATTTCCCCTGGTTCAGCGCATCAATTACTGGGGCTCCACTTTGCACTCTGTCCACCCCCCACCTCGTGCCTCCCCTGTAAATGTATCAAATGAAAGTGATCTCACTGCGGGGTAATCGGCTTGTGCCCATTCTCACTTTTTATTAACCCACCTTGTGCTGCCACTGACCTTTTTCGGGCAGAAGCATGGCGAAAGTGCATTGGTCCCGACTCGCCACCTGCAGAACACTTCTCTATGTGTGAACTTGTGAAGTGCCAGCTAGCCCACACGTCAGAAGCGAGCACTTAACTGGTGAGCCATCCACATACGCGGGCTAGTCTACCATGTGTCCTTGGAGGTACACCTGGGCAAGTGCTGGGGTGGGTGGGGGGTGCAATATGTGGCGTGTTGGTGCTGTACCAACGCGGTTGAGAGGCCACAAGGGTTCTGTGGACAACCACCCCTCCACCGCCCTTCACGTTTACAAGGGCCTATTATACCCCGATAGGACAACTTGGTGCCCTGTAATATAGCATTGTGATTGGGTGAGGGGCATGAAGTGCGCAGGCGGGGCGGGAGAAAGAGTGAAATGCGCCTAGGAACGCTTACGTGTGCACTGGTGCGCTATATCAATGCGCGCACACACACACACACCACTCGTGTCGTAAGAAGCTATGAAGAGAAGGGGGTAGGCGGAGTGCAGGAGGTCCATGACGGCGTCTCTTAATCCTTTTTCCAGGAAGACAGAGCAGTTTTGTGCTAAGGTTCGTGTTCCTCGTCCTCGGCCCTGCCAGCTGTCACCAGCTCTTTGTGCTTCCACTGCAGGTCGGCTCGGCAGGGGGTGGGGGGGAGCCAAGCTTCTGAGATAGCGCCTAAGCCGCCCCAGAGCAAACAGCGCATCCCTTTGAAGGCGGCTGGTTACAGGAAACCGCAAGGATGGGACTATGCTACAGGGCGCTGGGGTAACTGCAGAGCCCTGACTAGAAATGCTACAGAAGGAGAGAAGTGGGGAGTTCTGGGCGTCAGGGAAGGGGCACATCAGGAACTGGGAGAACTGCAGAGCCCTGACTAGAAATACTACAGAATGAGGGAAGTGGGGAGTTCTGAAGTTAGGGATGGACATATCAGGAACAGGGGACTGCAGAGCCCGGACTAGAAATACTACAGAATGAGAGAAGTGGGGAGTTCTGGGAGTCGGGGAAGGGGCACAACAGGAACTGGGAGAACTGCAGAGCCCTGACTGGAAATACTACAGAATGAGGGAAGTGGGGAGTTCTGGGAGTCTGGGATGGGACATATCAGGAACAGGGGACTGCAGAGTCCTGACTAGAAATACTACAGAATGAGGGAAGTGGGGAGTTCTGGGAGTCAGGAATGGGACATATCAGGAACAGAGGACTGCAGAGTCCTGACTAGAAATACTACAGAATGGGAGAAGTGAGGAGTTCTGAAGTTAGGGATTGATATATCAGGAACAGGGGAACTGCAGAGCCCTGACTATAACTACTACAGAATGAGAGAAGTGAGGAGTTCTGGGAGTCAGGGATGGACATATCAGGAACAGTGGACTGCAGAGTCCTGACTTGAAATATTACAGAATGAGAGAAGTGAGGAGTTCTGGGAGTCTGGGATAGGACATACCAGGAACTGGGGACTGCAGCGTTCTGACTAGAAATACTACAGAATGAGGGAAGTGGGGAGTTCTGGGAGTCAGGGATGGACATATCAGGAACAGTGGACTGCAGAGTCCGGACTAGAAATACTACAGAATGAGAGAAGTGGGGAGTTCTGGGAGTCAGGGATGGGATATATCAGGAACCAGGGAACTACAGAGTCCGGACTAGAAATACTACCTACAGAATGAGAGAAGTGGGGAGTTCTGGGAGTCAGGGATGGGACATATCAGGAACAGGGGACTGCAGAGTCCGGACTAGAAATACTACAGAATGAGAGAAGTGAGGAGTTCTGGGAGTCTGGGATGGGACATATCAGGAACAGGGGGACTGCAGAGCCCGGACTAGAAATACTACAGAATGAGATTAGTGAGCAGTTCTGGGAGTCAGGGATGGGACATATCAGGAACAGGGGACTGCAGAGTCCGGACTAGAAATACTACAGAATGAGAGAAGTGGGGAGTTCTGGGAGTCAGGGATGGGACATATCAGGAACAGGGGACTGCAGAGTCCTGACTAGAAATACTACAGAATGGGAGAAGTGAGGAGTTCTGAAGTTAGGGATGGACATATCAGGAACCGGGGAACTACAGATTCCTGACTCGAAATACTACAGAATGAGAGATGACATATTCAGGGTGGTCAGTTTACTGTTTGGGTGGATCGATGAGCACAGCCGTCATTGGGGTGAAATTCGGGAGGGGGCTGAGAGTGATTTGTACACAGAACAGAACTATTTGCATATGCCAGGACTGCAAGGAGGGGGCAGGCCAGGGCAGCAGATCTGTCCGTGCCTGTTTAGTTTATAAGAAAGGGGAGTGTATTTGTTTATGCAGAGATTTCCAATAGCAGTGAGGGCTTAGCGCTGTCATTTGAAACTGTTGACTTGAAATATGGCGCCTTTTTCAAGCTTTCACTCGGTTTGGGGCATTGTGAGTCCAGACAGCGCCAGTTCCCCCAGTCCGTAGATTCTTGATTCCTAGACCTGATCTTTGTATCGGGAAAGATGAGGTCACTGCCGCGGACATCAACGTGAAATATGCACATTTTATCCAGGCTTGTCTGCAAAAAAAAAATAAAACGACGAAAAAGCATTTGCCAAGAGAACAGATTTTCATATAACCTTAAAAAGGGTCACATCTTTTAAACGGACAAAGTTGTGCTTAAATATTTATTGTTTGCAGATTGCAACCCTACCAGGCATATTCACAAGTGTTCTCTCCAGACGTTCTAGTAGTCTAGTGTGGAAGTTTCTCGAGCCGAGTTTGAATCCCGACTTCAGCAACAAAAACGGATCGAATACATTAAAGGGTACATATAGATTTCCCAGATCCGAGATCCGGGGAGACGTTTTTTGGCTGGACATGGGAAAATTCTGTCACATTGAACAGCGCTGGGGCTCTACAGTCACCACAGTTCATGGTATGCTCAGTCATGGTGTCCTCATCTCCACCAAAGTCCAGTCCTGATATCTACACCACACTTCCATCAAAGTCCAGTCCTAGTATCTACACTTTCATCAGAGTCCATTCCGGGTATCTAAACTTCCACCAGAGTCCAGTCCTGGTATCTAAACTTCCACCAGAGTCCAGTCCTGGAATCTAAACTTCCACCAGAGTCCAGTCCTGGTAGTTACACTTCCATCAGAGTCCACTCCTGGAATCTGCACCTTCTTCTGTCTTGAGCAATTCTAGCCACAGTCTCTGCTAGTCTGTCCTATCCCTGTTTGTGGTCAGCAGGCAGCTGGCTGTAGTAGACTGCGGAGAGCACTCGGAAATGGAGGAGGGCCTGGAAAGGTCAGTGGAGGAAATGGGTGAATGGGAGAGGGGGGTGTGGAGGCCATACAGAGGGAAGAGGGGGTCAGGAATGGGCAGTAGACACAAGCACCCCGAAAAATGAGCCGGGGGAGTATCTTTGCTCAGTGCTTGGCTGCATTATAAATACCCTCCATGCATGCATCAGACAAGTAGAGCAAACAAAACAGCACTGGAGCTCATTGGTCGGATGAGCACTGCTACTGCAGAGACTGGGTATGCTATTAGAACAGCAATATACACACAACACATACATGTTCAATACACTTTCACATACTCACTTCTTTCTACAACAGTTTACACTGAAGTATACAGAGACATCATTATACTGTTCATTAGAAACAGGTTTGTTCATGGCTTGGAATGGTCAACTAAGCTAACCACGTACTATAACAATGAAATAATGGCTAACATGCATTATGATCCGATAATGCCCCCTTAGGGCTCTGCTTGCATTTACAAAGCATTCACCTTTTGATCTCCTGATTTATTATCGTGTTACCAAACCCCCTTAATGGCAATGTAGGAGCACCCAGCACCCCAAAGTGCTGGTAGTCATACCCAGGCTCGAACTGGCCTATAGGGCAACAGGGCAATGCCTGATACAAAAACACAAAATGCTATTGTGGGCCAGTTTTTTGGGTCAAAGTGGGCCAATTTTTAGCCTGTGCGGGCCAGTTTGAGGAGCTACTTCACTGTGCGGCTAATAGTTTTGACCATTGCTGCTGAATACATATGCTTTAAATGTCCCCATTTGCATCACATTTTATCCCAAAACTCGCCCTGTGTACTAGTCAAACAGTTGTCACAGAAGGAATGAATTCCTATTTGCAACTGTGGGTCACTTTTTCATTGGTGCCCTAGACAAATGCATGCCCTAGTCCGACCCTTGTGATACCGTCCCGCACTTTAGGTTCGAGCGATTATATCATGGCTAGCTAGTGGCCATGTAGTTAAGACTGGCTGGGAAATATTGGGGTGTGGGTGTCAGAAAAGAAATGCCCTTTTTAGCGTTAAACCCAGGAGACTTTTGCCCCTGAGCGAATTATCAAAACGGGTGGCTGTGTTCCATTCAATTTGGCAAACCATGCTCAGAACTGGCAGCTTTTGAGAGCAACGGCATGGCACAAACAGGTCCAGTTGCTTTCAAGAAAAAAAGCAGCGCACGAGAGCCCCGATGTACATGTGGCGATTAGCATTCTATGCATTTAATTAAAATGTTTGTGTTACTGGGATTTACACCACTCTCTGCTTGCATTTTCATGGACGGCAGGTGCTGTGGTGGATCTGAGGGAGAGGGGCTGGTAAGGTGGGTGGAGAGAGGGGGAAAGGGCTAGCCAGCTTTGCCGTTGCCTCCATGCATGCAGTTTAGCAGTACCCGGTTGGAGAGAGAGGGAAAGTGCTAGGCAGCTTTGCCGTTGTCTTAGTGCATCATAGAGTTCGGGAGAACGGGGGGGGGGGGAGAGAGAGAGAGAGAGAGGGAGGGGAGAGAGAGGAGAGAGAGGAGAGAGAGGAGAAGAGAGAGAAGAGAGAGAAAGAGAGAGAGAGAGATTGATTTGCCGTTGCCTTCATGCATGCAGTTTGGGAGTACCCAGTTGCTTTTTTAGGGGTTTTGCGATGAAAGCATAGAGGCAATGGCCGGGGTGTTGCTAGGTATGGAAAAGATCTGGGGCTACGCTAATGTCAGGACTCGGGGCTAGCCAGCCTTTTGGTTGTGGCCCCTCAGCTTCTATCCGGGGCTACAACCAAAAGACCCCTCGTCCTCACCACCCAGCAATGCCTCTAGGCAATGGTGTCCGATGAGAGCCTCGGGTGTCCCCTGTGCTAGGGTGTATTGGGCAGGGCAGTGGCATGTCAGTTGGTTGTAGAGATGTAGAGTTGTGTTTTTGGGTCTGTAGGTAGGGGATTTCAATCGCCACGTGCGAGCGGCTTAGTTGGTCTGTGTATGATGTGTTTGAGCAGGGAAGATGTAAGAATTAGTGCAGGGGGGTGTTAATGACAACACTGGGGGCCCATCCCATGTGTTAGGGAACAAAACATAATAGTGCATAAATTGTTTTTGGGCGACTTGCAGGGAATCCTCACTTTCCTAGTACCCTAGGGAGAATTTGGTGGGCACTGCAGGGAACAGATGTTTGTTTTTTCTTTAATTAGTACCCGGTGAGGTGTCACATGCTTTCTAAAAACACGCCATTGGATGCAGGCTGGAATTACCCGACCAGGAATCCCTTACCTGGTATGGCGCTGTTTCCAAAGTTGCTTCCTCTTCCGTACCCAGGGCGGGGGATGGGGTAGAGGTAGCCTAATTTCTGGAGTGGGCGCGCTGGAAACACTTCTGTCCCCAGCGCATCTGCACCCAATCTGAGACAGGCTGTCATGGAAAGGAAGAAGGGACTGCATTTTTTGGTTTACTTTTTTAATGGGTGCCATGGAAAGGGAAAACGGACTTTGTTTTCCCTTCCCCAGTGGCCTTTTTATTTACATTCTTTTTTTTTTTTTTCATTCCGAAACGCTGGAGCGTTTTGGAACAGAAAGAAAAATGCTTTCAGTAACCTGGTTTTACGGACCGGTGTACTAATAGCAATAAGCCCTTCGCAGAGGGCGGCATTACCACTTCAGGTAATGATCTGAGGCCTTCCTTAAGGCTCTCGCTTTGCTGGGGCCTGTAACTGTGGGCCCCGGGGCATTACCCAAAGTGGTAATGCCCCCCCCAGCTCAGGGTTTATTGCTTAAGTAATCTAGAACAGTGTAATGGCGGGGTCGGGGAAGTCATACCAGGTTTCCATATATAATCAACATGCTCACCCATTTTACTTCCCAAAAGGAGACTGGCAGTCCCAAAGAAATGAAGCACGGGGTAAAGCATGTGTCTGCCACTTTATGACACCTGCACTGTTCAGTTGCTCTGTGCAGACCAGAAGCATCCCTAGGACGCGCGCCGTAAAGCTAAAAAATACATCTATTCATTGACAGAATGAATTAAGTTTAAAGAAAGTATTAATTACACGAAAACTCTTTGTTTTAGAATTACAAATATATTTCACTTTATCCAGAATCCTCAGGTCACGTAAGCTCCCTTTTAATTGGCCCGAATTCCCTGTTGTTCTCAATCTTCCAATGTCATACGTACAGTACCCTTGGCTAAAAATCCTCTTTGGGGTATTGGCTCTTTGTCTCCCACAGCCGAGCCTGCTCCCTTTTGACTGGGCGGGCCACCCAGTGCCTTTTTAATTCCTCAAACTAAACAATGGCTTTCTGGCCCAAGAAGCGATGCACCTACTTTAAGAGTTTCCCAATCAAATAGTTGACGTCAGGGACGTCATTTGGGGGTCACCAGGGGTCGCAGCTGCGACCCCTGAGGTCTCCTCTGCTACATCCGTGGGCTCCCTTGCTAACCTTAAAAAAAAAAAAAAGTTAAAAAAAAAAAATGTAAGCTCCAAATCGGCAAATATGGGCCCTATGCACGCTGATTTTAACGATACATATGGTGCTCCATTCTTGTATGAAATGTATATCACATTATAGTGGTATTGTAACCATAATTTCGTAGAGTACTTAGGAACAATGATATGTAATGCCACTTCCTGTTTTGTCAAGGGGTGAAAGGGTGTGTTCCAGCGCTTCCCGTGATATCATTTCGGAATGGGGTCAAATGATATCACTTCCTGTGATGTCATCAGAGGTCAAGGGTCATGTGATGTCACCTCCGCTACCCTTGTTATTTTGGTGAAATTACGTCACTGGTTGGCTCCTGGGATCTGGGGGTGCCTTCCAACCGAAATTAGCTTCTTAAAAGGGCCAAGAGACCGAACCAACCTCATATCCTTGTTAGGAGTACTCAACAAATCTGGGCACCCTTCAAACTTCCACCCCTTCGAACCCCGTGAACCCACATCATACAGTGGCACCATTCAAACTCCCACCAATCCTAAACCCTTATCCTCTTTAGGAGCACACATCATACCCTAGCACCATTCGAACTCCCACCAATCCTAACCCCTTATCCTCTTTAGGAACACACATCATACCCTGGCAGCATTCTAGCTCCCACCCATCCTAACCCCTCTCCTCTTTATTTAGGAGCACACATCATACCCTAGCACCATTCGAACTCCCACCAATCCTAACCCCTTATCCTCTTTAGGAACACACATCATACCCTGGCAGCATTCTAGCTCCCACCCATCCTAACCGCTCTCCTCTTTATTTAGGAGCACACATCATACCCTAGCACCATTCGAACTACCACCAATCCTAACCCCTTATCCTCTTTAGGAACACACATCATACCCTAGCACCATTCGAACTCCCACCAATCCTAACCCCTTATCCTCTTTAGGAACACACATCATACCCTGGCAGCATTCTAGCTCCCACCCATCCTAACCCCTCTCCTCTTTATTTAGGAGCACACATCATACCCTAGCACCATTCGAACTCCCACCAATCCTAACCCCTTATCCTCTTTAGGGAAACACATCATACCCTGGCAGCATTCTAGCTCCCACCCATCCTAACCCATCCCCTCTTTAGGAGCACACATCATACCCTAGCACCATTCAAACTTCCGCCAATCCTAACCCCTTTTCCTCTTAATGAGCACCCATAATATCCTGGCAGCATTCTAACTCCCACCCATCCTAACTTCATATCCTCTTTAGGAGTACTCATCAAACCCTGGCACCATTCGAACGCCCACCCATCCTAACCTGTTATCCTCTTTAGGAACACACAACCCTGGCACCATTCAAACTCCCACCCCTTCAAGCCCCTTGAACACACATCATAAAGTGGCACCATTTGAACTCCGGCTCATCCTAACCTCTTATCCTCTTTAGGAACATACATCATACGGCTCATCCTAACCTCTTATCCTCTTTAGGAACATACATCATACCCTGGCACCACTCGAACTCCCACCAATCCTAACCCCCTATGCTCTTTCGGGGCACACATCTCACCCGGACCCTAAGCTCTGTGTAAGAGAGTTGTGGTTTGAGGTAAGCTCACGGCGGGGCGTGCTTCTGGAAGGAGCTGAGAGCGGCATGAGGCTTGTGTACCTTGACATGGTGCCAAGACTCCTGTGGGATTTTATAAACCTGTCACCTCCCAAGCAACGGCCTCTCTCCTCACCTGCTGTACAAATGCTCCCGTCTAGCTTGACTTGCTGGTCGCTCTACCAAGGGACAAAGGTGAGTAGCGAATCGAAAAATGTGTGGTATCGCTTGAGTTCACGTGCTCCTTGCCACAAGGGGACTCTATTTTCATGGTCGTTGGTAGGTCATTCAAACACTTTGTGGCTCATCTGTGATGAGGAAAGTACCATATGTTAGGTTGTTTCGCATTATCAAGTTAGTGTGCAACAAAAATGGCTTCTTGGCAATTACAATAGTGATTGTTTGGAGCACGGCGTGACCCACCGGCAGGATCGCTACCTAGCTGCCAGGTGCCAGGACATTGCTACACGTCTGACTAAACTCGCGCTCATGGAAAAACAGCACACGGGCCTTCTCTTGCTAGGCCTCCGCCTACTGTAACGCCACCCCGCTGGCAAGTGGTACGGTGCCAATGCTCTTGCAGTTCAGGAAGGAATGTACAATGCTAGCGCTCAGCCAATACCTAGATGCCACCTAGGCTCCTTGTGTTCCTGCATCAAAACCCACTGCCATGCCCAGAACATCTTGTACCACGTATAGAAACGCTTCATCTATATTATAAATTACGCTGAAGGGCATGTATACAGCTCTCTTGCTTCCTAGCTAGCTCGGGCTACATAAAACCCCAAATACAAATATTGCTACAAAGATCCCTCTTCCACCAAGTCTTTTATTAACTCTCACTCCTCCAACCCATGCACAATCACAATACTAAAGGACTTGGGCCGGCACAATCTCCATTTTCAAATGCCCTGATTGATTTCATTTTATTTTATTTATTTGTTTGTCACGCGCCAAAGCCCGCAGGCATCAGGGCGCACACGAACACCAAGGACACATCAAGACGGGACAAGGTACCAGAATAGCAAAAGACAGTTTAGTCAAACAAGGAGGTCTTTAGCCATTTCCGTAAAGTGGACAAGTTTGTATCTTTACGCAGGTCAAAAGGCAGGTTGTTGCAAGCAATCTGTGATTGACCTGGGAAGGCGCGGCCGCTCCCCCTTACTCGTTTTGCTCTTGGCCATATTAAGCACGAGGTGTTACAAGATCGTGTGGACCTACAAGGCTTATGTTTTTCGAGACACTCTTTGAGGTAAGAGGGGGCCGGCCCATAGATGCATTTATGTCTGAGTGTGTGTATCTTAAAACACATGCTGGATGCCACAGGCAACCAATGAAGTTCCCTCCTCCTTCATTGAGTCCATTTGGATCTTAGCTTTCTACAAGACTTGTCCAAGTCTACCTGACGAATGGCTGGAAACCTTCAGCCAATATGTGTCAACTGGATGGCCTCTGCTGCCGTCTGTGATTGAAACATCGTTATTGGCAGGCCGATAAAAACCCTTAACATGTTTACAAATGATCGAATACCGAAATCTGCATGATCCAACCACCAAAGCCCCACCCCCGCAACTGCTGGGCAATCTCACCGCTCTACAGGTGACAAGCAATTCAAGATGGGTTTGGCTGAATATTTTGTTGTAACTACTCTCTTTTGATTTTTGTGTTTGTATTTATTGATGAACGGGGTGTGATTTTGCACAGAAATGACCTATAAAGTAGGCCAAAAGCGAGAGCCAAGGCCAGAGGCATTGCTGGGGGGTGCGGAGGGCAGGTGAGGTGGCTATAGCCCCGGGTCTTTTGAATGTAGCTTTGGTTAGAAGCTCAGGGGCTACAACCAAAATGCTAGCTAGCACCGAGTCCCCACAGTCCCGGCATTAACACCCCTGGGGAAGGCAGTGCTAGTTTAAGGCTGCTTTATATAAGAGCACTGTTAGAGTGAGGGATGTATACCAGGGGGTGAAGCAGTCAGAGTGAGAACATGTGCCAGGAGGACATAAGAATATATTTTTTAACATTGACAGCCTGATCAACTACACAGATTACACAATATCTGGAAAATCATGTTTTGGACGTTGACATGTAAATGCATTATATCGTTGCCATACCACTGCTACAATTTTCCCTTGTGTTTCTTTTTATCTTGCTATTCTCTGCAAAATTGGGGTGCACCCCCATTTCCGCATCAAAAACAGGAACCTGCCTTGAAAAATAAAATGGCCGCCGTTATCTTTTTACTGCTTTGGACGAATACAATTATCCAGACCCCTCCCCCTTCCTCGTGATGAACGTGCACAAAAAAACTTTATTTTTCCAAAATGGTGCTAGTGAAAAATTATAAATGGGGTGTAATTCTTCCCCGTTTAGATGTTAAATGGAGACTGAGGTAATCGCTCTCTTCTGTTAGCTGTGAGATCGTAAACCGTCCTACATCAATCCGAGGTTGATCAATTGCTACCATTACTTTCGCTAATATTAGCAAATATTACAGCGCTTAGAAGCAGGAGTGTGGGGAAGTTGGGTTTGAAACAGTATAGATAAACATGTTATCATGACTGGTTATGAATATGATGTGTGTTACCTCTTTCGCCTTATAAAATATAAAAATATTAGAGCGCTTAGAAGCAGTGGGCCTGGCTTGACACACTATACACACATTTGATATCACGATTGGTTATGGATGTGCTGAGTTTGACTTCTTTCATCTTATACAGCTACCATTATGTTGGTCAAAAATATCAATACATATTAGAGCGCTTGTGGCAGAGTACACAAACCTGGTGTTGCCATTAGCATGAGTGCTGTGTCCCTGCAGTGTTTCGAAGCCTTGGGCGCTGTTTCGTCCTCTAGGCGCTGCGAGCAAGTTGCAAAGTGCCTACCATACCTGGATTACTCAGGGGGCCCTTCACCGGACAGCAAAGGGGCCGGGCCTTTTTGAGTCCCGGATTTTCTAAAGATGGGGGACACAGCCCTGGGTTTTGTGGCTTCTCGACACCTACTGACGCCAGTTGGGGTCAGGGGTGTTTTGTGGGCTGAGTCGCACTATTTAATCTTGTGTAACAGCCGAAATCATCCCTGGCTCTTGGAATGCTGCCGTTAGGGCATAATGGGGGGCACCCCGTGACTCTGGAAGCGTGTGCTCACCCGCTCCCCTCGCACGTTGTGCTCTGTGCTGAGTGGCAGCTCCTCCCCACATATTTGATTAAGAGATCAGTGCGGGCCCACCCCGAACCCCTTGACCCAGAAGCGACCGAGGTGGCCACGCACCCCCGCAAACCACTTACCAGCCTATTCTTCGCCTGGACCCCTGAGTGTGAGGCGTCTTGGCAATTTCTGTGTGCGCCCGCTGCCTTTTTTCCTTCTAACAGGCTTATGCGCCCGCCATCTTTGTGTTGGGTTAGTCAGCGGAAGGCCACAATGCACCATTTAATAAAGTTTTCTCATTCTTCTTTCTCCTCTCCCAACCCATGCCCTCCATATCCGTGCCAGCAGACTTGGAGACCGCCGCCTTCTTCAGAGGTATGGGCAGTGCAGGGCCAGGACTCGCAGCTCTTCCGCACGGCCGCCTTGCCCTTCCGGAGACGCTCTTGACTAGCCTGGAGAAGCCCTTCAAGGACCCAGAGAGCCGAAACTGGAGCTCCCACGACAGCCCCAGCCCGCCGAGCACTCCAGAGCAGCCCCTGCCCGCCTTCTACCTCTCGTACTTTGACATGCTGTACCCGGGCGAGGACCCCAGCTGGGCACCCAAGGGGCCACCTGAGAGCCTGCATGCCCACGGCGGACGGGGTGATGGCTCCAAAGAGCCCGAGCAATGCCCAGTGATTGACAGCCAGGGCCTGGCTCAAGATTTGGACTATCACACCACCCTACACCTGGAGGAGCACTCCCTGGAGCAGATGCAGACTATGGTGGTGGGGGAAGTGCTGAAGGACATTGAGACGGCCTGCAAGCTCCTGAACATCACCGCAGGTAGGTGGACCTTCTCTCCTGTGTGCTCCATCTTGTAGGGGAAAGGGTTGATTTCATAGCTCGCAGCAAGTTTGTTTTGCTTAGATCAGGGGTCTGCAACCTTTGGCTTTGCAGATGTTTGGGCCTACAAGTCCCATGGTATCTGGCTCTTCAATTTGCTGGTTAGGAATGATGGGAGTTGTAGTCCAAAACATCTGGATACAGACCCTTGGCTTACATGCATAAAGATGTCCTAGTTGGGAAATTTCAAGAGGGCCTATTGGCTCCTCAGCATGGTGGGTGGCAGGTTGGACCTTACACTCTACAGATATTACTTTAAAGAGGGAGAAGCAATTACTTCTGGGACTGCACCATTGTCGCCTCTATACCCCCGTCTAGTCGGGACAAAGACTGATATGCAAATGGATATTTCCCTTCTGTGAAAGGTACAGTGAGCTAAAGTGTAGCAGCGGACACTCGAATGGGTACCTTCCCAAAGAACAGGTAATTTAGCCGTGTTCGTTCTCGCAGAGGGGTGCCTATGGACTATTTTTTCGAGTTGCTATAGAACATTGCATTACCATTCTATTCGGGAGACATGAGTCCATGCATGGTTTTCATTTTGCATTCTGGGACTTGCAGTCCTGGGTTTATAATGGGGAAATGCAGGGAAAGTTGAACATCTCCTCCGAGATGGATGGACACAGTTGGCATGTGTGAGAATACTCACGTGATCAGTAAAGGAAGGCCCAATGGGCATCGAGTGGTCTCAGGCCATCCTCGTAGGCAGCTGGCACTTCTCCACAAGCAAGATACTTGTGAGGGTGGTGGTCAGGGTACTTCGGGCATGTGTAGACTTTTGGAAGCACCACCTAATAGGGCAGGGGTCTGTAACCTGAGGCTCTCCATGTGTTTTGAACTGCAACTCCCAAGAGTCCTCGCCAGAGACGGCTGGCGAGCGCAGATGGGAATTGTAGTCATGAACACCTGGGGAGCCAGAGGTTGCAGACCCCTGCAATAGGTGGAGTGAGACACATTTCTTTGAGCGTCACATTGCTGTAATTTCTGCTTTGGACGATCGAATGTCCCCCCCACCCCACCCAGCCTAATGGCATTTTGTTTTACGAGAAATGCAGAGCCTTTTTTTTGCACGCAGTGCAGGTGGGGTGTGGGAGGTAGGTTCCCAGCCACCCTGGGAGTGAACGCCAAGACAGCTAAGCGTCAGATTCTGCAAGAAGGAGGGTGATATTTGGTGTTGCACATAATTCAGTCCTGTGGGCAAATATTGATTCTCGCCCCCTCCCTCGGCATCACCCCGGGCGAACTGACTCGCAGCCCAGCTTCTCCCTGTGAAAAAATAGGCACAAACTCAGAGGCATATATAGGGTAGGGCCTTTGCGGGCAAGGCCCACCCAAAATCAGTAAATGCCCACTCAGCAGCGCTGTGTGGGCATTAACAAATGTTAATGTCACTGCGGTGGACCCAACTCCATTAGCTTCAGGCCCCACTTGTTAGACAATCCTGGCTATGCCTCTGAAATTCACCTAAGAAGAAGGGCAGGGCAAAGTAAGTGGGATGAGATGAGGCGCCCCATGATCCCATGTGGGGATCACAACTGAATTGTGTGCAATGCGGTTGCTAGGCGTGATGCGCATTACAAGAAATAAATACATACAAATAAAATAAACTGTGCAGCTCAGACAGAGAGTCACCATTTTACAGGGTAAGGTACACAGCAGGCACAGAAGTTAGTAGTGCATGAAGTGTTTTTTATGTAGCGTAAACCTAGCTGTGAAATAACAGACCTCTGTGAATTCACAATCCAATGGATAGGAGCATTAAAGGTCATTAATCATGGCCGTGGTATTGCCAAGGTTACCAGGTGACTGCAGAGGCACTGATTTTCAGTGCTGGACTATGCTTGACTTTATTTTGATGTTAGTCCATTTTAGTCAATTGACGTGATAGAAGACTTCATCTCCCAGAATGCAATTGATGCAGAAATGAAAGCCTAGGACTGGGGTGTTTTTGTCCTTGGTGACCAGGCGTCATCTGGTAGTCTTACACATTGGGGTTATCAAATCCACTGATGAAATTGTACTGGTTGGATGGTACAGCGTGATGTAGCGACGTGCCGGATCCACCGGCCGCCTGGGCATTCTGTGCTCAGCAGTTTGCAAAAAAAGGTTTGCCCACCCTCACTTCAAATGGGTGCTATGAATAGTTTAAGGGTGCAGTAGTAACTAGTCACATCGCTTGTGGCGTTGGTTCGAAGTTTAGATAACCTTGGAAACATATGCAGAGTTCCCTGGTGATATAGCAAGTAGTAGGTATAGGGATGGATAGAAAGATACAGACAAGTAACACCAGTGGGCTTGATCGAAGTCAACGTGACATTGAGGCCAATTGGCAGCACAGGGCACGATTAGGTGTTAAGAATAAGGAGTCAAGAGGCAGGAGTTGAGAATAAGTTGGAAAGAGATGGCGAGGTTTGCAGAAGGAAGAAAGGATGGGGGGAGTTCTTAAATATGCCAAAGTCATGTTGTAATGCGTAAATACTATGGACATCTTAGTCTGCAAGAGCACGAGAGCACCTGGAGACCATGGAAAGGGCAGCAGTGGGTGGTATAAATCAACATAATGGGAAACCCGCACAGGCAAAGGAATACCCAGCAGTAGAGGAGATGGTCGGTCTTACTGCTGCAAATGTAATAGTAAACTGTGCCTGCTACCACGGTAGTGGTCTCCCAGCACCAAGCCTTGCCCACAGTAATTAGGCATCACCTGGGCTAGGCCACCCATTTATCAAGTCTTCGTCTATAGAGAAGGGTTCTATGTAATGATAACAATGTCAACAGACTACCCGGCCCTAAAATGAAGTGGTAAGAACAAATGGGTAAATATATAAAATGTTGAAAGCGAGGTAAAGAGTAGAAAAGGAAGATATTTTTAATGGTGAAAATAAAAAAATAAAAATTCTTATTTTACTTGTTTTTTTTCTCCTGAAAATATAAATCTGATCAGGTTACGATTTTTTTTTTCGAAAATGCAAAGTTCTACTTTCAAAACAGGGGTGAACCCCTCCTGCCACCCCCACACACACATACTTCCAACCCTCATCTGGTCTTCTAATTGGCTCTTAAATAGCACTGTTGTTGACTTAAAGTGGTCTTCTTTTTTCTTTTTTAATTTTATGTTTTATGAAATATATTGATGTTTTGAGTTATTTAGTTTTTTTCCTTTTTAGGCTTAGCTTAGATTTTTTCGTAGGGTATTTTTGACTCTTTTTGTCACTATGGATAGTTATTTTTTTGCTATGCATGAAAAAATAAATTCTGCTGACATGAGAGCAATGGATAGGCTGACCAGACGACTCTGTGCCACCAAGTGACCTTTTCCAGTCTTCGATTATATTTTTTAAAAAAATCATTAGGGGCCTGATTCATGGAAGTGTGCATTCATCCCTCAAAGGCTGCACGCCGAGAACACATTGCGCGAGCCTGCATGCAGAATTTATTCTGCTCGCTCTGCATATTCATGGAATTGTCTGCGCAAAGTAACCATATACGCAAGTCGCAGCTGGAACACCCCCCGACACGCTCCTACGCAAAGCAAAAACTGCCAGAACAGCTACCTACCTTTGTGCAGTCCCCCGAGTGAGAATACATGCACCCTTCTAACAGTGCATGGGGTCCTTCGTAACTGTTACCAGCACAATGCCAACATGCGTATGATTTATTGTAACTTGGGTAAAACTTGGAAAATATATGTGTGCACCCACCTAAACCATTCCTGCACTCTGCTACACTGCGTAGGTGCCCCCTAAGTCAGATGGGAACCACGATTGCGTACACGCACCTGTAAATCTGACACTTGAACTCTGCGCAGTGAATCCTATGAGCAAGTGTCTGTATGCCTGCCTTCGGGTGGCAGATAGTATGAGGGCTTTGTGTGCCCATTTCCCACTGAGAGGTTGTGTGCTCGGATCCATGAATACATATCGTTCCACGCAATAGTGAGCGTGCAATGGTCTGCCTGCGGGCTGTCCCTCAGAACTTTTTGCCTTGTTCTTCCTCATTTTCTGTGTTCTGCCGTCTACCCTGCCCTCTGCGCAAGCCACACCCACCCTCTGCGTGGTGTCTCGCGCATGGCACTCAGCCTCTTGCAGAGACATGCCGAGCCTGCACGAAGTGCCCACAGAGTACAAAAAGTGCCTTGAAGTCAGTCTGTTCACACCTACAACTCCCAGGATGCATTACTTTGTTAAATGAAACCCCGAGGGCAGACTACTGCTGTTTCAGTAACATGGAGTCTCATCAGGTCACTCCAAGACCCAACATGGTTCACTATTTAAAAGCCAGTCACTGTCAACTGTTGACAGCGCTCGCTGTTCCTGCTTCTGAGCCGAATAGGGATGAAAAACAAAGTTAATTGACTGCATAGTGCCCAATGCATCATGGGAAGATTAGGGCTCAGCTGAACCCAGGAAGCCGATAAAAAACAAACAACCACACAGAATCTGCACTGCAGCCAATAGTAACAGCAATCTAGTGGTTCTAGTTTGGTATCGACAGGGCTCCATGCCACGCTGACACCGTTTCACCAGTCCTCCACTTTGCCTTTACAGATTATGGTATCAGATGCTGAAGGTGGATCAATTCAATTGGATTTAATCGAGACTGGAGTTCTCAGAATGCATAGCTTGTTAAATGAAAGAATATGACTGGGAAATTACTGTTCCACTTTCATGGAGTCATCTGGTCACCCTCTCACCATGCCAGGTGCAGAATTGGAAGCAACATTGCAGCGTAAGAGGGCCCCAGAGCCCTCTGGGAAACACAGAACTGCAGGAGCCACTGGTCTCGCCATGGGGACACTGGAACCACAGGGTTTCTGAGGCATTGGGAGGATAGCTCAGGGGCAATGTGTTCACCTTGGAAGCAAGATGACGTTGAGCAACACAGGTTCGATCCCCGGGTCCACGCTTAGAAGCCTCTGGGTATTAAGTACGTTATAAATAACCTATCATATCATCTCATCACTGGAAAACAGGGGGACATATTCCAGCATGGGAAAAACAGAATCACACCAAGGCAGACACATGGCACCATGAACAAGTCAGAGAAACTGAGGTCCTGAGGACACTGTGATGGACAGAGGAGAGCCGGGTTTCTGGAGCACCAGATGAGAGAGCAAGGTTTCCAGAGACCCAGAAGATAGCATGAGTTACAGAACGCCATGGAAGGAAAATGACAGAGCAAGGGTACTATGGAATCATTGGAGACCCAGAAGTAGAGCATGAGTTCCAGAGCACCGTGTAAGGCAAAGGACAGAGCACGGGTTCTATGGACTCATGGGATATCCAGAAAAAGAGCATGGTTTCTAGAGCACCATGAGAGACCCAGAAGTAGAGCTTGGGTTCTAGAGCACCTTGGGAGACCCAGAAGAGAGAAGGGAGTTTAGGGCACCATGCAAGGCACAGGGGAGAGCAAGGGTTCTATGGACACTTGGGATATCCAGAAGTATAGCATGAGTTCTAGAGCACCACAGGAGTTTCAGAAAACAGCATAGGTTCTATAGCACCATGGAAGACACAGGACAGAGCAAGCGCTCTATCGAACCATGGGGGACCCAGAAGTAGAGCATGGGTTCTAGCGCACCATGGGAGACCCAGAAGAGAGCCGGGGTCATAGAGCACCATGGAAGGCACAGGGAGAGCATGGGTTCTGTGGAATCCAGGGAGACCCAGAAGTAGAGCATGGGTTCTAGAGAACCATGGGAAATGCAGAAGAGAGCATAGGTTCAAGAACACTAAGAAAGACACAGGAGAGAGCCAGAGCTCTCTGAAATCATGGTAGACACAGAAGGAGCGCATGGGAACCATATTGGTACAAGACTGCAGGGCTCATTGCAGAGGTTCAAATGTTGCTCTGGAAACACATAACAGCAGGTGACTGGGGGAGCAGGGGAACCACAGGCAAGTAAACACCCCCACACACACACACTTGGGGTTTAACTTGAGATGCTTATTTCGATTTCAAACCGCAGATTTTAATAGCATTCTGTTGTATAGAGATACTGGTTTTTTACAACTCCTCTGTGAAGACAGTGCAACTAATAAATTAAACCCTAGAATGTGCATACGTACACGTGGTTTGTTTAGATTTTCTGTGCAGGAAATAAAGTGGATGATTACATTGGTTCACAAATGTGTCAAGAAACGGCCAGCTCACATTGTGAAGTACTAGACAGCTATTTTCATGTAGAGGTAATCACAGACTGTTTTTCAAAGAGTGGCATGCTTGGAGAACAATGAGTGTAATTGACCAGTTTGAAATCCAATGCTTCTCATTGCTGTCTGTCCGTAATCTATGGGTCTGACATCATTCTTATGCATTATGAGTTTTAATTCCCCCAATAAACACAAAACTAGGGAGACAGCAGCATAGATTGGGTGTGGAAGAATGTTGGAGCGAGAACGTTGCCTGACGTCACTCAGATTGTTCATCGTAGGATAGTAATATTGCACTAATGTGCCTCTATCCCTTGGACGGCTCTGCCTGCCGCCCTCCCACAGATCCCATGGAGTGGACCAACGGCAATGTTCAGAAGTGGATCCTTTGGACAGAGCATCAGTACCGGCTGCCGCAGATTGGGAAGTCCTTTCAGGAGCTGGCGGGGAAGGACCTTTGTGCAATGCAGGAGGAAGAGTTCAGGCAACGCTCGCCACTCTGCGGGGATGTCCTCTATGCTCACCTCGACATCTGGAAATCAGGTTAAAATCTGACGAAAGTTAACTGGCAATCTATCTAGTTATGATTGTTCATTAATATGGGCCAATATAAACATTGTTGTTAATAGGACAATACCACAAGCCCATTGGTTCATTGGCCAAGTGAGTTATTGAGTTGTGGATAAGTAGTTGGGGGATGGAAGTGGCTGTAGAGTCAGTATGGATTGGAAGAAAGGGTGAGGTATAAGTGAGGAGATCATAAGGAGATCTGATCCTGGGAGAGGTTGGATCAGGGAAAAGATCCGATCCTGGGAGAGGTTGGATCAGGGAAGAGATCTGATCCTGGGAGAGGTTGGATCAGGGAAGAGATCTGATCCTGGGAGAGGTTGATCTTAGGTGGATGAAGGGCCGAGAGTGAGCATGTTGAGGTCCCACGGCTAGGCTGCAAGAAGCAATGTCAAGGATTTCCTTAATTTGCGGAAGTGGCAATGAATTTGTATCTTAAAGGTGGGACTCTCAAAGGAGATTTAGATCGCTTGGGTGGAGGATTTCTGGGGTCATTGTTTGAAGAAGGTTGGAGTCATCAGAGGCCATTCTGAGGTAGGCAGGAGAATCAGGGAGAATTAGATATTGTAGGACTACTATAAGTGCTAGCACTGGTGTGAATGGGGTTGCGAGTGGGTCGATAAGTATGTTGTATGGGAGCTGTGATTCAAACTGGATTATGGGGTATTGGCTGCTGGTGTCGATGTTAAATTGTCAAAGGAGAGGGGGAGGTTGTTGGAGGGGATACTGTTGAGAATTATCTTGAGCTCAACAAAGGCAGGTGAGAGTGTGCGTGTGGGCAGTATAAGATTATAAAACGAAGGGAGCAGAGATTGGAAGTGATGTGTTCGAATCAAGTCGAGGTGAAGTTGCAGATGTGGGCAGGTTGGTGGAGGCTTGCTCTCGGGTAGAGGAGAAGGGCCACGTCCCGTCTGTAGGAACTGGGATGTGTGTGTGCGCAAGACACCCACGTGTTCTTCTGTCTGCCCATCCATCTTTTTCTATGCATACAAATATGTGCCTCCTTTTCCTGTTTATGTACCCATTATGCAATTCCCTTAATCCTTTTCACCCACATCCCTGATTTATATATAACACTATGCCTGCCTTGTCTTTTTCCTGATGTGTGCCTTCTTTCCACCCCTATACCCTCTGTCTTACTGTCCTAACTCTTAAGTTTCTCGCTGAGGCTCAACTCATCCATGCCCCTCCCCAGTATCCCCCAGTCTGTATACAGCATATCTACTCTTGCCTCATTGCCCCTCTCTCTTTTCAGCCGCCTGGATGAAGGAGAAGGCTTCCCCTGGAGGAGAAGTGCGGTTTTGTGGTAAGTTGGCCTCTTCTAGCTGCCTCCAATACACTCGAGTTGGGACGCAAAATGGCACCCACTCTCATAACTTTAAGGCTACCATTGACCGCTTTTAAAGGAATGTAACATGGCATTATACAAAATAAAGTACCAATATATATTTAAAGTTTTCTGGAGTTCTGGGACTACATTAAACGCTTAGTCTTCATTCTTATGCTTTATATGGAGTACCCCCCCCACTCCCCTAGTCAGTACAGTAGATGGTAAATAATTCTAAAGTTAACAATGCTATTCACAGGGTGATGGATGATTTTGGTTATCTACAAAGTTGCTTACAGCTTGCTCCCAGGTATTACAGGGGCTATAGCTGTACAGTTCATATGGGGATACATGGTTTAGTTATCTGTGGATAACAAGGTCAGCCCTGTTTGAAGTCTGAGATTCTTGACATAGGAATAGTTAAGAGTTTGTTCATTATTCTTGTAGAGCGGAGAAATACCTTGACGTAAGGAGTGTTTGTTGCAGAGGGCTTAACCTAACACAGCGTGCTTTGAAGACACATTCTGGTTTTAGTTCACTCCTCTCTATTCCACTTTATATGCTTCCATTAAAAATAATATAGTTTACTGGTCTACGGTCTGTATTGTTTAATGGGTTGGATTGGATAGTAGGCTGGATTACTCTGTTGGCTAGATTTCGTGATATTGGGGATTGATGGTGAACTGGGTTATTTGGTGTTCTGAATTGGTTAGTGACCATGATAAGCTTTCAGCTGGATGGATTGCTGCGCTAAATTGGTTGAGTAATCTGCAACCTAGTTTGGTGGTTGGATTAACATTTTCGGTGGTAGCAAATCATTGTTGATCGGATTAATGGTGTACTGGACTGGTTGATTGACTTTATTGCTTAGTAAGCTTGATTGGTCAGTGGTCCTCCACTGAATCGGTTGATGAGTGAGATTAAACTGCCGTTTTTATATTTCGTCAGATTGAATATGGTGGTGTGGTTTGTTTACTGGTTTGGAACGGTTGGTAGACTTTTTGGCTTGCTTGGTAAACAAGATTGGTCTGTTGTTGAGCAAGATTGGTCTATGTTCTTCATTTGTCTGCGGCCTGGATTTGTGGATGGGAGATTGGTTGGCGAACTAGAATGTTCTGTGGACTTTATTGCACATTAAACTGGATTGGTCAGTGTTCAGAGCGTGATTTGGTTGTTCAGCCGGATTAACGTGAGCTTTTGATTTGTAGGGTTTCTATATTGGTGGGTGGGATGGATTATTGATTGCATGTCTGGGTTGATGACCTGGATTGGTTGCTAAATTGCTTATATGCCTTCTTTTTGCTGCCTAGATAGTTTTTGGGCTAGATAGATTGGTGTGTTATATTTAACCACGTACTGTATTGGAGAGTTGTCTGGATCAGTCGATTCACTAGATTGATAAATGAGTTTGATGAGTTTGCTGGTTGATGGGCTATATTGGTAGGTTGCCCGTGTTGGTCAATGGTCACCATTGGTTGGTGGGTTGGATTAAGTGCTTGTATGGATTGGCCAACTGGCTGCATTGAAAGGTGCCACGTATTGGTTTATGGGCTGTGTCAGTCTATTGATTAGAACGGTTGATGAAATTGTAAGGGTTGATGCATAAGGACTGACATATGTGGCCTTTGTCTCTCTTTTAGCGAGCGAGGAACCCTGGACGGACAGTGAGGCAGACTCTTCCTGCTCGGGGCAGCCCATCCACCTATGGCAGTTCCTGAAGGAGCTTCTGCTGAAACCGCACAACTACGGGCGCTTCATCCGTTGGCTGAACAAAGAGAAAGGTGAGGGCCTGTCTCTTCCACGCTTATCTTCTTCCAAGAATTGCTGCAATGGCTCTGCCTGGGGATAAGGACAGAGCAAGTGCTGTCAGAACTTGAAGATGGATGAGTTTCTGCTTCTAGGAAAGTTTCTTAATGAATGCTCGTTTCTGAGAATGCTCTTCGGCGAGATCAAAGGAATGCTGGTCTCTGCATATCCAAGTTAGTGTGGTTCCTATTCAGCACAGGGGTGCCACCTACCTTGATTATGAAGAGAACTTTTTTTTATTTTTGCCAAGAAATTACTATTTTGTACTCAGTGTTCTAAAAAGAAGCAGTGGCAGAACCAACCATTTGTGCAAACGTGGGATTGGCATATTCCAGGCAGCGCTATGCGCTATAATGTTACTACCCGGCCATAAGATGGTAACAACTGGGAAATGGTGCGAGTACCTGGGCAAATGCCTCTGTAATATCTATATGCTTGTCACAACTGTTGGCTTTGCCAATGTTTTTTAAGAGGACTTGATTGTGAGGTTCAAGTGCGAAAACCTTGATTGTAAGGTTCAAGTGCGAAAAAACACACACACATATTGCTTGTAAATGAAGTAGCTAATGGCACACTTGGTTCAAACATTTCTTTTTTTACGCCATTAGGTCTGTCTCAGTAGACAGCTTAGAAATGATACTGGCAAGTCCAATACACGCAAGGACTTACGTTGCTGAATGACATAGATAACTCAAAGCGATCCAATGAGGAAGTGCTTTGGGTGCAGGGGAATAGTAGAGTGTGGGAATGCCCATAGTGCATAGGCCAAAAGTGGTCAGTGGGTGGGTAAAATCAAACGACACCCAAAGCTCTGTATCCACCCCTCAAATCCCATCTCCCCCTTGATGTAGTCCAACAGCATAGTTTTGGCTTCTATGTGGCACTTCAGCATCACCTAATAGTCAAAAATAAAAAGCAGATTTAGACAAAGCCTTGAGGAATTAGTCGTACTTTCTCACTACATGCCTCTCCTTACATCTTCACGTTTCCATCTGTACTCTATTTTTCTCTGTCTTGCTTGCTTCCTTGGTTTTACGTTGTTTCACTGAAGTAAATGACCTTGTGGTAATTTAATTTGCTGAAATTACCTTGGGTAATTTTCTTTTAATAGAGGGGTCATCCCCATCCCCATACGCACCCTCGCCTGTTCCCTTCCCATAGCCCCAAAGAGGCCCCTTTTAACAACCACAATGTAATTGCAGAGATATAAATGATGCCAATCTAATTTACTTGGATGAAATAACAGTGTAACATTTCCTTCATCTTCCTTGTCATGGTTGCTGTCATATCTAATTCTCTGTCCTTGTTGCTTGCCTTGCATTTGAGGTTCTTAGTCCTGTATAATCTGTCACTATTTCCCTGTCACAGAACGCACATTTATTTAGCACATTTGAAATAGTCTTTAAAAACTTTCAAGAGGATATCTATTTGCAAAGTTTAGAAACAGATGTCTGTTGTATATCTGCCATATAAAACAATTTCTATTTTTGTACAGGAGCAATATTTATTGAATTATGTATATTATCAAACTTCTTCTAAGCTATTTAAGGTATTTTTTTAACATATTTGAAAGTTTAAGTATTGTAAAAAACATAAATACATTTATACACATATGACATATGTATACATGTGAAAAAGTTAAACAAACATACACCAGTGAAATTTGCCACCCCACAACCGGCTCCTTGTTGACACAATAAAGGGAAATGGAACATGCAACAACAAAAATAAAGAATCTTGTCTTGGTCTGTTTAGCATTTCTCCAACTTGAAAGAGGTGGACATGTTGGAAATATATGCGCGTGCGTCCAGAAAGATATTTAAAATATTAGCTCATAATCTTAATAGATATAGGCAGAACCAGAAGCATTACTTGTTACTATAAGCAACAATAAACAAATACTAACAATCAGTAAAGATACCTCTATGAAAACAGTATATTCAAAGTAAAAGGAAATACCCTAGATCCAGAATAAATTATCTGCATATGAACTCTTACTCTGAAAGATAACAAAAGGTTTAAAGAAAAAGAGAAAGGAAGAAAGCAGTGATTGATGTAGGAGCATGTATGTGTAGTTGGTGTTCCATATCTTTTAAAAATGTGTATGAATTATGCAGGTTTAATATGAATTTGGCATTGTTGTTTCTATCCAACTAAGTATCTTAGCTGTGCAAGGCAAGATTTATTGTAATTGCAAATGCTCATGTATACTCTGCTGGTTTTAAAGGACATTTTAAACTGCTGTCATTCATATATGTTTATGTACAATTTAACATAAGGGTTTGGGACAAAGTCCCCTCTGTATTTAGCAATATTCAGAAATCAGAGCTGGAAGTGGCCGTCGAGGCTGTTTTTTCAGAGCATCTCAGACGTGACTTCAACACTATAGCTTTTATACAATGTCCCAGTGTTAGGCAGTGTTATGGTTTTCAGGTCCTAGTGTGGTGGCAGTACAGCTGCGGTCTCCAAGCTCAGTGAGGAAGAGTCCTAACCACACCATATTTGCAGGATGACCGCTCACCCGGTAAATAGCCCCCCAATGAAATTCCCCTGTATTGAAATGGATTCTGTGTGAGGAATTCCCGAAAACACAGAGTGGATATGACAGTTGAGGAGTGGACTCGAGACACCTGAGAATAGTCAGTAAAGATTGCTTTCTGCATGTTTTTTAAAATTTTATTTCTACCACTTTTCAAATGAAAAGCAGAAACCCCACGAGTTGTTCAAAAAAGGGGAAAACAGACTTCTTATTTATTTGCAAATGTAGATCCCACGCATATATAGGCACACAGAACAGTTTAAAACAAAATCTAGTCGGAACACTTTATACTGAACAATATAAAGATGACAAAAGGTTACACAATTATTTTAAATCAGTTGTTGAACAAGGGGAGAACAAGTCTGCTCCAAAATGGCAGTATCACAAAGGCGTTCAGCCTGGAGTCCAGGTAAAGGCAGATTCCTACAAAGAACGGACTCTCTTCCAGATACCAAAGATGATGCAAACTAATCACGGGCTCCTTAGCATACCCCCGTTGTCTATCTTACGGAAGGCAAAATTCGGTTTCCACTTCATCCACTATTTGTGATGTAGTCCAAGAGCCGTAACCTTCCTTGCTTACTCATTGACAAGGAGGAGAAAGCTGGTTTTACAAAGACGTGGCTTTCAAGTGGCAGCAAAATAGGCACTGGCAGCCTATAGCTGGCATGACCTGTCATTTACAAGTACCTCCTTTCCAGACCCTCGTAACTTGATTTGTTTTGCCGGGTGGAAGAGGAGGAATGTATCCATTCTAAGTTCTATTCCATGAGTACATCAGATTCCACTTAGTAACAAACCAACCAAAATATATATATATATATATATATACACACATACATTTATACAAACATACATATATACATAAACACACACACCAAGAAAGTTATGGTGGGTTTAATAAAAAACCTTTCACTTGAAATGTGAAAGTAGGAAAGTCCATTTGAGCCCAGTCTCACGTTCCACAATGCCACCTAGTAGCCATTGTTGGAAGTTCACCTCCTGTTCTGAGCCACACCAGCAAGGCATTGTGGGTATGCAAATTAGCTCCAATGCAATCCTTTTTTCTCTAGGAAATGTTCTTTGTCTAAGAGGGCAGTGCTACTTTATACATAGCGTAATCAACCCAAGACAGACATTTGCATTTAGGATCAGTGCAGTATAGTCCAACAACCTTGTGGTTGGAGCATTGATCATTATATTATATATATATATACATATACACACACACACACACACACACACACACACACACACAGCTGGTAATTAGCTCTTACATTGAAAAATGTTTGCGAGTATATGATAGCAGGACACTGCCCAACCCCTTCAATCCACAAGCCAACTGTAGAAACTATAGATTTCTACTCAGTGATGACGATTTGATGGCGATTGATGATAAATTGGACAGTCGAAAGGAGAGGTGTAGGTTGAGACTAGAGGCCGTAGCTTGGTCTAGATGTGTGAAGAGGTGGTAGAGATAACATTAACAAAATGTTCTTGGGTGTACTAACCCAAGAGATTGGAAGGACCTCTTGTGCATTTATTTATTTATTTATTGGGCATTTGTATGGTGCCTATACATGAGTGTTTCAAGGTGCCACAAGACAAAAATGGGGGGGGCAGAGGAGAAACAACAATAAATGGTCCTACTAGGCCTTGTGACATTAGGATCATACACGTGAAGGGACAATAAGTGCAGGGGAAGGGGACAGGACAGGGCGGAAGGGCTGGGATTAAGGGTAAGGGGGAAGGGAGAAGTGCAGCAGGGATGGGGCACAGGGGCAGGGTAAGTGCTGATGGGAACCCAGGAGGGCAAGTGCCAGGGCAAACAGGGGTAAGGGTCAGTTGGTGGGAGGGGGACCAGAACTAGGGTACTCTGGGAAGGGTGCCCAAGGGCAAGTGCCGGTTAGGGATGCTCGGAAGGACTGGTCGAGGAGGGCGGCCTGGTCCCTGTAAAACACATAAGGCGGCCAGGCACCAGTCACAGCGGCAGGGGGATATTAGCAAGGAAAGGGGAGAGGGAAAGAAGAGGAGAAAGGGAAAGTCTTGAGAAGTTTCTGGAACTTGAGGAGATCCGTCTCAAATCTGAGGGGTGCAGGAAGGCTGTTCCAGAGGGAGGCTCCTGCCGAAGAAAGAACTCTACCCCCACACTCTGTTCTTGGAGAAACGTCTGACCTGCAGAGAGTTGGACCTAGAGAACCAGAGGACTCTAACAGGGAGGTATCTAGGGTTAGACCGTTTGCTGTAGCAGTGTCCCATCCCCCAGAAAGCCTTGTGGGTGATGCAGAGGGTCTTGAATTTGATGCTTACAGTCACTGGGAGCCAGTGGAGAGATTTCAGGGCTGGAGAGATGCAGTCCCTGGGCTTGAGGCCAAGGATCATCTTGCAACCCCATTCTGGAATTACATTCTTGCACACGAAAAATGTGTTGTCAAGAAACTTTTGATCACTCACTGTTCATTCAGTCTTTTTTGAAAACACATTTCACACCACAATGTTGTGTTAAAATACTGGAATTGAAAAACTTTCATCTTCATAAAAAAATTATTCTTTAATCAAAAAGACACTGGCTAATATTCATATCCAATGCATTTCGGTCATGTTGCCCGTCTTCAGAGATCATGATTTATAAACTAGATCAACATAATGATCTTTTTATTATGAAAATTAAAGTTTAAGTTCAATTCCAGTACTTTAACACGACACTGTGGTGTGAAATGTATTTTCAAAAAAGATTGAATGAACACTGAGGGATGAAATGTTTCTTGATAACAAATGTTTTGTGTGCATGTCACACAAGAGGTCCTTCTTATCTCTTGGGGTATGACACCCAAGAACATTTTGTAAATTGTATCTCTATCCCTCAGTGCAGGGGGGATTATTTGGTAACAGGACCTCATAACCGGTATATACTCCATATCACATAAGCAAATAATTAACAGGAATGTTGTATGAAATTGCATTGCCCGCTCTGTCAGAGTATTGAAGAGGTGGTAGATGACCACATATTCTTCCAATCATTCCTCAAAAATCACTGTGGCAATGCTTCAACAATGTGATGTTTCTTTTATAAAGATGTTGATAATGGCGTAACATTGAGGCTGCTGTGCACAAGAATTAACTACTAGCCATTCTGTATGGATAGACCTTGAGCACAATATACACAATTTAAGTTGCCAAATTAGAGTGATAGTGTATTTGCAGTGCACAAAACTAACTGCAGCGGTCTTGCTATCCAGTATGATAGCCGCAGAGGTCCAAGCATATGTGCGAGAAAGAATGGTTAATTTTGCGTGAAGTAGCTACAACATCACTATAATTTGGCACCTTAAGTTGTGTAGCTTGTCTTTCTGGTCTATCGGGCAGGAAAGAGAGATCACTTCATGTAATTCCTCTGCACAGCAGGCTAAATATCACACCGATATCACAATGTTTATAAGAGCACACGATGAATCGATACAGACAGTGATGTCTGAAAAATGCTTGGAAGAGTATCTGGTTCACGTCAAAGATTATTCCCAACTGCTTACGATCCATCAGCTCAGGCCCTGAAGAAGCACACATTATACACAATATGGTCAGAATTATAGTGCGAAATGTGTGCCGGTCAGATTTTAGAGATCAGTGTTGCATGTAACCTAGGGATGTATTGATCCTGTAGAATGTGACAGGAGACATTGTATTGTATATAATCAGCAAATCCGTGGCTCTTCACACAATAATAATAAAGATATGATATTTAATTGAAGTTTTAGCAAAGTGACAATACACGTTTTTTTCTTTATATGCTTTGAGTATAGGACTGTTGAGGTTCACTCCCTAGTAGGAGTCAACAGCAGCTTCTATACTCAAGTTGATGTACACCGCACTGCATTCCTCTAAACTCCTGTGTTTCGATGCTTTATGGTTGAAGGTACTGTCAGAGTTTGAGCCTAGAGGTCCTTACTTAGTGTAGAGTTTATTAATGCTGGAAGATGTGATGTTTGAAGACAGAAGCAGAGGTTGAGTCTACAGGTCCTAACTTAGGTTAAAGGCTATGGATGTTGGAAGAGGTGATGGCTGAGGATGAAGATAGAGGTTGTGTCTAGAAGTCCTGACTTAGTCTAGAATGTATGGATTCTGGTTGAGGTCATGGTTGAAGACAGAGGTGTGGGTGAGTCTACAGGCCATGACTTAGTCCAGCTTTGATGGCTGACAGTGAAATTGGAGGTTCAGCTACAAGGTCCTGGCTTAGTCCAAAAGTTCTTGATGTGTGACTAGTTCATGACTGAGGCAAGAGTCAATACTTATTTCTAGAGGTAATGGTTTGGGATGGAGACTATGATCACTATGAGAAAGGAGGGTTTGAAGGCCATATCATCACGTTTTCCCTAGAGAGTGTTTATGCTGCAATTGGTTAAACAGAGTACATGTTCCTTCACTCCAGGTCGTATTTGTTCCCTTTGTTCAAATCTAGAAGGGCCGAGATAGATTGCATACATTTGAAATAACAATCTTAAAATATCCGTTTCTAGCAATCTCTTATAAATATATAAGCAATTTGAAGACAATCTCATATCTATTTCTGACCGAGAACCTCTGCTCTTGCCGCTTCTCTTAGGAATCTTCAAGATCGAAGACTCAGCCCAGGTGGCCCGTCTCTGGGGTATCCGAAAGAACCGCCCAGCCATGAATTATGACAAATTGAGTCGCTCCATCCGACAATACTACAAGAAAGGCATCATTCGGAAACCTGACATCTCCCAGCGCCTGGTCTACCAATTTGTGCACCCTGTCTGAGGCCGAGGGGCGTACAGTTGGCACAGAGGACTGATCTCAGGGCTGAGGATGGAGAAGAGGCGAGTGATACTAACACCCCCTCCATCCTGATCGGACCCAATACAACAAATGTATTAAGAAAGAGGAGGTCGTGGAATCCGACACAATGGGACATCCATGGACGGTTCTAGTGAACTGGTTGTTTTGGACTCTTGAAAATGTTCGGTGTATATAGACCAATGCCACGTCAACAAGGGCCTGTTAAAAATAGGGGCACCTTCCTTGATGGGGCCAGATCTGAATAAACCTTCCGCCTGGGGCCCATTACTCCAGCACCCCGGCGCTTAGGCCCATTTAGGACTAGATGCTAAGACTGGAGCGGGTGATGGAAAGGGACAAAAGTCCAAGGACATTCGATTCACAGAGTATGTATATATACAAGCAATCACATACTGCTAGCTATTCCCTCACACACTGCAACACAATTTTTCACACACTTGGAGCCACTCTATTGTACGCTACTGGCAAATTGATCAACACGTACGGCGGATACCTTCTTTGACACACACAGCCAACCATTATCTTACACACTGCTGTCACTGGAAGAACTTTATCGTCTATCATACACAACTAACCCTTATCTTACACATTACTGAAACCGGTAAGCAGTGACACTTTCTATGGCACACAACCATCATCTTACACACTGCTGTCACTGTAGGAACTGATCACAAACAACCATTATTTCACACACTGCTATCACTATAAGATCTAAAACCTATCACACACAACTAAGCATTATCGTACACACTGTAGTCACTGTAAGAGCCATTCTCTAACACTGTACAGCCACTGCAAGAGTTATAGCCCATAATACAATAATTCTATTACGCAGAAGCCACTGCGACCATCATGTCTTACACTGTTATCTTGTAACACAGCGCATCCACTACACGCTTTCTATCACACTGCACAATTTCAATAACTATCACACACTGCAGCCACAGCAAGTACTCTGTTGCAGAATGTCAGGCATTCTCACACACACATTGCATGCCATTTTAACACACACTGCTAGCCATTATAAGTGGCACTGGAGACACGGTCAACATTCTTACACATAAAAAGGTGATAATGCGCTCGTTGTACAACACACAGCACTTATTGCAAGCATTCTGCAACATTATAATAACTCTGCCACAAATCATGTCACACTTTGCGACCACTGGTTGTATATCACACACTTCATTCACTGCTTTGTGTTCTATCTCGTAGCTAAACATTGAGTGCATTCAGAAACTAACACTTATGAAACAAACCACTGCACACTAACACAACCTGAAGCCACAACAAAGACGGAAAATGAAACTGCAGGCACACTGCATTATATAATGTGTGCACTGCCACATACTCTCACATTTCTAACTACAAAACAGACTCTGTGTGTGAAATGTGTTCTATAATTCACTGCATCCGCCACTGAATCCTATTATGCTGGCCCAAATGCAGGCTTCCGCATGACACATATATCACTGGATGTGTTCTTGAACACACTGCTGCAGAACTTGGTACGGCCTCACACAGTGAAATTACTCAATTTCCTGACTTGCACACTACAGGCATTCTATCACACTGCAGGGCCACACAGTACATCAAACTGAGCAAGCACTGCAGGCACACTGCCACAGAATGCCATATGCCACACTGAATACTGCAACCAATAGGCACGAGTCATTCATTGCAAGAATGCTAGGCATTCCAATATACTGCAGGCACTGGAGTGATCATTCTACCAAGCAGTGAAATCACTGTAGATACACCACAGCCACTGCATTATAGACTGTAACCAATAGGCACGAGCCAATTACTAAAAGAATGCTAGGCATTCCAACGCACTACAGGCACTGGAGTGGGCATTCTACTAAGCAGTGAAATCACTATAGATACACCACAACCACTGCATTATAGACTGTAATCAAGAAGTGACTGCGTTCCTAGGGCGTGCCTTATACATCAGCTACAAATAAAATAAACCAAATAACCAGCAGACACCAAAGCACGCACACACTGCCAGCACCTTGGTATTCTCTAGCACTGCAAGCAGTGCACACATCGTATAGACACTGAGCCAGAAGTTCAACCATTGCACATTATAGGACACTGCCAGCAAAGGAGCGATACTGGCGCTCTCTGTCCAGTATTCTATTATGCAGTGCAACGAACAAGAGAACTGATCAAACACTGCAGTTATTCCATCAGACTCCAAGCACTGCATATATAGTGTTACACACTCCCAAATGTTCAAATGTAGACGTCAACCAATACACGTGGTGATTTCTGCATAGATGTTATCACACTGCAAGCACTGCCTGTATGCTTTCATCACACACTGCTGTTGAATCTTATATTGCTTGCAGCCAACAGACACCAAGCCACACACTTTGAATGCTGCGCATTGCACACTCAGTGCAACCATCGCAGATATACGGACACACTGCATACCTTTATTATATGCCAGTTTTTCAAATGGGTATAGAAAAGTGCAGGTACTCACCATCCCAGAGTACCCACTTACTATTGAGAAGAGCTGGTACTCCCACCATTAAATGGATTGGCTTCCTGCCTAGAAGTGCCAGTACTATGTCTTTCAAAAAACAGAAGAGCAGGTATTTGGGACTGGCAAATACCTGCCCATTTAAAGCACTGCTATAAACTGCAACCAATCGACACGACACTGAGGCAAGCGCTGTGGTTACTGCAAGTATGCGATCACACTGCACACAACACGTGCTTAACTTCATCACGGTCTGTACAAACCAGCCGGGGGAACAATACGCTGCTCTGTGGTCAAGCTTAGGCGCTCTGAAACTACCACGGTGGTGATTTGGCACAGTATAGAAACCCATTAACAGAACATTGTACACTGCCCAATGCTCTCTTAGAGATTGCGGTTTACCACACAGCAAGCACCGCCTTCGCTCGATCCCACATAACTCTTGCGGTCATTCCGTCCCATTTCAAGCAACGCCTGTGACAGGCCATCACACGGTACTGTGCATTATGCTACCAGAGTAGGCCATACAAAAACACTCATCAATTGCACACTTTCAACCACACTGTAAGCGATGCATTCACTCTTGATCACACTGCAGTGCATCTACACCACTGCAATGAGTGCATGCATCGTTTAATCACGAAATGCTAGGAATCTTCACGATGGCGCAACCATTGCAGCACTGCTGCACACTGCCATATACTTTATTACAGACTGCAACCAACAGAGGACTCGCACTGCCATCACTGCATCCATCGTACCACACGCATCCTCTTTACTCATGGGACACTGAAAGTACTCCATGCATCGCACACAGGCACTTAACCGTCACTCCGCCCTGCAGGCACTGCACCCGCAAGCTCTGTGAGGCCTATGACTACACAGTGCAGCACTACAGGTGCGTACTGCCATGCATTTTGTTGCATCCCCTCCATTGTTAAAAAAACAGGTACCTTGAATGATCCTTGTTGCGCTAATATTTCAATGATTTTCACTTCTATACAACTTAGAATAATGTACTGTCTAAAATTCTGCATTGGGATTATCTGGCACCCTCCCTGCACGTGCCCTATGCAAAAGACTATTAATCAGCATAGAATTAGTTCAATTCATATTTTCATTCAGTGTCCGATTCCTCAATATTACGCCATATTTGTTTACAATGATTATCCGGTACTCCCCGCCATACAATTTATTTTATGATCCATCTTGTTCCCCGAATGGGCACTGTTTCAAAAATCCTTTCCGATTTCACACATAATTATTCTTTTGTATTTTATTTCCATACAATTTCCAATTCTGTCAAACTGAATGAAAAATGAATTGATTCTATGATGATAAATGTGATGAGTTATGCACACATGGAAATTATATGAATGAACATATAGGACGTGTATAGAATTCCAAATTGGGTATTGATATACACAGAACACTTTGGTTATAATCAAGTGACCCTTTTTGGTATAAATTGTGAAATTTTTTAAACGAGCGCAACTTTGGAATATTATCTAGTTTCATTGTTAAAAACACGTTCGAGTGCCGTGGGGCAGTGCCCGATGTAGCCGGGCTCCTGCAGGAGGGACTGGCACCTGCTCCTGGACTGAGGCCTCCCTGCCCCTCAGGCCCGTTTCGTGCAAAGAAACGCCATTCTTTAAGAGCAGTGAGCGATGACCCGTGTGGGCCTGGCTGTGCCTGACCCATCAAGAGACAATGGCACTGAGCCGCTGGCCCGCACCGACAGGTCCACGCTGACATGGCCTGGAACACTGAGGTGTTTACATGGTGCCAGCCTGGGGAACAAGCCCAGGGAGGTGGCTGGGCACGACTGCAGCTTACGGGAGCACCCACACCACACAACAAAGCGCCTTGATGTAAGATTGAAGGTTAGCTAGGCCCTTAGGGTATCTGACTCGCTGTTGGGTGCAGGGGGATATTGGGTTCAAGCTGGCACATACTCTGGTCATGTCCATTCACTGTTTGAGTCCCACCAGTGTGGTTCACCCAGGATCCATGAGTGGAACGACAGCAGCACTACCGGCTCCGGCCAGCAGGAGTCAGTGCCTGAGAAATCAGTTTACTGCTGTAGTCCCAGAGGTGTATTATTAGAGCAGTACTACAAGCCACAGCAAGCAGGAGTCACTATTCGAGCAGTGCTGAGTCTTACCCCAGAGCTATTAATACAGAGTAACATCCGCTACGGCCGGCAGGTGTCACTACGAGACCATTACTGGACTGCTCATCTGGCTATGACCAAACTAGTTCAATACAACGCCAGCAGATGTCATTTAACAACCCACAGCATATTGAAGTGGTAACTTTATCTGTTCCCAGCAGGTGTCACTGCATGGACGGAACTGAGGCTGATGCAGGGCTGTTCATATTTATACCAATATGATATATAGGTTAGTAAGAAGTAGTGAGCTTAGAGGAAGAGCAGGCCTTGCGCTATCCAAGGTCTGATTGTGCGGAATGTTTGATCCTTCTGCCGGGTACAGGGTTAACTTGGAACAAGCTCACTGATTCCCACATTTCGTAGATACGAGAGTAGATGGGTAACCGTGTGTGATTTGGCACTGGATTTCAATCACATATTGTGGATGGCGTATCAAAAAAAAGCAGGGGGTCAGTGTACCCAGGTTGGTTGACAAATTTTGATTTATTCAGCATGTAAGTTGAAGTAATTAACTAGACACATGTGATTATGGTTACATGAAAGAAAACCCAACACTTGTTTCAACTGGTGCGCGCAGTCTCAACTCGAGCCAAGGTGGCACAACAGTGGCTACCGAGTTCCCTTACTCAAGGAGCAGCGACCAGCGACTATCTCCACTCCACCTTGATAAAGACTACGGTCGAAACACGTGTTGGCTTTTCTTTCATGTAACCATGATCACATGCGTCTAGTTAATTACTTGAAGTTACGCGCTGAATAAATCAAGACTTGTCAACCAACCTGGGTACACTGACACCCTGCTTTTTTTTTAATACGCCATCCACAATTTGTGATTGAAATCCAGCACCAATTCAAACAGGATTACCCATTTATTTCAATATGATATACACCAATATCACGCCTTGAAACACTTGTATATAGGCGCGATATGAATAAAATATATCATAACAGCCACAACCAACTTCCAATTTGGACTACAATATAGGGACATTATCATGGAGGCCCAATAGATTGCTCTTTGTAGGTGTGAACCCCCACTAGATTGCTCTTTGTAGGTGTTAACCCCCCTCCCCCTGCATAGGGTAGTATTATGCATGCATCCCCAAACCAGGGCAGCAACCATATGTCTGCTTGTTGCCAGGAATTGAGTTTAAATTTGTGAGCGCTTTTAGTTCCAGTCCCCCACCCCTCCCAATACCATGACACATTAACAGCCTTTTAACCCCCCAAAAGTGGTGAGGCCGCCCCGGAGGTCTGGCAACTTCGCGTCAGGCGGGGTATTGCTACCTCTGGAAGAGATCCGGGGCTACGCTAATGTCGGGACTGGGGCACCCTCTTTATTCATAGATTTATTTTTGCCATTTTACATGCCAAAAAGATCCCATGAAGAACAAAATAACACGGGCAGAGATTGTCGTTGATGGTGGGAACCAAAGGGTTTGGAAGCATGCAAACTATCTTTTTTTTTACGTTTTCCATTTTCTGCTAATAACGCTGCCTTAATTGTAAAACAATCATGTATATTTTTTGTTTATCTTGCTGGTACTGCGTTTGGTTGGACGAATTCTGTGTATATTTTTAGTTACCACCACAGACGTTGAACCAAACAAAGACTTGACACAAAAAGTAAAAAAAAAATAAAAAAAAACATACAATGGCCAAACATAAAAAAATGAAGAGAACAAATATCACTGCTGCTAACACCCATAGCAAAAAAAAATCCAAAATACCTACAGTGAAAGCACTCCAGCAAAACAGGCGATTTAAGCTAATCTAACAATGTGCCGAAAAAACACGGCCCCGACCTGTGCATCTTGCGGTCAAAACTTGAAAGCTGCCTTTTTGAGGGATACACAAACTCTTGTCAGATTTCCTCGTCGTCATTTTTAACTAGTTGTCGCCCCTTTTGTTCGCCGTGTTGACTAACGCTTGGGTGTGGCGCAGTTGAATTTCCCACGGGGGGCGCGCGCGTCGCGCAACCTCAAGTGGAACGACGCACACACGTTTAATGGACGTAAAAAAAGCCAGAAGGAAGGTGTGTTTATGGGGGGAGGGGGTACCCAGAGGGGGCATGCAGTCATTTTTGTCTTTCTCGTAATGTACACAGATGTCGAAACCCGTGTGCGGCTTCCTCTGGGGTTTGTTTGCCCACGCTGTGGTAACGCGGTTCCCACGATGCTCAACGCAGGTGTGGGAGGAGGCGGGGGTGATGGCAAGGGCCGCTGGGAAAGGGTAGGGCACCGCCCACTGGGGTGGACAGGTGACCAGCTTGTGTGATGAGGAAGTGACCGTGACTTTACGTGCCAAGTATCGCGTGATTTGAATGCCTCCACAGAGCTGTCACTTCTCCTGGCTGCTTTGTGGACTGGAATTAGGAGATCAGTGTTCAAATCCAGGCTACCGGCCTTGACCACACGAATGAACAGACAACTAACTCACTGCACTTAGCTTTTCTGCAGGCCTCTTGATTTGTCAAGAAATCAGGTGAATCTTGAAATAGACTAACCCTCAGGTTGGAGTTTGCAAGGTCCAAAACCTAAAACAAGTGTCTGCCACCTCTGGGTTGCTCTGATGTTTTGCACTACATCTCCCATCAGTCCTAGCCAGAATAGTGAATGGCTAAGGTTCCTGGGATTCACAGTCCAAAACCTCTGGACAGCTGCAGGTTGCAGACCCCTGTCCCAGATTGAAAGAACATGTGAGATGCCCAGATGCAAATATTTTCTACTGGATCCAGTCGGTGGGGTGTGGGTTTTCATTATCATCATAACAATGTCACATTTGTATGTAGTGCTTCCTGCTGTTTCCCTCCCACTTTTAGGCACTGTGACAAGCATTATTACCCAGTTTAACAGTACTCAATGTATGATGCTCAAAAGGGCCAGAGCGTTGCCAGTTTCTGATGTAAATCTGCGACTGCAGGCTTCACACAGATCTCTGAGGCGAGCCCTTAACTTGCTTAGCTATCTAACCAACATTTTGGACTTTACAACAAAACAAATTCTACTGGTTGAGTAAAAATAGCAACTGAAAAAATACCCATAATTGCAAGATGCAACATCCAAGATGGAACTATAATGCCCAGAAGAAGTCGAAAGCCCACATGCCAGGTTTGGATTTCACAAGGGAATATTTAACCCCAGTTCCCCCACCCCCAGTATCAGGAGTCTGCCACTTTTACTGCAAGATGTTTTGGACTACAACTGCCAAGATCCCGCACCATTGACTGCTAGCTAGGGCTGATGGGAGTAGAAATCCAAAACATCTGTGAGCCATTCAACACGCAATGTTTCTCACACCCGATTCATTATTCTGACTTAAATTTATTTACAGCAAGTCTGTGATGGTTTAATAAAATAAGCTCTTTTTAACATAGCGCTTTCTGCCATAGTCTTGCACCTTCGTGATGCTATTTATAAGAGCATTGTGTACTCCTTCCACTCCACCCCTTCCAAGAGTATGGCATTCCAGCTATTTTTTTTCCCTGTTGTAAAGTGTTTCGAGGCCCCCTTCAGTGGGGTTGTGGGTTTTTATCATATCTTAATTTCTTTTGTTTTTTTTTCATTAAATTATGCAAAGAGTATTTAATGTGAACAATTGGTTGTAAATGGCCTACTGGCCGAAATAAAAATAAATAAAGGTAAACAGATGTGGTAGAGTGTGTTATGTCTTGTTTCGTGTAATCTGTGTGTTTTTTTTTTCGTTCATTTTTTATTGTATAGAAAAGCAGGTCATGCTGGAAACCAAATAATGAGGTCTAACAAGTGAATTTAGGCTGCATGACTTAGGTGGACGGAGAGGTATCATTTGCAGGGAGAGATTTAGGGTGTAGGGGTGTTACAGACAAAACCCACCGTAACCCAAACCAAATGGCAGTTTTCTGTGAGTCTTAAGCAGAGGTGGACTGGGAACCCAAAGAGGCCCTGTAAATCATTTTCAAAGTGGCCCCATATTACATATTTTGAGCAAGCCCATCCCTTTTCCTATTAGAATATTTTGAAATCAAATAGGTGCCACACAAAAGAGGCACAGGGTGCAGAGGCCCACCAGGAAATCTCCTGAGTTCCCTGTTGGCCAGTCAACCCCTGCCTTTAAGCAGTGGTCGAAGTGTACGAAAAGAAGTAGTGGAACTATGTTCCCTGCTGGCCTGCCCTTGCTCCCCACGAACACTATTACCACGCCCTCTACCACGTGTATCCCAAACCCCCAAACAAATGCGCCTGCTGTTTAAGGGACCGTTCAGTGCAGTGCACTGAAGTGCAAATTTCAACTTCTTCCTACACTTTTATTTTAAACAAAACCATTCTGGGCCGGTTTCTTTTTTTAAATAAAAGTATAGGAACAATAAAACATAATTTAAAAAAGTAAGGAGCACCGCTCCCGCTCCCTCTTCGGCTACTGGCCTTAAGGATCCTATAACCATGCACATTGTTAAATGTTACTACGAGAACCACCAAAGTATCATCCCAGTTGTACCAAAATAATTATAATCGGAGTTGTAGTATTTGCACATTGCCGATTCTGTAACAACAATTTTAAACACATGTTTTTTTTACATACAACAGTTGAGAAAAAAAAGAGAAAGCGGGGAGCCCTTCATGTGAGAAAGCTCCTGCAGTCTGCAGGTCCTTTGTCAATGTGCTACAGGTGTCAAAAATCAAAAGAGACCTACTTCCGGTACCCAATGACGACTCATGCTTTTTTCTCTTCGCGCCTTGCACTTCCTGTCTCATGGTCCGGCCCGCCTTTCATTCTCTGCTTAGGAAAGAGTGGGAATGAGAGTAGGTCCTTTTCCACCTCCACTCAGGAAAGTGGATTGAAAGACCCTATTCATCGCAGTTCCATGCACGAAAAAGCCACCCATTCAAATGATATTCTCCTTGAATTCTTGTGTGACAAAACTATAATGCTCTGTGGGAGTAGTGAATGAAACACTACAACTAAGCCAGCAGCGATCTCAGTCCTAAAAGTGAAACAGGCAAGGCAAGAATGGTAGAATTCTTTTGCCTCTTTAAGGAAGCATGGCCGAAGGGCTGGCTGGCTTAAAGAGGGTTGTCAGTAGCGGGAGAAACCAGAAGGTGTCTCACCCACTGGTCCCCGGGCATCTGTCAACCAGGTGGCCAGGACACGGCCATTGCTTTTGAATCCAGTTCCTGGGGGTGGACCAGTGTGAGAGGATCACCTGAGTGAGGGGTCTTCGGGGAGTGGGACACTGGATGGTGAGACGCAGTATCCCCTTCTCTATAACACCTTTACCCAACAAGTAGGATATTTAGGAACTCTAGGCCCCCTTTACAACACAAAGACTTCCTGACGGACAGCCCGCTAGGAGAGAAAACGGACTAACACCCGAGCCGTATACATGACGTGTCCCAATACAATGGTCAGGCAATTACTGAGCATCACACACACACTTGACTTCTATTAAGCTTCCCCAGAGGGATAAAAGGCAGAGCACAAGAGCACACACTGAGCGAGGCAAAACACACAAGGAAACAGCAGTTCCAAGATCGCAATTTAATGAGAGAAGAAAGACGGCAAAACAGAAAGGGATCACAAGGAGGGAAGTTTCCTCGACCTTTTTGACAAGGAAAACGGCTGAAGAATCCTACATTGTGCGTCGGAGATACCTGGGGCACTCCCTCGTCAATCATCAAGGTGGGGAGAATCACCAGTCACCATGGTATTGTCCTTTGCTCCAAGAACCAAGCAGCATTATTGAAATTAACACATCCGGTGCGTTGGGGAGACTGATACAAGACCAATCTGTGTTGAAGCCAAGGTTGCAAGCAGCAACATTGTATGGCGAGCGCTGGAACCAGCATTGTTAGAAACCCGTATGATAAAAAAGATGCAAGTAAAGTTGAACTGCTGATGAGTGACTGAACTTTGAAACCTAGATACGATACCTTTAATAGAGTGGTCCAGCACCACATGTGTGCTCAATCGAAGGTCTCTGTAAGGTATCCAGCTGAAAAGTAGAAGAGCTGCAGAGAATTGTGAATCAAAGTGGTCCTGCGGTGGGTCAAGCAAAATCCAGGGCACAGTCGAAAGTCTTCGATGTTGATACAGTAAAGAACATTTTTGGCAAAGTAGATAAAGTTGGTCCGAAAGAGCAGAGGGAGATCAAGTGCAAGCTTTGTGTTAAAGTCGGTCTGAGCCCGACAGAAGGAGACCTGCCGTGAAGCGAAAATCACCAGAGAAAGTTTTATGTTAAAATGGGTCTGAGCCTGACAGAGTGGCACCCGTGGTGAACAGAAATTTACCAAAGAATTTGTATATGTGAAATCCTAAGAAGAAAGGAACTTTGATGTTTCTTGTGTTGAATCAGGCCCTCTGAAAGTTTTGAACTGCAATCTCATGCTAGAGAAGCCAAAGACTGTGCTAAGCTCAAGTGTGCCGCCTTGTCCCGTGCTGAAAACGTGGGGAAGGGAAGCCAACAGCTTGAATATCCTGACATATCATTTCTTGAAAACTTTTCTTTTTTATAACACTGTTTCCCACACTATTTGTATTTAGAAGTAATGATTGGCAATAGGTTTATTAGTATGGGCCCTTTTATGTAGACAAGACACCAGTAAGACTGCTTTATTATTATTTGATTGTCCTAGCTTGCTCCCAACTGTAGATTTAGGGTTAGATAGGTGTTTTTCAAACCAACTGAAGTTCAATAAAGACCTTTGAACTGTGATCACTTGTGTCTAGCTTACTGTTTGATACCATGCCTTCCTTACATATGCTGTCAGCAGTGGGATTTGAGACAATTGATAAAAATTGAGAATCCATACTGATAATTGTTGTACCACCAGAAGGGGAAAATAGAATCGTTGAGCTCCTTTACTCTCACCATGTATCCTCTCTTAAAGAGGTTTTGCTCTCCAAGCTGCATGTCCCAACTGGTCAATAAGATATGTTTTTGAAAACCCAGATGTTACTAGATACCCTTCCACTGTACCACTATAACATCCAACAGTGGGATCGAATAATCTTAAAAATACGACCAGCACACACCTTCATTAGACCCAGCGCTCTAAGTCCCCCTTGTCCCGAACCTTTTTTTTGTTGTTGTACCAAATTACCCTTGATCCCTCGTCCATCAGGTTTACAAAACAATCTATCTAGATCTCCCCATTCAGCGGAATCAGACTCTGAGGAGAAAGACGACTTCAAAAGTCTATCAGAGGGAGTCGAGACCTGTTTCTTTTCTGACCCAGAAAGAACTACAGAAGGAACCCTTACCTCGCCAGAAGAAATGGCAGTCCTGGCAGCCTTCATGGCCCAGCTGGCCACCCATCAGATCCAGGCCAAAGCTAGGCTTCAAAAGAATTTAAGAAAATTGGCTGAGTTACAGACAAGACCCCTGCTACCTCAAGGGATACTCCAGCCATACCAAGAGGGCGAAGATGTAGGGAATTTCCCTCTGAATTTCGAGCGATTAGCCGAGCAGTTAGGATGGGAAGAAAATCTAAAAAAATGTTATCGAGGAACTCCACTGAAAGGTGAGCTACAGACCGCTTACCAGTTACTTAATCTTGCCAAGGGAGCTACCTTTATATCCATAAAAGAAGGGCTTTTAAAAAGCATAAGCCAAACCTGTAACTTCCATCTGCAAAAATGAAGGTTCATTAGACTAAACCCCAGTAAACCTCCCTTGAATTTGGAGAACAAATTAAAAACACAATCGCTCTTTGGATTAACAACAAAACAATGGAAGAATTGGTAGAAATTATTACTTTAGAGCAATTCATCAATTTGTTATCCCCTTTTTTGCAAAAGGCAGTACGACAACTTAATCGACCTACACTAGCCATGGCTATTGAGACGTCCAAAAACCACTCGGATGCAGCCAAACACTTCCACTCGATACGCAGAGGTGAGAAGCAAAAAGATCACAAACTTACTCACTGGCCACAACCCCAGGTATTAGAAAGGGGACAAGGATCCTATAAAACCAAGGAATGGATGCCGAAAGAAAGAATGAAAGTTAAAAAACCTGACCCTAGTGGTAGAGGCGAATGTAAAAGAGAAGAACCTAAGGGAAACAAACAATCTCCTGTCTTCTTTTCATGTAGAGAAACTGGCCACTTGGCCAGAAACTGTCTGAAAAATTTAAAGGAAGAACCCATGGAAATAGGCTGTCTAGAAGGGGAAGAGTGGGAAAAACCAGAAGGAGATCTGGAAACTTTTAGCATATGTTTATGTCAGTCCTCCGCTGACTTCACATATGAAAAGGCCTTGATAAATGGGAAACAAGTAAAGGCATTAATTGACTCAGGGTAGCAAACAAAAAGGCATAAGGGCCGATTTGGTAACAACAGACTTCGAGAATGCCACCCTAGTTAGAGTTACTTTGTACACAGGGATAACGAAATATACTACAAGATACCTGTGTACATTATCATCCGGGGCGAGTCATATCTGATATCATCGGCCATCATTCATGGACTTCCCGAAGAAGTCATTGTGGGGAGGGACTTCCCTGCATTCTCCACTCTTTTGCAGGAATCTCTAACTCCTCATAGGGAATTTATACCTCAAGACTATTAGCACTCTAACTGTTACTCCCAAACATCTCCAATGTGGGATTGGATGGAGACAGAACACCATGAACCTACCATTTACCAAGAACCTTCCACGAGACATAAGGAGTACATAAATCCAGGATCACACCCTCGAGGCCAGTTTATGGGATACATTCAAGAGACAAATAGAAACACCTTGCTTCTGCTAGCACGGAGGAAAAGAAACCTGTGGAATATGCGAGAGACCTTGGATATATCTCATTCTTGTTCTATCCAAGGTCTTCAAATTGAAGAACCTAGACAAAGACCAAGTATATCCACCTTGCATATGGGAAGAGCAGGTGAGATACAGAAACCAGAAGGTTTCTCACCCACTAGTCCCCGGAAATCTGTAATCCAGGTGGCCAGGACACGACCATCGCTTTTGGATACAGCTCCTAGGGGTGGACCAGTGCGGGAGGATCGCTTGGGCGAGGGGTCTTCAGGGAGTCAGAGTGGGACTCTGGATGGTGAGATGCGGTATCCCCTTCCCCTTAATACCTTTACCCCATCCTACCAAGTAGGATATTTAGGAAATCTACCCCCCCACCCCTTTACAACACAAACACTTTCTCACAGACAACCCGCTATGAGAGAAAACAGACTAACACCAGAGCCTTGTACCTGACGCGTCCCAATACAATGGTCATGCAAGCTCAGGCAATTACTGACCATCACACACACCTGACTTCCATTAAGCTTCCCCACACGGATAAAAGGCAAAGCACAAGAGCTCACTCTGAGTGAGGCAAAACACACGAGGAAACAACAGTTCCAAGATGGCAGTTTAACGAGAAAGACGGCGAAACAGAATGGGATCGCAAGGAGGGAAGTTCCCTTGACCTTTCTGACAAGGAACCGTTGCTTTCATGAGTCCTCGAGATTGGAAAGCGAAAGACCAGAAAAACGGGCTGAATAATCCTACATTTTGTGTTAGAGATACCCGGGCCCTCCCATGTCATGCAAAGCGGGGGGATTCACCAGCCACTGTGGTACTGTCCTTGGCTCCAAGAACAAAGCAGCTTCAGTGACATAAACACAGCCATTGAGTTGGGGAGACTGATACAAGTCCAGTCTGTGTTGAAGGCAAGGTTGCAAGTGGCAACATTGTAAGCGAGCGCTGGAACGAACATTGTTTGAAATACATTTGATAAAAAGACGCAACTAAAGTTGAACTGCTGATGAGTGATTGAACTTTGAAACCAAGATTTGATACCTTTGACAGAGTGGTCCGGCACGGTGTGTTTGCTCGATGCAAGGACTCTGTAAGGTATCCAGCTGAAAAGTGATAGAGATGTAGAGAATTGTGAATCGAAGTGGTCCTACGGCGGGTCAAGCTAAATCCTGTGCACAGTATTCGATATTGATACAGTAAAGAAAGGTTTTGGCAAAGTAGAAAAAGTTGGTCCGAGCCTGGCAGAGGGAGATTGAGTGAAAGCTTTGTGTTAAAGTGGGTCTGAGCCCGGCGGAGGAGGACCCAGGGTAAATAGAATATCAAAAGTTGTATATGTAAAATCATAAGAAACAAACTTTGATGTTTGTCATGTTGCACCAGGCCTTCTGAAAAAGAGACTTTGAATGGCAAAGAGACTTTTGGCACAGAAGGCCATGATGTTGATGTTTTTAACTGCACCCTCATGCTAGAGAAGCCAGAGATTGTGCTAAGCTTGAGTGTGTCGCCTTGTCCCGTGCTGAAAACAGGAGGAAGGGAAGCCACAGCTTGAATATCCTGACATATCATTTCATGAACACGTTTCTTTTGTATAACATTGTTTCCCACACAATTTGTATTTACAAGTAAGGATTGGCAATCGGTTTATTAGTATAGGGCCTTTTATTTTGACGAGACACCACTAGGACTGTGTTATTATTATTTGATGGTTGTAGCTTGCTCCCATCTTTAGATTTAGGATTACATAGGTGTTTTTCAAACCCAACTGAAGTCCAATAAACACCCTTGAACTGTGATAACTTGTGTCTGTCTTACTGTTTGATACCATACCTTGCTTACAGTAGGCACAGATGCAGTCCAATCAACATTAGTACTGTGATACCAAAATAAAAGGAATGTCCAATCAAGGTTCTATAAAAATAGGAGACTTTAATTAAACTAAAAATCCAAACACAGCTCGGTAAGAAGAGACCCGCGATGTCCATACTTTGTATTGAAGGGGGCACTCTGGTCCGGAAGCAAGGGATGCACGTTTAATTTCAGATGCAAAGTCAAATTCAATGAAGACATCCTTTAAGGGGTACATTTTGGGGTTTTAAATGTTGTTGCTAGGGCCCTACAGGGCATGCCAGGGAGCCAGAACCATTTTAAATACCTTTTAGGCTTGTTCTTTGATCTCAACAGTGCCAAGATGGACTTCTACGTGCTATTTCACAGTTTGTGTCAGCATCTAGATGAGTCAGGTCAATGGTTTGCTGCCGGGGAAGTTGGCATTGAGCTGGTTAAGAGGATTGCTTCCAGTAGGTTGAGTTGGTGCTGAGAAGGGTCAAGTTGATTGTTTCCAACTGGTCGAGTTCGTGTCGGCACAGGCGAGGCAATGGCTTCCAATGGGTTGAGTAGGCATTGAGATAGACCAAGACGATTGCTTCCAGGGGTTCTATTCAGCATTAAGACAGGTCGAGATGATTGCTTCCATCGGGTTGAGTTGGCCTCGAGATTGATGAGTCAACGGCTTCCATTGGGTCGAGCCGGTGACAATAGGAGTCAAAAGTGGTGAGTGGTATTGGTAGCTATGGTTTGTTGCGCTGGCTCAAAAAAATGTGTCGAAGCCATCGAGCCAGCTCGAAAGCAAATGTATATTGCCAAACAGTGCCTAGCGTTGGTTCTTGACTTCTGGTTGCTGTGGGACCCTGTCCAAGGTCTCCAGGCGCAAGGGGGCACCTTGTTCTACATTTCCCAGCCCAGAAGGCTGCAAGGGGGCACTTGCAGGGGCTGTACCATGCAGCTCGATGTTTCATCGATATCAGTGGTCTCAGCTCGCAGTAGGCCTTATCCAGGCAACAGATCACCTCAAATGTTAACCTGGGATGGTTGGTGGGATGGGGCTATCTCCTTTCTTGACAGTTTGTATCTCCACCTAAATCCTTCCTCTGTTGCTCAAAGATTATTCCACAGAGGGGGTGGTCCCACTTCGATAATTAGGCAATTTGATTCAGTGAATTTGCGTCCTTCTAGTGCTCTTTTAAAGGTCCAGTTCTGGCTGTTTTGTTTAGAGCCTTTTGCTAAGTAACATCAGCCCCAGAGTGCTTTGTCTGCAGGAAGTGGGAAAGTGCCACAGGTAGTATGGGAACCTGGAACAATCCAAGATGCTGGATCTAGTCGGTGGTCTGGTACTCCATTCCTGCCTACTCTAACTCCACCGAGCTCCAGTCTGTCTGCTCTACAACAAATGGTCTCTGATAATTACTTCCCTGGTGCAAGCTCTCCATTGTCCTGGCAGGGCTAACCTTTGATGGAGTGGTTCCCCGTTAACCCCCTGAGGAGATTTCCAGTTTATTAGAGAACAGGACCAGCCTTCCCAAAGAGATCAAATGTGGGGTTTCCTGTGTTGGGCTCAAAAAGGTGTTTAGCGTGAAACTCAGTCCAGATGCTGATACACATAAGGCCCCATCAGTGAAATGAGTAAGCTTACAATAGGTCTCGGCCAGCATAGTTGTGGATTCCAGGAGCCTACCATGTCAAAACTAGACACGGCTTATAATCAGTGTTAAATCTGCCACCGGGCTCTAGGGGCACACAGTTCTAGAGTATTGGATCAGGATAGCCCACGGTTAAAGGCATAAACTGATTGCTGGAACTTCTGGAGCCATCAGGCTGTTGGCAGGAATTAATATGTCACGTTGTAACTGTCTGGTAGCCAAACTACAAGGCAGCTGGTGAGAGGAGTTAGTAGATAACTATATTACACGTCTGCACTATACTTTTCAGCATGACACATTACGAGAGTGGGGTCTGAGTAGCCGACCTCAATTTCAGACACAGATTCACCTGAATCATTTTACATGAAAGAATCAATAACACACAGGCTAGTCCATGTTCACAGGTGGCATTCTGTAATATCTGGGAGTTCACAAATAAAACTGTTTGTCAACTTAAAACCACCTGTCAAGTTCGATAAGGTTTGTTTTGTTTTTTTTGTAACCAAAATTTGTTTTCAGATCATACATAACAACTAGATGCATGACTAACAACCAATGATTGTTGCTCGTTTATAACCAGGGAAAGAGAATAAAGTCACATAGAATTGGCCTATGTGCAGTGTGAGATGCCCAGACACTACTGCCTGTTAAGCGTGCATCACATTGCACCCTGGTTCTTGTAGTTCTAGGACAGCTTGGTTGCTTTGTTGGTGCATATTTTTTTTTAATCAGTGTATATATGGAGCAGTTTAAGTTGGCTAGCCTTTAGTTCTCGTTCACCAGTCTATTCAGATATTTGATGTGGACAGAATGCAAGACTAAAGAAAATTTGTATAGCTAGTGTAATAAGAAAATACCACACTTGCCTATTGTTTAATGGACTATGGCGTTGTTCCATGTAGAATATTAATAATGAAAATGTGTGTAGTGCACACTCACATTTTCACTTATTCTGCTCATTGCACCTGCTCTTGTGAGCTTTGTTCTTTTTTTTTTAACAGAAAAGTGAAACAATGATGCAATATAACATTTGGCAGGCATGCGGCTGGTTTGGGGCATAGGACTTGTCTTGGTAAGGATTGTGCCTGCTATCTGGTTTGCTTCTCGGGCAGGTACGGCACTGAGGCACTGGAGGAAACCAGAGACCTGCCCCCAACCACACATTGCTTTAGCTTTGCTCTCCTCTCTCTCCATCATCCTGTATTTGCGATGTCACCTGCTGTTCCCACCTGCACCCTGCCAGGAGATGGGACACTCCTATACTAGCAGCTTTGTTTGCTCCCACTTCCCACCCATATGGGGTAGGGGCAGTAGCCAGTTCATTGTTACTCGTTGTCTCAGCCTCAAAAAGTTTAAATGACATAAAATCAGCATTCAGGCTTCTGCCGGTTCACCCGGAAAGCTTCCACTTGTTAGGGTTTCAGTGGCAAAGCCACTTGTATTTCGACAGGTGCATGCCTTTGGGTTACGCAGTGTCGTGTGCAATCTTTGAGCAATTTAGCTTGTTCTTGGAGTGGGATGCACGCTGTAAGGAGCAGAGAGCAGGCATTGTGCAGTGCCTGGACGATTTCCTCTTTGTGGGGAGAAGGGAGTCTGAGGAGTGCGCTGCTGCGCTCACCTCACTTCAGAGCTTGATGGGGGGGGGGGGGTTAAACATACCACTAGCCCAAGAAAAGACAAAGGGTTCAGGGCATTGAGAGAGACACCGTGAACGGGGCTTGTCGGTTACCTAGACATAAGGTACAGGGACTGGTGTTCGAGATTGACAACAACCTGGCGAAGAACAGGACCACCCTCGAGAAGGTGGAGCAACTGCTTGGCAAACTGAATTACACATACGGGGTGGTGCCAGCGGGCAGGGTGTTTGCTAGGAGGTTGGCAAGGGCAACAGCGGACGTCACGCTGAAGCATCATCAAATCAGATAAGTGCACTCATCAAGGAAGATCTGCACATGTGGTGTAATTTTCTGAAAGGGTTTAACAGCATAAGGTTGTGGAGGGCTTCGTGAGTGACCAGTAGGGCACTGCAGCTGGATTCTGATGCGTCAGGTAAGGATGGTTTCGGGATCATCCTGGGTCAGGAATGGTGCACACAGAGGTGGCCTTCTCAATGGCAAAAGAAAGGGAGGATGGGTAACATCACGGCTCTCAAACTCTTTCCAATTGTGATAGCCTTCCTGTTGTGGCTAGGTGAGTTAAGCAACAGGAAGGGGCGTGTTTGGTCAGACAACAGGGCAGTAGTGCAAGCGATAAATTCACTATTGGCATCAAGCCCGGTGGTCCTGGGGCTGCTGAGAAAACTGGTGGAGATTTTTGCCTGTACCAAAACATTGAGTTTAGGGCGCGCCATGTTCAAGGTATTATGATTATTATTATTATAATAATAATTGTTCTTTTATAATGCGTTTAATACCAGAGATTGGTTTCTAAGCGCGGGATCAGGATTCAAACCTGTGTTGCGCTGTGTTGTCTTTCTTCCAGCACAAAAGCCTTGCCCCTGAGCTATCCCCCCTCACTGTTGCCCCTGAGCTATCCCCCCCCATTGCTAACATTGCAGACAATGTTCTCTCCTGTTTTCAGTGGGAGAAGTTCCGAAAGGCCCATCTATAGGCATTGCAGCAGGGGAAAGAGTTCAGAATAGAGTGGTGGCAGCTGGTCTTGTGGACCAGAGCTTTGGGACCTCGGGGAGCATTCGCTCACACCAGGAGTGAGGTCCAGGTACCAGTGGGGCTATGCTAAATTCTTGAGAGTGGTACACAAACTGGGGTGCGCAAAAGGGCAGTCGGAGGAGCAAGTTGAAACATTTCTGGCACACAAAGAAGGTAAATCACAGAGTTGGGCGGCAGGGCACCTGACACCAATATCCTTTTACAGCAAGCTGAGCGGGAAGGGCGATTACACCAAGGGTTTCATGTTGCAGGCTCCCTTCAAAGGATGGGGGAAGAAGGAAAGACCAGGGAAGGACGGACACCGGGCCATTGATTTAGGGGTAATGGTCAAGCTCCTGGGGGTGCTGCAAGGGGTATGTTTCAAATTGTACGAGGTAGCATTTTTCAGAGCCGCCTTTACAATGGCTTTTTTATTGGGGCGTTCCGAGTTAGCGACCCTGTCGCAACCAGCAAGGAGAACAACTCCAGGAGGGGACTTACAATAGGGGATGTAACATTTACCAATGTGGGGCTAAGGATCAGAATAAGAAGGTCCAAGACAGATCAGGAAGGGAAAGGGAGATGGATTCATTTGTACTGTTCATCGGACAAGGAGAGTTGCCTTACTGGGCTGCTTTCACTCTACATGGCAGGCAGGCTGCCCAGAGGGGTCTACCTGCTGGCACACGAATAGAGGTCCCCGCTGACACGGTTACAATTTCACATGGCGTTGGCAATGGCATTGGGCAAAGCTGGATACCACGGGGGACTGGTCCTTGAATGGTTTCAGAATAGGGGCAGACACACCCGCTTTCCAGCAGGGAATGCCCGGAGCAGCAATAAATAAATTGGGCAGATGGTAGTCTGACCAGTACAAACGACATGGTGGACCTGGAGGTGCGGGCAGCGAGGCTCCCCCGCCCAAGTAAGTGGGTCACAAGTTGACATATGGAAGGGTTGTGCAGTCCTCCAGGGGATAGGCCTGAATTGGGTGCACGTTTGTGTTTTGTGTTTTCATGCATGTGTGGTATTTGTGGAAAGAGGGATCATTTTTAGCTAAGATCTGTCATTTGCACCAGCAGGTCACAGTGTGGTTCATTCCTTCACGACGAGAGCACAGATCAGAGTGCAACTGTGGCCGCAAAGAGGCAGCAACATGGGCCCGAGGTGCACTGAGGTGGTCTGGCTGGGTACACCGGGCATGTAATGGTAAGCATTGCTGCCCTGTGTGCGCAGGCAGTTAGTGAGGACGGCTGCACCACGGGCCATGATAGTACACCTCAGGGGTAACAACCTCACCAACCTGGGCATAGGACGGTTATTAAAGCAAATGCAGGAGTGTGTCAAGATCCTAGGGCAAATGCTTCCAAAGACACAGTTTCTGGTCAGAGGTAGTGCCACAGAATGTGCGGCAAGGTGCAGGGTCAAATGTGGCCACGGCAAAATCTAGAAAGAGGGTGAACAAAAGTATGGAGATGTTTATGCACCTGGAAGGACCGGGTTTCATCAGACACATGATGTTGTGCGAGAAGGACCAAGTATATTTTGCGAGAGACAGGGTTCACCTGTCGGACAAGGGACACAATTCTTTCTTCTTGGATGTGTTTGCAGCACTAAAAAGGGCAGGATGTGCGTAAGCAGCTATGGTTAGAATGTGTGTGTGAGGGTATGGGCTGAAGTAAGTGGGGGCATTGGAGGATGCGGGGGGCCACCCCCAAAGCATGGCGGAGTTACAGGGAGACTCCTAGCAGAGAAGGAGTCATGCTGCGGATGCTGCTGCAAGCATTACCTGCTGGCTGCACGAGCCAGGATGGGGTTCAACAGGCACCGACAACCTTAGGGACCGTTGGGACTCTTCAACAACTGACTGCAACGGCCCTGGATTGTTCGCTCCATACAAGGATATGGGAGTTGACTGACCTGTCAGTATTTCAACCAAAGGCGGGTGTACTTGTTGGATATGAGACCGCAAGTGACTGTGCCACCCGTAAAGATGCCAAACCGAAGAGAAGGCTCACCGGTTTCTGAAACCCCCGGGAATGGCGAGGGCCCCCCCCAAGGAGGTGTTTGTAGGCCAGGTACACTTGTGGCCTGAGTAAGGCTAGGACCACCCGTTAGGTTGACTCTAGTAAAGAGATCCTGTTTCTTCCAAGCTAAGAATGGTTGTCTGTGTAAATTATTTGGGTGATGAATGTCAAGGGTCGGAGGGGGGGGCTTCAGTAGGGGCTAGTCACGCTATTCTAACCTGCAGATTACACAACATCTTTGCAGAAGGTGCATCGGCGGTTTGAGATGTTTACAAATGATGGTAAAATGACATATTCTCTTGGTATACCTACTTAACTATGATGAACATAAAAAGGTTTGGATCATGAAAAACGTTCGGGGCTGGCTAGCTGCGCGAGAGCAAAAAGTGATGTCTTGAAGGCTTTGCATGGATCCTAGCCACTAGCATTGCTCCGGGTAGCCTCCCATACCGGGTAGCCATCGATTTTCCGCCCGTCTGCAATTTAACAGAAGCAGGCCAGCCATACACAAATACGTTGATCAATGATCTGACTGCTCCCATGCTGTGGAAGACTGCCCAGAGAAATGCCACTGGTTATGATTATTTCAACACCTTTCGTCCATTACTTTCTGGTCATAGTTAGTTTCCCTAGGTGGGAGTGAGCGTATGCCCAGGCACAAGTCCCTTGCTGGCCTTGCCATAGGAAATAAGGTTGCACCTCATTGATGAGGCCCAACATGGCTGGTGTGGCCAGTGCAATGGCAGTGGTTATGGTTAATTCAAAACCTCCCACCCATACTTTTTCTAGTTTTGTAGAATGCATAGTCAGTAAAAAAAAAAAATCACTTCCCCCGATGTCATATAATTTGTACCATCCGGTGCTTGCATACATTTCTTTTTAACCAAGACTACGTTTCCCAGAGTGCTTTTGTTAATTAAAAAGCCAGCACGGGTACATATTGTTGGTGAGCTTGAGCAGTAATCAGGCCTTGCCTCCTCGAAGCGCGCACTGCGTGAGAAAGAGGTCCCGTCCACAGCTGCGTTTCTATAATCCCCTTTCATCGTTTACCGCCTGCAAACCCAGCCACACACACACCACCGGGGACGCAGCTGCTGTCACTCACCGCTGTATAGCCCTTTAACTTCCTGTCCCGCCCACCAGGCTCCACGCGGCAGCCGACCTGGGAAGCGTTTCTAGTCTCGACCCAGGGGTTTGCACAGGCAGGCCTGGGAAAGCGTCCAATCCCCAACGTTCGTGTGCAGGGGCTTCTCTAGAACAATAGCGCCCTGGGTTACTGCTCCGGTGACTTTTTTGACATTCCCAGAAGGCAGGCAGCGTGCCTCTCCCTGTCTTCTGCTGTTTGCTCAGTTAATGAAGCAGGCTTAGCGTCTGTACCCCGTTGGCACGATCCCTGCGCTTTGTGGCAGAGGATGCAAGAAAACACCCCATCAGCAAAGCCAGGCCTGCGGGACTGCCAGCCGTGCAAACCCTGAGAACACGTTTGCACCGATCACCGGACCAGGCCTACAAACCACAGGCAGTTCAGTTCCCAAACCATAAAATTCAAATCGCCCTCCTCGGGTGAAAATCGAGGTTTTTTTCCACGGCCCTTGAGAGAGCGATTGTGTAGTGTGGGTAAATAGGGGGCTGGATGTCTTGTGTTCGCGCGAACCCAGGTGGCAAGTTGTGGGCACTGCAGGGGCACACACTATGGAAAGCGAGGGAGTACATGTTATGCCCGCTGTGAGGGAAGAATACTAGGCACTGACTGAGCAAATGTGGGCACTGGAAGGGAATAGAAGAGTGTACTGAGGTGGGAGGGCGTACATGGGCACTGGAAGGGAAAAACAGATGAGGTGGTACACATCGGCACTGTAAGGGCCCTGCACATGGGAGAGACACTGAGGGGATAGGCAACTTAAAGGGGATCATTAATAGGTGCTGAGAAGAGGCGAGGTAATAATGGGTACTGAGGGACAAACATGGGCACTGAAAGAGAACACACATGGGCACTATTGAGGACCAGTGCAGTGATGAGGTACTGAGGGGGCACGCATGGGCAACTGAAAGGGATCAATGAATAGACAATGAGGGGGTCACACATGGACACTGCAAGTGACCAGGGCATTCGAGAGGGAGTACACGTGGGCAACTGGATGGGAGCCATGAAGAGGGAAATGAGGGGGGACACATGGGCACTGAAGGGGACCAGTGGAGAGGTGCTGAGAAGGCCCATATAGGCACTGAAAGGGAACAATGAATAGGCAATAAGAGGGCACTCATAGGTACTGGAAGGGACTGGTGCAGTGCTGAGGTACTGAGGGGACACACATGGGCACTGGGTGGGACGAGATCACCCCATTACTGCACAGCTGAAAATACTGAAGCCCATTATGCCCAATATAAAATGCTGCATTTTGCTACATATATATGGGCGGTGGAGGGGGTTCGGGTGAATATACATGTGGGGAGGTATAGGGGTAGCTGTGGGGGGTATATATATATATATATATATATATATATATATATACGGCAAAATGGGTTCAAAGAAAAATAAATGTGGCATTTTGGGCTTCTGTATTATTTTCTGAAGTGATCACATAGATCCGGTGGGACCAGTTGAGCAAGCGTGGGGGTGGATGGGGTCAACCAGTATTGAGGGGGGTGTTATATGGCACCATTTTACTAGGGGGGCACTATCAACAAACCCCAGAAGCATAGACCATGGGCACTGATAGAAGTTGTTGATAGGTACCAAGTGAGGCCCACTGTGAAACGACAGCCGTGACTGCATTCCTAAACATCGTCTACACCGCGGTCTCCAGTGCTAGGGCAGACAGCGTGAATGCCACGTCTTTCCCCCAGCCAACAAGGCTGACAGAGCGGCCGCCTCTGCATTCCTTACAGCCAACTGGGCCGGGACAGACAACATGGCCGCCACAAGCAGCGGGCCGACGACATGGCGTCTCCCGTCTATGGAACTGGGGTCAGTGGCAAGGACGCCGCAGGAGGGGCTAATATCAGAGACCCTAGGGAGGCTCACAGCAACGCTGCAACAGCAACTCAGAAGGCTTCCGCAATGGCAGTGCCACCTAATGCCGTGACCATACGCAAGGTCGGCGAATGATGGGCTAACCAGCAGAAACACTAAGCCAGGCACAGGCGTGTCCCACAGCGATGAGACGGCAGTCGGGCCCCGACCGTGTTTAATAATACTACCAGTCCCCATGAATCAGACCCACAACCCCAAGACCTCCACTAACCTGCAACAAAGTAGAAACTCCAAACTGAAGACTTCCAAGAGAGAACAAAGTCTACAGTAAAACCACACGGCTTGCAAAGGAAAAAGTGGATCTGGGACGACTCTTTTCTTGTGGAGTGTGTGGGCACTTGCTGTGTCATTGCCCAATCAGTGGAGGATAGGGGTTTTAAAGGTAGAGCCTTTAATTACAGATGTGTTCATTATTTTGCCAGCCTTTGACAGAGGAGGTTGTGTGGGAAGAGCAGCATTTCACCTGGGCATACTAAGGAGTGAAGCCACATAACAAGAAGAGAAGAGCTCTAAAAATACACAGATTGACAGAGGAAAACCTAACCAAGGACAAAAGGACTGCAATGAGGGTAATTGTGGTTTGAGAACCAGAAAGAAATAAACATCCTTCATCTATCTAATTGATGTCTCAGACTTATTTGTGAAACCACATGATTACACCCACATATGGACACCGAAGAGGTAGAGCAGTTTAGAGGTTTTGAGGGTCTCCTATTATGGCCAGTGGGAGGGCCAATTCATGAGCACTGTGGACACACACAGTATTTACTCTTGTGAGTGAGTTATGAAGGCGCACAGGGGACACTGGACACTGTGGGGGAAGGGGGAGGTTCGTGTGCAGTGGGATGTTGGGCACTACGAAGGAGCAATGCATGAAGGGAGAGACTGGACACTGTTGGTGAACAGTGCATGCATGCAGTGGGAGACTGGGCACTGTGGGTCAATAATGCCTGAGTGTTGTGGGAGACGGGGAACTCTGGGGAAATCACGCATGCATGCAGTGGGAGACTGGGTGCTGTTGAGGAACAATGCATGAATGCATTAGGGGACTGGGCACTGTGGACAACAAAGCCTGTGTGCAGTGGAAACTGGGAACTGTGGGGGAATCACACATGCATGCAGTGGGAGGATGGGTGCTGTTGGAGAGCAATGCATGCATGCAGTGAGACTGACTATAACCAAAAAAGTGATGGGTGCAAGGTGTTGAATTAATCTGAACCACTGGCACTGCTCGGGGCAACCTTCCACACCACTGTTTTTTACCCTGTCTGCGCCATTGCAAAAGGAACCAGCCATATGCAAATCAGTCAGATACTGCCCCCAATCGGAGCAGCCCACCCCGAACTGCTAAACCAGGTCATCTCTGCTTGGAAAAACAAGCAACCCCCGACATGTTTCGGTCTTGTTGGGCTACATCAGTGAGGTGCAGCTTGGTTCCCTATGGCGCAGCGAGCAAGGGACCCCCATCTTGGCATACCCTTTCTCACATAGGGAGACAAAACTGTAACCAGAAAAGTGATGGATGGAAGGTTTTGAATTAATCTAAATCACTGACACTAATTTAGGCAACTGTCCACAGCTCTGTTTTTTAGCCCATCCGCTCCCTTGCAAAAGAGTCCAGCCATATGCAAATCAGTCAGATACTGCCACCAATGGGTGCAGCCCAGCCCAAACTGCTAGGCTAGATCCCCTCTGCATGGAAACACAAGCAACCTCAGACATGGTTCGGCCTTGTTGGGCCCCATCAGTGAGGTGCAGCTTGGTTCCCTATGGCGCAGCAAGCAAGGGACCGACGACTGGTAATACCCTCTCTCACATACAGAGCCAAACCATAACCAAAGAATTGATAGGTGGAAGGTTTTGAATTGATCTGAACCACTGCCACTGCTCTGGGCAACCTTCTACACCAACATTTCCTAGCCGGTCTGCGCCATTGCAAAAGGGGTTCAGCCATATGCAAATCAGTCAGTTACTGCCACCAATCTGAGCAGCCAGCCCAAACTGCTAGGCGAGGTACCCTCTGCACGGAAAAACACAAGAAACCCCAGACATGTTTCAGCCTTGCTGGGCCTTATCAGTGAAGTGCAGCTTGGCTCCGTATGGCACAGCGAGCAAGGGACCCATGTCTGGTAATACCCTCTCTCACATAGAGAGGCAAACTTTAACCACAAAAGTGATGGGTGCAGGGTTTTGAATTCATCTGTATCACTGGCACTGCTCTGGGCAACCTTACACACCACAGTTTTTTAGCCCGTCTGCGCCATTGCAAAAGACGTCCAGTCATATGCAAATCAGTCAGGCACTGCCACCAATAGGAGCAGCCCAGCCCAAACTGCTAGGCCAGGTCCCTTCTGCATGGAAAAACAAGCAACCCCAGACATGTTTTGGCCTTCTTGGGCCTCATCAGTGTGGTGCAGCTTGGTTCCCTATGGCGCAGCAAGCAAGGGACCGACTGGTAATACCCTCTCTCACATACAGAGCCAAACCATAACCAAAGAATTGATAGGTGGAAGGTTTTGAATTGATCTGAACCACTGCCACTGCTCTGGGCAACCTTCCACACCAACATTTCCTAGCCGGTCTGCGCCATTGCAAAAGGGGTTCAGCCATATGCAAATCAGTCAGTCACTGCCACCAATCTGAGCAGCCAGCCCAAACTGCTAGGCGAGGTACCCTCTGCACGGAAAAACACAAGAAACCCCAGACATGTTTCAGCCTTGCTGGGCCTTATCAGTGAAGTGCAGCTTGGCTCCGTATGGCACAGCGAGCAAGGGACCCATGTCTGGTAATACCCTCTCTCACATAGAGAGGCAAACTTTAACCACAAAAGTGATGGGTGCAGGGTTTTGAATTCATCTGTATCACTGGCACTGCTCTGGGCAACCTTACACACCACAGTTTTTTAGCCCGTCTGCGCCATTGCAAAAGGGGTCCAGTCATATGCAAATCAGTCAGGCACTGCCACCAATAGGAGCAGCCCAGCCCAAACTGCTAGGCCAGGTCCCTTCTGCATGGAAAAACAAGCAACCCCAGACATGTTTTGGCCTTCTTGGGCCTCATCAGTGTGGTGCAGCCTGGTTTCCTATGGCGCAGCGAACAAGGGACCCACGTCTGGTAATACCCTCTCTCACATAGGGAGACAAACTATAAACAAAAAAGTGATGGGTGCAAGGTTTTGAATTAATCTGAATCACCGGCACTGCTCTGGGCAACCTTCCACAGCGCTGTTTTTTATTCCGTCCACGCCATTGCAAAAGGGGTGAGTCATATGCAAATCAGTCAGGTACTGCCACCAATGGGAGCGACGCAGCCCAAACTCCTAGGCCAGGTCCCATCTGCACGGAAACACAAGAAACCCCAGACACATTTCAGCCTTGCTGTGCCTCATCAGTGAGGTGCAGCTTGGCTCCCTATGGCGCAGCGAGCAAGGGACCCATGTCTGGTAAAACCATTTCTGAGATAGGGAGACAAACTTTAACCAAAAAAGTGATGGGTGCAAGATTTTGAATTAATCTGAATCACTGGCACTGCTCTGGGCAATATTCCACACCACTGTTTTTAGCCCGTCTGCGCATTTGCAAAAGGGGTCCAGTCATATGCCAGTCAGGTACTGCCGCCAATGGGCGCAGCCCAGCCCAAACTGCTAGGCCAGGTGCCCTCTGCATGGAAACACAAGCAACTCCAGACATGTTTTGGCCTTGCTGGGCCACATCAGTGAGTTGCAGCTTGGTTCCCTATCGCGCAGCGAGCAAGGGACCCACATCTGGGCATAGCCTCTCTCATATATGGAGACAAACTATAACCAAAAAGTGATGGGTGCAAGGTTTTGAATTAATCTGAATCATTGGTACTGCTCTTGGCAACCTTCCACACCACCGTATATGCAAATCAGTCAGGTACTGCCACCAATGGGAGGAGTCCAGCCCAAACTGCAAGGCCAGATCCCTTCCGCAAGGAAACACAAGCAACTCCAGACATGTTTTGGCCTTGTTGGGCCTCATCAGTGAGGTGCAGCTTGGTTCCCTTTGCGCAGTCAGAGAGGGACCCACATTTGGGCATACCCTCTCTCACACAGGGAGACAAACTATAACCAAATAATTGATGTGTGGAAGGTTTAGAATTAATCTAAACCACTGGTACTGCTCTGGGCAACCTTTCACAACACTGTGTTTTCGCCTGTCTATGACATTGCAAAAAGGGACCAGCTATATGCAAATCAGTCAGGTACTGCCACCAATGGGAGCAGCCCAGCCCAAACTGCTAGGCCAGATCCCTTCTGCACAGAAACAAAAGCAACCCCAGACATGTGTCAGCCTTGTTGGGCCTAATCAGTGAGGTGCAGCTTGGTTCCCTATGGTGCAGCCAGCAAGGGACCCACATCTGGGCATACCCTCTCTCACATAGGGAGACAAACTATAACCAAATAATTGATGTGTGGAAGGTTTTGAATTAATTGGAACCATTGGCACTGCTCAGGGCAACCTTCCACACCACCGTTTTTTAGCCTGTCTGCACCATTGAAAAGGGGTCCAGCCATATGCATATCATTCAGATACTGCCACCAATGGAAGCCCAAACTAGCAGTTCTGGCTGGACTGCCCCTTTTGGGGTGGGAGAAAGCCTGATTTGCATATGGTCTTTCCCCTTCTGTGATGACTTGGCAGGTGAAGAACAATGGTCTGAAGGGTTGCCCAGACCAATGCCAGAGGGTAAGAGTCATTCTAAACCTTCCAGCCATCACCTCTTTGTGTTTGCTTTGCAGTGAGAAACTGGGCGCTTTTGGCAGAAAACTGCATGTGTGCCAACAGGGGATGACATTATGGGTACTGCGGGAGAACAATTCATGGTACCGAGGGGCACATGTTATGGGCATTGAAGGAGAACAATGCCTAGTTCTGAGGAGGCACACATTATTAGCAATGAGGGGGGAGCCATGCCTGGGCACTGTTGGGGAACACATTATAGGTACTAAGGGAGAATAATTTGTGGGTACTGAGGGCACACATGGGACTGGAGGGAGAGAAAGTCTTTGGTGCTGAGTGGAACACATTATTGACTTTAAGGAAGAACACGTCATGGGATCTGAGGGAGCACATACTGGGTACTGAGGGAGAGCACTTCAGGGGAACTGTGGGGACACAAATAATGAGCACTGAGGAAGAACATTTAATCGGCCCTGATTGTTAAGGGACATTGTGGTCACTGATGGAACAATTTGTAGGTACGAAGGGCACTCATTATGGATAGTGACAGAAAAGATCATGGGTACTATTGGGTATGAGCCATGTGTAACATGGGGTTATGCAGTATGGGTACTGGTAATCAGGGATACATATCCTTGGTATATGAGTAGGGGCCAGTTTAAAACCTCCTCTTACGTGAGGTCCATTTCCCCAAGACATTTTCGACTACCCTACTCCATACCCACTGCCCCTCATTCCACTCCCCTGCCACCTAACCGTCCAGGGACCCTAAAAAAGCAAAACTCTAAGGCTGAATTCAGAAAGGTGTGAGAAGCTTTCTTGGCCCATACCTGGCTAGTTACCCCATTCTAGACATTCCTCCATAAAGCCACACAGGTGCACAGGCCTTTCATTACCATTTAACCTCCACCACGTTCCATGTCAGCCCCACCTGCTGGCCAGCTTGCTATGTTCCCTCTGGACTCCTCCCCACCTTGCACATGTTCTTAGCCCCTCTAACCCTTTGATTTCACTGGACCTGCCATAGGTATCCTGTGGAACTGAGAGACGAAAGAATCCAACAATTGGCAAGTCGTGCATCTTGGCAGAAATTGACAATCAGATCCTTATTGCAAGAAAGCCTCTTCTGTAGGGGAGTCTGAGATCCAGGCCTCCGTGATTTCTGGGTAACCAACGACTATGAAACTAACCCCCATTTAGATTCACTGTATTCATTTTTTGTTTGGATATTCGAAAAACATGGATTGGATTTCAATGTGGATGACCCGACTTAGGGGACCCTTCCTTGGTGTATACCATAGAATGAGAATGAAAATATGATGTTAGTATATAAGTATATATGCATATAATAAATGTATTTTGTCAGGGTACTATCCTTAAATATATCATTCACATACACTTAATCTAATGTCCTCGAGCAAGCATAAGAAAAACACTGAAACTATCTTTCTCAACAAAAAAAACGCCAACCACATTGGAGCCATCGGTAAAGCTATTCTTGCGGTGAAGCATATATTTTTTTAAACTAAAATAATATTTATTAAACTTTTGAAGTAAAATACGTTTGTAATTATACAGGCTAGTTTTACCATATAATTAAACAGATAAAATGTATTACATCAAGTACACATTAGTTACTGCTAAGGAATGGAACTCCCTCCCACTCGCCATCAGATCCGAACCCTCGCACCTCGCATTTTGCAAAGCCAACAAAACCGGACTATTTGCCTAAACCCTTTGTGCAAACAGCAGAAGCTCCCTAGCCGAGCCAACTGCGCACGTAGACTACAAAGAGTTGTGTGTAATGTGCTATGTAACGATACGCGGCACACTCTGTAACCCTGTGCAGCCTGTCGCCCCATGTAGCTCATCCTGCATAACCATGTACCTCTATGTGATATTGTAACTAAGTCAATAGCTTGTAACAGCACCACAATGCATCCGGGCTGCTTTGTGCGCTTTAAAAATGCAAATAAATAAATAAATAAATAAATAAATGAATACATGAATAACAAACTATAACAATGAATTAACACCATACAATTATTGAAAGAAAGTAATTGATACAGAATATAATCGAAGCATGAAATAAGCCTCACAAGGAAAGGAGGGGCGAGTAAATGGGATCTAAGGCAACTTGTTATTTTAAACCTACATAAATTTTAAAAACCTCCCATTTGCTAAATAATTAGCAAGGTTTCCATTACAGAAGGCATGCATTGTTTCAATTCTATGGAAAGAACATACAGAGTTCCACCATAAATCGTAAGATACGTTTTTTTCTCGTGATTTCCAATTTAAGCAATTAGATGAAATCCTATATGTTTGAAAAAGTTCAATACACTACCGAAAAGTAATGAATTCATATATGGATTAACTAAAACATCAGTCGTTAGGTTACATAAAGTGAATGCTTCATCCCAAAAGGAAAACATACTTAGATTTGGAAATAGAGTGTATAAAATCAGCATTCAGGGATTGACATAACCAACAAGTATCGGAGGTAGTATTAGAAATGTTGGAAGTTCTCATTGGAGTGAAGTAAGCTCGATGTAAAATAAAAAAGTTTGATTGTGTGAGATTAGCTGCTATTGAAGTTCTGACATATTATTCCATATTTTCCAGCATACGTCTGGGGAGGGATGATAATTCCAGTCTACTTTCCACTGTTTAATGATATTAGAATTAAAAACGTTTTTATCAATAGATTGATTAAGAATTGAGTGTAATTTAGCTGCTTTAGTGGAAGGCGATGAATCAATAAATCTAAAAATTTAGAGGGTATTCTTTGAGAACTAATAGGTAAATATTTGGTAATCAGGTTAATAAGAGTGATATACAATTTAACATCACATTTAATATGTTTGAAACAAGCATGTAATCGTTGAACTGGAATAGCAATGAAATAATATTGATAAATAAGTGATTAACTGAAAAAGGTGGGAGGCGCTACCTTTTTTGCATTTTTGGAAGGAACTTGGGGTTGGACACCCTAAGTTACCTGGGGGCAACCAGACGTGGACTCCCTCCTCACTGTGCTCAGAGAGGCACAGCTTCACCTCACTGATGAGGCCCAACAAGGCTGAAACACGTGTATGCGGTTGCTGTTGGTACTCTTGTTCAGAAGGGAAATGCCATAAGATTTCGGTGCTGGACTGCCCATGTGGGCGGGACAAAGACTGATATGCAAATGGATATTTCCCATCTGTGAAAGGTACAGTGAGCAAAAAGCAGATGGCTGCGAACTCTCAAAGTGGTTGAAAACCACTGAACAGGTTATCATGCTGTGTTCTTCAGAGAGAGGGGCGTCTGCTACCTTTTTTGTATTTTTGGAAGGAACTTGGGGTTGGTCACCCTAATTTACCTGGGGTCAACCAGACATGGACTCCCTGCTCACTGTGCTCAGAGAGGCACAGCGCCATCTCATTGATGAGGCTCAACAAGGCTGAAACACGTGTATGGGGTTGCTGTTGGTACTCTTGTTCAGGAGAGAATTGCCCTAACATTTTGGTGCTGGACTGCCCATCTGGGCGGGACAAAGACTGATATACAAATGGATATTTCCCATCTGTGAAAGGTACAGTGAGCAAAAAGCAGATGGCTGTGAACTCTCAACTGAACAGGTTATCATGCAATGTTCTTTCGAGACAGGGGCGCCTGCTACCTTTTTTGTATTCAATGAAATGTCATTACTGTTTCAAATTCTCAACCAAAACTGCTCTGTCTTTAAAAAACATTTATCATAAACAAACCTACCAAAGAATTCATAACGTAGTTCAGATTGGACTTCCCAAACAATCACAAGATACAAACGTGTCTCTTCTTCATTATCACAAAATCTACAAATACGATTGTTCCTCGACATTTTTTTCCTAGCGCCCATTACCTCTCTAATAGAGAGTAAGTTTAGTTTAAAACGCAACCTGTCTTTCCTATTTTTTCTAGATGGGTGCTTTTGTAAATGAAAAGGTAGAACTTTGTAGGCTTTAATTTCATATGTAAAATGATAGATAAGATGGTAATCCATAGCTAAGGTCCGATTTTTTATCCAATCAAATTCAAAAATAGCATTTTTTATTCTCTGTGGAGAGGTAAGAAGATCCTCCACTGTAATGTTGCAGAAAAATGTCAAAATGTCCTGTCAAAGACCGCTTTCTCTGAAGCATTCATCCTAATTTTCTCTTTCATAATATCCAAATCATGTTCCTTCTTTCTGTTTGTGGTTATCACAACTCTCCAATATTACACATTTTTGACCACATCCAAACGTACTTTATCCAAAAACCAATACAAATGTATCTTCCTTATTTTATTATCATTTATCATTAAAATCTTTGATTTATGTATATTTAGATGCAGGTCCAAAGATAGAAAATAGGCATTTGTGGTTGTCAGTGCTCTTTGTAAACCTATGGGAGTTAGAGAGAACAAAACAACATCATCTGTGTGGGCAAAGTGATTTATTTGTAGGCTGCCCAGTTTGCGTGGGTTATTTCCAAAAATATCAGCAAGGTCATTAGTATATAAATCAAATTAAAACAGTGCTAAGACACAACCTTATCCTAAACGACAATAGGTTTTAATCCCAAATATTTAACTTGAGGCATCCAATAATGATATTGGACGGTAGTTTTTAGGGAGTTGCCAATCACCATTTATCAAGGCTATTTTTCAAGATACCAGCAGCAAGCTTTCCCTCAAGATATTTTGAAACAGACCCCACAAAATGGCTGCCCATAAATTAATATTAGATTTTAGTGTTGCATTTGCTAGGCCATCTGGGCCTGGGGCGTTTGAAGCTTTGCTTTTTTAATAAGCATCTGACCCACGTCTAAATCAAGAGTCGTATCCTCAGACCAACATGAGTCTATGCTCAGCCCCACATTTGTAGACTTAGGCCCACTATATCATTTAGAAAAATGGGACTCCCAGATCTCTGCTTGTATGGGCTGCAGTTGGAGCGAGCTCAGAAGTGTGGAGTCCCTAACCAACCTCCAAAAGGCACAAGCATCTTTTTGGAGCATTGTGCCAAGCGTGACTTCAGCGTCTGCCATATGTAGGCAGATGCATTGATTATTAACCCAATATTTTATAATTTTGTTTTAGAGCCTTAACCTCCAAATTATAGGAACGCATATCCCTATTTCAATGTCTCAAGGCTCTTTGCAAGGCACGTTTCCTTGCAGCTAATGTTTTATCATATTTATGTTTAAAGACCTGCTTCTCCCCAGAGGGTTTGGAGACCAGCACATTTGAAACATTTTGTAATATCTTTTAGACTATTCTATCATAAACAGATGACTTTAACAACAAAACCTTTTCTGTTCCTGCCATTTGGAATACACTTTCATTAAAACGCACCACTAGCCCAGCTTTCAAGTCCAATGAATGATCTCTTGGATTAATATCTACAACAATGTTGACAGCTTCTCAGTAACAACAATAGCCACCTCCAAAAACAGTGCTAATAGACAATGGTCACTTGAGTTCATATTTGTTACCTCCAGCTTAGAACATCTCCGATTTATATTGTCAGAGACAGAGGCGTTGTTGCGGGGGCTGAAGGGGCTAGAGCCCTGGATCTTTTGGTTGTAGCCCCAGATTGAAGCTCAGAAACTGAAACCAAAAGGGTAGCTAGCCCCGAGTCCTGCCGTCCCGACATTATCGTAGCCCCAGATCTTTTCCAAACCTAGCAACATCCCTGGTCAGAGACAAAAATATACTCTTAGGTAGACTTTGCCAAACCATTTGTCCATGTAAAATGAGGGGGCTTATCGGCTGCGAAGGTACCATTTAGCAAAGTTAAATCCAGACTTTTCAACTCTTTTCTAATGAGAGACCCTCTTTCCTTTGCCATTCGAGATACATTTGCTCTTACTTTAGACCTATAATTGCAAGGGTCTAGGACACTTGCTATTTAGGTCCCCGTCAATAACCACGGCACTATCGGCTTCCTCCAATAAATTGGACATAAGATCGGTCAAAACAGCTAAAAAGGATGCTTTATCCCCCACTTTTGGGTTACAGTATACATTGAAGATATAGCAAAATACTGCCCCAGAGACTTGCCCATGGGTATGGATGAGCCTTGCCAGTTGGATCTCTTCTCTATTTGTTTCAACTTTATTCACTGCTAAACCCAGACCATTCTGAAGTGCACACACAAGGCTCCTGATGGGCGTCCCCGGGGGCCCTGTGTGGCATTCACAGACAGAACGGTAAAACCATCCACCAAAGGCGCCGTTGTTAGCCATGTCTCCTGTAGACAACAAAGGGAATATAACCTTAGAGGGTCGTATTCTTTTGTCAGAAAAGTGTGACCCTAACAATTCCCTGAGGCCAAGGAAAACAGGCTTGTTCAATCAAATCTAGAACTGCCAGATCTGCCCTCACGTAGGGCAGTTAGTATAGAATTCCAATCATATTAGGAACGTGCTTCCACTAGGTTTTGATCTGAATCAGCATTTGAGCCTATACTTATGTGTAATGGATGATGCTGCCCCACTTCCAATGGTTGCAATTGAGTAGACACGTTTAGGCTACAAAAAGATTCACTAATATGCTTATTTTCAATTACCTTTTGTATTACATCATAGCCCAGTGAAAGAAGAGAAACCAACTCTGACAGAACCAATTTTCAAATCATTTGTGAGTAGAAATTTAACTTAACCAGATTTAATTTTCTTTTAGCCACACATTTCACCTAGGCAAAATCTCCAGAAGGTTTCAAACATAGATTTGGAATTTCTGAGAAGACTGCCATAGTATGAGAATGATTTAAAGGTGATTTAAAGGTGGAGAGTCCCGATCTGTAAATACCTATTTCGGATATGCAACAGGATCATCCGAAAAGGTAACGGAACACCCCAGACCTGAAACGATAAGTCCAATGGCGAGCCAATTGCCACCTCAGGTTTCAGACGTAAACAAATATGATGATTGTGATAGATTTGTATCCGGTATAATACACACCCCTGATGAGAAGGAGATCCGACGATTTTCCAAAGACCCCTCAGCATTTGTTTGTTTGTTTATTTGTTTATTTATTTGTTAATGCGCACCAAACCCTTAGGTAGACGGGCGCAACAGTGTAGGAATTCTCGAAGCTTAGTTACAGGCAGGTACATACATGTGAGAATGATACAATATAATACAGTGCAATATAATACAGTATATAATACAAGGTATGATACAAGATATAGCTGATCAAGGTGCAAATCAGGACCAGTCTGGGCCTTACAGAGTGTACATACAGTGTACATACATATGGATACAGTGTCTAATACAGGATCTGGCTGATCAGGTGCAGATCAGGGATCACATCTGAGCATAGTCTAAGTATAGCGTGATGGTGGGGTGTCAGGACGGGATGAGGAGATTATAGGTCATTGGTGCGGAGCCACTTGATTCTAAAGCATTGTGTCTAAATCTGACGTACGGTAGTGGGCGCCTGAGGTCGATACGGAGGGAGTTCCAGGATTGCGCCGCTTTGACTGGGAAGCTGGTTCCTCCGGCCGTAGTCAGCTCGAATCGAGGGATTTCAAGCATGAATGAATTGGCCGTTCTGGTGGGCCGGGTCGTAGTTCTCCTCAAGATTTTATCCACTAGGTACCAGGGAGCTAGGTTGTTTAGGCATTTGGATGTGATGCAGATGGTTTTTAGGAAGAATTTGTCTTTTATTTTTAGCCAATGGGTCTCTTTTCAGAATTTCGTGATGTGGTCTCTATTTGGGACATTCAACGCTGCTCTTAGGGCATTGTTTAGTAATCGCTGTAGTTTGTCAGTGACATATTTGTTGGCTCCAGAGTACAGGGCATTGCAGTAATCTAATCTGGACATGATTAGAGCGTTGGCCAAGGTGGTACAACTGGCCCTGGAGAGGAATGGTCTGGCAGCCCGGATTAGCTTGCAAGTGTAAGCTGTTGTGGAGTCGAGGGAGCTAGCTTGCTTTTTAAGAGTGAGGGAGGAGTCTAGATAGAAACCTTGTGTTTTTACTACAGGCGTAACTGTAATGATATTGTTATCAATGTTGAAAGATGCATAGTTTGGGGATAATTTATTTAGGTTAGTGTAGGATCCGAGGAGCAGTATCTCAGTTTTATCGTTATTCAGGCAGAGGCCGTGGGTCACCATCCATGCCTGAATGAGGATGTGTATCTTGTTCACCAAAGCCAGGTCCGTTTCATAGTTGCCCGAAAGGGGTATGAGGATCTGGGTGTCATCTGCATAATTTGTGTAGGTGACGCCCAGTCCCAACTTATCAAACAGTGGCTTGGTGAAGATGTTATACATGGTAGGTGAGACACAGGATCCCTGTGGGACTCCACATGTTATTTGGATCGGATCAGCGCAGGTTGAGGTTGAGAAGACTCTCATAGTTGGATTAGCTTGAAAGGATTGGACCCATGCTATGGCTTCCCAGTAAAATTGGCAGCGAGTCTGAGGTGGTTGCATAAAACTGCGTGGTCCACCAGGTCGAAGGTTGCAGACAAGTCCAGTAGAAGTAGAATTGCCATTTTTCCGCTGTCCTTTAGTGCCTCAATTTTAGTCATGAGGTCTAGCAGGGCTGTTTCGGTACCATGGAGGGGACGGAAACCTGATTGTCGAGAACCTAGCAGGTGATTGGCTTCCAGGTAGTCCTGGAATTGTAAGTAGGCCACTCTGTCAATGATTTTGAGGCACGGTAGTGATGGTTCTGTATTTAGTTTGATGGATGGATGAAGGGTTTGTCTTTTGAGTAGGGGGAGGACCCAGGATTCTTTCTGATTGGTAGGTACTGCGTTTTATTTAAAAGAGGAGTTTATGAGTTTTGATATAAAAGGGTCTAAGTCCCTGGCTGCGTCCTTTATTATTTGCGCTGGGCAGCTGTCGCCTTTGCTGTTGGACGTTTTCAAGGAGAGAATAACATTTTCAGTGTCAATAGTGGAGATAGTTTTGAAACTGAAGGGAGGGATAGTATTTGGCTCGGTAGGCAGTGGTAGTTTTTGATCAGAGAGGGACAGAGAGTCCTTTATTTTTGTTATTTTGTGTTGAAGGGTGGTGATTTTGTTGGATAGGGTGTTTTGTATGTTGGAACACCATGTCTTGTCCTTGGGAGTGGTGTCTACTGGTTGTATGGGAGATTCCATTTCCCGGAGGATGGAGAAGAGTTCCTTGGTATTGGATTTAGCTTTTGTGATTCTGTCGTTAAATTGATTTTTTTTGTATTGATAATTTCTTTCTTATAGAACTTAGAGAATTGGCTAGCTTAACTTTGTTGTTTTCGGTAGGTGAGTTGCGCCAGTTGGCTTGGAGCTTTCTTTTTTGTTTTCTTAAGTCCTTGAGTTGGGGTGTGAAACAGGCATTCAGGTGTGCTTCCTGCTTGCCTCTACGCAGTTTGGTTGGTGTGATGGTATCTAGTGCTGTGGTCATAGCTTTGTTGAAGGTATCCACTAGGATGTCTGGGTTGGTATTATTGTCCAGGCTATTAACAGCTGGGAGGATGAGGGGGATGAGGTTTTTGGCATTAATATCTTTTTTACTTCTGGTGGGGAGCGGGGGTGCCGTGTTGATAGTTTTAGGGCTAAGAAGATCAAGTGTGGCGGTAAAGTTTATTAAATAATGGTCCGTCCAGAGTTGTGGGACAATGTCAGTAATGGTCACGTTACAGTTGAGGTCTGAGACCCAGTCACGGGTTCTACCTTTGATGAGGGTAGAGGCGAGGACTTTTTGGGTAAGCCCGTGGTCATTGAGTAGAGCTGCAATTGAATTGGCGTGTTTATTATTTGGGTCGTTAAGGCCAATATTGAAATCGCCCATCAGCAAGGTTTGGGAGTGGTTTTGAGAGTTATTCGCTATAAGGTTAGTCAGGTCGTCTTCAAAGGTCTCTAGTGGTCCTGGGGGCCTGTAAATCAAGTGGATGGTTAGTGTGCGGTTATTAGATAACAGTAGTTTAGCTGTGAGTGTTTCGCAGGAGGAGCATTGGGGAGAGGTGGCAAGCCTAATGGGCAGGGTGGTTTTGAAAATAATGGCTAAGCCGCCGCCCTTGGTGTTGGGTCTATCTACCCTAAGGATCTGGTAATTATCGGGTATGGCTAACATCAGGGTGGGTCTTGCAGCCTCGTGGAGACAGTTCTCTGTTATGGCGAGTAGGTCCAAGCTATTGCTATTTAGGATGTCTGCAATTTCAGTGGCGTGGGCGACCATGGATCTGGCGTTGATGAGTGACCCTGTTAGCGTAAAGGAGCTCTTGGGGCTGGGTTTGTGAGAGGGTTTGGTTGTGTGTCTATTTTGGTTTGGCTGCTTCTCTATGTGAGAGTGGTCCGGCATTGAGATAGGAGTGACTCTTTTAACTACTTGGGCTCGTTTGGCCGGGTGGCGGTGGGTGGAGAGGAGTCCAGTGGTAATGATTGTTTGGTTTCTTTTAGGTTCATAGATGCAGGATAGTCTTGACCCGAGTCTCAGGTTTCTGTCTGTGGGTGGACTTGTGCTGTAGGTAGCAGAGGCCATGATTATGAACAGATCAATCGTGAGCAGAAGAATTGGGGTATTTATATTATTAGTCATGTTAGGCAGGGTGGTAGTAAGCAGTAGGCAGTTGGCTGGCGTTATTGGTAGTGGCAATTAGTATTAGGTATTGCTAGAGGGCTGCTGTATGATAATGGACAGGAATCAGTTTCAGCAGAGTAGAATGACCTGGTTGAGCTAAGAATACGGTGTACAGGTCGGGGGTGCAATTTCAGCAGAGGTTTAGACGTTGTGCGCCTATATTAGATAATCATAGTATGGGATGACAATGCAATGCAGTGGCAGGATTCAATGGAGGTAGCTTGAATGTTTGACTGTAAGGCTAAAGGAGGCGGACAGCTAGTCCAGGCAATAAGGGTTCCGCTAGGTTTATTAATCACAGTAAAAGCTAGAGTGCATTCGTTTAATAATAAAGGTTCTCATAAGTTTGAAAGTCACAATAGAGGCTAAGAATGCATTGTAATTGGTTGAGGCAATGAGGGTCCCCTAAGATTGACAATCACAGTAATGGCTAAAATACATGTAACTAGTTAAAGCAATGAGGGTTCACTTAGGTTTGACAGTCACAATAATGGCTAAAATGCATGTAGTTAGTTAAAGCACTGAGGTTCACTTGACAATCACAGTAATGGTTAAAATGCATGTAACTTGTTAAAGCATTGAGGGTTCACTTAGGTTTGACAATCACAGTAATGGTTAAAATACATGTAACTAGTTAAAGCAATGAGGGTACATCCAGATTTGGCGGACACAGTGGGGGCTATGAGTGCATGTAGCTGGCAAAACAGTGATGGTTCACCTAAATGCTATAGTCCCCTGTATAGGCTAACCGTACACCAGCAGTGAGGGACGTGGTTAGTTTCAACAGTGTAAGGTCAATGGTTAACAGTTAGACGGTAATTCCTCTGCAAGTGTGCAGTTTACAGATAGTAGCAGTGTGGGTTTCAGGCAGGTCAGAGAGTGGGTGGTTCACAATCAGGTATACGGTGGAACTGAGTGCCTAGAGGCGGTATAGATCGGACATCGGTAAGTGGTGCATGCGAGACGTGCACGCATCTGGCATGTCAATTATGTCGTAAGTGTTGGGCCGAGAACGTGTCCTTTCCAAGTGATTATTGGCAGCAGCTTAAGAGTGGGTGCAGCACATGGAATACATTGGTCTGTTTATCATCTCGCAAAAGTTGGTGGACGTGTAAGGCACTTTGCAAGGCACAAGATATATTGCAGTCACAGACGGGAGAATGGCGAACAGTAGGGTGAGCAGTAAGTCTTACCATGTTATGGTGGTTAGGGTGACTGGCGAGATGCGACCAGCAGTCCTAGATCCATGTGATGGAATCAAGCTAGTTCAGAGAAGCCCGGGGCTTAGGCATTAGCATTAATGGCTGGAGAGTTTAGGCTGGCTGCGAAGCACAATCGGGAATGGAGCTACAGTGGGCACATTCCGGTGTGGCGGTTGCAATTGAGTACATTCAAGTGTGGCAATTTAAAAATTACTATTAGTGCAATCTAGCATTGGCACTCAGGCATTTAGGCATAAACAAGTATAATGGTAAAGCATATTCAGATGGGGTACAATGATAGAGCAGTCGCGGCAGTAGCGTTAGGCAGTCAATGCAGGCAGGGAAAGGAAGCCGGTGTATTCCGTTAGGGGCTCTGAAAAGACGTTTAGCAGCCGCAAAGCACACTTTAGGCTGATGCACTTTACGGACGGTACCTACGAGTGTGAAGAGCAGTAGGGCCGAATCACGTAAGGCAGGCTAGCATTTAGGTGATAGTGAGGCTATGTTCGTAGTGTTGGGGGTGATTACTGGCTAAATGGCACTATGGGTGACTGTGAAGTCAGGTGGATTGGTGTGACATTAGAGCAGGCAGTCTCTATTGGTAAAATGCTTACCAGGCTCTGGGTAGTTTTGGAAACAAAGAGTTCAAAGGAAAGATGGAACAAGGAGCAGCGTTTCTGGCCTCTGCCTCGGTCAGCTCCGGACAGGCTCCCAGCAGGCGCTGTTGTTAGTGTGCCTTCGTTGGGGCAGCCGGCTACCGCCTGCCTTCTTCTTCTTCTTCTTAATTATCGGAAGCGTGGGCGGACCCACGCAGGCGCTTCCCCATCCTATAGGATGATGTGCACCGTACCCACTAATTATTATTTGGCTCCATTTAAGCTCACAACTCCTCCCACCTCCCCGTCTGCCTCACAAAATCCAACATCACACTATTCCTCCTCCTGCCTCTCTCCCCATCACCTCCCAGTATAATCCTCTCACTCAGCTCAGCCACACCCAACGCAGTCAACCGAACCCTCATCAATTCTCTCTCTGTAACATGTCTTTCACACCTAATCAAAAAATGTCCCACCGTTTCAGGCACCCCACACACGGCACAGTCCCTTGATTCACGCTTCCCTATTCGAAATAGACAGTCATTCAGCCCCACATGACCTATCCTCAACCGATTCAGCATCACCTCCTCCCCCCTCCTCCATTCTGATCTCCCTGCATCCATCTTCACCGACACTTTCCCACGAACACCGAACATCCACCTGCCCTTCACCCCATTCACCCATCTCTCCTGCCACTCGTCCGGGACCCGTCTCATCATCACAGCCTTCACCTCATCCACACTCAAAGGCAACCTCACATCAATCGCTCCCCTCCTCATACCCTCACCCGCCGCCAGATCCACCAACTCATTTCCCAAAATGCCACTGTGACTGGGAACCCACGCCAACTCCAAATCCATACCCCCGCGCACACACCGATCAATCTTCATCCTAATGTCCAAAATCACATCCTTCCTATCACCATCCCCTGCCACAATCGCCTGTAACCCACTCAATGAATCTGAGAACACCACCACTTTCTCATACCCCAACTCATACACCCTGTCAATCACCAATGCAATCGCCACCAACTCAGCCGTACAAATAGACACATCATTCGTCATTCGTCCTATTTTATACTCCCCAATGCTTTCTAGATAATACGCCATTCCCACTCTCCCAGACATAGGATCCTTTGAACCATCCGTAAACACCTTGTATCCTTCCTTTCCTGCCACATACTCCTGACCCAAAGCTTTGATCTCACCCCGCATACCTCTCTTCTTCGATACCACATTCGCCAACTCCAAACACACCTTTGGAGATCTCATCATCCACCTCGGCCTTCTCTCCAAATCCGTATCTGTCACAATCATCAAATCACCCACACCCCACTGCACTCCCTTCTCCCACATGTGAAACCCAAAAGTGCCCCCCTTCCTCCTCCACCGATCCCTGTAATAGTCAAACCTCCAATTATACTTCAAACATTCACGCACCGGATGAGCCACACTCTTCGCACTACACTTCACCCACCATCTCATATTTAACACATCCCTCCTCAACCCCAATGGCATCTCTCCCACAACCACCTGAACCGCATTCACTGGGGAGGACCTCATCACACCCGAACACACTCTCAATGCCCTCGCCTGTACTCTATCTAACCGCAACTTCTGACTCGACGTATAACCCACTGACACCTGACACCCAAAATCCATCACACTCAAAATCAACCCCTTATACAACATTCGTAAACACTTCTGTTGCGCACCCCATTCTTTCCCAGTCACCGCCCTCAACAAATTCAGCCTGTGTTTACACTTATCCACCACACCATCCACTTGCATATTCCAATTCAACTTTCTATCCAGAATCACCCCCAAGTACCGAAACTCTTCCACGCTCTTCACCCTCACACCTTTCAAAACCAAATTCAACTCCTGCTGCACTCTTTACCTTGAGAACACCATACTCACACTCTTATCCACAGACACCGAGAAACCCCATTTCCCACACCACTCCTCCATGCGTACAATCGCAACTTGCAACCATCTCTGTACCAACAACAAACACCGCCCTCTTACCCAGACCACACCATCATCCGCGAAGAAATCCACCTGACACCCAATTCCCGCCAAAGCTCGAATCAACCCATCCACCATCGCATTAAACAGCATCGCACTAATCACACTCCCCTGCGGTGTCCCATTCTCCATCTTCCAAACTTCAGACAGCACCCCCCTCACTCTCACCTGAAATGTCCTATCTGCCAAGAATGCCTTGATCCACCGAAACATTCTTCCCTTCACACCCATCTCCAACAGTCTCACTAACAACCCTCCCTTTCACACCATATCATACGCCTTCTCCAAATCCAAAAAGAACGCTCCCACCAACTCTCCATCACATAATGCCTCCTCCACCCCAGTCACTAATCTCACTAATGGATCAGCCACCGACCGATTCCTCCTGAACCCACTCTGAAAGTCACTCAAACATCCATTCGACTCCAAATAAAACCCCAATCGCTCAACCACCATCCGTTCCATAACCTTACACAACACAACAGTCAACGCAATCGGTCTATATGACTTACACTCTGTAGGAACCTTGCCACCCTTCAAAATCGCCACTACAATCGCTCTTTTCCACATCTTCGGCAAAACTCCATTCTTCCAGATCTCATTGAACAACGCTAATACCTCCGACTTACATTCCTCAGGCAACTTCTCCAAAAATACATACATAATTCCATCCACTCCAGGGCTAGACCACTTCCCCTTCCGAATCGCTCCATTCAACTCTACCATCGAAAATGAAACCTCATATTGCTCCTCCCAAGGCCCAACATTCGCCACCACCTCTCGCGTTTCCTCCTTTACCACATCCATTCGGATCCTCACCTCTTCTGGGAAGTTCCTTGAACTGTGAACCCCCGCAAAATATTCCCCCAACAAATTCGCCTTATCCCCATCCTCACTAATCACCTCTTCTCCTTTCAACAACACAGACATACCACCCTGCGACCTCATTAATCCGGACATCCGCTTGAACTGTTTCCAAACCTCACTCACACCAGAATCACTCCCCAGGGACGCACAATAGCCCCTCCAATATCCTCTCTTTCTTTCCCTAATCACCCTCTGCACCACCGCCTTAGCCTTCTTATATGCCACCAAATCCACCAACATTCCCGTTCTCACTGCTCTTGCTCTAGCCTTCTTTCGTGCCGCCACTGCTCTTGAACATTCCACCGACCACCAAGGAACCTCGATCTTCCCACCCTTCCCCTTCTCAACCTCCGGAATTGCTGCCACAGACGCTGCTTTCATTCCCTGCACCAGATGCTCATTCCATTCATCCAACCCCCCCTCTCTTCCCCTTGGAACAATCAAATCCCGACACACTCCTTTGTATACCTCCCAATCAGCCTTCCTAAAATTCAACCGACTCCCAGTCATACGTGACCTGATCCCTACCTCACCCCTCACAGTTACCAAAATAGCAGAATGATCACTCCCCATGTCTCCATCCTCACGCACCTTCCAATCACATTCACCTGCAATTGCAGCAGTCACCCAGGTCAAATCCAAGCACAACAGCTTCCCAGTCCTCACATCCAACCTCGTACCCGTCCCATCATTCAGCAATACCAGACTCAATTCATCCGCCATGTCTTCCAACAATTCTCCATTCATATCTGTCCTATCACTACCCCACAACGTGTTGGCACTGTTAAAATCGCCACACAAAACACACTGTCCCACATGTCCTCTTATCACTCCAGTCAACATACCCACTTCCACCACCTCACACGGATTATAATAATTCAGCACCAATACTTCCGATCCTCCTACCCGAATCCCTGCCCCAATCCCCTCTACTGCTCCATCCACCACAATTTCCCTTGCAATCAACCCCTTTCGAACTGCTAAAGCCACACACCCCCCGCTCCCCTCCAACCTATCCTTACGAAACAACTCAAAACCTGGTATCACAAATCTCAAATCACCCCTCAACCACGTCTCCTGAATACAAACCACGTCAACATTCAACTCCTCACACAACACAACTTTCAACTCCTGTCCATTCTTCAACAAACTCCTCGCATTCCACTGCAAAATCCTCATGCCGGCACCCCACTCAGCTTCCGCACTTTAGCAACCTTCTTAAATACATCTTCTTCTGATACATCTACAACATTCAAAAACCTCCTCCCAGCTTCCACTACTCCTTTCGTAAGATCTGATGAACTGATAGACGTATTCCCCTGAACCAGATCCAGCACATTCACTATAAAACACAAAAACTCAGTTTTCGGAACAACCACCATTTCTACACCTTTCACTTCACCCAGCACTTTCTTTCTTCCCACAACCTCATCCACCACCAACTTTTTCTCACTCACCTCACTCACTACCCGTACTGGTTTCACCTTTGTAACAGCCTGTGCATAAGACAGACCTTCCGCCGCCCTCACCTGTACCACTTCTCTCGCCACCCTGTAACTCTCACATTACCTAAACGCGGAAGAATGCTCCCCCCCACAATTCACACATTTCTCCGGAGTCCCCACCTTACATTCCTTTATATCATGCTCTCCACCACACCTCCCACAATGTCTCTCATTCCTGCATACTCTCGCCACATGTCCAAATCGTTGACATTTATAACACCTTAATGGCATTGCCACGTATGCTTTCACACGATACCTCTGATAAGCCATCTCCACCACCTCCGGACACTCCGTTCTCTCAAATCTCACTGCCACAGTTGTAGACACCACATCCCCATGTGCATCTCTCCTCCCCAACCTCCACGCCTCCACCACCCCCACTCCCGCTAGTTGCTCCTCCACCTCAGACATACTCATAACCACTGGCACTCCATACAGCACCCCCTTACAAGACACTCCACTTTGATCAAACACTCTTACCGCATGCCTACCCAGACAATGCATCTCCAGAATCTTTGCTTTGCTATCAGCATCCGACCCCTCCACCAACAACCGACCCCCAGCCACCACTTGTACCTGGGAAACATCTTCCACTGCTGCCTTCAACCATCTAGCAATATCTGTCGGATTCACCCCCAGAAACGTCTTGTCACGATTTTCAGGTTTCAACACTACCTTCCACACACTATCAGACTGCATCTTCTCTTCAGACATACTGCTCACTGAGACTTCCAGCCCCTCCAAAACGCATTTTTCTGGAGCCCCCGACCCTGAGATGTCCCGGGCCAGCCCCCCTTCATCATCCCTCTGAGGGGATCTGCTGCGATGCCGTCCCTCATTTCCCCCCTTGCCCCCCTCCACAGGTGTAAATTTCACAGAAGATGCCTTCCCCCTCTTTGCCTCCTCCTCCTCCACCCCCCTTTCTTTCCAACCTTCCCTTTCCCCTTACCCATTCTTACCGCCTCCTCTGAGCACTCTCACTCCTTGCATCCAACTCCAGAGACCGCTCCTCCTCCTCGAACCCAGCACCCTTCACCCAGTCACTGCTCCGCCCTGCCTGGGTCCACCTTCTCTGAGAGTCTCCTCTCCCCTGCAACAGAGCCACCGTCCCTAGTTCCTGTTAGAGGAACGGGCCTCTGCTAGCGTCCCTCCACAGTGTCTAGTTCCCCAAGCAATGGCGTCTCTAGCCGTTCAATCTCCAACACCAAAGGATCAGAGTGTCTAGTTCCCATTCGAGAAACGGCAGCGACTACTTCCGCCTGCCACTCCTTGGATCTGTGTTGTGACACTACTACCGCCTGCCGGCGTCTTGTTGGTGGATAAGTCGTGCAAGGGACCAATCAGGCATCGGTGGGCGGGAGGCAGGCAGACTTCGGTAAGCTGGAAAAATCTTTTTATTTACAGGGCGGCCATCTTTTCCTGTGGTGTTCCTCGTGGGGCCCAATGGAGGAGATATACACAAAATGGGCAAAATGCACTAAAAGCAGCCTAGGCAACGGCTGCGCGGCGATCAGGAAGATCAGCTGTAATTGTGGGAAAGCTAAGGCCTTAAAGCGGGTTCCACCGCGTTCACAGCAGGAATCAGCTGTTTTCAAATGATGATGCTCGCAGGGCCCACAGGCTTACCTGGGCATGCTGGCCTCGCCTAGAAGGGAGCGGACACTGCTCATGCAGTGTGTAGGGGCTCCAGCTCCTCTGGGGGCTCAGGTATATGTTGTTGTAGCTCCCAGCAGGCACCGTTGTTAGTGTGCCTTTGTTGGGGGAGCTGGCTACCGCCTGCCGGCATCTGGTTGGTAGATAAGTCGTGCAAGGGACCAATCAGGTGTCGGTGGTCGGGAGGCAGGCAGACTTCGGTAAGCAGGAAAAGTCTTTTGATTTACAGGGTGGCCTTCTTCTCCTGTGGTGTTCCTCGTGGGGCCCAATGGAGGAGATATACACAAAATGGGCAAAATGCACTAAAAGCAGCCTAGGCAACAGCTGTTACTAGGGGCCCATCTAGAACATCAAAAACCAAAGAGCCCCCCTATGATGACACCATATTGATCATAGAGGTGTCTGAGAGGGAGGACATCACATGTAAGTCACCTACAGAACAAGTAGGTAAACTCTGATCCATGGTAATGGTGTCAGCAATAGGAGGAAGTTCAACAAATGTATCTGTCAGTGTTTTTTGGCAAATTCATTCATTGAAGCCCACAATCTAGTCTTAACACAGTTTTTGCGTTACTTCGTAATGAGTCAACATTAATTCAAGGTAAATCTTCAGCAGGGTTTACAGGTAGTACTCAATAACCCAGGTAAAAAATAGAAAGTGCTGTAGGGGGCCCATGCTTTCACCCACTTCAAAACCAAGTGAACTCCCTGAGGTATGTAGGTAAGTGACTAAACAGACACAGCTCAAAGGGACCCTTCAATGCAAATGCCTCAGTCGCTGTATCACTTTGCTGTAAAGTGTAAAAACAGCCCGGGAACACACACCATCCAACCTATGTTAGCTGGATACCAGAAATAGAGCCAGAAAGACAAGCAAGGGAGACTAGCGCCAGCTGTAAGTGACCATACAGGCCGTCCAAGGACAGCAGTTACTTACGGCCCACCAGGTGCCAACTGGAACCCTCAAACTGTTGCTCCCTTGACACCAGGCGAGGGCAGGCAACCACCCTCCACAAAGGGGTCCCCCATCAACAAGTATGAGTACAGCAGAGCAGCTCCAAGCCGGAAGCGAACGTGGCTGCGCCCTCTACGATGAAGGTTCCGGGTTCCTTAGAAGAAGGGACTTAGCAATGGCACGATTTCACGGGTCAAGCCGTCAAGACGCACACGCATTTTGTTTTAGAAAGTGAAAATGACAGAATATGGCCGTTTCTGACAGCACTCCTAACATTAGAACATTATAAGAAAGCCTTTTATTCGAGGAAGCAAATCTTCCTTTGATTAAACCTGATATGATCAATATTAATACATTTAGGCATAAAATGTTCCAATCTGTTAGAGATTATTTTGGTACACTTTTTAAAATCAGAGTTAACGAGACAAACAAGGTGATAATTCTTTACTAATGAGGGATCTTGTTCAGGTTTAGGAAATCAAATTAGTAATGCTAATCCACAAGTACTGGAACTATGACCTTGAGGAATAAAATGATCAAATAATTCTAGAAGTTTAGGAGAGAGTAACTCAGAGAAGGAGTGATACCAATCAATAGGATATCCATCTGGACCAGGGGCCTTATCTGCTTTAAGATAAAGAATAGCTTTTTGGATTTCTTGCAAGGAAATGGGATTATCCAAAGAGGACAAGTCTGTTGGTTAATTAGTAATTTTGTATTGTCCCGTAGAAATGTAATGATATTGTCATTGTCAATGGTCGGATCAGATGAAGATAGCTCAGAACAGAACTTTAAAAAATAATTATTAATTTTATTTTTGTCTTGCAGTTCTCAGGCCCTGAGAATCAGTAATGGAAGTAATAAGAGTTTTTATTTTTTAGGCATGAGGCTAGTATTTTGCCAGCTTTATTTGAACCACCCTCATGTGCACCAAGACCCCAACTGGCCCATAAAGCTGGGGGTTGCCCAATAGCACTTTAAGATGAGGCAGCAGCACCCGTGAGATGGATGGGGATGCAGATTAGTACTCTAGCATCAAATCAATAATGACAACTCAATGGTTTGGCAAAGGGAGTCAGTTTAATGACAAGTACAAAAAACGGGTAGTTCAGTGAACATCAGCAACGCTCGATCTTCCTTCTCGCTTAAATTCCAACAAACTTCATAGAAAACACATCTTTTATACTAAAAACTCATCATCACTAACATGTAACACTTAAAATGTTGCATGCAATTCTATTGGTTATAGGAAGGTAACTTTACTATAGGTACTATATCTGTATCTGGTAAAGGCGGTGACAGGATTGGGTAATGAGTGTCAGGTGGGGCATCTAAGCCCTTCTTTCAGAATAGCAATTGTGGACGTCACTATAAGTATGACGTCCCATTGGTTCTACAAACTATAGGATCCTAGATTACTTGGTCCATTATGATTGGGTTGGCACCAAGTCCCCTTGTACTTTTCCACTGGCTTAGCAGTGTGAAGAATGGTCAGCCAGGTGGAGGGTGCTCGCCCGCTCTCCCAGCCTTCTCCCAACCATTGCCATCATCAATCACCTCCCCAAATGCCATGTGTCAATTATTTCTTGTTGGTTGGCTTGAGACTACATCTCTGTCGGGAAGAGTTCAGATATATGTGCATGGCACAAGGCCGCGCATAGGTGTGAAGGCCCCAACTCTTCTTGTTTGGCAGGTCACGTGATTAGACACCGTGAACTCGTTTAATTTTCCCTGCAATTCCCGTATTTGATTTAGCTTTCTGCCCACCACCTGCTGTCTGCTGCTTTCTTGACTTCTTTGAACAGGATACTCCACTCTTTGCTTCATAAATCGTATGTATGGTTCATCTATGTCAGCTGATGCGACCTTGGCTTCTTGGTACGCATGCGTCTGAGTTTTGTTTCTTGTCTTTTAGCTTTAGATTCTCATGTTGAGGGGCTCCTCTCCTGCAGACTTTAGTAACGCTTGGTTGATTCTGCTCTTGTGCACAGTGGAAGTATACTCATATAAAATGCTCCTTTTTGAGGTAAATATGTATAGGTGGCGCTTGCAGCAATCTATTTTACTACTAAGCATAGCAAGCCGCACGTTTTTCTCAGCTTTCTTGCAGTTCCAAGCATCTGTACATGTGTAAACTGGCTGCATATCTTCATCACGCTTATGGCATAAGCTTCTTACATTTGACATCACTCATTTCACTTTAACTCAGGATGTCACTTATCCATGGTGTTTCATCTCTTTTTGTCATTTGCAGGTTGTCATATCTTCTATATGTGAGTCGGTCCGGGTTCATGTAACATCACCATTCATCTTCCTTAGGACTTTCTTGGCTTCTTCAGGCATTGTATTTTGACAATCGTCAGTTTGTCTCACTTGTTGATATGGTTTTCTCAATAGGTACCTTACTGTCCAAGGTTTCTAAAGTACAGGTACTTCAGTAGGTGCTGTCAGTCTCATAGGTACCGGGCAGAGCCCCACTGAGGCTCTCTGCTGGTTTATATGCTCATCATACGTCACATAATTCGGCGTGAAAGTTCCTTGCACTTTATAATGGGCGATTTGAGTGCGGATCGGGCTTGGGACCTCCTCTACACTCCCCCCTCTGGGCGATTCATCAAGCACTTTCATTTTTCCCTTGGTATCCATCTTTTCTGCATCCTCTGCATTCACTTCTCCTTCATCTTCTGGGTTCACACACGACAGTCTGTTGAAATGGCTCTTTGGGGTCCATATTTTTATGACTCCCTTCAAGCTTCCTGCTGCTCTCACATGTTCGTCTTTGTTCCATGTCATCAGTTGGCATTGTCCATTTGGGCTTCAGTAGATCCATCTTCCCACGTAATGTCTGTGTTTCCTTGGATACCAAAACTTTATTCCTTCTGGTTCATAAATGCCAGTTTTCACGAAGTCTCTTATTTCTTCATCATTCAGGTCTTTGGTATTCCATCCGGGTTCGACATCAATCATGATCTTCATCCCTATGGCTTTTTTTGCAGTTTTCTGACACTAGGAGAATATTATTTTGTTAACACAGAATCTGAGCAATATCGTCACTAGCAGGGTCCGTTGAACCTTGGCTCGTCCCACTTCTTTCACGTGTGGTTTCTCATCAGGACCATTGATGGAACATTTAAACTCTACACTGAGTGTGTAGCGATATCTCCTTCTGTGTTCTGTGCTGCCATACACCTTTTTTCTCATTGCTGCAGCTGTCCTGAAATGACAGTAAAACAAGATGTCATGCAATTCAAGTCATTGTGCATTTCAGACCCTAAGATTTCTTCTGTTGGCTGGGCATCATATCTAGCTCTGTCTCGGGCTGTCAGCAGAGTATGCATCCTTCTGCCTGTTGCTATCTCGTGCGGCGTAAGATGATGAACTTGTGCTTTATACCAAGCAGCAAGCTAATCTGTTCGAAGACTTCATTAACAAAGTGAGGCCCATTATCTGACCTCATAACCTCACATACTCCCCACCTAGGAAATACTTCTCTCACCAGAAATTTGGCCACACAAGTAGAGTGTACATGGACCTGCTTCTATCCATCTAGAGAATGGACACACCACAACAATTAAATGCCTGTACCCATTACATACTTGAATCATACCGACATAGTCGACATGCAAGTGCTAAAAAGGTCCATTTGGCCTTGGGATGACTCCTCTAATTACTTTTAGTGTGCCCACCCATGAACTGTTGGCAGATCATACCGTTCATCATAAAAAATGCAACGTGTTCCGCTAAATTCGGTACAAACCAGTCTTCAGAGACTATTGCTGCTATATTCTCCTTCGACATTTGTGCTGGATAATGCATTTGTTCCAATGCTAATTTTAACAGGGCTATAGGCATTACTGGTTTACCAGTGCTGTCTTGTCGCCACAAGCTTTCAGAGGTGTTTAAAGAACACACTCACCACTTCCAGAGGTTCTTTTCCTCCTGTGGTGCTTCCCCTTGGAGTTTCATTAACTAGGTTTGCCCCATGTTACTATAACCCTCAGGTTGACTTTGTGCAATGATCATTTTTTCATTTACATTAGTTGTTTCCCCGGTCATTATGGTTTCGCCCTTGGATGCCATACGCTTGGCCACTGTGTCTGCTGCTTGATTTCCTCGTGAGATAAAAGCTGTTCCCTTTGTGTGGGCGGTGCATTTCACGACTGCTATGCCCACTCGGAGTTGTGGTGCCTTAATGAGCCTATCCGATAGGGCTGTGTGCTGCACTGGCATGCCGTCCGCTCTGAGGTAGCCCGTCCTTTTCCAGTACGCTAAGCCTGCGTGCACTGTTGATGTGACATAGGCGGAGTCACTGTACACCGTCACTTCCTGGTCAGCTTCATTCTCGTTGGCGAGCATCAACGCCAATAATTCTGCAGCCTGTGCTGAATAATGAGATGGTAATTGTGCACTAATAAGTACCCGAAATTCTCCATTTGCTGTGTGCTTTACCACAGCAGTGCCTGTGTACCTCTGCCCATCATTTTATTTGATTCTTGATGAACCGTCAACGAAAACAATTTCTCCTTCTGCCAATGCATTTTCTTTCACCCTGGGAATTTCGTCATTGAATTCCTCATAATTTGCGCAGTCATGGATCGGTTCTCCTTCAGTGACTGACTCTGCTATAAACATAGCTGGGTTCACTATTTTACATCTTAATCGATGGATTCGATATAATCACTTCATAAGCAGAAGCTCTCTGCGATGTTAATGTGCCCTTTGGTTTCTCTAGAATGGCAAATAGTGCATGCTCAACGAACAACGTCATCGAGCATCCCATCACAATGGTTGTAGCTTTCTCTGTGGCGAATGCAGCGGCAGCTAAACTCTGTATGCAAGGGAAGTGGCCTCTCATCACTATGTCCAAATTCCCACTGTAGTATGCTAGGGGCTTGTACCCCAATGTTGTTCTCTGTGTGAGTACTGCCTTCATAAAGCTGCCATTTGTGTGTGAGAAGAGGTTGAATTCCTCTGCATAATTGGGAATCCCTAAAACTGGTGAGGTGCAAATGGCTTTCTTGAGTTCAGTAAACCCCTCTTCCATAGTCTCAGACCATTCCATGTTTTCTTTCTTCACCTGTGCTTTCTTCAGGGCCTGTAACAAGGGCTTGGTATATGAGCTGTAGCCAAAGACCCATGCCCTGACGTATTTGCAAAGACCTAGAAAACTCTGCATCTGTTTTATCGTGTGTGGCTTGGCTGTGTTCAGTATGACTTCAGCCCTTTCAGGGGTAATCCATTTCCCCTCATGCGAGATCAGCTGGCCTATATACAGCAGTTCTTGCTGACAATATTGTAACTTTTCTTTGTCAACTTTATATCCTTTCTCAGCCAGTATAATCAATAGCTGAATAGAATTGTGTCTGCATCTTCCCTCTGTTGCGCTGCAGATTAAAATATAATCCACATATTGCAAGACAACACTCTCTAATGCAATGTTGCTTAAGTCCATTTGTAGGACTCTGTTGAAAATTGAAGGAGACTCACAGTATCCCTGGGGTAGCCACGTGCTCTTCAGACGCATCTGTCTGAATGTAAATAACATCAAATCTTATGAGTCTTTGTGTAATGGGATTGAGAAAAATGCATTTTTTAAGTCAATCACCGTGAAATATGGAGCCTCAACAGGTATGTTACATAGGATCGTGGATTGGTTAAGGACTAGAGGGAACTCTACCTCAACAATATCATTTATTGGGTGTAAATCTTGAACTAGTCTCCAGGACCCACCCTTTGATTTCTTGACAGGGTAAACCATGGTATTACATGATGACTCTGACGTCACTAAGATGCCCTGCTCCATCATAGCAGAAGTTGTCTTGAAAATCCCTTAATCTGCTACCCTAGACATGGGATACTGCCGTGCTCTTGGCAAAATTGCTCCTGGCTTCAGTTTAATCCTTACTTCCTCCCTTCAATAGGCCTACATCATAGGGGCCTGTGGTCCATACCGAGACAGGCACCTGGGTCATGTCGTCATCAAAATATTCAGGACCTTTTTTGCCAGCATCATTTTCTGGGGCACCTATCTTGTGATCATTCTCACCCAGAATTTTTTTTTACCTCAACTGGTGTTTTGCCCACATCTGTTTGTTCATCAAATAGATCGTCATCAGTGACGTCAGTTAGTCTGTACCCCTCTTCAATGGCGATTACTGTGCACCATTGTCTGTCTTCATCATCACACCCATCGAGCAGTGCCCTTCTCCTTCGCACTATGGCTGTGTGTATTGCCAAGGGAAACACTTGCCCTTTTTCCTCGTGCATAGATATTCGTGGCCTAAATAGAAATTCATCTGGGGTTCTCATGGTTTTGTCTGCAAGGCCTGGTAGCCCTGCCATAAGTATGCGTATCCCATACGCAAGTGTTTCTGGTTCCAATGGGACAACTCTCACAGCTGATTGTCCTGCGTATGCTCTAAAAATTTCGCATACCTTCAAATAATGCATTCGTGGAGTCGAACATACTATGCCCTTCTCCGTGAATGAGATTGTCATGTTTAACTTCGTCATTAGGTCTCGTCCCAATATGTTTAATGAAGTTTGCCTTGAATATAACAGTGGCACATTCATGTCACATTCTCCTATAGAGACTGGAAGTTCTTTTGTAAAAGGAACACGACTTGTTGTTTCTGTGAAGCCCTGAGTATTAATAGCATCGCCGGACAAGGAAAACTTGCCTTCATGTATACACAAACGTGTTGCACCCATGTCAACTAAGAAGAAATATTCTTTATACCCTATAAGGACATCTACCCTTGGTTCCTCATGAGGGTCTGGTGTTACTGATAGGATAGAACACAGCAGGCTTCCCAGTGAGCTGTCCTAATGCATATATAACTTTGTCCCATGCCACGTGAATGGACTTCCTCCATCACCAGGGTTAGTTCTCATCCCAGAGTTCAATGCCTGTCATGCACTCGTTGTCTGTGACAGTTGCATCAGCGAATGTTAAGACTGACCTTGTGGATAACTTATCAAGTTCTGAGGTTGCGAGCTTTGCTGTGCTCCTGGCGCTTGCTGTTGCACTGTGTGATTCTGTGCAACTCCATTTCCACCCTGCTGAAAAAACACAGGTGGATTCACCATTCCTATTCTTGTCCCCTGGTCACTTTGCACCATGCCTTGACTTCTGCATGTGCGTGATAGATGTCCTGACATCCCACACATCCAACATAGTGGCGGTGGTCTGATTATTTGCCCATTTGGCATATCCTGATCGCCATTTTCCATGTTTCATCGAGTTTCAACAGAATCTGACCTCCTATCCATTTGTTCTGTGTGAATGCTATCTCATCAGTTCTATCCTCATCTTCTTTCCATCTTTTGCCCTCTCTCTTGGTTTCTAGAGATGTACTTTCTTGTGCCGGGTCTCCTTTCTCCTTTTCATGCCTCTCCTTGTCCCTCAGGACCTTGGAGGTGATATCACTATCTCTGTCTTTGTCTGGGTTTTTGTCACTACTTTGCGTAGGTGACTCATATGCCGGGTTGCTATATCCTGTGGCTGCTTTAAGTTCCCTTAGCGGGTATAATCCTTTGTCCTTACTAACTTCACCTTTTGTTTCAGGTGGGGCGGGTGGCACAGAAGGCGTCTCACCGCCCCTCTGTGCATACGGTAAGTATCCAATCTAACGGCGGCTCTTCCTCCTTGTCCCCTTGGTACATTTTCCAAAGTTCTAAACTCGCTATGCGTTTGTGTAACATTTTGCCATTGTTCATAGCGTGCAAATATGTCATCATGTGTTGCAGGACCGTTTTAGATAGTGACCCGCCCTGGGGCCACGGCATAAACATTTTGTTAGCAGTTCCCTTAACCCATTCTGCACTGTACTTTTTTAGTTAAGGTGCATGTTTTGGCAACTGTTTGCATAAATGTTTCAACGGTGTAACATCTTCCATACTTAAAATTATCTCTTTTCTTCCTCACAAAACACTTAGTCAAATTTTACGTTACTTAAACAATATCAACAATATGAGCGAGCACCAATCGTCGCAAGCTCCAATCCTGTTTTTTTTCCACAAAATGAATTTTTTCCTTTTCAAACAATAATCATCGATTCATAATATACAGTGTCTTGGCTACACAATCGCATAATTTTTGTGCTCAGTCCTCAAAAATGTCCTTATTTATTATGACGTCAGAGAGAAAAAGAAAAAGAAAGAGAAAAACACAAGACAAATGTGACAGACTAGACAGACAAGACAGACTTCAGCAGGCTACACAGAAATCTGCCCCTTTGAGTTACCCCGACATGGAGTGTAAGCCCATCCCTTTCAAAAGCATCTTTGGTCTCCTAATTCAGCCTATTTAATTCAGGACTTTGGCTGCAGGCTTCTTCTAGCTGCTATATTAAGCGTAGATACTTGGGCGTATCCTCTCTCTGCTCAGGTATCCTCCTGGTATCCTCCTCTATGCTCGGGTATCTTCCCGGTATCCTCTTCTATGCTCGGGTATCTTCCCGGTATCCTCTATGTGCTACTCAGTCACCCTTGAGTCTTTATTTCCTTCCCCTTATATATATATACATTCTACTCTATCTCTACCTTTATTTTTTGTCCCGCCTTCCACCGTTACCTTCTAAGGCATGGAACTTTTTGCCAAAGCGTTCAGTCTTGTTCACTCACTGTTCGCATGTTTCCTCTCTGGATCCTTGGGATCACTGCCTTGGTTACCGCCTCTCCTGCTGTTCACTCGATCGGCTGCTCGTAGAAGTGGGAATGGGTTTGTGGGGGGCAAAACACAGGTTCCTTCAAACCTTGAACTGCAGGATTTTTACTTAACTAACCACTATCTACGGGGAGCTTCTCAGTCTACTTAGCCGGGTGGAAAAAGGACTTGTGATACTGCAGAGGACCTAGAGTTACTTTATGTCGACGGCCAATGGGTGTCTTTGTCTAATCGATAAACCATCCTCTCTCTGCTACCAAGTGTGCACCAGGACCCCAATCGGCCCATAAAGATGGGGGTTGCCCAGCAGCACTTTAAGATGAGGTAGCACCACCCGTGAGATGGATGGGGATGCAGATTAGTACTCTAGCATCAAATCAATAATGACAACTCAATGGTTTGGCAAAGGGAGTCTGTTTAATGACAAGTACAAAAAAGGGGGAGTTCAGTGAACATCAGCAACCACTCGATCTTCCTTCTCGCTTAAACTCCAATGAACTTCATAGAAAACACATCTTTTATACTAAAAACTCATCATCACTGACGTGTAACGCTTAAACTGTTGCATGCAATTCTATTGGTTATAGGAGGGTAACTTTACTATAGGTACGATATCTGTATACGGTAACGGGGTGACAGGATTGGGTAATTAGTGTCAGGTGGGGCATCGAAGCCCTTCCTTCAAAATAGTTATTGTGGACGTCACTAAAAGTATGATGTGCCATTGGTTCTACAATCTATAGGATCCTAGATTACTCGGTCCATTATGATTGGGTTGGCACAAAGTCCCCTTGTAGTTTTCCACTGGCTTAGCAGCGTGCAGAACGGTTGGCCAGGTGCAGGGTGCTCGCCCGCCTTCCCAGCCTTCCCCTAACCATTGCCATCATCAATCACCTCCCCAATGGCCATGTGTCAATTATTTCTTGTTGGTTGGCCTTGAGACTGCATCTCTGTCAGGAAGAGTTCGGATATCTGTGCATGGTACAAGGCAGCGTGTAGGTGTGTAGGCCTCAACTCTTCTCGTTTGGCAGGTCACATGATTCAGACACCATGAAATCGTCTCATTTTTCCTGCAATATGTGTATTTGATTTAGCTTTCTGCCCACCACCTCCCTTCTGCTGCTTATCTTGACTTCTTTGAACAGGATACTCCGCTCTCTGCTTCATAAATTGTATCTATGGTTTGTCTATGTCAGCTGATGCGACCTTGGTTTCTTGATATGGGTTGCATGCGTCTGAGTTTCGTTTCTTGCTTTTAGCTTTCGATTCTCGTGTCGAGGGGGTCCCCTCCTGTGGCCTTTAGTAACGTTTGGTTGATTCTGCTCTTGTGCACAGTGGAAGTATACTTATATAAAATGCTCCTTTTTGAGGTAAATATGTATAGGTGGCGCTTGCCGCAATCTATTTTACTACTAAGCATAGCAAGCCGCACGATTTTCTCAGCTTTCTTGCAGTTCCAAGCATCTGTACATGTGTAAACTGGCTGCATATCTTCATCACGCTTATGGCATAAGCTTCTTAAATTTGACATCACTAATTTCACTTTAACTCAGGATGTCACTTATCCATAGTTTTTCATCTCTTTTCGTCATTTGCAGGTTGTCATATCTTCTATATGTGAGTCAGTCCGGGCTCTTGTGACATTGCCTTCCTTTAGGACTTTCTTGGCTTCTTCAGGCATTGAATTTTGACAATCGTCAGTTTTTCTTACTTGTCCATATGGTTTTCTCAATGGGTACCTTACTGTCCAAGGTTTCTTAAGTACAGGTACTTCAATTGGTGCTGTCAGTCTGATAGGTACCGGGCAGAGCTGCACTGTGGCTCTCTTCTGGTTTATTTGCTCATCATACGTCACATACTTCGGCGTGAACCTTCCTGGCACTTCAAAATGGGCGATTTGAGTGCGGGTCAGGATTGGGACCTCCTCTCCACTCATATTTGGCTTTAATTCTCAATAAGGAGCAACGGGCCTTAGATGGGCTGATGGTATTAAATTCTATGCGTTTAGCTAATAGAAGTTTGAAAGAATTTTTTGTGGGATTATTAAAGTAAGACATTTCAAGTAATTTGATTGAACGAAGCAAGTAATTGAGCATCTTTTCATTTTCTTTTTTTTTTAATCGACAAACTGTATGATAAATCCTCTTAGTGTCGCATTAAATGCGTCCCAATTTTTACAAACAGAAATATCATGTGCAAGATTATTATTAAACAATCCAGCACGGAAAACATTGACTTGTTTAATGTATGAAGGATCTTTTTTATGTGATTTAGAGGTAATACATTTAGTTTCAGATTTACGTTTCAGGGTAAAGTCACACATTTGATTACAATCACCACATACAATAAGATGCTCATACTCTTTATTAATATTTTCTGCTTTTAACTCAACCCAAAAATCTGAGTGGGAGCAGTAGGACCATATATATTAACAATGATCACTGGTAGTTTATTAATAGTGGCTTCAATAATAGATCAGCGACCTAAGGGATCATTTTCTTCATTCACTAATTGAAATGACACCCGCTTGTTCATGAGTTTGCAACTCCCCCTTTTTACCTACAGCTGATGAGAAGAAAACATGCTACATCCACAATTTTTAAAGTTTATTATTTTCAACCTTTGAATCAAGGTGGATTTCTTGGACACATGAAATATCTTCTTTACTCTTCCCTAAATGACACAAGTATTTTTGCCTCTTAACAGGATAATTCATATCTTTGATATTCCAAATAAGAATTTTAATAATCATCCGCCAAAGTGGAGAAAATCTGATGAATATACATAATACATGAAACATAAAAGACTGTATCAAATAAATGCAATGAATACATGAAGTGAACCAAATGAATAATGTTATGAATAACAACAAAAAAACCTGTAAATAAAAAAGAATGGTTGTATCCAGGGACCACCCAAGAGGAGATGGTATGTAAAAATAGTATTTGAATACATGTATTTAAAGTGTATCAAACATAGAAAGACAAATATTGCATGTTTATGAAGATAAAAAAAAGAGGAAATACATCTGGGGGCTATCATAAGCAAGAGCAAGATGCGCAGCAGCGTCTCCTTTAGCTCCTGCTAGTGAGCAAAATGCTAAATATACTGATAAAATGACCTCAAAGGAACATACGAGCGCAACTGGAGAATGAACCACTCAAAGGGAAGAGTGACAATGCTTAATTCAGTAAGGCCAGTTAACTCTGTGGGAAGGAACTAATTCAACCTACTCAATGGGAGATCTGGATTTGTCTCTGGGTTTATACAAAGTATCCAGAGAGGTGTGAGAGGTATTATGTTCAGATCCATTTCTAGGAATGTTATATGTTTCTTGTTTAGACTTGTTGCGCTTGAAATAGTTATGAGCTTCAAGAGGAGAGTCTTGACTGGAGCACACCATTGTACAAGGTGTTGTAATGAATGAAGTGTGCATAGCTGAAGATTCAAAGGATTTAATATGTTTATAAAGATCGCCAGTGTCAGAATATTCCTTGGTAGAACCATGTGGAGGAGTAATTAACATTCTTGCAGGATATAAATGACCATATCTGATGCCAAGATTCTTCAACGCAGGTGGTAAAATATAAATTGTATCAACATGAAATAAAGGAGAACGTTTTTTGGCAGCTAAAATAATTTGACAAACTTGCTGGCTTTGTAAGAGGCATGCAATTAAGGGCCTTGGGGGGAACTATTACATGAAAAGCAAGGGTTTATTATCCTATGTGCTCTTCGAAATTCAAGAGGTGGTGAAAAAGATATGCCTAGAGCCTTGGATATCCAATCAGATAAAAATGTAATCGTATCGTCTTGTTCATTATTTTCATGAAAGCCATAAAGTCGGATATTATCTCTTCTGTTTCTGTCTTCCAAATTAATTATTTCACTCTCCATCTGAAATATCTTTTGGTGCATATGTTCCAAACTTTTCAACCAGTCTTCTGCAAGAGAAATACTCTTTTCAGCCTCATTTATCCTTCCATTCACCATTTTAATTTAATTCTTGAATGACTGAAAGTCATCTTGAATTGTTAAAGAGCAAATGTATAATATTGATATGGAAGCTTGAATATTGGATAATTCATTTCACATTTTTTTCCATACCTTTATTAAATTTCGACACTTCACATGATGATGTAGGATGACACTGATCAACTTTAGCTGTGGCCATTTCTAAATAATAGAGCACTCGTTAAAATAAGCGTATATTAGTTGCTTGATCACGAATGATACAGAAAATAAGCTTTCTGAAATGCAATGTAATTCTTGGACAATAGGTGTCAGCCACTAGCAAGCCACAATGTATTAGAGCTAAGCAGCGTCTTTGTGTAGAACATTACGCCAAATGATTCCCTCAGCTAGGTGGCTATTATGACAGACGTTGAGGCTTAGAAAGACACCTCTGTGGAATCAGCCGCAGCTTCAAATCCTACTTACATATAAAGCTGGATACCAATTCACCCTGTCTACCTCTTCACCGGAATATGCTCCGGGCTCGTGGCCACAACCAACAGCTGATCTCTGCAACTTTGCTTGCTGCAAACAGCTCCACATGTAGGTGATGGGTAAAAACAGGCTCAATGAGTGAAAACCATCATCAAAAGGTAAGTTGGTAAATGACCATTAAGCTACATTCAATTGAATGCCTTCTTTCAAGTTACTGGCCCAGAGATTAATTTAACTTGATTAGTCAAGAGGATCGAAGAAACTAAACTGCCATCTTGTAGGCAGATAGCCACGCCCTCCCCGGAAACATCTTCTAATATGTTGTTGTTTAATACCTTTAATAATGAACATACCCCATTCTAATGGTAGACATGCCACCCCTGTGGCTAGTCCATCACGTTTGCCTACACGCTATTTCCCTTCATGTAAGATGGCGGCTCTGACAACTACCTACATGCGAAGTGAGACAGTTCTCTTCATGCGATCTTATAGGAAAGCGTTCTTAGTGAACATGGGAAGATTACAATAAGCTACATGACTTATGATAGTGTTCAGCACTAGTTACATGTAGAAGACAGTACATGTATATATTACACCTCCCAATACAGCTCTCATAAGCTGATATACATCTAAAATGGGAACGAGTGAGGGCAGTTCAAAGGAAAAACCCATGTTTGCACAGTCATCACTAGTATAGTGAAATTGCTACCATTACAGAGGGTCCTGTCTGCCAATTCTCTGCACTAAAACACGTATTAATACCTATTGTATTTATGCAATTTCAGTTTCGCCACCAGCAGACAAACACTTTAGAAATAAAGAGGATTCTTACAATGTTTTAATGATATCCGAACAAATGTATGCAAGAAACAATGGAAAGACAATGAACTAATTTAGATGGCACAATGTGAATGAGGTAATATACCTGTACCTGGAACATGATTTCATGAACACATTTCAAATACACAAAATGTAGTACATTGAATATTCTGTCAACAATTTGGCATGTTAGATAGACACTACCACTCTAGTTGAACCCAAGTCAACAATAGAATCTCCAGCGGGAGGGAAGCACCTTGGTTTGCCAGTGGTGAGTGAAGCGGTGTACTCTTGTGCATGCTGAGAGGTCATGCTAACAAAACAAGTTATATTGTTTTGCATAATTACAGAACATTGAAGTTGATAATGAATTGTTAACAGAAGAAGGTCTAGCTAGGGGACCCTTCTCAAAACTACTAACATTAACCAGTCTGAGCTACTAGGAAAATCACGTTCTCAACCTCACAGAAGTAAGAATAATGTTTTAAAAGAACAATTCTGGGTTTTAAAAATGTGTACCATGTGCTAATTTCTTGCATAATATAGTTGAATTTAAAAAAAGGAGGCAACCCAAATTGCAACCCAAAACAGCCTTGCGGAAGCATTCTTGTGTGAAACATTTGTTGGCAAACCCATGTTTGTTTATTATAGATTTTGATCCAGTGACTATTGTAAAAATAATTGTGCTACATTTATGAAATGAAAATGAAATGATATTTTATTTATATCGCGGTCGTACACAAGTGTTTCAGAGCGTGACCAGGCAAAAAGGGAGTGGAACAAGGGAGAAAAAAACCCTGAAAAACAGCGATCTTACTAGGCCCAGTGACATTTAAGAAAGGGCAAGTGCATGGGAAAGGAAAATGGGGGAAAAGTGCAAGGAAAGGGGGGGAGTGGAACGTGTGAAGCAGAGGAGAGAAAACATAAATAAATATTAAATAGAATAAATAATAAATAAGGGCATTAAACCATGGTAGTGCAGCCAGCAAGCGGTAGGTGAAAGTTAGACAGAAAGGTATATCTGATAAGCGCAGAAGCAACGTGGGAGGGGGACTGTGTGGGTACAGATACAGAACCCTAGTGCAGATGGTGGCCTGGAGGCAGTGCAGGAGGGTGGCAGGGTGAGCAGGTACCTAGGGCTGAATGATAGAGGGTGGCCAGGTGCACAATGCCTTGAGAAGAAACAGATCAACAGGGAAGAAGGAGGGGGCAAAGGCAGAGGCAAAGAGGAAGGTCTTGAGAAGTTTCCGGAACCGAAGATGTTTTTCCTCAAGTTTCAAGGTGGCTGGGAGGCTGTTCCAAAGGGAGGCACCAGCCGAAGACAGAGATCTACCCCAGCTCGTTTGTTTGCAAAACGACTAACCCTGAGGGAGTTAGAGGTAGAGGAGTGAAGCACTCGAGAGGGGAGGTATTTACGGAGGGATAGTTGAAGGTATTCTGGACCCAGGCCCCAGAAAGCCTTGTGGACAATGCAGAGGGTTTTAAATGTAATCCTTGCATCCACTGCAAGCCAATGAAGGAATTTCAAGGCTGGAGAGATACGATCCCAGGGCTTGAGGCCAAGGACACGTCTTGCAGTCCTGTTCTGGATTAGTTGTAGAGGGCAGAGAGTGGAGGCAGGTAGATTTAGAAAGAGGCTGTTACAGCAATCCAGTCTGGAAAGAACCAGAGCTTGGGAGACAGTGAGCTTTTGAGGTAAGGAGAGGAAAGGCAGAGTACCTCTAAGGAGGTGAAGTAAAAAGTTAGATTTTTTTGAGAAATCAGAGATGTGTGCGGAGAAGGAAAGTGTAGACTCAAAGATAACCCCGAGGTTCTTAGCCGCGCAGGTGGGGGTGGGAGGAGGGCCAAGGGAGGCCGGCCAGAGAGTGAGAGGAAAGGATGGAGATTGTGTAGCAATAAGGAGGATCTCAGTCTTGTTGGCATTTAGACATAGATCATTGGCGGCACACCAATTTTGAATGGCAATTAGACAATAGGAGATGAGGTATGCATGTGTGTATATGCGAGATCTCCATTACTCTGAGGCACCTGGTGGATTTCTGTGTACTATCTATAATTGGAGAAACACGAATTTTCAGTTTAAACCAATTTGATTTGTTTTTGCTAATTCGTGCATGCAATAATGCACACGTAATTACTCTCCCATCTATTTGGTTAGAGCGAATCCTTACAAGCCAGAAAATCTAGGTTTGTATATGTAGAGGAATACATTTGGCCCACAAGGGCAATTCAACCCTTTTTCAGCAGAAGGCATGGAGTAATAACTTCCCATTCCATTTAAGAGAACCCACACAATGTATGTTTATTTCCCTGATTTCATAAGCTGATGCTGCGGGAAGTCCGTTTTTGGACATGGCATAACATTCGGTGCACCAACTTAAAATTATACAAAATTTTGGACGTCACCGCATCACTGGCACAAGGAGACAGGGTCACATTTCACATCTATGTCTTCAATGCTATTGTCATGTTACGTTGATTTACACCGCACACTGCTACCACCAGGGGTGGCGTCCTGGCACTCACGTGGGTCTATAAGAGAAGAGGTTGGGGTGTGATAGTGAGGATAGGATGTTTGGATAGGTTCAGAACCAGGAGAAACTGGTGTCTGTGTGCGTTGTCTTGCGTGCTGTAACTGTAAGGGTAGGAATCAGTGCCTCGGTTGTGTACTAGTGTTTATGTTGGGTGTTCGAATCGTGTGGGGTTAGGGTGGGAGCATAACCGTGCATATTGGTTGTTGTATTCATAAGGGGGAGTACAGTGTCTTGGTTGTTTGTTACATGCCTGAGAGAGTTGTGTTTCAGTGTGTTTGTGTGTAGTTAGGCTCTGGGTTTAGGGAGTGTGTACATTGATATGTTCCGTCTGAGGTTAAGTCCAGTGTCTCTGAAGGTTGTTGAGTGCGAAAGTTAATTAATGCTTGGTGTGTATGTGTATTTTGGCTAGCCCATAGTCATGTATAGTAGTTGTGGATTGTGTTGGAGGAGCAGTAGTAGGGTGGATTGGTTAGCACATTGGTTCATCTCGACAGTACCTCCAAAATATGTCCTCAGTGCTCGTCCTGTTGACGCTTAGTGGTACCCTCCAACTCTTCCGGCTGAGGTCCGCTGGCAGTCTCCGGCACCTCTCCAGGCACAGGTCACTGCCTTCCCCCACTGGTTCCTCCGAGTGCAATAGATCGGTTGCACCCAATAGGCCTCTAGTTGCTCAACAAGCATTATTCGGTATAATTGTGTTTCAGCTTGTTGTAAGATTGGCAGGTAAAGTGATGCCTGCCTGCTCTTCACAAAACCTTTAGTAAGTGATGTGTGACTGAAACTGCCCTAACTCTCTGGAGTGACACAAGGTTAGTCTACATTCTTAATTTGAATGTGTTACATGGCTGGTCTTTCCAGAATGTCTAGATATTGCGCGTGGGGTGTTTTTTACAGATCTGTCTAATGTGAGGCATAGCTACTCTTTGCCGATCTCTCTAGCTGTGGTGCTAGACGGGGGGTGGGGGTGAGGTTATGGTGGGGCATTCTCGTCCTCCATGATATCTCTGTTATTGTCCCTTTGTGCATTTCTCTCAGTTCTTTCCTTTTATGTCTGCAGTTGAATCAGAAATAGCCTTTAACATGCATTGTATTACTCACAAAGACTATCTTGCACAGGTTCGTTCAGGATCCCTAGCCATGGTAGCGGTCAACTTAGCCAACATGTCCCTAGTGCTGTCAGAATCCCCATTAATAGCAGGAGATTACCCTAAGTAGACTGTCATGCCTCTGCCTATCAGGGCATCCTCACCGCTCAGGACATCCTCCCCTGGTGTGACTTTACAACGGAATCAATATGCATTCAGAACGGCAGTAAAACCGTTCTATACAAAGTGGAGGCTTTTTGATGCTCTCCCGGGAAAGCGGCGTTACTTGCATAAACATTGCTAGGTATCACGTGTTCCTTTGAGTCATGTGGTTACGTTGAGTCACGTTGCTACGTTGAAGTATTTAGGTGCGTTCCTCAAACAGAACGCTGCTTCTGATTGACGTATTTCTATGTTCCTGATTGAAGCTGCGGTGATCGTGCAAACTTTCTTCTTTCCACGTTACCGGCATTTATTGTTAAGCAACCAGTTCCTCATCTACTTGATTGGTTGCTGTTCTTGTCACGCCTGAAGACTGAGGGTTATTAGTATAACTTTTGTTTCATCTTCCGACACGGTACGCAAGTCGGAACTCATTCAGCTGATTCATAGTCCGGCTGTCTCCCGCTACCTGTTGTGTCACGCCCATCCGAGGAACGTGAGCTTTGGGTCTCCGCAGCGTTCCATCGGAAACGAGTGACACGGGTGAACAGTTTCTTCCTCAAGACCGCTGCTACTCCCCACTGTTCCTGCATCGGTAGAAGGGAATCTGCTATATTCCGGACACTCACAGGTATATAACGCCAGCCAATATTTTCGTATCTGATTGCAGCACTTCCTTATTTGTTGGTAGACTATCCAAGGGCATTTGAACTAATTCCAAGGGAGGATTTACTTTTGGATTCCAGTGTGAACTGTTCATTTTCCAAAGGGGCATTTGGACTACATTCATGGGAGGATGTGTTTTGGGTTACTGTTTTTTTTTTATTTTGTGCACTGAACTTGTGGACGCTTTCCTGGATGCACCACCCGGCTCTAGTTCGACCCTCGTTCAGTGCGGGATTAGATATCCTACTAACATTCCTCTCCCTGGTCGTTGGTTCTACTTGTGGATTATTTGAATACTACTCTGGATCTCTTCTTTGCTCAAGACTCCCGATAAGGTTAGTGGAGACATAGTGAAAGGTATACAGAAGAACCATTAGTAGACATATACTGATTGTGTTGTTTCTCCTACACAGCTTGGCGAGTGTCTTCATTTCATGCCCTTTCAATTGATTCCTCACTCTGACGGTGTTTATATATATCAGGCAGAGGGTGTCCTCAATTGAAAGGTTTTCTACTACGTTACCCTGTCAGCTTCACTTCCATTGACCCTGTGCATATCGTGAAGGAATACCTCTGCAAGTTCCAAACTGCAGACTAACTGTATCCTTTTATGGCTAAAAACAACTTGTATCCTTTTATTGGTCTAGTTGCATGTCTGTTGGCATTTGATTAAGTGGTTGTTCCATGACGGAATCAGAAGCCATAGGAATGGAGGTTGCGGATCCTTTGGAAGTCCTCACACAGCTAATAGCTGACTTAAGAAGCACAATGGTTTCTACACACGATACCTTGCGACACCGCATGGATGTATTACAGGACGCCATGCGTTCCTCACCCCAAGGGGGTGAAGTCCCTGCAGCCGTTGCCTCAGGTTCTGGTTCAATGATACCGCCACGTGAACCAGTACAGGTGGTTATACCTACCCAGTTTCCGCTGGCTCCTCCTGAGAGGTTCACTGGCGATCCCAAGGCATACCATACGTTTGTTAAACAGTACTGTCTACATTTCCTTTGCTGACGTAATACATTTCCGGATTTAACTTCCAAAGCAGCATTTGTTCTATCACACTTAGGTGGCACAGCGGCTGCTTGGGCCAATTCCGCTGCTAGAGACCAACAGACCGTTATTATATGACTGTGATGCTTTGTTGGCTGCTATGAGCAAGGTGTTTGACATGTGGTATGCTACTCAAGCCACTGATTTGGAGTTATTGAGTCTTCAGCAAGGAAGCCAGCATTTGTTGTCATATTTAGCCAAATTCAACTAGTTAACTGCTGAAACGAGCTGACCTGAGGATTAAAAAAGTGGCTGTCTTTTACAAGGGTCTATCTGAAGAACTCAAAGACGCTCTCTCCACAGTTCCGGTGGTACCTGCGGGTTTTATGGAACTACTGGATCTCATCCTGCAATTAGATGCTCAGAGGTCTGCCAGAAAAGGAGAGAGAAGACCCAACATGCAGTCTATAGTTCGCACAGACACTCCAGTGGTTTCCTCTAATGATCCCGAACCCATGCAAATCGGGGCCATACGTGGGCGTCTTTTGAATGCAGAAAGGGAAAACAGGCGAAAAAAAAATCTTTGCATGTATTGTGGGTCCGCAGAGCACTTGTTGGTTTCTTGTCTCAAGAAACCGAACAAGCGTCTGGGAAACGCCAAAGCTCGGCATCAGTAGGAGTCCCTGTGCTGAGTCCCAAATCAGACTCCTGCTCAAAAAAGCCCTCCACTCCAATTGCCATTGCAGTGGACTTATGTTTTCAGGACTCCAGAGTTCAGACCCAGGCGATGGTTGATTTAGGTGCTACTAACAGTTACATTGATGTCTCTTTTGTGCAAGCTGCCTCTATACCCACTGTAGCAAAAAAATATCCCAGAAACCGTCAATACCATCAATGGTTCAATCTTGTCCACTGGTTTGGTCACTGAAAAACCATTCCAATTAAAGTGATTCAACCAAACGAACATACTAAGGAAATTACTTTTGATGTAATCGCAGCACCTCAATACAAATTGATTCTGGGTATCACTTGGCTTGCCTTACACAATCCATTCATTGACTGGACTACTGGACAGATACAATATCCCTACAATATCCCTCGCCTTATTGCAATGAACATTGGTTTATAAGTCAAGAGTAGAATCGGTTACGTCCCTTTTGGAGGCGACATCGACCATAGGAGCTGTTCAACCCATTAGCGCCCAGGTGCCACATGAATATGAGGAGTTCGCTGACGTATTTGATAAAGACATGGCGGAGCACCTACCACCTCATCGTCCATATGATTGTCCTATAGAACTGTTACCTGGATCCAAAATACCAACGGGTTGAGTGGATTCCTTAACCAAACAGGAAGATGGCGTCCTCAAGGAATATATTGACAAAGATTTAAAGATGGGGTTTATACGTCCTTCACAGTCTCCTGCAGCCTCCCCATTGTTTTTTGTTCCCAAGAAAGAGGGGGATTTGAGGCCCTATATTGATTTCAGGGCGCTTAATGCTATAACTGGGAAAAAACATTACCCATTACCGTTAATCACCGTCCTTTTGGATCAACTGGGTTCATCAATAATATACACTAAGCTTGATCTCAGAGGGGTGTACAATTTGGTACGTATACGTGAAGGTGATGAATGGAAAACCGCCTTTAAGACACGATACGGCCTCTACGAGTATCTCGTTATGCTATTCGGCCTATGTAAGGTCCCCGCCACTTTTCAGTTCTTCAAGAAATGACATATTTAGTGACATCCTGGATCAATTCATGGTCATCTATTTAGATGATATCCTGATATATTTGTATTCATATCAAGAGCATGTCATTCATGTGTCCAGAGTGTTACAAAGACTACAAGAACACAAATTGTTTGTAAAAGCAGAAAAGTGCGTTTTTCATACAGAGGAGGTGGAATTTTTGGGGTATGACATTACTAGTACTGGGGTATGGATGAGTGTATCCAAAGTCAAGGCCATCATGAATTGGCCAATACCCAGCAGTACTAAGGCCCTACAATCCTTTTTAGGGTTCCCAAACTTTTACCGTCGATTTATCAAGTCATTCTCCCAGACGGTAGCCCCTCTGATGGCATTGACCAGTTCCAAAGTCGCTTTTTGATGGAACAAGGAGGCACAGAAGTCTTTTGATAAAATGAAGGAAGCTTTTACCACCGCTCCAGTTCTGCAGCACCCCAATATTGATCTTCTATTCATAGTGGAATCAGATGCCTCCAGTGTTTCAATCAGAGCCATTCTCTCTCAAACATGTCCCGACAATAGGGATGAGCATCCAGTTGCTTTTTTCTCACATAAGCTGACACCACATGAATGTAACTACACAGTCACTGAAAGGGAACTGTTAGCGATCAAAGACACGCTATTAGAATGGCGCCATCATCTGATAGGGGCTAAATACCCTGTAACGGTTTATTCAGACCATCGTAATTTGCAGGCATTTAAGACAATGAAATGTCTTACCATGCGTCGAGCTAGATGGCACGCTTTCTTTACCCAGTTTGACTTTCATATTACCTACCATCCATCACGTGACATTATCAAAGCCGATGCATTATCACGTATCGGCAGTGATAAGTTTGAGGGCAGTACGGACCATTTCCCTCTTTTGGCAAAACATTTTATCTGCAGTTGCTCTGCACAACCTACCCTTAAAAGGAATTTCAAGAGTGGGTGTCACGCAATCCACAAGAAGTATTGAATCTACATCTAGATCTGCACAACATGTGCCATTCATACAAGGGGTTCTGTATCTGCCTACAGAAAGCACACACACCAGAGCCATGCGATGGGGACGTGATTCTGTGGTAGCTGCTCATCCAGGTCAAAAGAAGACCTTGGAAATACTCAGACGGTGGTGTTGGTGGTCTTCCATGACATGTGATGTAACAGATTATGTTAACTCCTGTTCTGTATGTGCTCAATGCAAGACCCGGCCGGGTAAACCAATGGGCTTGTTACAACCGCTACCCGTTCCTCATAAGCCCTGGTACATTATTTCTATGGAGTTCATGGTCGAATTGCCGCTAGAACAGGGTTTTGACACGATATTGGTGGTAGTGGATTATTTTACCAAAGTTGCCCTGTTTATTCCTTGTAAGGGGGTACCCACAGCCTCTGTTCTGGTGGATGTTTTTCTACGACATGTTTTTTTTTTTTTTGGTCTACCTACTGTCATCATCACGGATAGAGGGTTTCAATTTGCCTCACATTTCAGGAAAGCTCTCACTTCGGCTCTCCTTATAGATGACAGGATGTCTAGTTCATATCATCCACAGACGGACAGGCAAACAGAGTACGAATGGTACTATGGAACAATATTTGCGGTGTCTGTGTCTGCAATACCAATCCACTTGGATATTGATGTTGCCATCGGTGGAATTAGTGTACAACAACTCCTTACATTCCTCTATTGGTACCACTCCGTTTTTTGCCCTGTATGGTCAACATCCAAGGTCCATTCCGTTGGACCCAGATCTTTCATCAGACAATCCATCGATAGCTGCCACTGTAAGGGACTTGTCGATACTGCACAAGAGGATTAGAAGACAATTTACAAGGGCTTAACTTGTTTCAAAAGGGTATGCAGATGCCAAATGGGTATCTGCTCTGGAGTATCGGGTTGGAATGAAGGTTTGGCTATCAGCCAAGAACTTGAGGATACCCGGTAAAAAGAAACTCCTTCCCTGGTTCATTGGTCCTTTTGTGATTACAGGACTTGTTAATCCAGCAGCTGTCCATCTGGATTTACCAGCTTGTTGTAGAGTGCATCTGGTTTTTCATGTTTCTTTGGTTAAACCATGCCCTCTGGATACTCGATTGCCTGTCAGGCCTTTGGCGGTTAAGGTTAAAGGGTCTGAAGAGTATGAGGTGAAAGCCATATTGGACATTAAGATGCATGCGGGCAAGCCGTACTATTTGGTTGAATGGAAGGGGTACGGTCCCGAGGATTGGTCTTGGGAACCACTTGCAAACATTCATGCCCCGGTCCTGCTCCGCAGATTCCATGCCAGGAGGGGTGTGGCGGTTCCTTTGGGGGATGGTACTGTCATGCCTCTGCCTATCAGGGAATCCTCACCTCTCAGGACATCTTCCCCTGGTGTGACTTTACAACGGAATCAAATGCATTCAGAACGGCAGTAAAACTGTTCTATACAAAGTGGAGACTTTTTGATGCTCTCCCGGGAAAGCGGCGTTACTTGCATAAACATTACTAGGTATCACGTGCTCCTTTGAGTCACGTGGTGACGTTGAGTCACGTTGCTATGTTGAAGTATTTAAGTGCGCTCCTCAAACAGAACGCTGCTTCTGATTGACGTATTTCTATGTTCCTGTTTGAAGCTACGGTGCTCATGCAAACGTTCTTCTTTCGAAGTTAACTGCATTTATTATTAAGCAACCAGTTCCTCATCTACTTCAGTGGTTGCTGTTCTTGTCATGCCTGAAGACTGAGTGTTATTACTATAACTTTTGTTTCCTCTTCTGACACAGCACTCGAGTCAAAACTCATTCAGCTGAGTCATAGTCCGGGTGTCTCCCGCTACCTGTTGTGTCACGCCCATCCGAGGAACGCGAGCTTCAGGTCTCCCCAGCGTTCCATTGGAAACGAGTGACACGGGGTGAACAGTTTCTTCCTCGAGACCGCTGCTACTCCGCACTGTTTCTGCATCGGTAAAAGGGAATCTGCTATATTCTGGACACTCACAGGTATATAACACCAGCCAGTATTTCCGTATCTGATTGCAGCACTTCCATATTTGTTGGGAGACTATCCAAGGGCATTTGAACTCATTCCAAGGGAGGATTTACTTTTGGGTTGCAGTGTGAACTGTTCATTTTCCAAAGGGGCTTTTGGACTACAATCAACGGAGGATTTATTTTGGATTACTCTTTTTTTCATTTTGTGACCTGAACTTGTTGACCTTTTCCTGGGTGCACCAACCCGGCTCTTGTTCGACCCTCGTTCCGTGCGGGATTAGATATCCTACTAACATTCCTCTCCCTGGTCGTTGGTTCTACTTGTGGATTATTTGAATACTACTCTGGATCTCTTCTATGCTCAAGACTCCCGATAAGGTTAGTGGAGACATAGTGAAAGGTATACAGAAGAACCATTACTAGACATATACTGATTGTGTTTTATCTCCTACACAGCTTGGCGAGTGTCTTCATTTCATGCCCTTTCAATTGATTCCTCACTCTGACTGTGTTTATATATATCAGGCAGAGGGTGTCCTCAATTGAAAGGTTTTCTACCACGTTACCCTGTCAGCTTGACTTCCATTGACCCTGTGCATATCGTGAAGGAATACCTCTGCAAGTTCCAAATTGAAGACTAACTGTATCCTTTTATGGTTAAAAACAACTCGTATCCTTTTATTAGTCTAGTTGCATGTCTGTTGGCATTTGATTAAGTGGTTGTTCCATGACATAGACCCTAATTGTAGGAAAGGGACATCTTCCTCAAGGTATCCTGGCCTGTAGGCACAGCAGAGTAGGCAGGTTGCGTCTCTTGTTCTACCAAGTAATTAGCGAAAGCCAATTGGTGGTCCCAGGCCCAACCAGGCTCACATCGTAAGTCCATCTTGCAGAAGCCTTTTATCTGTTAGAATGTCGAGAAAGTCCACAGACAAGCCAAGCCTTAACAGTGAATTCATAAGGGATCAGAAATGCTGCATGTTCCAAGAAGCTCTATTCTCAGAGCTGGGAGCTGCCATTTTACCAGTTTTTGGTCAAGAGTCCTACCTTGCTCCCTTATGCGAGTACCCGTAAGGTTTTGCTTGCCTGCATGCATCATCAACCTCGATTATTTCCCAGTGAGACCCCATCCAGTGGCCTTGATGGTGATGTAACGTGTCACTTTGAGACATCCTCGATCCATTGAAAAGCACCCAGTGGACCCTATGTGGCTCATCTTGTGCCTGCAGCCGGGAAATCGCTGAATACATTGAAGCTGCAACCGACAACTGCCGAAGACACCAACTAACCTTCTTCAAACCGCTGAGACCTCAAACCCTGGCTACCAAAGTAGATTCAACGCACCTCGGAATAAAGTTACCTTATCTGCTCTCCAGAAACATCTGTCTGGGTCCTTGCGCCCTTCTCTTTGGCTGAGTCTCAGCCCCTGCATAGCCTGCTATGATGTCACAGAGCCACGACTTTGACAGCTCCTTTTGTTCACCACTGCTAGGCTTTCTGCTTGTGTATGTTGTATCACATAACATTGGTCATAGAATTGCATTTTGGGCAAGCTCTTCACAACTGTGATTTGCGCTGAGTCCATTAACTATACAGATAAGGGTTGGGCTTCCTGCTGACACTTTGGATATCAAATGGTGGAGGGGGTGACTGTTCCCCAAGACCACCCCATTTGGGGGTGTCTAAAACACTTCTCTGTATTACCATAGTCTTCCCCATTATGGTCCTGAGTCCAAATGTGTAAGTGAGTTTTGCTAGTCCGGTCCAAGTGCTAGTCCGGTCTGTATTTTCCCCTCTGTTGGGAAAGCGGGATTATGGGAGATATAGCCACTTTCATTTGGTTTGTTTACATGGTTTGGGCTAGCTGGCCTAGGGGGCGTGTTTGACAGCCTTCTCCCTGACCCAGGTGACCTGACTAGGTCTTCTGTATGGCCCATCCCCTTCCAGGTCCAGAATTCTACTCCATGGTTCCATTACGGTTTTGGTTTTATTCAAGAGGGGAATCATGGACCGTTTTTGGTTCTGGTTTGTTTATCCCAAAGGGAGTGGTCTATGAACATGGACATGCTTGTACTGCAGGCAGCTGCTGATGTTGACATGGGGATACCATACAAGCATGTTTGTGACAGAGAAAGAAAGACATCGTCTAACCTTCCTAATATTAAAGAGATGGAAACGACAGGAATGGGAGAGAACAGAAATATGAGGAGAAAAGCAAAGAAAGGAGTCCATGTCACCAAGATTCAAGGCAGAAAGAAAAATGGGACGAGAGGAGGGGGAAGGAAATAGAGGGGGCACAAGAGGAGTAAAAGTTGTGGCAGGAAAGAAAAGCACTTCGTTCTTGGAGGGATTTAGATGGAGAAAGTGGGCTGACATCCAAGATTGAATTGTAAGAAGACAGGGAGTAAGATTAGAGTGTAGACAAGAAGAGACAGAAGACAATGATCGAAAGAGCTGCGTATCATCAGTATAGAGAGGAGAGAAACCAAAGATAGAAATAAGGAAGGCAAGAGGGATTGTGCACAGAGAGAATAGCAGGGGACATAGAACCAAGCCCTGGAGAACCCCATACTGGAGAGGAAGAATAGAGGAAGACAGACTGGCCCAGGACATTGAATAAGTGTGGTCTGTCAAGTCGGAATGAATCCATTGCAGCGGCAAACCACCGAAACCTAGACCTGAGAGAGAACATAGAAGAAGAGAATAATCTACAGTATTGAAAGCAGCAGAGAGATCATGTAAGACCAGCAGAGAAGATTGCCAAGAATTGCGGGCAGAAAGAAGAAAATGACAGACAAAAGGAACAGCCGTTTCAGTCGAGTGGAGAGGATGAAAGCCAAATTCATAGATCGGAGGAAGAGAGGAGGAGTATAGCACAAGATGAGATTTGTGAGTAGACGATACGCTTGAGGAGTTTAGAGAGAAAAGGAAGAAGCAAACTAGGGCAATAGCAAGAAGGGAGAAAGGGGTCAAGTGGAGGTTTCTTAGGATTTGGAAGAATAGAAGCATGATTAAAAAGAAGGGAAAGTAGGAGACTGAAAAGAAAGATTAAAGAGCAAAGCCAAATACCGATCAAGACAGGGATAGACCTTAGGAATCAAACAAGAAGGAAGAGGATCAGAAGGAGAGGCCGTAGAATGCGCTTTAGAAACCGATCAGGCAATGTCAGAAGGAGTGAGGGAATGAAAACAAGACAGAAGTAGAAATAGGAGGATGTGCGAGAGGGGAAGAAGGGGAAGAACTACAGTGAGAGAAGATGAGCGGGAGGTATCAACGGAGAAAGAATATGGTTAAGGATCTGAAATAAACAAAGGGGATAAGGTGAAAGAGAATCCAAAAGGTTAGTATAAAAATGTTGTTTGGCCAAGATGAGGGCTGCATCAGAGTAAAGAGAGGAGAGGTTGAGAATATAGGAGGGGGAATTGAGATTTCCACCAACAACGCTGAGCACGATGCAATATTCGACAGAGAGACCGAAGAGCGGGGGTCAATCAGGGTTAGGGAGGTTTACGTGAAGGTGAAAAAGAAGAAGGATAGAGATTATTAGGAGCGTCAAGAATCAAGGTAGGAAACAGAAAGGAGAAACTATGAACTGGAATGGACGAAAGGCCAATCAAAGAGCAAATGTTATACACAAGATAAATAGAAAGGTGTCAAAAGAACAAAGATCAGAATGAAAAAATAAGGACGAAGAAGGAGACAGCGAGAGAAGAGTGGTCCGATGAGTAGATGGGAGGACCCGATTCTGAGGTAAGTGAAATAGGAGAAGAAAACATCAGATCCAGTGATGAGCCAGAAACATGAAGAGGAGGAGAGGAGACAGTTGCGAGGTGGTAAGAATCAAGAAGAGGAAGAAGTGGCATATCAGAGTGAATAGAGGAAAGGAGGAGATTGAAGTCTCCTAGTAGAATCAGAGGAGCGTCACGTGAAAGGAGAGAATATCATGAAAGATCAAGGTCACTGCAGAAGGAGTTAACAGGTTCAGGGGGGATTTGGATCAGGAGGAAAGCAATGGGAATAGGAGAAAGACGAACATTGTTATTCAAAGGATGGAACGAGTGGCAGATTTGAGGGAGGAGGAATTAGAATAAAAGTAGATATGAACAGCATCACAACACCACCCACACCGCCCAAAGGGGTGTTGGCAAAAAAAGCAGTAGATGAAAGAAGGGCTGCAGGAGTGACGAGATTAGAGGGGGTGAGCCACGTGACAGTGAGACAAAGAAAAAGAAGGTCAAGACGGAGAAAGGTGTCAAGAAGAGAAGGTGCCTGGTTACAGATGGAACGCGCATTCCAAAGACCATGATTCAATGGAGAGAGGGAAGAAGAAGAGAGAGGAGGATACATGCGATGGTTGAAGGTGCAGTGCTGAGCATGAGAGCTAGATCTAGAGGGTTGATGAGAAGACATGAAGGAATTGAAGAGCAGATAGTAGGAGGGAGACTAAAAAGGAACAGAAAGTAATAGAGAAATAGAAAGGAGAAGGAAACTTGCAAGCGAGAGGAAGAAGCAGGTGCCCCATTGGGGTCAGCAAGCCCTGGAAATTAATAGGGGGGTGGGTGCCAAGACGTAAGGACGACAAGGTGGAAATAAGGCATTGGAAGCCGCTCCAAAGATAAAGAAAAGAGCAGGACATCAGAGAAGGGAAAGGCGGCTGGAACGCAGGATAGAGTGAGGGGCGGCCTCCAATGCCGACAGCGCAGACTTGGCCGGGACATCGCCTAGGGCTCCGCTCGGGCTGGATGTTCTAACCTCCAGGGGGGCACCTTGATCACAGCTGCTTCCTCACCCCTAAATCCTCTTTCATCCAGCCAGATTCCGGGGACTTGGGGGCCCCGCCTGGTGACAAAGAACTGTGCAATTCCGTGTTTTGTGGGGATTTTGGTGCATGTTTGTAGCACAAGCTGAACTAAACTTCTTTTGGGCTCTCAAAGCACTTCCCCTTTGGCCTTTGTTTTCCTGGAAGCAACTGCGACAGAGACAGGGGTGCCTTTCTAGAGAGTCATTTATGAGGGACAATTTGAGCACGAGACAATCAACAACAAGCCTAGGCGCTATGAAACTACTGGGGTGGTGTGAAAGCCTCTTATATAGAGAATTGCCAACTGGGGGTGGGTGGGATGCGAGCGATTGTTCTACGTTCCCTTCCCATAAGCAGTTTTCCCTCTCAGAAGATTAATCACGAACACACGTGGTGTTGTGGGTAAGTGGTCCTAACCACCTGGGTTCTAATCCTGGTTCCATCACTGTTTCCCTGCCACTACGGCTTCGGGGCTTTTCTGCATCCGAGATGCAGAGAGACATTCTCAGCCCTATCCCAGATCCGGGAATTTCTAGCCCAATTCCAGCAATGGGTGCCAGGAGCTCAAGATGATTCTAGAACCAAGGGCTAGCTTTCGCCATAGGGGGCATACTATTCCAAATTTGGAAGCTTTACATAACGAGGGCAGATAAAACCCCCAGAGAACTGAATAGGCTTTCACTGATCAGCTGGTGCCTGTAAGCTCCTGCGTGCACGAGTTCCCCTGCGCATGGGCAGAAAGAGCGCCAAGAGAGGGCGCCAGGTGCTAACCAACCCTGTGCAGAGCCTGCTACCGCACCTGGCTGGGTACTCCCGTCTTCGAGAAGCGATGGAGTGGAGTGTGCACAGGTCACGGTGCTGCACGGCACGTTTGCAGCCTCGTGCTATGTTTGTTTTGCATGTGGCGTAGACGTCACGCCACAGAAGAACTTTTCCAAACTGCACAATGCTATTTACTCAGAGCACGTGCCGAGGAACATTGTTGTTGGCAAAGACATACCCAGCAAGGATAACACCCCCCAAACATCAGATATACATAACTTCCGCAATCAGCCCGAGAAAAGTAGAAGGAGAATTTACCACATGGCCTTGCAACTCCAGCTGCATCAGTCACATTTTTTTTTTTTTTTTTTTTTTTATTGGTTTTGTATGGTTTAAAAAGAAAACCTTTAAAACAAGTCACGAGAAACATTTCTTTCCACTTCTTTCGTCAGCCGTATGATGTTCTAAACGCTTTCACGGACCACTCCTCCTACTGTCTCGATTGGTTCTTTTAGCCGTATTTTCAGTTCTTTCAACAATTCAACTAGACTAAACATGATTTTACGATCAACACCCTCAAACATAACTTTCCACCAATCATCAGCAGTATAAGTGCTTCGTGCCTTAAATAACGGTCCAAATAGCTTAGTTCGCAGAGATCGAAATTCTGGGCAGAATAGCGTCAAGTGTTTTAGTGTCTCTATCGAGCATTTACAGAAGCGACATGTTAAGTCGCCAGGTTTCTTATTTAGCCAAGTGCTTGTGCGATCTTTAGTCATGAACAGATTGAGCCGGAAATGAAGATATATTGATCTTGAAATTTGATCGGGGAATTGCGTCAGATAAGGTTGTAACTTGTCTAGCTCTCTTGCCTCTGGTGGTGCTTCTCTTAAAAGACGTGAACTGGATCTCTCATTACAAGTTTGATGCCAGTCCGCACTCCGTAGTTTTCGTTTGGCCATCTCTGGATTTTCAAGTAAAGTTGTAATATTAATATTATTTGCATCCAGAATTTCAGTGCAATGTCGATTCCATTTAGCCAGCATTGTGTATTCGGGCTCTAAATCTGTTTTATGGATTATATTAAATGGGGAAGCTGCGTTGGTAAGCTGTGATTTCCTATATAGAATTAGAGCGTTCCAGCAAACTCTCGCTTGTATGGAAGTCAATCCTAGTTCGAATCTTACGTTGCTGGTCGGACATCCTTTAGAGATGTGTAGCGCTCTTGTCCAGAAGTTGTTTTCGAGTGTGTTCCATAGCTCATATGGGCAGCCGAACATATTTTCGGCACCATAAATCATGGTCGGTATTGCTTTTTGTATGTAAAAGTTAATCACCGGTTTTATGGAAAATTTCCCGAATTTTTTGTTTATGCACGCAGCTTGACAAGCCAGTTGCTGACATTTCCTTTTGGTGGCCTCCACCCAGGGATTATCGTTTATGTGTGCACTTATTATGGAGCCCAAATATTTTATGTGAGTGGAGATCTTAAGAGGTATTTTTTCCAAGTGCCACACAAATTGAATTGGTCTGTTTTTGTTGACCGATAAGTTGCGAAATATCAAGATTTCACATTTCTTTTTGTTTAAGCATAACTTATTTTCCGTTACATATCTTTCTAAGGCATCTAGTTTTCGCTGTAGGCCGACCGGTGTGACGTCCAGGATTAAGAGGTCATCCGCATACAACAAATGGCCCAATTGTGAGCCGTGAATTTTAGGTGGAAAGGCTTTTACCACATTTAGTGCGTCTCCAATGTCAGAAATAAAAAGGTTAAACACAATTGCAGCCAGGGGGCATCCTTGTTTCACTCCTTTATAAGTTGGAATTAAAGGAGATAAGGAGCCTCCTTGGTCCAGTCTGACCTGCATAGTGGTGTTGGAATGGAGCTCTTTTATTGCGTCTAAAAGGTCTACTGGACACTTCCAGTCTTTGAGTTTCTCCCACAAAATGTGGCGGTCAACACTATCAAAAGCGTGTGAGAAATCGATAGATGCGACATAGATGGAAGTGTTGGTTCGTATTGACTCCATTTTTAGTAAATTTAGCAAAAGGGTGTTAAGCCCGCAACCAACGCCTTTAACAAATCCCGCTTGTCGAGGGTCATTACGATGATTTTTATGTGCCCATGATTTTAGTATTTGCTGAAGTTGAGTTGCGTAGATTTTACCTATCACATCAAGCAAAGCGATAGGTCGATAGTCTCTCGGGTCTAGTCTGTTCCCCTTTTTGAAAATTGGCACAATTATAGCATTTTTCCAAGATCTTGGGGTAGCACGTTTTATTTTTATTCGTTCGAAAAGAAGTAGACAAAGCTTTGCCCATTCTTTCGGGTTTTGTTTCATTGTATAATTCGTGAGGCCATCCGGCCCAGGAGCTCTGGATGCATTAGAGTTCGTGATTGTGTTTTTAATATCGTTTAAATCGAATTCAAGAGTCCACGGAATTTTATGCTCACTTGTGCTTTTGTGTTCCACTTCAAGTGAATTAAACAAATGCGTATAGTGTTTTATCCAAGTTTCTTGACATATCGGAGATACTTGAAGTGCTGTTTGTGGGGCGGCAAAGTTGTTTATTACACGCCAAAATTCAGCTGAGTTTTTGTTTTTGAGTTTGCACATCATTTCTTCAGAATCATTCTGCAAGATTGTGGCATAGTGGTTATTTCTCCAGTTTCTATATTTTTGCATTAGACGTTTTTTAGTTGCAGCGTATATTTCTTTGTTGCTTCTAGGTAACATCCTTATGTCTTTACGTAAACTTCGTTTTTGTTGTAAAACTTGAAGATCAAACTTATGTTTGTGCTGTGTTTTTTGTTGTTTGAGTCCTTGTTTACGTTCCACGAATTGGATCAACAGGTGTTGATATTCAGTCTCCCCAGGGATGTTCTGCAGGGCAGATGTAACCGCATTTATATCCTTTATTTTCAGATTAAGACGAATTCTTCCAGATCGATACGTAGTGTCATAAGGCCATTGTTGTTGGAAGGTCTGGCTATGGGCGTTGAACGACATCCTTAGCATGTCGTGGTCACTATGTTTCATTTTGGTGACCACGAGTTGATGTACGTTGGCTGCAAGGTCTTCGGACGCGAAGAGATAGTCTATCGTTGAAAATTGATTGTCACGTCTCCATGTAGGTTGAGCCGGGATATCACCCGGTGTGTTTCCATTCAAACATGTGAAGTTTCTCAGATTCATTTCATTCATCCAGAGCTGACCTGTTTTTTCATTGACTTTATGATTCGCAAAGTTTCCTTTTGCTGCTAGATTCAGTTTTAGGCAATCGGCATTGAGGTCACCACAGAGCAGAACCAAGGGTCTGTTTGTATTTTCCATTATATTATCCAGTATGGCAGTCACCTGGTCAATGAATTTGGCGACGCCAGTTGTAGTATGGTTCCAGTAAAGATTAATTATGTACATAGATTCAGATTTGTCTAGGGAGTTAATACCCACTTTAACAATTTGTATATACGGTGAAACATTTTCTGTTTCAATTATTCTGAGTCCACGGTCTTTTTTGACCGCTATCAGGAGGCCAGACATGGGCCTACCTTTGGATGGTTTAATGGCTGGATTTGCCACTATCTCGAAGGCAGGCAGCAGCGGACAGGTTGTCAGCCAAGTTTCTTGCAGACAAATCAGATCTAGATTGTTCGTCCAAGGAGAATTGAATAGATGAACAAATCCGCGTGTGTTCCAAGATCCGAGAATAAAATGCTGGGGTGGACTCCAGTTTGAGCGTTAGTCATGGTTTTTATTATTTAAGTTTGCAGCTAACCATGCCCAATTTCCATCTTCTGAATCGTTCCTTTGAGTTATTCCATTATTTTTATGCAGTCCGTCGACCGTTATTTGGATTTGTTCGTTAACGTGGAACTGCAATGTTTCAAAGTCCCTTGATTTGGTCTCAGTTCGAGGTAATGTGTCAGATTTCAAAACTTTGTAATCTTTATCTTTTATGCCCGAGATAGTTCTTTTCTTTGGAGTTTGCAGTCCTTTGTCATGTGTATTGTTCAGACGAGGCACTGGAGTTTTGTCAACTAGGCTCGATGGATATAAGTCAAAGCCTAGGGATAACAGTGCAGGTACTGCATCCAGCAGCATCTCGCGGATAATTTTAGAGGCAAGGTGTAGAGTCACCGTGTCATTTCTTTCTTCACAGTGAAACTCCACTATTTTCACGTCATCGGAGGTGAGTGTTCGTAAACTAGGGATTAAGTAGAATAGTTTGGATAAGTATTGTCGATTTAGAATCATGTTATCACAACAGTCGAGTCTTTCTAGAATAAGTTTTTCGAAAGAAGATTCCTTTGTTGTTGTTTTTGGTTTGGGCATCTTATTTTTAGAGCTTAGTTTACATTCGTCGCTCCACTGTTTGAGCATAGGCTGTTGTTTAGACTTTGTGCGACCTGAGCTGTTCAAGTCTCTTATTCCGGTTTCCCTGGGTTTGACGGCAAACTCCTCTTGGCTGCGGTCCCGTTCGTGGTCCTTCTGAATCTTTGGCACCATCTTAAGCCGCCTTTCGGCTTGTGTTTTAATAGGCGAGTCAAGATTTCCGGGTGACTCAGTGATCGTTCGAATGGCCTTTTCTTCAGTCATGTAAAAAGCCATTGATTGACCAGCAGCCGTATCAAGATCCATAGTGCATGAGGCCGCCAGTTTGGCTCGTCTTTCGGCCATTGTTACAAACGGTGAATCCAGGTTGTTATTTCGATCAGAATTTGTGTCGACAGCATGGATTATCGTGCATGTACGTCGTGTCTTTGTTGATTTTTGAGTGTCTGAAGCTGCAACGAACCGTTCTTTCTCTGTGTTGTCATTTGGAAGGGAACCTTCAGCTCCTAGATGTTTAAGGGGTGAGCTCTCATTTGCAAGATCTATCGGCTCTTCTATTTGATTTGTTTCGTCATCATCATATGTTGATAGATTTATCAGCTCTAGATCATCGTCTAAGGTTCTTTCAGGAGAACAACGTTTGGCGTTAGGGTTTCCACTTCTTTGGGAGGTTTTTGAATTAGTAGGGTTGGAGAGATTACTTCTCGAGTCAGCAACTGCTAAGTTCACTGCTTTCAAATTTCGCAGAAACTTTCTGGAACCATTTACACGTCTCGTGTTATTAGATGGTAAGTTTTTAGATTTTTTCTCACAGTTGTCGGGCTTCACCACAACATGTTTAGGCACTGGTTTAAGCTGCTGTTTATTTGTTTTGAAAATATCGTAAAGCTCCACACTAGTGGAGGTCAGAGCCACACTCGATCTTATCGGTATTCTGTTTTCGTTTGTGTCAATTTGCTTTGGTGCTAGTTCGCTTCCAGAAGATGATGCCGGTTGGGGGTCAGCGTGTGCAGGATTGCACGGAAGGCTGCTAATTTCGATCATCTCGTCAAATGTGACTGTCGTTTGCAAGGACATATCCTTATCCTGCACATTAGGTAGTGGGATAACACACTCATTTGATGGGTGTGAACCAACGGTCTGGATAGCGATCGTATCAGACTGATCGGTTGTGTTTTGTTTTTGGGTTTCTGGGTTATGACTCAATGTATTTCGATTTCCTTGTTGTGTTATAATTGTTACATCAATCATATTATCAGTGTCACTGTGTGTCTTCGCAGGGTTGGATACTACCGAATTAATGCTACACACCGACTTCCCCGGCTGTTCTCTAAAAAGTTTTAGAGCTTCTCGTGCTACTTCTGCCAGTAATTTTTTGTCTTCCATATTGTTAGCTGTGAAGCTACAGACCGAGTTTAGGATACGGTCAATTTTGTCATTAGAAGAATTGAGTTTAGTGTGCTGCTTCGTTTCATTCCTATCTAGTTCAGTTATTTTTGTGTTAAGGAGAGCAATTAAAGTTGTAAGATCTTTTATGTTTTCATTCATCTGCTCATAAAGTTTTAAAAAAGGTGCGATAGAGATTCCCATAGATGCAATAATGACAGCTTGTAGATCTTTAGGAGCAGATGCATTTCGTACTGTCTCTTGTTTTTTGGTCGAGCGTGCTTGTTGTGATGAATTTAGTCGTCTGGAAGATCTAATTTTGGGATAGGGACGCTCCATGATCGAGGAGTCAGATGATGAGGTTTCTGAATCAGAAACATTTTGTGAATGTAGGTGTCTGGCAGTTTTGGAGCAATCAACGTGTTCAGCTGAGGAAGGGTCAGAGCTCATTTGGTCAATGGGACGATCTGTAATGGAAATGACTTTTTGCTTTTTTACCTGTGAACAGCGTAGCGGAGATAAACTGTCTGTGTTAATCCAGCTGCGTTTAGTTCCCGCAAATGCTATGCGAGTGTTACACTGGGGACCGCTTTGTGTGGCCTCATGGATCACTTGTTCTCGCCGTTCATTTCTAACCATGATGTGACCTTGCCCATCTGTTACAGCATGTCGGTGTTGTTGGAGTTTGGTCATTAATGCCAGATCAGTAATTAACTTATTGGCGATGTCTAGTGAATGTCTGCGGGTCCCATGACCTTGTGTTTTGAGTACCTCAGAACAAACTTCCAAGTTTGGTAATGTGGAAAATGTAGGTAGATTTCTACTCCTGTCATCTCTTTGAGGAGTTTCAGAACACAAGGAGTGTGCTGTTTTAGTTGTTAGTGTAGCCAATGCATCATTGACAGCCAAGTTGTCATGATTAGACAAGGCCGCTGCATCACTAGACATACAACAAGGAGGTGGTGAGTGCCTTCCGACACTATCACCCATGCTCTCAGAGTTGGTTAGTAGATTGTGTAAATTACTATTACATCCATCTGATTTCATGGGGTTCGAAATGTCAGTCACCTCGATGTTGGAGTCACCATAACACAATGCATTCAAATGACTTTCGTCAGTGAGGTTGTGTTTTTGTGTGTGTTTTTGTGTATGATCGGTAGCCATCATTGTTACTAGTGTCTCTTCTGTAGAGTCTGGCAATGTGTTCATGAAGATTCCATGATGATCTTGACAAGCACCGTGTAATAGGCTGTCTGTGATAGGGTCCGGGCAGTTATTGGGATTCTCTGATGGGCACTGCTCACTGGGAGTGTGTGTTACGACTTCGTCGACATATTCAACATTTAGTTCCGTAGTGTTGATGTCCGCCTCGACCATTATGCGAGTAGTGTCTCCTAGCTCAGCAAAAGCTTGTGCATTCAAGGTACTTACAGTTGTTATGTTGTACTCCTCACGGGGAGCTGTGTCTGTCAGCTCGGCGTTAGAGTGTATGTCCGTTGCAGACCATTTCCGGGTTTGTGCACGAGTCTTGGCAAGGTGCATCATGGTCGAAGGAAGAGGAGTAGTTTGTTTCAGGGCGTCGGCATGCATCAACAGCTACAGCTAGCGTGTTGTTTGAGTCAGGCAGAGCGGCCGATTCACCAGCCGCAGAATCACGCAGAACAGCAAAACAGCACGATACTCGCCCTTTCGCCGAGGGCTTACGCCGCAAGGGCGGGGAGGCGGCTCTTTTAAAGTCAGCTGATCCTCCGTGTACAGCTGACTTAAAGGCACACGCACCTCCTGAAAGATTTAGATTTATTCTGCTTCAATGTTAACAGCGTTAGCACTCCACAGCACGCGCAGGACACCAGAGGAGGTTCTCCACAGCTCTCCACAGCAAGACACAGCAAAACAGCACGATACTCGCCCTTTCGCCGAGGGCTTACGCCGCAAGGGCGGGGAGGCGGCTCTTTTAAAGTCAGCTGATCCTCCGTGTACAGCTGACTTAAAGGCACACGCACCTCCTGAAAGATTTAGATTTATTCTGCTTCAATGTTAACAGCGTTAGCACTCCACAGCACGCGCAGGACACCAGAGGAGGTTCTCCAAAGCTCTCCACAGCAAGACACAGCAAAACAGCACGATACTCGCCCTTTCGCCGAGGGCTTACGCCGCAAGGGCGGGGAGGCGGCTCTTTTAAAGTCAGCTGATCCTCCGTGTACAGCTGACTTAAAGGCACACGCACCTCCTGAAAGATTTAGATTTATTCTGCTTCAATGTTAACAGCGTTAGCACTCCACAGCACGCGCAGGACACCAGAGGAGGTTCTCCACAGCTCTCCACAGCAAGACACAGCAAAACAGCACGATACTCGCCCTTTCGCCGAGGGCTTACGCCGCAAGGGCGGGGAGGCGGCTCTTTTAAAGTCAGCTGATCCTCCGTGTACAGCTGACTTAAAGGCACACGCACCTCCTGAAAGATTTAGATTTATTCTGCTTCAATTTTAACAGCGTTAGCACTCCACAGCACGCGCAGGACACCAGAGGAGGTTCTCCACAGCTCTCCACAGCAAGACACAGCAAAACAGCACGATACTCGCCCTGTCACATTCCCTCCTCCCCCAATGTTCCCAATCACTTCCGATTTAAATGACTAAATCACATGACATGGGTACACGCGGGTGGATGAGTCACACACTTTTTTCAGGAGTCCCCCCACTTTTTTTTCCAGATGATATGCTGATTTCTGGTGATGCCATATTGAATTTGTATGTTAATGAGTGCCACCCCGACTTTCGTTTTAGGAGTTGACCCATGCCCATATGGCATGGCGATCGCTGGGAGCGTGGATTGGAGTACCGCAAGCGCATACGACCCAACCAGGCTCCAAATACCATTACACTTCATGAGCCATCTTAAACCCTTCAGCAACCAATCATACTCCCTTGCAGTTCACCGAACTGTAATCACCAGACCCATCTAGAATACACCCTTAAAGCACCACACCCCTTCACTGTCAATTTCACACACATGCACGCATGCACCCTTTCACCTTGGTTTCGGGAGGATAGCTCTGGGGCAACGTGCTCGCCTTGGAAGCAAGACAACACAGGGCACCACAGGTTCGATTCCCGGGTCCGCACTTAGAAACCTCTGGGTATAAGCGTGTTATAAATAACCTATCATATCATATTATATCCTATCACCAAAAGTAGAGGTCTAGCTCACTCGCACACGCCCTTAAACACACTCCCAGCCCACTCACTTTCCTTACCAAGCCCTAACTGTATATTTCTTGCTGTTGATTTCCCCAACTCCTGCTCAGCCGCCGCCCTTTCCTCACCCGAAAACAGGTCAAGCATCCATGCCGGGAGCCCACCAGGGAGGTAATGGGCAGAGCAGAAATTCTTAGAACATTACATTACACAGAGCCACACTGCTGCTCAGCTGATATTGTTTACCCCGGTAGAGCCCCCATGGACCATGTAATCCTGCTTCCTCCAATGACTGCAGAGTTTACACACATAGACAGTGATCAAATTGAGCGGGAGCAGTGTTGCACTACTTTTATTTTTATCCGTTTACAATTTCTCAACTTTTTACGACCATATTCACCATTGTATATAGAGGATTTGTCCGTACATGTCCCTGTGCAAGTGTATAATTGTAATCAGAGCCTTACTTACTAGTCACTTAGACAATTGCGATGCCCCGGCCGTGATGCCTTGTCACGTGTTGCACTATGCTTCCACCTAGCCTCTCCTGCCGAGACCACAGTCCCACTAACATTGTTCGGTACACTTCTACCACTGCACATAGTATTGTGCTTTCAAAATACTGTTTAAATATATCTGGACTAGTTAGGGCCAACGCGGGTGCTCTATTAAGTAGCAGTCGGATCTGCATACATGAGAGCATCATATGTTCACAGCAACTTCCGGTTAGGTCCTAGTTACTCTCATGGGTCATTGTGCTTTATTTAACTCTTAATAATACATGAGGTAGACATATTAGAAGCATACTGCTCTTTTTTCTGCTGGCCGTGCCCTAGGAGGACCTGGTCTCTAACACCCCAGGGCACTTCGCTCCTTGCCAATGTCCCTTTTCTGGTGGAAGGTCCTGCCATGTCTGTAGAATTACTTCTGTGTTTTTATCCTTGGCAGTGCCATTCACATCCACAAGGCATAGTCACCAGCCAAAGGCATTGGGTTGTCCAACTCCAGGCCTCGAGGGGCAGAATCTTGAAGGGTTTTGGAGATGTCCCTCATTAACATTCATTAGGAAAAATGTGCATACATTTTGAATCACTACATGCAAATTTATCTCATAAATATTAATGAGGGGTGTCCTGAAAACCCGGCATGTATCCGGCCCTCGAGGCTTGTAGTTGGGCAACCCACTTGACCCAAAAGTGAATCTCAGTGCTCCGGCCTAATGTCATCCAAGGAGTGAGTTTCAGGGCTCCAAAGAGGGGTCAGCCATAAGTCCGAAATTCAGGTCGCAAGATTCTGGACATGCGACCTGTGCTATCTTCATAATGTGCAAAATATTCTTCCCATGATGCATTGAGTGGGCACAGCTTTTCTGATCCTAAAACCAACTCTTAAAATAGCCATTCACTACTTCATGCGCACACAGACTCCCCCCTCCCGGAAAAAGGCCACAACACCAGAATATATGACATATAAGGACTTCAGTATTTATTGCAACATGACACAATCACAATAGATATATTTATATATATTTATATTTATATAGCTCTTTACATTACACAAGTCATGTACAAAGTGGGTGCAATGTAGACGACAGCAGCATCCAGGGGTTTGGTGGGGGCATTGGAGGAGGGGAAAGTGGGAGATAGAGCAGCCATTAAATTGAGCTGTGCGACAACGCGGTCCCGATGTAGGAGCGGCACTTGGCTCAGAGACGCGGCAGGTGTTGATGATGGAGTAGGGGATCTCTGTTAATTACACGTTTAAGAAACAAAAGACTAATGAAGTAAGCAGGTCATGGGGGGGTCACATTGTTACCTGGAAGTGTTTCCAATGATACTCTGACCTTTTCATTGTAAAAGTCTGCCCCATGTATAGGGATTCCCAGATGCTCTCCAAGACATACCCTGAGAGGTCCTAGAGCGAGAAAGTGTACCTGAGCCCCACGCGCCATCTCCTGGAGGGTGCATCCATTTCCACAGGCCCCCGCGGCACACCTTCAGGGGGCGTGCTATGAAAGTAAGCTTTCACGGCACAGGCTGAGCAGTGCCAGCAGGGCAGAAGTTCCCAGAGGCCCTTGCAGCATATTGAAAAGGGCAAGTCATGACAAAGAGGATAGCTAGGAGCCATCATAACATGCTTAGGGCAGCGCCGGTACTTAATAGATGCCCTCTTATTTGAGAGCATCAATCGGGCTAAGATGCCCTGCCCAAAGAGGACCCTCAAGCATCAGTGGTGTCTGGAGAGTAGATGTTCCAAGAGGCCTTTGTAGCATATTTTGAGCACCATCAGAAGGGAAGGGGTGTACAGAAGACAATAAGGAGCTTCTTAATCACTGAAAGATGGACAATGAGTTGCAGTGACCCCCAAACAGCACATCCTGATCAGCAATAGTTGTATCATGATCCTAAGAGCAGTTTCAGTGTAACTTGAGGGCGCCCAGTGCGTGAGGTTCCCTGGAACATTTTGCAACTCATTGCAAGCAGGGTCCCGCGGCACTGTAAAGATACCCAGAAGTCGCTGTAGTCCGCCCTGATGCAGTCAGAAGGATAAGGGTTATCAGAGAGCCATGCGGCATAGCTCGACAGCCATTAGCATTTGTTGAGGTCACCAAGAGGGTAATGATTCCCAGAGTTCTTTGCAGCATTTCTTGAGGCTAAGCTGGGTTGGAGGATTGTCAGAGACTTGTGCAGTAGCTCTTCAGGGTAGTAAAACAGAGCGCCTGGAGTATAGCCTGAGGGACCGCAGTGTTGGGTAGGGACCCAGAGTACACTGCAGAGTATTTTGAGGTTTGCCAGAAGGTGGAGGATTACCAGAGACCTACATATAGTACCTTGAGGTACGTTTGGAAAGAAAGACTTCCGGGAAGGCAGCTACTGCATATCACGAGAGGCACCGGGTGACGGATTCAGAGAAGAAGCTGAAAGGGATGGGTTCCTACAGTTCCCCCGCAGCATATATCGAAAGGCACCAGTTGCTAAGCGAATGGAAACTCAGCATCAGGGTACCAAGTGGAAAGGGCATTCAAACGCCTCCTGAAGCATGCATCAAGCAGTGCCAATGTAACTTGATGGACAGCAGCAGAGATAGGATTCAGAGGTCCTCCTTTTGAGTTTCTATCGGTCTTCAAGAGAAAGAATTCAAAAAGGGCTCCTTCACCAGATCTCAAGAAAAGGACTACCATGGATCCCACCAAGGTGACTTGTGGGGGGCCAGCAAAGAAGGACTGTAGTATCTCACTTCAGGGGGTCCAGATACGTTACTTGGCATACAGAGGGGATTTAAGACTTCGGGTTTAGGTTGGAATCTTCCTCTTCACCACTCTTATGAAGATGGCTCTAGTTTGTCCGAAAGCTTTGACACAATAACCTGTGATATCATTACAATTTCCAAGGGCCGATGAACATCAAGCTGCGATTAGAACAGCAGGAGCGAAACACTAAAGCTATCCTCGGTGCCAGGCTATTTGCCTACTGGACTCAGTCAGATCTGGTTGTTCTGGAACGGTATTGCGTTCATTCTTCCCCAACTGTTTTTTCTAAGAAATTGTTTTCGACAAAAAGACTTTGAAAAAACTCATCTAAATATTTGGGGGGGTTTAAGGACTTATAAGGGGTGGGGAGGGGGTTGGGTTATTAATATAGGGATGATGGGGAGTTTGGGAGGATGCCGACCAAATAAAAAAATTGTAATTCACTGAGTTTTTTCGAAATAATGTCAGCAAATTTTTTTCTCTCGAAAAAACTCATGTCTGTAAAAAGAACCTTTGCAACAATGAGTGTGCAGCTCTGGGTCGGACATGCAGCAATGGTCAAATGGGCTTATATAGCTATTAGAATAACATTCTATTTGAGAGGCTTTGCCATTTGTGTTATTGGACTGGGAATCTACATTTATGGCCCTTATGGGAGCTCAAGCGGAAACTGTGAAATCTGCAGCTATGAAGGTCCGGGGGGGGGGTCTCACTACGAGAAAGTTGGGCCTCCTGTTGTGGTTGCCTACTGGGTTGTATATTTTGATGGTTGATTCCCTAGATGTGATAGGCCCAGGTATCTCTGTACCCGACTTGTGGATCACCAGAACGGTTCTGCAGGTGAAGAATCGCCAGTCGTTTTGGGGTTGTGTTGGTAGGTAGGTTGGCGGGTGTCTAGATTCTGGAATGGAACATCATCAGCGGCTCCTGAGTGGGGATTCTTGCTATAAGAATGGACAGTAACCCTCAAGCAAGAGGTGGCAAGGGAGAATTTTGGGGATATTTAGACGAAATGGTGCAGTATTTTTTACCAGACTGGTGGAGCTCTAACTGCAGCCATTTGGGAAGGCTTCTTATCAGACGGGTAACTTTCCAGCGGTCATTGGGAGGGCAATCATCATAATTATGAATCTCTGGTTTGTTATGAGATCTCACTGTCGAAATATAAAATTTCCAATTCTGGTTGTTAGGTGGATGATATCGGTTGATTTGGCGATCACGTTATCAGATGTGTAAATCCCACCGCGTTGTTGATTATGGTATTGCCTTACTGGAATGGAAATCCTTCAGCAAAGAATGAAAATTAGATTGTTGTTAGAATCTGAAATCTGCAGATGTCAATCTAATGGGAAAATCTGTAGTCTTGATTTGTTGGACTAACGCCTTATCAAAAGAATGAATATCCCATTGTGTTTTTTTTTAGGTTATAGGAGTAGGGAGTCTCCAGCAGTGGTCTGTGCAGTAGCATGTTACTTGAATTGAGACTCACCGGAACTGGATGATTGGAAGAGAACGTTATTAGATGGCAAAATCTACAGACGTGGTTAATTGGCCAATAAAGTTGAATCTTCAGCAAACACTGCATGCAGGATATTGTTATCTGAATGGTTAATTTTCACCACTGATCTGATTCAGTCGCTCGCGATTGAAATGCTGAATGACCTGCAGTGCTTGGTTGGCGGATCTTACAATGGGCCTGGAGAATCCCCAACCGTGCTTGGTTGGTGGATCTTTCGAAAGGCCAGGTGGATCTATAGCTCTGATCGATCAGTGAATCTTTTAATGAGACTGGTAAATCCTCTGCTTTGTGTGGTTGGTGGATCTTGCAATGGGCATATGAAACAATAGCTGTGGTTGGGTGGAACCTCTTGGCAAAGGGGCTCCTGCTCCCTAAGAAGAAGTCTTATAATGGAATTCAATATGCCCAAATCTTGTCTTCAGCTCATCAGCAACATATTTTGATAGCTTGCTATTGCTTCTCACCAACTACTACTATTTAGCCCTTTTCCACATCAACGTTGTCCCCGCTCCCTTGCTTTTTCAGACCTCTCTCTCAGCCGCTGCCCGCTTCCTTCTCTCATGTGACAAACACACCCTTTGGTGTGTTTTTGTTAATGGAAGCTAAAATGCTTTCAGATGTGGTTTCTTAACTTTCACTGTTGACTTTTCCATCCCTATCTGGCTCAGCACAAGCCTATCAGGTTTGCTGATAATCTCAAGTGGTCCTGGAGGGCGATGGTTATCTTTCTGTTGTAAATAAACCCACAATTTCCTTCTGTGCTTCTCAGGAACGAAAATACTTTCAGAACAAAGAAACCCGGAGGACCTACAAGCGGAAAACGATCTTCCGAAATGAAGCAGATTCCACAGTCCACAAGAGACCGCAAACTGAGTACGGTTTCCTCCAGGGCCATACAAACAGAGATCAGCACATTCAAAGGTCACATAGGCTAAGCTTGGAACCCTCATGGAAGACTATAAAGGGAGCCCAAAGGGTGCAATAGCCACAAGAGCAGTGCCTGGTCTTCCAAGGCCCCACAAACTCAGTCTAGTCTACTCAAGTGCACCATGCACTAGAGCCGGGATACCTGAAGGCTGCATAATCTAAAGCTAGGAGTATTTTAGGGCAAGAAGAGACAAGGCCAGGTCCCCAAAGCCTCCCATGCATTGTCTTCAGTTGCGTCAACTGGCCCATTATCATGTTTGCATTTTATGTATTTATGTCAAACTGCTACCAAGAGGAGAGTTAATTTGACTCCAGGTCCTAGTGAGATGTAGAGGAAAGAAATCCCGTCCTCATCCAAGAGCAGAGCTCAACATCCAGGGATGAAGATGGCAGTGGGCACTAGATCCTAGAGGTTGTTCAACGGAATTCAGAGCAGCCGTGTGAGGGTGGCAAGGGGTGTGGGGGGGGGCCTCGATCAGAGGAAATTGTCAAAAGATCAAAATGCAACAATTGCAAACAGTGATCAGAACCTCATCCAAACTTGAGAGTAGCATCTGGGAGGGAGGGGGTTATTGGGCGTTTGAAGGAATGCAAAAAGAAGAGTAAGGGATCTTAGGTGGGAACCCAAGAGCAGAACTCTTTTGATCACAGGATATGGATTTGGTGGATCTAAGAGGAAGGATCCAGGATGTGGTAGGGATTAAAAACAATGATCCAGTGGCATTAGGATGACATGGCTCCATAATGCAAAAGAGCCTGTGGGAGCAGAAAAGGTCAAGTGTTCTGGAGGATCATAGAAGGGGTGGGGTGGGGTGAGGACAATGTCGCCGTATAGCAGGGAGCACTCCCAGTAGATATGAGATTAGGGAAAGATACCTCTGGGGACTGTTCGGTGAAAACAAGTATGCGGCTCATAGAGGGATCACTACATATATATCATGCAGCTCTAGGGACAGAAGAGCAGAGATCAGATTTCCTGAGCGGCTTGAACAGAAGAGAAGAGGACCCTTAATTGTCCTGGAGAGTTGAGACTATGAAAGGGCTGTAGACTGATGGGGCCACTGCAGACTTGGAGAAACAGGGCTGATTGACTTTGCAAGTGTGCGTCAACACTTTGGAAAAGAGCACCTAATGTTGGGCCACGTCATTCTACATAAGCCAATGCCTACCATGGTTATAGATTATAGAACGCCAGCCCGATGGAATGTCCTCTCTTTAATCCATCAATCCCATCATTGCACACTGGAGGGAAGCAAATCCTGCAGGCATTCCGAAGACGAAGGACCATTCAAGCACGCCAACATATCGGGAGCCCAGCACAGCTGGTGAGAGAAGCATCTGGGCCATGACTAAGAACATCTCTTCTTTCACAGGGTTCAGAGACCTGAGGATTCCACTTAACCGCGACAGATGGCGATCAAAACAATGTTCCAAGCTACTTTAAGGAGAGCGTAAACTGAAAAAAGACGCAAGTGCCTTGAAGTAAACTTAAGAAAATATAAAGTCGCTCTGAAAAAATAACATGGATTTTTCAGGTTCGGTCCATGAAGGAATCACTGGAACCAGCAGGTTGTCTAATGGAGAAAGTGATTGGATGGCGTGGATCGTGTGGTTAAATAGACTCAACGTAATTCGCTGGGTAGAGGCCAAGCTGCCCATTGTCCAGGCGCCCTTTGCACCATCCCTGTTCATCCTCTTCTCCCAGCTTGGTGAGCTCCTCACCTGGAAAGAAAAGAAAACATCAGCACAAACCGAGCCATGATCTGAAAGGGAATGCTCAATAATTAACTGGTTAAGGAAAAGGTTGAAATTTGGCTACTAAAGTGGGTTGGTGGGGATTGAGAGAAAAAAAAGTAGATGGTAACCCCAATTATACTAAATGTAATTGAAAAAGGACTACTAACTATATCAAACAAGACAACCAGACAGGTGTGTAAACAGATAAATACAATATATATTCTTCTGAACCCCTCCAAAATCATGCTGACAAACACATTTATGTATACACAAAAATAATTTTATTTTCTCAATCACATGGCATTATTATACAAAAATATATAGGCAGTCTCTTCAAGTAATCCTGTTAAAATCGCCACAAACACGAAATGTGCAACTGATTTGCAACTATTCAAGATAATTAAGGTCAAAGAAAGAATAAGTAAACTTTTCTCCCTGGTACTAAATAGCCGAGTCCAACATGTTTCAACCCCCTATTTGCTTCCCGATCTTCCTCAGGGGCAAAGCAAACATTGGTGGTTAAAGTGATAGATGTTGTTCCTCACCTATGAGGCCATGTTCAATTTAGACATATTTATGGATATAAATGTATATTTTGCACCTCTTCTGATCAGAGAAGTACCCGTGAAGGGTGCAATGCTCGTTTTTTCTAAGTTACATATGATCATCAAACTATTTCAAGCCAAAAATCTTTTGTCCCGATGTTCTTGGAAGAATTCTATCAAAAAATAAGAGAGCGGTTCATATGCAAGATGGTGGCTCCTCTAATTTTAAATTTAAAAAAAAATAAGCTATTCATGCATCAGTCATGGAGGGGGTGGAGGTGGCAAGGAATCGCATGCTGCAGATGAGGAAGACCGAAGGTGCAGCGAATAGAAGGAACGCGACTCTGGAGGCCATAAGAATGGGCTTGGGCAAGAGTCTCTTGATGATACTGGAACACATGATCAGTATGAAAACACTGGGATTTTACAGGTGGTTTGAAACAGGTGTTGAGAGATTGGGGTGGAGGAGGTGACTATTGTGACGTAGTTGATGAAAACGCCAACCATGCCACTCCGCCATGCCGCATACTAAGGGCTTGAGTTCTGGGGGATACTTCAACGGGCTTCGTCATACCATCCGTCTTTCCCTCTCCCACAAGCTTACACCCGCTGCGCAGCTATATTGAACAGCGTGTGGTGGGAGTTGCTGATGATCAATTTTGAGCACCGAACATTGTTGATAGAGCTTAGTAGTTATGCTGGTTGTATAATATTGATTAAACATTGGCTTTTGGTGGGTAGACGTGATGCGTCTCACCTGCTTTGAAGGTTAGCTCATCCTGCTCCTGTCCGTCATAGTCATATAGTGCCCGCACACGTGCCCCCTTCACGACAGCCACAGTGTCTTCCTCAAATGGGTTGGCACTGCCATTCGCCTCGCTGGTGGTTAGTGAGTTGTTGCCTTCATCGTCCGACCACTCCTGGGCATAGGCCTGGCTGCGGTCATAGCTGCTAACACTGAGAAAGGAAAAGAAAGAAGTTCAACGTTGAGGGATGAGAGGCTGGTTGAAGGAGAAAAGTGCCTTCAGCAATTAAAGAAGGGAAGGAAGATTATGAAGAGGGAGGATGCAATGGGACGCAGAAGGCAAGGGTTGTGTATAGGGCTAGGGTGTGAGCGGGAGACAGCATGAGACAGATGCCTGGGAGACCACTGTGGGAGATGGCAAGATGACTCAGGAGGTTGATTAGACTGTGGTATGAGGTTACAAAGGGACACAAAGACACATGGGAGACGCAGCAGGAGACCGCCAAAGGAGACTGGGCAGATGGAAGAACGCGTGGGAAGCTGCCGAAGGAGTGAAGAGGGAAAGACTGAGGATTTAAGAGAATGTGAGAAACCGCAGGACGAGACAGTAAGACATGGCAGGGCATGTTGAGGGGACTGCAGGAGGAAAGAGGGACGGGGACAGCATAGAGAGAGACCGCGAGAGCATTGGCGAGAAACTCCAAGAGGAGACAAGATGTGGGTAGATCTACAAACGCGAGGCAGGGAGGGAAGCTATGAGAGACACAAGCAGCCAGCAACAGCCAGTAGACAAGGAGGAACGTGAAAGAGCAGTGAATCCATGCAAAGCATGAGAGCAGGCCATAAAGAGGTCCAAGACACCTTGAACCTGAGCACTCACCTTCCCCGGTCTCCAGCCGGGGTCCCTGGGTCCACTACAGCCCCCGCGTTGGTCAGAACGACCCCTTCTGCAGCTTTCTTGGGCTTCTCTCGTTTAGTGATTGTGTGAGTGAGGTCAGGGTTATACTCCTGTGGGGTCAGAGAGATAGATAGAGAGAGAGAGAGAGAGAGAGAGAGAGAGAATCGCATGATGGAATGAGGAACATCTACCTGCACCGTTGCCTTCAGTGCAAACACCAGGGAACATACAGTCTCCGAGTAATGTTTCGGAAGAAATGCTCAACCCTCAATGCATTCCAACAGTGCAGGTACTGCACCTGCTGCAGAACAAGCAGACAACCCTGGATAGGGTCGAACGAAGGCTCAGGATCATCTCTTTCAGCACACACCCAGCCGCACTTCCACCATCTCAGTCCATGTGCCCTAAGGCACGTTTCCTCTCCAAATGCCAAGCCCGTCGCGCAACCCTATATGAAGAGGCGAGCAAAAGCGCCAGGTGTGTCCCCGGTGGCTTTCCCAGCAGATCTGTGTGGACTTAAGTACACATAGCTATTCTATCACCTGCAAGTAATGTACCCCAGTAAGGGAAATAAACGCATAACTCAATTTGGAAACAGTTGTCTGGGTACCAAGCATGGACCCCTCTCTCTGTCTCTTGCTCTTCCTGCTCAACACCATCCAACGTTCCTACTGGCCTCACGCTCCAGTTTAAGCCCTCTCCCAAAAAAACACGAACCCCACATTCATCAACAGTACCTTTTTTTATGGGTTTTCTGCTATGATATATGATATGATTATTTGATTTTTTTCAGGGGTCTCCTCCCCAAAACACCCTGCCCCATCCCCTATTAATTTTAGACTATTCCTGACTCCTCACCCCTTATGTACCCTTACCCACAACCCTTTATTTTTTTATTTATTTATTTGAGAAAATACATTTCAGGTCTCGGGAGGATAGCTCAGCGGCAACGTGCTCACCTTGGAAGCAAGACGACACAGAGCAAGACAGGTTCGATCACTGGGTCCACGCTTAGAAACCTCTGGGTATTAAGCGTGTTATAAATAACCCGTCATATCATATATTATAGCAAAAAGCCCATAAAGAAAATACTGTTGATGAATGAACATCGTACCCTATTCTGGCATATCCTCTAAATCCACGTATCCTCCAAATCTTGTATCAGACCCTGTTGCCCACGAGTCAGTGCACCATGACGCACCAGGATGGGACTTTATAACTGCAGAGCTTAGGAGGACCTATGCCTCACTTCCTCAGTCAACCCACCACTGCAACTCACTTTCTGGTGTTCTGCCCTATTAGCCCATGTGCTTACCAAGGCATGGTGAATTGTAAACACCCATCTTGGTCCCAGGGTGATTCGACCAACCTGAAGGTGTGTTGCGGAGTAGGCTAGTGGCCGCTGTGGTTATGTTTTGGCTTTACCAGGGTTGCAAGCACTTTTCACAGCATTAGTAGCCCAATGCACCGATTTGGTAGCCATTGGGAACAGATGCTTTTCTAAGCCCTTCTCCGGGCATTTTGTTTTCGGCCATCCATTTGCCAATGTTGACCATGAGGCTTGGCCAAGATGTCAATTTTGCTGATGTAGGTTCATTTTGCACCCCCAAAGCCACAATTAGTTTGAGTTGAAACTGGGGTAGACTAGTTAAGGAACTCCTAATGTACTTCCTGTGTCGGTGGGCCAATGTGTTTGGCATTTGATATGGCCAGCCTGAATGGCTGGCCACCAAAGCCATTGCGTGCTTCCCTGTTGTGTGATTGGAGGACTGACTTAGGCCAGCCCCTGACGGAATGTTATACCAGTGGGTGACTGTGTATTCCTCTGATCTGCACTAGTGTTCTGGGATGATTGCTGCGGCTATACTGGCTGGACCCTGCCTCTTCCGCCTTGGGTCCCAGTTTCTTCTTGGTTGATAAAGTCCTACCCTGGACTAGTCATTTAACCCCCTTAACTTGTTCTGATGGAAGGACTGCCTCTTTCTTTGTTGGACAATGTTCTGGTCTTTGCCATGCTGCCTCTATCTCCTTTATTATTTATTTATGTTTAGCTCGTATGAACTTTTCCCAAATGATATCACAATTACAAACAAATAAAACAATGCAATAAATTATATATCTAAAATCAATATCAAACAGTTACATTAAATAAAATGTGGCAGTCATCATCTTAATTATAAGCAAACCATAAAAACTCAAACAGCTTAAAAACAAATTCATTGTTTTAACAGTTTGCTCATGTGCTACCGATGGGATGCTGCCAGACCCGTAAATATTTACTGTTGCCTGACTTCCTGGTGCCACCGGGGGATTACAACCCCGGCGGCCCGGAAAGTCTGGCGACGGTAAAATGTTGTTCCCCATTCCCATAGAGTCCCATGGGACTCTATGGGAGTGCGGACCAGGGAAGCAATGGCACTGTTAATAAAGGTGGTGGTGCTTCCGTGACGAGCTCCCTACCGTGGCCGCTGTGCCCTGCAGAGTCAGACCTGTCGGACACAGCGGCTCCGTCAAGCAGACCTGTAGTATGCCGGTCCAGAAACAACAGTGCCGGTAAACTTCCCGGCACTGTTGTTTCCAAACCGGCATGCTTGTAATGAGCCCCAATATGTCCAAAAGGCGGTAGACATAATAGCACTATCACCTACATAGTTTCCCAAATTGCACATGTGCAAGGGTCCCAATTTCACACATTCAGTAAACACATGCTTTGCAGTCTCCATCGTATGTTTCAACCTGCACATTAGACAGGATCTAGCACCTTCAGGTAGATTTAAAGGAATGGTTCGGTCAGAAATATTATTGTCCATATGATTCGGCCATGTGTTTTTAACCATAATTCGATCGATCATACAAACATTTCCTATGCACCTTACCCGGGTTTTCGTCTCTTGAACACAAGCGAAATCAGGCAGCAGGGCGCCGCCATCTTGTGATAATCTTATCATTTGCCGCATCACCCTGGGTGACCTGCATTTGCGGCACTAAATCATATACCCCGCCCCCGAGACTGACATCACTAGACGCGTACCGCCCATTTCACAACGCCAAAGCACGTATCGTGTCAACATTCTCTGCGCCTCAGCTAATGACGTGTCACCATGGAAACGGCAGGGAGCCTCTTTCCTTGATAAGTATAAACAGAGCGTTTTACAACACACAACAGCAGATTTTCTTTTCCATTCTTCTCACTGTATTTCTTTGAGTATTCTGTGAATCGTTTCTGTGCTCTGGTCAGCTACCTTTGTTGCTTGTAGCCCGTGTGAATAGATACCAGTACGACCGCTATACATTATTTTCGTTTCTTTCCCACACAATGGCAACAATAATGCCCTACCTGTATGAGCCCGAGTATTCCAAGGAGGAATTACTGGAAAGAGCAAGCTCTGTAAACGATGGGGCTTTGAACGACAGTTGGGCGTATGTTTCAACAGATGAAGAGCCTGGGCCTAGTCGCATGGACAGTGTTTCCACCTGGTGTACCTGCAATCGGTGCGCGCTAATGCCAAGCGAGGAGGAGAACTGCTGCTGCCGAGAAAACTCTGGATGCTTATCCTACATATCGCAAGGCAATCCACAGCCGCAATGCGTTACCGAGCTGCCAGACTTCCCGGCAGCCTACCTCACACGGTCCGTGTTGAGGATTTTGATGGTGCTTATGTACAAACTTCGCGCAACAGTTCGCCCTCGTAATCCAAGTAACAAGTAAGTATAGTCTGGTTGTGATGTCAGTTAGGCCACTACTATTTCATGGTTGTCCCCTATATTCTCATAACTTCATTATATCATTGTCATATCCGTTTAGTCTTGCAATACTCTAGTAATAGTCGCATAAAAGTCGGTCAATATTGTGCAGTGTCTAGTTAGCATTTGTCCTGGCAAAAATGCCATTACATACAAGAATTGTCATTGACAACTAAGGTTTAATACACTTATCTTGGTCAATTAAAAACAGATTGTATCTTTCTCTTTCATAGGTGGTACCGGCTGGTGGCCTATCGTTCGTACACATGGTGGCTTCATGGGAGGCTTGGACACCGCGTTCGATGAGTAATACCCGCCTGTGTCGTTGGCGCCATTAGACAAACTTTCCCCAGTGTCAGCGGTCAGTACAGGGGATTTTCCTTCGCTGAGCTGCAACCAGACCTTTACAATGTCTAGTATTTTTGTGCCATGAAAATAAGAAACCTAATAAAACACAACATATTTTTTATCAATGGTTGTTTCAGTTTTTATGTGAATCAAGTGTGTCTCCATTCAGCAGTGTTCCGGTGCCTTGTCTGCACGCCCCCGGCCAATCCATCCCCACTCCACTATCGAAGGCAGTTCGCACAAGTGGATGTGCGCTGCCATGGGTCGCTGTCAGGGGCGTGAACGGCCAAGGTGCCAAACACCATGTACACTTCAAAAGGTATCCTACACCCAGGGGCCATTGTTCACATGGCATCCTCAGACCCTGTGTCTCCAGGCAGGCTCCCCTGAAGCAGGCCATGCCCCTGCAATCCACATAAGTGTGTCTCCATTCAGCAGTGTTCCGGTGCCTTGTCTGCACGCCCCCGGCCAATCCATCCCCCCTCCACTATCAAAGGCAGTTCGCACCAGTGGACGTGCACTGCCAGGGGGTGCTGTCGGGGGCGCGAATGGCCAAGGTGCCAAACACCATGTACACTTCAAAAGGTATCCTACGCACAGGGGCCATTGTTCACATGGCCTCCTCAGATCCCGTGTCTCCAGGCAGGCTCCCCTGAAGCAGACCGTGCCCCTGCAATCCACATAAGCGTGTCTCCATTCAGCAGTGTTCCGGTGGCTTGTCTGCACGCCTCCGGCCAATCCATCCCCCCCTCCACTATCAAAGGCAGTTTGCACCAGTGGATGTGCGCTGCCATGGGGTGCTGTCAGGGGCGCGAACAGCCAAGGTGCCAAACACATGTACACTTCAAAAGGTATCCTACGCCCAGGGGCCATTGTTCACATGGCCTCCTCAGACCCAGTGTCTCCAGGCAGGCCTCCCTGAAGCAGGCCGATCCCCTGCAATACACTTAATACCACAACATATACACGTCATTCATTCACAAACACACCCCTTTTTGTAATTATTTATAAACCACTTGATATTTACAGTGAGAACATCTTTCAGCACTGCAATTCAACTCGTGAACGTGTTACTCTGTCACCGCTTCGAGTGAACTCGTCAGTGTGCTACCTGTGAACATCTCCCTGTTCTCCTGCCACTAATTACTCTGCTTGCTGAATCCAACTGTTTGTTGGTCAAGGTAAGGGCATGTATCCTAATCATATCTCCTTCATTTGTAAATTTATATCTATTCTGAAGTAACGAGCTCCATAGTGCTATGTTAATTTGTATCATTGCTATTGACTTGAGTTTTTTTTGTTGTTATCGATATATCCATTTTTATCAGTGTCAATTGGCATCGTATTGCATCCTTTGCGGACCGTGTCTATAGTATAAGCATGTTTCCTTTTCGTGCACGATAGAACATTCAAGGGACGGGTAACATGTTCTGATTTTCAACACATCAATGAATCGTTTCTGAAATGTATCCCATAATGCAACCGCACAGGCTGCACTGGTTTTGCTGTGGTGCCCAAAAGAAAGCGTGCAATGAACAATGTGTGGTCCAATTCATTCTTTCTCACATGTTTATGCAATATAATTTTCGAATAATGTTGACCTTTATTTTGCAGAATTTACAACAATGCCTGCATGTTCTATTTTTGGTTGCCCTTCGAAGACCCATGACAAATCCAAAGGCATTACAATGCATGTATTCCCTAAGACTGTTGATCGAATAAAAGAATGGGTCAGACGTTGCGGATATCCACCGGAAGAGCTTGAAAGTAGAGTCAAACAAGTCTTGCAGGACAAGAGGGGTCATCAATATCGCATCTGCAGCCTGCACTTCAACCCGGATATGTACGACACTTCCTTTTACACAAAGAGGAATCAACTGCGAACAACTAGAAAATTGCTCCCAAACGCTATTCCGACTTTATTCGTGAAAATGCCGCTACAGGTGAGTCACGCTTCCGGATTTAGCTTTACGCCTGTATTTTCAGTGTAAATGTCACTTATAGTACTTTCCATATTTATGTGATTGAATAGCTGTTGAAATAATGACTATTTTGCTAAACATCAGTCCTTGTTTTGAACTCACATAGAAAAATGATTTATGGGGACGGATAACTATGCTATATTATGCATTTACATAAGCATAATTTTCTCGTATTCAGTCTCCTTACATGCCACTTTTTAATGTTGGAATTTCTAAATTGAATAATACTTTCCCTTTACCACTCCATGACTATCCACCGAATATGAAGCAACAAGATTCAACATCCATGTCTTGCCTTGAGTCATCAACCACTTCGAGCGCGTATCAGGTAATCTTACCTAGCTATTCTGTTCCAGGATGATTTTATGCACGGAATTCTAGATAATGTGATCATATTTTCGAAACGTATCATTGCTTTACACAATGTGTATCGTGGTTTGATATTGATAAGTACCTTTGTCGTCTTTCCAAATTGTGTGTCCAGTTTACAATATTTTCATCCTTACTAATGTAACTACTGTGTTTCAGGGAGATGCTGAAGGGTCCACTACAATTACAACATCCCTCTTAGTAGATCCGGTGCCAGTGGTATGGGTCTTCACAGTTCAATTGGACGGGATAATTTGATCATATTTACATATCGTGTAATTGTTTTACACAATGTTTCATTCCTACTTTACTATTGATATGTACCTTTGTCTTTCCAAATTGTGTGTCCAGTTTCCAATCATTTCGTCCATACTAATGCAAGCATTGTGTTTCAGGGAGATGCTGCAGCGTCCTCTACAATTACATTATCCCTTGTAGTTGTTCCGGAACCAGACCTTGCATTTGATCCAGAGCCAGAGGTATGCCTACTGACAGTACCATCTAATGAAAGAAAGTCAGTCTAATTATATGTGTAATGCAAATGACTTATTTTAAATGGATACTATTTTTTGTAGTGATGTATACAAGATTCGTATATTGAACCGGAGGTATGTGGATCTGAGTCGGCACGTCAGCTTGCTGATATTGATGTTAGAGTAAAGAAGGTTTCAAAGAAAAGAAATAAAAATAAGGTTAGTTATAAACACTTTATATTGTTGGCAATTGTTTTGTGCTGAGGCATTCATTACATGCTTTTTTTAATGTAAATTGTACAACACTGTATGTTGGATTTACACTGAACATCCCTTTTCCTATCTGTCCTGTGGTTGCCCAATGGAGTACGGACTATGCAGACACAGACAGCGATACAAATGACAGATGCTGCTTGCCAAACTGTTTTCACCATGGAGGAACAATTAATTGAGGCGCGGCGTGTTCACACTCGAGATGCCTATGTCCAATGGCCAGAAAATGAATTTAATATGACCGGCGAATCCAGCAAAGTGTTTTTGGACCATTGCTACAATGCGCCTGCTCTGCAAGACGAAGGCGAAAGTGAATTTATAGAAGATAGTTTTACCTTACTCAATGAGCACTTGACACAATCGACACCCGCCAAATAAATGCCCCCCAAAAAACAGTCCACATTGATGTTTTCTCCTATCCATGGTCAAGTAAAAGATGTTGAAATGACAGAGATTGAAGCATCAACACTATTGACCGACGAAAGAGACAAAGATATCGACTATAGTATGTCCAGTTTGGCTGATATGTCCACAAAGATTCAGTTCGAAACAACAGTGTTGCCGGATGACAGTCTAATAAAAGAGGCCAAATACATAGTATTTGACAGCAGCTTGATGGAGGTTATAAAGATGCTGAAATGTGTGCAGTCAGTGGGAGGGGGAAGTATGTGGAAAGCCATTCGTGAGCGTGACTCATCTAACACAAGGCAGTAACCTCAAAATACATGCCACCTGTGAAAAGTCACATAAAACATTTTCATGGTCCGCTCAACCGATGCTGGTGAAACTGCCAGCTGGCAATCTACTCTGTGCAGCAGCTTTACTTTTCAGTGGCTCTAGTTTCACGAAGTTATCCAGTTTCTTTCAGTTTGTGGGACTCCATTTCATTTCTAAAACGCAATACTACAAATACCAACGTGATTATCTATTCCCTGCCATTAGTGATGCTTGGAAAATTGAACAATTGGCTATTCAAAGTAAATTCCCCGACAAACGGTTCAGGCTAGCCGGCGATGGACAGTGTGACAGCCCCGGATTTTCTGCTAAGTACTGCACCTACCATTTTCAGAACATGGAAAGTAAGAAAATAGTGAGTTTGGTGGTTTTGCAGGTGTCCCAATGTAAATCCTCGGTGGCCATGGAGAAACTTGGTTTTATAAAATCACTGGAAGATCTACAATCGAGCGGAATGCAAATCGACCTCATAGCCACAGACAGAGACGTTTCAAAAGCCAAGACAATGAGAGAGCAGTATCCAAATATTAAACATCAATTTGATGTATGGCATGTTGCCAAATCAATCAATAAAAAAATCTCGGCTGCAGGGAAAAAAAAGTTTGGAAAGTATTTCACAATGGTCCCAGTCTTTCAGCAACCTTCTTTGGTGGAGCTCCAAAACATGTGATGGGTCTGTGGAAATTCTACTGGAAAAATGGCGGTCACAAATGCACCACTGTTCCGACATTCACCACTGGACATAAAACCTACATTTCCACCAATGTGAACATGACCCTTTGTCCCCAGTGGAGGCACGGAAGAAGAAGTGGTTGATCCCATCTTCACCTCCACACAAAGCCCTTGAGAAGATTGTGTTTGATAAAACTCTATCAAGAGATCTTAAGGGACTCACAGAATTCTGTCACACAGGAGATTTGGAGGTGTGCCACAATATGTGCCTAAAGTACAGGCCAAAAAGATTGCATTTTGGAATCAAAATTCATGTTCTCATGGATGAGTTGACACGGGATGTTGCAAAGTAAGAATGTATGTTCATTTTGAGTGAAGGTCACCAGCTTTTAATTTTTGCTCGGGAGCTGGGAGGCCCACACGTCCCCCGCACAGTATAAGGTTCTATTGTTTTTTCACTTGAGAGGCAGGGACCATTCCGAAAGGGATTGAATTGAAGGGAGGGTGTAATAACGTATGATATGATAAGGTTGCCCATTCCGAAACTGGACCTAGTTTCATATAAGTTCAGTTTATGAAAAATCATTGACACGAACGGAGGAGTCTGTATTATGGTCTGCATTACGCCAAGAGAATGGAAATGCTGAATATAATGTAAGTTTCTCTTTAGACGATTTCATACCAAAATACGAATAGCTGACCGTTATTGCTGGGTGACATTGTACTTGTTTGTTCAATTTGGCATATTGCAATGAAGTGCTAGTATAACCTTTGTGTGCTGGGCTATCTACCGGGCACATGGGCAGGCCAGCATCGAGACACATCTAGACCACCACTCGTTTCTCCCTGGTTCTACGCTAATAAATCATTACATTGTTTTTGCACCTCGAAATCTTACCCCAGTTTACGCATTATGTTTAGAGCTCAACATTCTCGATTGCACTATCATCGGAAGCAAATAGCAGAGTACTTTGATATTCCACGTTGTATTGTCTCGGTTCACATTGTGTCACCTCTGCGCTAATAAAAAAAATGATTAATTGTAATAAAGATCGGCTACTGAGACACATTTCTATTTTTATCTTTTGCAAACAGGTACATCGTGCCGTTCTGCGATTGTCATCTATTCCAGACCCCGACCGATGGCTTCTTCAACCGCCAGCTGCAGCTACATGTCAATCAATGGATCTACTTAACCGTCTTTTGGGACAACAGACAAGGTCCAATATGCCCGTATGCGGTACCGGCGATTAGGAGCAACATAACAACCTTTACGGTGGTCTAGTGCCAAGTTCATGCACCAGCTTTGCAATTCACCGACCGACCAAAGTGCTTCATTTAGACAAAACAAACATCCTGTGTACCCAAAAGGAACAGCGTGTGACTCACGATAAACGTTTGTGGATTTATATGGAACGAGAGCAAAGAAAAAAAGTTCAATTTTCATGGATTAGGTCAGATGCCGAATGTTATCGAATACCAATTGTACAGTCTTGCTGTTTCCTTTTAAAGTACAGTTTCATATTCCTAATTGTGACGCGCTGTGCTGTGAGACAATGTGTGTTTTCCGTGTTCAGCGTCTAGTCGCGTAGATGCCGACTGGGCGCGTTTGGCTACGCTGCCCAGTAACGTCACGGAGAGAGGCGGAGAATATAAATGATTTGGTGATGTCAGGCTCAGGGGTGGGGGATGTGATTTAGTGCTGCAAACGCAGGTCACCCAGGGCGATGCGGTAAGTGATAAGATTATCACAAGATGGCCGCGCCCTGCTGCCTGATTTTGCTTGTGTTCAAGAGACGGAAACTCAGGTAAGGTGCATAGGAAATGTTTGTACTATAGATCGAATTATGGTTAAAAGCACATGGCCGAACCATAGGGACAATAATATTTTCTGACCGACCCATTCCTTTAATTGGGGGCCACAAACTGTCAATAACGGCAAATGATTGATACGCAACAGTAAGATAAACCTGCGTACTGTTGGGTTGGGACAATGGATTATGTAATTCTTTGGCCTCTTATATTCATGAACTTCATAAAATACATATGTATATCCTTTTAAATTGCCCAAATGTGTGTAGTTATTGTCCAGTCCCAATGCTCCAGCTTTCTATCAAAGGACTTCTTAACCAGGTAGTAGTTTTCATTAATGTCACAGTGAAGGACACCGTCCATTTGACTGAAAAGATCAATGCTCAATGTTTGGAAGTTACTGTTTCTGTGGATTGGGTCAGAATTGGGCGTGGCTCCAATTCTGGACAATAGCGGGCACGCAGGCAATAGTTTAGTTTTCTAATAGAGAGCTCTACGCCTTTTCAATGCTTGTCCACCCAAGGATACCAAACCCAATTCTAGCCTCAGATATTCCATAGGCGTTGAAGGTGTTAAGTTTAGAAGGGAGTGCCAGAAGAAGCCTTCCAATCTATTTAACCGTGAGACATCTCCCATGATCCACGCCTCTAGGTCATACAATATTGCCGGACAGAATCATTGCTTATGGTGGGACAAAATACCCTCTATATTGTAGCCCATGCTTTGTGTTGCAGACTTTCTGAACAGGAATGTGAGCTGTCGGGCCTTAGTGCATTTTGCAGCTACTATACATTGATAGTATACTCGCGCACTCATTACAAGAGCTACATATGGATAGGTGTTAACATACTCAATATTTTCGGTTGGAATGGTAATTTTAGCCCTTTGATCTTCTTCCTCGCAACCAGCATTAACTTTGTTTTGTCGAAATGTATTAATAGTTTATTTTCGTTGGCATATGACCGTAACTCAACCAACATCCGCCTCATACCAGTGTAAGTATAATCAAAGAGGAAAAGATAGTCTGCTTATAGTAAGCCGGCAATCCTGTCCTCTCCCATCTTGGGTGGACAATTGGCCAACTCACGTAGCCTCCTAGGTAAATATGCTAGATATAAGTTGAAATTCAAGGTGGCCAGCACGCAACCTTGTGGACCCCCCCTGCTGATTGATATCAAGGCCGATAGGTATCCTTCACGTTTCAATCGCACCGTGCCTTGGTATCACAATGTAACCCTTTCAATATCTGCAATAAACTATCAGGGCAGTCAAGTTTGCTCTGTTTTTCTCAAAGAAGGGATCAATTCACTTGATTGAAAGCTGCCCTGAAGTCTATGAACGTTACATGCAAGGCATTTCAACTGGTTGGCCACCCTGCATACGTCATCGATTTTAAGAGTTAATGTTAAGGCGTAATGATCACTGTAGTCGTTCGGTATGATGTTTAGGTCAACCCCATTTTGCAATAGTACATTACCGCCCAAAAAATGGTCAAGATGGCCAGTCACGTCGCATTCCTCCAAGTAAACTTTTCCAGGCAGTCACTGTTAGTGAGGCCGTTCAGTAATACCATCTCGCATTCTTCCATATATTCCAACCACACCTTCCCCTGTTTGAGGCTGTTTTTCTATGTGAGGATACATTTTTCTCTGAGTTTATCAAAAATAGCACATAAATCCCTATCTTGGCAGCGAGAAGTCTTCACCCAGGACAATCACTTAGTATGTAAAAGGCTCACTGCATTCTGCAAATATCCTGTCTATAAATTCAAAAATCTCATCAGACCTTGAAGCTCCTGGCGGGTCATGGACATTTAATCACAGTACATGTTGTATTGGGTTACTCTGGTTAAATATGACTTCTACCGCCATCACATTCCTTTAGGGTCTCTTAACGGGGACTATATGCTACTTTTGCCGTTCTTCAGCCACATTAGAAGACCGCCATACAGGTGACCCTTAAATCCCTCGTTTGCGTGGGTTTGGTAGAGCTTGTACCCATCTATATGAATGGGAGCCGGTAACCAGGACTCCTGTAGCATAAATATATCATTGCTCGATAGAATATTTAAGGAGCCTGTTTTACCATTCAACTGAGTATGACCCCGGGTGTCCCAGCGTCCGATTTTACATAATCATTGTTTAGCAGGCAATACAGGTAAGTAGCTAAGCAGCCACTGCCATCCGCAGACATGGTCTGTTTTGGGTTCGCTAGCTGCCAGAATTTCTTTCCTCTCATTTGCAGTTGGACCTTTAGTTTGTCCCGAACCTTTTTCGCAACATCCCAAAAAAGGCTTTATTAGGGGGGTTGCCACCAAGGTCGTAGCCAAGCTTTACGAGAGCTGTTCGGTGGTGGTGGATAAGGTCACTGTATCAGAACTACAACTGAGGGTACGTGACAGTGCCCCCCCACGCCCCTTGGAGTCATTGGCTCCATGACACTTAATGTTGGTATCCTAGTTAGCAAAGTCAATAAGTATGACCGATTTGTTCGGCCCCTGGGAGTGTCCATTTTTCGGGTCCAATTGTGAAATGCATTGGATCTAGGGATGGGGCAGCTGATTCTTTGCTACTCTCTTTCGCTTACATCACTATTGGGACCTGTGCACTAGTTGTCCCCCAAGTTACTGCTTCCCCTATGCCGGTATTCATTATCTTATTTTGGTGCAATATACCTATTAACTATGTATGGGAGTTGGAGTCATTCTCATCAATTGTGCGAATCCTGCTGGTAACTTCTATTTTATCGTTTTTTTAATAACCAGCTTGTTAGGGTGCCTGTCTGTTTCAGTCGCGTATTTTTCCGCCGCTGTTTTTTTTCCGCAGTTTCTTCGATTTCGATCTGATGGTAGAAATAATAGTAAAATGAAGTGGTTCCTTTTCGGTTTGCAGCATTGACGCTTTAGTATATGTCTTTGTTTGCGAGTTTGCTAAATACCCGAATTTATAGAATTATCTTCCACTTTTTAATGTGGGTCTTGTTGCGAGCCTGACTTGACATTGTTGGACACTAGCTCCATTTGAGTGTCAATGGGACCTAGACATGTTGGGCAGTTAGTATCGCCCAACGTTCCTCGATCAGCTAAGTTTACTAGATGGGCCCACTCCCTCGCTCTGTGCTTTTATGTCTAGATGTATTTGCCCACAAAGTTTAAGCAGTTTTTTAACTGTGAATTGGAGCACTCCCAAACTCGAATTTGCGCTGGTGTTTCTTCGATTTATTTCATCACTTCTGGCAGTACCGCGGTAGCCGGTATACAGTACCAGGGTAACCGACAGAGGCATTGCTAGGGGGTGCTGAGGGAGCTATAGCTCCGGGTCTTTTGGTTGTAGCCCTGGATAAAAGCCCAGGGACTACAACCAAAAGGCTATAGCTGGTCCTGAATACCGCCAGTCCCGACGTTAGCATAGCCCCTGATCTTTTCCAGACCTAGCAACACCCCTGGTAGCCGACATCCGTTGTGACTTTGTGCCGCTTCTGTCAGTGTAGCTTTCAAGAATGAATGGGAGCAACGAGTTGGTTACAGGGAGACCGCTCGAAACAACCATGCAATGAATAACAGAGGTCAAGGAGAGAGTTGTTGTCTATTCCAGGAAAGGATAGGTTTTCCTCAGCCAAACAACCATACCAGTGCTTGTTTGGAAATGGCCGTGGCCTTCGTAGCAGCATTTCCCGAGACATTTGCCATTAAAAAAGGCAGTTATCTTGCCTCTCTGTTTAGCGTTCCCATCATCAGCTCCGTAAGTAGAAACACAACGAGCTGCCCGATTTCCCAGAGTTCCCGCTATGCCATCCGTAGGCTTTACAGTTTTAGTGCGACTAGCAATTTTTCAGTTCGGCTTCGCAAATTGTATATCTTAGTTTAAGTAACTATTTTCCACGGCATGTTTGCAACACACTGCAAACAGACAATAGCAAACGGGGAAAGAGGGGCAGGAAATGAGGCTTAGATGTTACAGAATGGTAGCGGAAGCTTCGGAGATTGCTTTCGTAACTTTCAAATTTCAAATACAGTACCTTATTGACATGTTCCTGTGCAGTGGGTTGACTCGTTGTCCCCCGGCAGACCACAGCAGACAACTTCTGCCCACTTCTCCATTTATCTGTCAAGTTCTCCTGGGTCAAGCACCTTGAGATGGAACGTTTCTGGGCTGGAAGCTGGGTGGTTTGCCGCTATCCCACTTGATCTTGTTACATCTTTGGTCACTTCCTGCCATTTTCCCCTTCGTGGGACCATTTCGGTCACCTCCTGCCATTTTCTCCTTCGTGGGACCATTTCTTTCTGGCTGGTTGCTCCTTCCTATCTCAGTGAGCTGTCCTGGAACCGTGGTAGGGTTCCTACATCCTCCGTGCACCTTTGTTTTGGATGGCGGTGCTACTGCCTTGCAGTCCATCATGGGTGCAACCTTGGGTCATCAGGATCTCGGCTTCCAGCCAGAAGTCGCAATAGAGGTCCTAACCGTGACTAGCCTCATCTAAATTTGGCACCTAAACACCATTCCCATGCCCTTCCGGGGCTAAATCGTTCTTCTCCATTGACGAGAGTACATGTCTCCAAGTCTGGGGGTTCTGAGATGTTCTTCAGATTCTTAATGAGGGGTCCCCTGGGTTCATGAGGTCCCATATTTTCTATTGTCTAAAGCAGGATTATGCTCCCACTACAAACAACTCTACCGGGCCTCCAGGTTCTCAAAACCTGAGCTGGAACTACTCTTAGGGGGCTCCACTGGTGTCCCCTCCATCCGGTTGCCCTTTCTGCAGCACCTGTGCAATATGAAATGTACTTTTCTTGTCTATCGAATTCATCCCATTGTTCTTCATAGGAAAAACTCTTGGGAACATCCAAAACCCAGCAAATGTTAATATAACAGGTTCTTACCTCCTGGACAATTACATTTTCTCCGAGCTCTGCTCTGGGTTCCTCGCTCTTGTGAGCAAATTAGGGATGCCATGAGGTTCTAGCGATTTATTACCTATTTTAGAATGATAAATTAGCGCAGTTCACGCTTTCTTCTAGATTGTTACCAGTGTGTTAAAGTAGTTTTATGCTGGGGTTTCCGAGTACTGGGACCTGTTTTGGCTCAGGACTGTTTTGCCTAATGTTGTCTACCATTTTGAAGGTGACTGCCCAGGTGTTTTAACCCTTTTCCTCAACCTATGCAATTAATACAGCTAGGATTATTTGTGTTAAAATGTATTGGAGGAATTGTGTTGGGATTTTAGGACTGTCCGGACCACTTTCTGGTCTGTATGGCAATGTTGGAGAAGAGGGCGCCGTGTGCCGCCATGCCATGGTTCCATTCTCCGGAGAAGGGTCAAGTTGTTTTGCAACATGGCGGCTCCATGGATATCAATGCCCTTCGACCGGAGCTTGCGGCGTTGCAAACCTCTGGACTCTCTCTTTCCCTCTGGGTAAGACGCTAGTTGCTTTCCTCTCCCTTGCCTTCCTTCTTGCTCTCCTTTTCCTGCCTGGCCTTGTTCCTCTCATGCCTCTTCCTCCGCGGCCCTTCCTCTTTCACGGATCCTCCAAGAGAATTCCAGACCGCTCTGGATATCAACTCTGTTCGAGCTTTTCACTGGTTTTTTTTCTGCCTTAACTGCTTTTTCCCCAGACTGGGGGGCGCTCCTCCAGCTCCGCTAGGGTGTTTTTTTCTAGGATATAGGGAGAATCCACCCTGGCGGTTGGAGAGGAACGGCTTATCTCTACACACAAAGATTACGGGAACGCACACAGAAGAAGAAAAAGTCTTTGAGCAAGACGCAGCGGGAGGAAGCTCCAGGTGAGGTCACCGGAGGTATATGGGAGACTATCACTGTGTGTATTTACCTTATCTGTATCTAGAAATCCCTTTTCTCTACCTACTTTAGCTTTATAAGGTGTAGGGTATTCAGCCACTAGTTTCGGGGCTGAGAAGGGACTTGACTAAGGCGGTTAAGGCTTTTTTCATTATATTGCCTTGCTCTTTTTTTGTATTGCCTAATGCTTAATTGAACATCACTTTGCCTGCTCGTTTTGCATAAGGTGTGTACATATGTTTCAGTAAATCTGTCGAGTGTCTTCTCTTGTGAAAGGGCAGTGTGCAGAGTGCTTATTTTGTGCAAAAATATGTGCCAGTGCACACACATTTTCTAGCTGGGAGTCGGGACGGGTGGATATCTCAGGGGCAACACGTTTGTCGTGGAAGTAAGAAAACGCAGAGCAACGCAGGTTCGAATCCCAGTCCTGTGCTTAAGGACTGGTCTCTGGTATTAAGTGTGTTATAAAAGATTAATTCATTCCTTCATTTAATTGGCTCCAGATGTTTAACTGTTTCCTTAAGCACATAATTTCCATTCTCCTTTTCCGCTGCGTCTCTAGGTGGAAACGTGGAATGTTTTGACTGTATTATCCGCCTAAGCTCAAGCAAAAGTACTTTCTTCTCACACCAAAGTGCTAGACAGATCTAGACAAAAATCATCACTGTATGTTAATGTTAATGTTAAAGGACATTTGTACCGCGCACTATCACCACCGAAGTGGTCCCCTGGCGCTCTGGCGGCTCTGAAAAAGGGGAGGAGAGGGGTGGGTTAGTGGGAATAAGCTGGAAAAGTGCAAGAGAGCAGTGATGTGCTGTTGGCAGCCTCAGCCCGGTGGGTCCGTTGGCTGGGCTTGGGGTGTTTTACAGTCGATAGTCGTCGTGTGCTGTTTTGCAAGTCTATGTGTGGTTTGTTTTGTTGTTGCATTGTTGTGAAGTTTGTGAGGATTGCTGTGTTTAAGGCTTGTGGTTGTCTTTGGTTAGAGTTTGAGAGGTGTATGCAGAGGGATGATATTGTTAGTTGCTTGGTTGTGATGAACTTGCCTCTCAAGCACCACAGCAGGATCTCGTATGGGCAGGCATCCCCACCTCATTAGTGCCTCTTTCCGAACACCGTGCCCATGTGGTATTAGTGCTGCCTGGTGAGTGACTGGTCTGTTATTGCCTTTCCTTTGCTAGGTGGTCCTATGCTCCACCAGGGGTACTAGTACTTGTGTGCGCTCAATCCCAGTCACATGCCGGCATGTGTTCAAGATTCATGGGTCAGCAGCCTTGCACACGTCTGCGCATTAGAGCCCCCATGTTGCTTATCGCACATAGAGTGGGGAAACTTCAGAGCTCTGTAGCCCCGACAATGGCACATGTATGTGCCTGCCTGCTCCGATGAACTAGTGAGCTTGCCATGATAACTCGGCTGCATGGCTGCTGTCCATACCACATGCCTGAGCCATGCATACTGCTGCGGCAGTGCTGTCAATTATTGCAGTAGCGGAACATAGCCAATGTTAGACAGGCTGACTAGAGCAATGTCCCGGTATGGACAGAAGAAGCACCCAACAGTGTCACCTTCCAGATTAATATGATATGATATTTTATTTATAGCGCGCTCGCACACAAGCTTATTGTTATTGCTGAATATAGATAACTAAAACAGCAGTGCGTGCCGGCATGGCTTACCGCGATCAAGAATAACAATGAGCAGGCCTAAAATGTAGAAGCACTTGCCCGGTGCACACTGTTGTTACTCATTATGTGACAGTTAAAATAATGAATTTGCCAAAACACCACATCATCGTCAAACTGAGTCTGAGACAATAAGTGCTGATGCTCAGAAATAAGTACTGGTGCTCTGCCATGGCAAACACGCCCACAAATGAAGCTCTGTGCTTTGAGTAGTGACGGGGTGCTGAAATCAGTGGGTATGTTAGAGTAGGGACAGAGTGAGGAGGTCAGAGGCAGAACTTTGAGTAGCCAGAACAATGTGGAGTCAGAATTGAGCACTTACAATAGGGACAGATCTGCTGGTTTGATGTTAAACCACTGGTGGAACAGGTGAAGACGGCCACACAGAGACAACACATGCATTGGGTGAGATTTTGTTGTGGAGCAGTGCGCGTGCAGTGGGAGCCAGCGCGACATTGAATGCTAGAAAGAGAGGATTACAATGTTCGGATGGTGGTAGAGATCTACCTGACCAGACTGCCAGTGAGAGGGTATGTTATGTTGATTTATACCGCACACCGCTACCACCCAGGTGCAGTCTCCAAACGTTCACGTGGCTCTTCAAGGGAAGAGGGTGGGGTGGCTCTTCAAGGGAAGAGGGTGGGGTGTGTTAGAGGATAAGATGATAGGATAGTTTCAGAACCAGGAGAAACTGGCGTCTGTGTGCGTTGTCTTGCGTGTAGGAGTTGGTTGAGAGACCCGGCTTGTTGTACCCGTAGGGGTAGGACTAAGTGCCTCGGATGTGTGCTAGTGTTTTATGTTAGGCGTGCAGGTCATATGCGGCTAGGGTGGAAGTAAGGTGATGCACACTGGTTAGTTGTATCCGTAAGGGGGCGTCCAGTGTCACGGTTGTCTGTTAGGTGTTTGATAGAGTTGTGTTGGTGTGCGTTTGTGTGTAATGTGGACGTTTTCATGGATTGTGGACATTGGTATGTTCAGTCTAAGGTTATCTCCAGAGTCCCAGAGAGTAAGATAAGGGCGAGAATTAGATAATGGTAGTTGTGTCTATGTGTTAAGTGGGAACATGCAGTAGGTGGGACTCACCTGATCAGACCTCAAGTGGAATCCTTGTGGTTTCACAGCACACTTCTTAGTCTTTACCTAAGTACCAGTGGGAGATTTTTTTGATCTGCTACTGGGTGATATAGTTAATCACACACGGGAAAATGTCAATGTTAAGGCAGGGCCAGTGCCGACCGTAGTGGCAGCAGCACCCCGGGCAGAAAAATAACAATTTGGCATCCCCCCTCCTACAGTGCCCCTGGTCAATTGGGGGTGGTGGTGGGGTATAGGCGCCAAATGTCCTTTTGTGGTGGGAGAAGTGTCATTTTAAAATTAAATGCGCTCAAGGGTGCTGGTGCATTTAACAATAGGGCGCTGTGGCACCCTATTAAAATGATTATCGCCCCATTCCTGTGCAGGAGCAGGGGGGAAATTATCTCAATAGGGTGCTAGCACCCTGTTGTTGTTAAATGCGCCTGCACCCGCGAGCGCATTTATTTCCAAATGACACTTCTCCAACCACGCCAGCTCGGGGTAGCCCTTGAAAAGCTACCCCGAGGTGGCGCCCTGGGGGCTAATGGCGCCACGGGCGGTCGCCCGGGCTGCCCTGCCCTAAGGCCGGCTCTGGGCGGGGCCAGGCTGGAGAACCGTCAACTTGCATGGCGAGCAAGATGACGCTAGTTACTACTGGAACGCCGCGTCATTTGGACTTGTGCCACGATTAATGCATGCCTGAATACAAAGTTATCACCTTGTGCAAATATTTCTGTGAAGTTGAATTAACTTTACACTGAGATCCAGCGAAGGGGGAGCAAGAGTGCATTCCAACATGAATACATTATGAATTCAAGGGTTAAAATTTAAAACTGTATATGTACGCTTACAAAGTGCCCGCCGGATCAATCAAGCAACCCTTGGGTTACGCACACACCACCTCAATGGGTGCGTCAAGCCACCGTGCTATCACACCACCTTATGAAACTTTGCTAACTGTTGCTATCCCAGGGCACAGCAGGTGTTCAGCTAATCAGCAATGTTTGGACACAGTAAACCCACAATGTTTGGAATAGGACACACACCACACAGTCGTTATCGCATCACACAAAAAGCCGGCCTTCGTTGCAGTGTATGATCAATGTTTTCCTCATTGTGCTGTATTGTTCCTAGCCATGACTTTAGAGGCCAATCGAAAAAGGATTTTAGTGGCAAGTGCCCAGAGAGCATTGGCAATTCCTGAGAAGGTGTAGCGTTCCGGAAGTGGGAGTACATTCACTTGAGCATGCCTCCTTTTAATGTATGTGCGCACCACCGCGGAGAACCTTATACCCTTTCCAATGTGGTTGGAGTGTAGTCTTATGGGATGTGTTTTTTTTCCACAATACTTAGGGTGACCCGATTTTCAAGACAAATAAACTGGACAGCCAACGACATAGGGCCAAATTCTGGGACAGTGCTGGCAAAACCGGGATGTCTGATCACCCTGCCTGTTCCTCCCCCAGTGTCCTTTTTGCTGAAGTGGCCATCTAACCAATCCCTTTGTTTGTCCACACTAAGGATGACGGAATTACTTTCAAAACCGAGAACTCATTTGAGTTTTTTTCAGCTATTGTCATTGTTCTGCCGAATGGTATGTAAATCACATCTGTAAACTACTTCATCCATCATTTAAACTATTGAAGATACCAACTTCTCACTGTGTTCAAGGAGGTGAGAGGCGTTTCTCAATTTATGGACCATGATTGTGGAGTTCTTTGTCCCTTAAACTGAGAAATATTACCTCTTTATTGCATTTTCGCAAAGCTTTGAAAACCTATTGATTCCAATGATGCCTCTGGGCCGATTTTTCTTATTTTGTTATACCTAGTTCACATTTTTGATTTTATCTGCACCCAATGCAGTTTCTTCTGCCCAGTTGCAAATTATAGATAATTAAAAATATCCCCCCAAAAATCTTATATACCAGGTTTCAAAATCTGCACTCGCCTTTCGAAATTGGCGAGTGATAATTGACTTTCGACGAGTCAGAGATGGAGTGCTGTGTGAATGCGGAGAACGGAGGGAGCCGATTACTTTTCATGCAGGCAAGTAGCTTGTAACTTGAATTTATTACCCTGGTTCTTTAACCAAACCGAAACTTTCTTTTCTGATACCATTTTCAATGTTTGTTTTCTATAGAGTGTCTCCGAAAGGGTACCATAGAGAGCCGAGCAGCAAGCTTGTCAGTTCAAGCGCTCTTGATTGGAGCTCACTCACATGGTATTAATTAGCAATGTGCGCTCCAGCAAATCAATGCATTCCACCCTTTATAAACAGGAGTCTTATTTTCTTTCTCTTTTGTGTGGGTGTCATAGTAGGAGACGGACACACAGGTGGCATGCTATTGGCTATACACTTATTGGTGAGAAAATAAAAGAGAAATCCGTGTCCGACCCTAATTCTAAGAGGGGTTTCCCTGCCTCAACTAAGTACAGAGGAATCTGTCAGGGTGCCACTCTAGAGCAAAGAGTCCACCGTCCTGTGGCCAAAAACCCATTCCAGCCCTTAGACTATAAACTCAACTAAGGAAAAGGGGTGGTCTTCTTGGCCCAGGAGAATGACTTCCTTCTTCTGGACGACAGATGAAAGTTCACTTCTGGGAAATTTTCTTTTCAAAGGATACAAATCAAAAGCCTCAAAAGGTTCCTTGGATCGAGGTTCCAGTAAAGCACAAAGAACAAAACAAATCGCATCGTCACAGTGTTCGGGGGATGACTCCCTCCCCCTGACCTTACTCAGGTTTCTCAGTTGTTTTCCTAATGCCGGGACAAGGGTCTTTCTTCTCCTGGTCTTTATCAGACTCTTCACAATGACAAGAGAACGACTCCCTGCTCTTGGGTCCTTTCACAAGGCTCGCAAACACCAGGGGGTAGGCCTCTCTTCCCCTGGCCTTTCTCAAGCTCTTATAGTGCCGAAGGAATGCCTGCCTTCTCTACGACGTGCCACAATGTTCACAAACACCAGGGGTATGTCTCCCTCCACCTGGCTTTTTTCGCATTGCCCACCTGGTTCACTATCCTGCCAGGTACTGTGACTATGACAATGGTTTTGGAGGCAGTTCGTTATTCGGTGTGGATCCCAATCCCTTCTTAACTCTTCTTCATGCTCAATGATTGTACTTGGATCACTATTCAGCCAGGTATTCTTTTTTGTCGTACACAGGCACCTTTGGATTCTTTCTCTCGGTCCCAGGCCCCTTTGGTTTCTTTCTCTTGGGACCCAGACCCCTTTGGGTTTTTTCTCTCGGGGTCCCAGACCCCTTTGGTTTCTTTCTCTCACTCGTGGTCTAGGCAGCCCTGGTCTCCCAATCTGCCATGAAAAAGATGACTCTGGATGCCACTCCTTATAGGATGCAGGTCCCAGACCTGTGTCCCGCTATGGTATGGCCACTTGGGTTTCCCAGCAAGCCTCCCGGTCTCCCAACCCTCCTTTGGTTGCTCACTGGTCTGACTCGGCTGCAACTTGTTCTCTTGCACCTGCTCGAATACCTCCACCTCCATCTGTAGCGGCTCCGCAGTGGCTTGCTGCTTTCAGACACTGCGTCCCAGGCGGACCACACACTCCAGCTCTCTTGACCAGCTAGAGCTTTGTCCTCCTGCTTCCAGACACAGGCCGACCAGGGCAGAGCTCTCTGGAATGTCTCTGCTGACAGTAAACGTCCTGTCCTTGACTGCTTTTGTGCGACTCCTGACAGCGGGCTCCACAACTCCAAGTTCCTCCACGGAGGATCTATCTCTGTTTGAATTTTTTCCTCTTCTGTTTCAGCTGTGCCTTGGCCAAAGGAAGTCTATAAAGAGTAGACAGCTCAGTATGGTTAATAGAGGTGCTCTTTATTCTTCAACGATTCTTTCTCGTCCCAGTACTGATCTTGATGACACCCAGTCAGGCAGTTGGTCTCTTCCTCGTCTTAGTACACAAGGGATATAGGTCCCTGAGGAGCCCAGGCTCTTCCTCGTCTCAGTCCTTCCTACCTTACTGGTTTTAAGGAAACAGAAAGGGACGCTAGGGATGGTGTTTCAGGGGTTGGCGAGGAAGGTGTATTAAGGTTAGTTGGCCTAAGGGGAGACCAGGTTCCCCCTAGGTCAATACTAATCCCATAGGGGGCTTCCCTCCCCATGAGATCCACCCCCAGGGGGACTAGTTGAGTAGCGACCTCCCTGGACTCATAGGAAGGGGCTCCCCATAGGGGAGAAGTGACGACATCTGGGGATTTGCCACACTTTCTTCTCGTTTCTTGGGGTTTTGGCCAGAGCTATCATGTGAGGCTACGTGTATGTCTGCGTTCTATGCTGATCTTTATTAGGGTTCACATGCTCTTTGCCGTCACCTAACTTTTGCCTGTCATTATGAGTAGGTCAGAGCTAACTGAATGATTAAAAACATGATGAGCATCATTCTCTCTTGGGAGGATAGCTCAGGGGCAACATGCTCGCCTTGGAAGCAGGACAACGCGAAGCACCACAGGTTCGATCCCCGGCTCTGCGCTTAGAATCCCTGAGTATTAATATCATATGAGTTGGGCGGTGCTGTAAAAATGTGTCAGTAATACTGTTACTTTCGCATTACCACATCGGCCAAATATGAGTTTGCTGGTAAGTTGGAAGATCCACCTCCAGTTATGAGCTGGAGGTAAATCTGCCACCTTTCTGCCAAATCTTGGTGGATTTACCACCAGTGGAAACTAACACCACCACCACAATTTGTAATCTGGCAGACCAAGTGGCGGTTACGTTCAGTGTTAGTACTGCAGATTTACCGCCGAGATACCACCAAACTCGTTATCTTCTATTAAGGTGGACAAATACAGTATGTAAATCTCACTTGGTGATAGAGCTACCCCACGCGTATGATTCGGTAATATGGAGAAATAATATAGAGGTACCATATATAGACTATATAGTGAACAGCGCACACAGTTGCTCAGCGATAATCACACTTGTGATTACAATCACATGCATACAAACATAACGAAAAAAATGAGCACACATCTTGGTAATGAAATGCAGACCTCTTTTAATATTCACATGGCTCGGAGAATTTTAAATCTTATATGTCTTTAATGAGGCTTTGACTTTTGTCTTAATTTAGGTCATCGTTGCGTTTTGCAGCAACACCGTCCAAACCACCAAAAATAAATACATAAATATATAAATAACCTTTGTTTTGAAATCCTGCATCAAGATTTCCCGTTTTTAAAAATACTAATATCTAAAATATACTATAAAACCCACTCTCGCTTTTGATATCGCGTTATTGCCTCACTAAAGAATTGAAGCATGATCAGTTTTTCGATTGACATTTTTATAGTTCATTTTTTTGGGGAATATTTTTGCATGAGGGTGAAGCCATACACAAACAATCAAAGCGTGAAAAATGAAAAGGGTCAAAAAACAAAAAAACAACAATTCCAAACTAACACATGTTGCAGAAGATAGGAGGCTAGGGGGGACAGTGCTTAATTTGTGGGGGTGTTTGCCGGTGCTGAGCCCTGGCACTTGTTTGTGAGCCCGGGCACTTATTGTCTCAGACTCACTTTTATTGTGAAGTGGTGATAGTCAGTGCATCCATCAACCACAATGAGCAGGTGTGGGCTGTTAGGTTATGTCTATTTATTCAGCGCCAAAGCCCATAGGCATCAGGGCGATATAGAGTAAACCCAAATATGTCGACACTGTGGGGAGCAGCTATGGGTGGTGGCGGCACTGGTCCTGCGACCCCCGCAGTGTCACAGTAGTGCTAGACAATATCTGGGCCCTTGCACTTCTTTTAATCACTCGGTGACACAGATCACATTTGTAGGGGTGGGTAGGCCACAATGGTTATTCCCAGGGATTCTACGCCTCCTCCCCAACGCCTCTGCCACTCCCACCTCCAGGCAGTTTTCCTAATTATGCCCCCAACAGTGGTAGCTTGGCAGGGGCACCTGAGCCCTACAGCCTGGTCAAACTGGTACCTCCCTACACTCCGCCCGCCGGACTCTGGTGGGAGGACAGACGCAGCACCTGGTCCCCTTGGGCTACTCTGCCGCAGTTTCCTACTTGTGTACGAGGACTTGTCGGGGACCGGCCATATCGTGGCCCCCTTGAAGTACTGTTCAATGGTAACAGCTGCCCTCACAGAGCCCACCCTAAGCATAAAGTGCCTCAAAACGTTCATTCACATCTACTTTGGTGAAGCCCAACATGTAAGAGTCCTGGTCTTGGGGCCTAACCTCTTGATAGTTGTGTAGTCCCAAGCAACTCTCCACCCTCACGCTAGCAAAAGCAGTGTGTGGCCGTGGCCTTGTAGCAAAGGAAGAGTCAGAACCCTTACACTATCAGCCTCGATCTTAAAGGAATGAGATCTGGAAAAATTAAAAGAACCCCCCGCGCCCCCACAGAACAGGGTAGCTCAGAGGGCTGGCAGGAGATGTCAGCCTGGCAGCAAATCTACTTATGTTATGCCGCCTCTTCACTAAAGTACTTTGATGATTGTGTACCGTTAAGAAAGACATGTACCTTTTAAAATCATAACTGTGGCGTCCTCACTTTATTGCCTAAATGCTTGTGAATGACTCTGCCTTCATTGTCGACCACCCTTTCCTCGGTCCCCAACGCTTGGTGGTCGATTCCAAATTCCCCATGGTTTGTAGCAGCAGGTTTCATCCAAACATGGCATCCAGTGGGGTCTGCCAGTGGCCTATGTGATGAGCAAGGTGGACACGGACCTCAGATATACTCAGTGACAGGCACACAAGGATGCCAGGCAATCGTCCCAGGCACCACCGCTCCCACCGGCCCATGGCAGTCAGTCCAACAACTGGATGCCGGGTGCCATGTGCAAGTGAAATTGATGGAGTTTAAAATGGGCGTGCGACTTCCGTCTGTCGTCTTGAAGTGGGCATGACCGTCATAGCTCCAAAGGCAGATGGAGGCTTCCGGATTCAAAGATGGCGTCGATCCAGCACATGGTGGCCGTGGCTAGAATGTCTTGACAGTTATCCCTCTCTCTCTTTCGCTCACCAGCTTCCTGTCTTCTCATTACGACTTCCTGTTAGTTCTAAAGAGAGGGGACGGGGATGAGATGGCACCAGCAAACAGGGTGAACAAAACAAAAAAAGCAAGGGTGCAGGGTGGCGTGTCGGCCTGCATCATATGACCATGCGTCGGAACACGGCGCTCTATGTTGGGCACATTATGATGCTGTCAATGGGGAAAATGCAGTTCTGACAATGCTTGATGACATCACACAACGGGTGTACTTTGCAACAAGGACAGTGGCGCATAGAAAGGGCACGGGCCCAAGAAGCAATGCATTATGGGGAAGGAGGCTTGAAAAAGAGATGTGACAAATGGTATTGGTGCATGGTGGGGATTAGGAGAGAAGGGGCTGAGGAACAAAAGGGCTCCCACTAGATAAGAGTGCCTGGAAAGAAGGAAACGTAGGAGAAAAGTGAAGAGAGGGATGGCACCAAGAAAAAGATAGACCTAGGAAGCTCAAGTAGAAAAGCAGAGAAGCTTCCGGAAGGCAGTGGCGCTGAAGTAAGAGCAAGACCCTGCAAGAAGAAGAGGAAGGCAGGGAGCCCAAGAAGGCAGAGGTACTGGAGGGGCTGAGGGCCTGGATGTAAGGGCAAACTAGAAGGGAGGTACCCAGAATGCACTGCGACCCAAGACTAAAGTGGCTAGAAGGGTGTCGCCTAGAAGCTAAACAGCCCATGGGACAAAGCCGATGCAAGGCTTTATATTGGTGGGCAAGTGCTTCTTAGCCTTCCCCCAACTGGCGTAACGGGGGATCCCACAGCCTCGGCGGTGCGAGACAACCGATGACGCCCATGCCCAGCAGGGGGGGGCCTCAGCAGGGCTTGCAGGCGGTCCCTACATTTTGTGTTACGCCACCCACCTTCCTTCACAAAGTGACCGAACTTGCTGGCTTCAGGGCTAATTCTTTGCCCTCTTGTGCCCCTCTACTAATGGGGTCCTAGGTGGCCACCTATAAGTGATTTGTTGCAGAACCCCCTGCTCCTCCTGGCAGGTTGGTATGGTCCAGGGAGGCTTAGGACAGAAGAGGTAGGGGAGGCGGAGTACAGCTCATAAGGGATGGGACGCAAGTCTGGGTGGGGGCAGGTTACAGGGACGAAGGGGTCATGTGAGGAGAAGGTAGTCCAGAAGGGACTCAAAAGTGAAGGTTGTCAAGAAAGAATGGAACCCAGGAGGGGTGGAGCCCAGGAAGTAACTGGAGCCACTGGGAAAGGGGCGACAGGTGGAAAGGGGGTTCAGGAAGACATGTGGCCAGGATGGAAGGGGTGAAGAGGTAAAGAAGCATGGGAGGGAAGGATTGGTAGATCCCAGGGGAGAATGGGCCCAGCAGGGGTTCGGGTCCAGATGGAAAGGCAACGTTATTGAGGCTAAGGGACATGAGGGTGTGGGGGGAGGGCGCAGAGGGTTAGTGAACTAGTGTGACAAAGGACTCGTGGGGGGGGGGCAGATGGGAAGGGGGCAAAAAGCTGGCAGATAAAGACAAAGGGCCTGCAGTTCTGTTGTAATATTAAAACACATTATCATGGGGGGAATGGTGGCCTGCCAGTCAATCCCTGGCTTAGGAGGGGGGGCATACATGGGCAAGTGCACCCCAAAGGTTATCACCAGTGTAGCATCAGCTTCAGGGATAGCAGCTAAGTCGCTAGCACAGTACGGGTTACTGGAATCTCGCACGTTTATTTATATTCAACAGTGGTGTCGCCGGAAGTGGGAAGTGGCAGCCATTTTGTGCAGTTTGGGATATGAAAAGCCTTAAGGCACAGACTTCACGCATCTCCTCCAGTAAGTGAGCCAACAACATTGGCATAGAAAGGGATCGGAACATGTAGGAGAAGCTGCCTAATAACTTGGTACCTTTTGGGCTTTAAGAGGGAACAGCTTGACTTCCTGTTTTATAGCTGAATAGAGCATGGAAGGGGATTTAGAGAAGCAGAAGCAAGTGTTTCTCCTCCTAACGCAGTGGTCTGCAACCTGGTATCTCCAGATGTTTGGGACTCCAACTCCCATGATCCCTCTCCATTGACTATGCTGGTAAAGGTTGCTGGGAGTTCTAGTCCACATTTTCTGGAAAGCTGTACCCTTTTTATACTATCCCTCTGTTTGGATCCATATTATTGCAACCCATTTGTGTATCGCCTTGTGGAACAGTGCTCTGTTGCGTCACTGCTAGATTTGTGCCATACGACCCCCACACATACATACATACATACATGTAAAGGAGACCTGCACTTCAATGCCTTCATCAGATTAGCAAGATTTACTTCCAACTCTCTTGGATGCGACAGTCTGAGCCACACGAGCTGCTCTGAAAAGTATGAACACCTAATGAAAGTACTGGGTTCATGAGCTTCCAGAGGCCGAAGCCTGAATCTCCTCTGGACAGAATTTAGCACTCATCATGCAGGTGGAGTAAGGAACTAGGTGCAAGGGGCCTGCGGGTGGTTTGACTTCCACGGATGCAAAAAATTGTAAGAGGTTCCCAGAGGAAGTGCTTAAAGAACCCTGTGCACCTGAAAAGAAATTGAATGTAAATCCCATGATCCCACTCCATTGCCAATGCTGGCTTGGGCAGATGGTAATTGTAGTCCAAACACCCGGGAGCACCTAAGATTGCAGAACCCTACCCTACTCTAAGTGGGACCTTTATGATAGATAAATACGTGGAAGATACGAGTATGGCGTTGCTTGGATGTACCAAGGCCTAGGCTGGTGGGACGCTACTGGGCATATCCACCCCCCACCGCAGAGGTAAAAGCCATTCACACCCCTGGGTTTATCCGGGGTGCAAATTGTTTGTTTTTACACAATGCCAATCTCCTGAAGAAAAAAACAGTAAGATGGCCGCCGCCATGGGCGCCATAAGATTTCTATGGCGCCAGCTGGAAACGTGAGGTGCGCCGGACCAGAGCACAAAGCTCCGGTCCAGCAGATAAGTGCAGAGGGAGGGGTAGGAGAAGGGGTATGGTTTGTTTTTGGAAGGGTTTGGGGGTGGGGAGGCAACAGGGAGAGGATTCCTGTTGCCTCCCCACATTCAAAAACAAATTGCACCACGCGGGAAAGGGCCTCGGGTGGCTGGAAACAGCCGGCGTGGAATGTGTATTCTTGCCCCCTGCTGCAGCCACCTGATTGGCTGAGCGCCCTTCCCCATGTGCGAATGGAAGTTCTACAAGGCACTTTATTCTACAAGGAGATTGGCTGCGCTTATTGCACGATTTAAATCTCGGGAGGAAAAGAAATCCAACATGGCCACCACCATAGGCACCATAGAATTTCTATGGTGGCTGGGAGCTTCAGGTGCGCCAGACCGGAGCACAAAGCTTCAGTCCAGCAGGTAAGTGGGGTGGGAGGGGTAAGGAAGGGGTATGGTTTCTTTTGGGAGGGCTGGGGAGGCAACGGAGAGGCTCCCTGTTGCCTCCCCACATCAAAAACAAAATCGCGCCACGCGTGGAGGGGCCTTGGGTGGCTGGAAACAGAGGCTAGAGAATGTGTATTCTTGCCCCCTGCTCCAGCCACCTGATTGGTTGAGCGTCATTCCCCAGGTGCTAATAGAAGTTCTACAAGGCACTTTATCCGCGCTCCTCAGCAAACATTAGTATGCTAGCCCATCCTGATAGTTTCTTCTATTAGATAAGGGGTGCTGAGCCTGCACCTCTCTAGATGTCTGGACTGCAACACCATGACTACTCATCATTGACAATGCTGCCTAGGGCTAATGCAAGTTGTAGTCCATAATGTCTGGAGAGCCAAAGGTTGAAGATCTCTGTCTGAGATCATTCCTTTTCTGTTGCTTTGGAATCCTAAGCTGACAACCCTGGAGCAGGCGGGGACCGCAGCCCAAGCACTGCTCCCAGTCCCTGCCTACTCCCTTGCTTCATCTAGGGATGGAAATGAAGATGTGTTGAGCAGGAGCTAAAAGCAGCTCCCGGCCATCTGGCATCACCCAGTAAGCAGGAGCTGCCTCTGGGAGGCGTGCACAGCATGAAGCATTGAAAAGCAACGCCTGGAAGGGCATCACCCAGTAAGCAGGAGCTGCCTCTGGGGGGCGTGCATAGAAGTAACGCCTGGAAGGGCATCACCCAGTAAGCAGGAGCTGCCTCTGGGGGGCGTGCATAGAAGTAACGCCTGGAAGGGCATCACCCAGTAAGCAGGCGCTGCCTCTGGGGGGCGAGCACAGCATGAAGCATTGAAAAGCAACGCCTGGAAGGGCATCACCCAGTAAGCAGGAGCAGCATGAGACACTGAAAAGCAACGCCTGGAAGGGCATCACCCCGTAAGCAGGCGCTGCCTCTGGGGGTCGTGCACAGCACGAAGCACTGAAAAGCAACGCCTGGAAGGGCATCAC